>NC_138369.1:72887057-72903113 GCF_054177405.1 Leptonychotes weddellii
TGGATGATCCTTTTAATGTATTGTTGGATCCTATTAGCTAGGATTTTGTTGAGGATTTTGGAATCCGTATTCATCAGGGATATCGGTCTGAAATTCTCCTTTTTGATGGGGTCTTTGCCTGGTTTGGGGATTAAGGTAATGCTGGCCTATGAGGCAGGTTCTATACTTGATATTGGAGGATCTCAGCAGATTTAAAAAGGAAAAAATTTAGTAGACCATTTTTTCTTGTCAGCTAATTTTAGATATTTGTAATTAGTCATGCTTATACTAAGTACAAAAAAAATACTTCTTAAAAAATATGTTGTAGGGGAGATACATTCAATGTTCAGCCAGTAATTTAAGGATTAAAGAATTTTGGAATAGACCAATGGTCATCATCCTGGCTACATATTTGAAACATACTAATGGGGTGCCTGGGTGGCTCAGTCAAGCGTCTGACTTTGGCTCAGGTCCTGGGATCAAGCCCCATATCGGGCTCCCTGCTCAGTGGGGAGTCTGCTTCTCCTTCTCCCTCTCTCCCAACTCGCTTGCTCTCTCTCACTCTCTTTCTCTCTTAAATAAATAAATAAAATCTTAAAAAAGAAACATACTAATGAATGGATCCCATTCTAGACTGATTTAATCAGGATCTTTGGGGCTGAGGTCTGGACATCAATGTTTCTTAAAGGATCTATAGGTGATTCTAAGGTACAGCTAGGGTGGAGAAACGCAGACTATATTATGCAGTTATGAACTGTTTAATGTTTCTTTCTACATGGAAAGAATATATTTCTCTGCATTTCAAAACCTAGATGAATCATAGCATTAAATATCTAGTCTCTGATAGAAAGGAACTTGTTCAGAAGACCTGTAATTTCTCTTCTTTAGTTCTGATCTCTTCTCTGTCTCATTTCCATAAAGCTAATGTCTACCTGTCTTTTGAGGACATTTCCTCTTCCTTAAAGCTTTTCCTGAATATAACAGTTCATAATAATATATTCTTTTTATTTATTATTTGTTTGCCACTAAATAAATTTAGTCTTACAATGATTTTATGATAGTATATAATAATCTTTTGGTAGAGATTTAACATTTTCTCTAGTGTAGTTTACCATCCATATCATTTATTTTTATTTTTTATTTTTTAAAGATTTATTTGTTTATTTGAGAGAGCACAACTGTGCAGGGGGGAGGGGCAGAAGGAGAGGGAGAGAGAGTCTTAAGCAGACTCCATTGACTTCAGAGGTTGACAGGAGGTTCGATCTCAGGACCCTGAGATCACGACCTGAGCCAAAACCAAGAGTCAGATGCTCAGCCCACTGCACCACCCAGGTACCCCAACCATCCCTCTCATTTAATCCACACAACAGTCCCGTGGCTAGGAAGGAATTAACATCTATTGAGTACTTACTACACATTCCGGCTGTGAAGCTTTAAGCTTCACTTTATTGTCTATATAATACTCAACAACAATCCTGTCATATAACCATTATTATCTCACTTTACACATGAGGAAACTAAAGTTTGGAGGAAATTAAGGTTTAGTGAGTTTCCCAAATTTCATAGTCCTGTCATTTATAAACATCAGATATAGACCTCAAAACTAAGTTCTCTGACTTAACAGTTCTGGGCTCTTTCTGCTGTATTTGTAGACTTATTTCCTAAGCTTTCATGATAAACAGACTCCTTGTTTTATGCATTGCTGTATCTCATATGAACTTATACATAGAAGTTGCTTAATCAGTATTGATTTATTTGTAATGTAACTTTATAAATCTGATTGTGATTATAGTTTCCATTTTAAAGGCACATCTAGCTCCATTAACTCCATATGAATGTTTGCTTCTGTATTCTTTATCTACTCTTCAATTCCTTTATGTTCTAATTTAAAAATTATTGTGAAACATTTCAAACTTGGTAAAAGTGCAGAAAATAATGGAATAGACGTGTATATACCCACCTTGCTTTTATCTCTCACTTTTTGAAAAAGAAATAAGATTATTATAGATATTGCTGAAGTTCCACCCTCGTCCCTTTGTCCTCCCTTTTTCCCAAAAAGCAGCTATTATTCTGAGTTTGGTATAAGTATATGTGCCTGTATACTGTTCTTCTACCATAAATAACATATTATTAAATTTTAGATAAATGGAACTATTGTATACATATCCCTTTCAAAAAATAAGTTTGAGCCATATTTTACATATCATATAATTCACCTTTCCAAATGTACAATTCATTGAGATTTTAGTAGACTTACCAGGTTGTTCAGTCATCATCATGAATCAGGTGTAGAACATTGTCATCACTTGAATATAATTTCTCTTGCACATTAACTGTTAATCTTCATTCCCTCTACTGTAGGCAACCATTAATCTGTTTTCTGCCTCTATAGCTTTGCCTTTTCTGGCTATTTCATATAAATGAAATAATATATTTGGTCTCTTGTATCTGACTTTTTTCAGTGAGCATGTTTTTGAGGTTTGTCTACTCTGGAGCATGTATCTATAGTCCATTTCTTTTTATTGGTGAATATTATTACATTATCATGTTTTGTCAGTACGTTCACTGTCAATCCATTCCATGAATATTTAGCTTCTTTTCAATTTTTGACTATTATGAATAAATCTGCTAAGAACATTTATATTTAAGTCTTTATGTGGATATGTGTTTTCATTTCCCTTGAGTAGATACTTAAGAGGAGAATTGCTGAATCATCTGATATATTTATTTTTTTAACTTTTTAAGAAACTGCTAAACTATTTTCCAAAATGGCTGCAGCATTATACATTCTCATTGGTGATGTATGAGAGTTCCCATTTCTCTGCATCTTCACCAACGTTTGTTATTATTTTTTTTTTATTATACATACCTTTTATAACTTAAATTTTTCTCTCAGCATTTTGTTTTTGAGATTTATTCTTGTTGATACATGCAGCTATTATGTATTCCCTTTCACTGCTTTAGGGTATGTCATTGAATGAATATAGTAAAATTTCAGCCATGATATTGAAAAATGGCTTTCCAAAATTCAACTGTGTAAAACGTAGGGTTGTGTTATTGTGAGGTTATTGAAAATCAGTGTTTTTAGTCCTCTATATTGTCATATAAGGTACAGTGGTAAGATTTTGAAACTTAATACCACTGACTGAAAACTGATCTCAGAAATTCTCAAGTTGTCACAAGGCAATTATTTCCTGAGTCCATTCCACAGATATTAAGAATTTTGGCTTTATTTGAGAAATGGGCAGAAAATGTCCTCTGTTATTATGGGAAAATATTATTATTGAGTTTTATCATGGGAAATATTACTATAGAGTTTTACTGACATAATTTGCTCATTCTGTTGATGAACATTTAGGCTGTTTGTAATTTTCACTGTTAACAAACTCTTAGCATACATACATTTATATACCAGTTGTCTTGTACATGTGTATACTTCCTCTAGGGAGTGAAATTTCACATATTCAACCATAATAGATATTGTCAAATTGTTCTCCAGACTCCTCCCCACTCCGCCCCCAATCTGGCTTTTCTCCCTGAATAATGTAGTATGCACATAGACCCATAGGAATGATTAGGAATAGGTCTGAAGATTAGTGTTATCCAAGTTTGATGCTCATAAGTGTAATAACAAGTTATATATACATATATAATTATATAATTTTGTGTGCTTTGTGTATAGCTAGAAAATGGAACCTGTGCATCAGAATAGTTTTTATCTTCATTCAATATGTAATTCTGATCTGTAGGAATAATTTTTATTTACTTGAGAAATTTACTTGATATGAAAAAAATGTACTTATGGCATGTGATTCTTGATGCATTATTTTGGAAATTTTTTTCTTACTACCTGTCACTTGTTGAGAAAACACAGTAACTAGTTGTAAGTGGTACTAAATAGTAAAGGTTAACTATCCATAGAATTATCAGAGTTTTGTTGCATGATGTTTACTTGAGTATTGAGACTGTTAGAAAAGATTTAGTTAAATACGGTTTGTGTTTCCTGTGTGTTAGCGAATAAAATAATTTTAGAATATTTGTATATGTTCATTTTTAATTGGGAAAATTATGTGAGTTGATTGTTTTGTTACTTTTTTATTTCTAATATGGAAGTGGCTTTAAAAATCATACGTGGGGGGCACCTGGGTGGCTCAGTTGGTTAAGCATCTGCCTTCAGCTCATGTTGTGATTTCGGGGTCCTGGGATTGAGCCCTGCATCAGGCTCCCTGCTCAGCGGGGAGTCTGCTTCTCCCTCTGCCCCTCTCCCTGCTCGTGCTCTCTCTCTTTCTCAAATAAATAAAATCTTTAAAAAATAAAAATAAAATCATACATAGAAGCCAGCCAGTAAAGGCTACATATTGTATGATTCCTTTTATATGAAATGTCTGGAATAGGCAAATCTATAGAGACAGAAAGTTGATTAGGGGGTGCCTGGAGAAGGAGGGGGGTGTTAGGGGGAGATAGGGAGTAATGACTTATGGATTTCGGGTTATTTTTTTTGGGTGGGGTAAAATGTTCTAAAATTGATTGTAATGATGCTTCCAAACTCAGTGTATATATAAAAACCCTGAATTGTATACTTTAAATGGATGAATTATATGTGCATTGTATCTCAGTAAAGCTATTAAAAACATGATAAATGACCCTTTGTAGAAAATACCAATAGTACAAAAATGTATAAAAAAGAAAGTAAAAAGTAGTCCAAATTCCAGCAGTTCCTGTGTCAATGTAGAGAAACAGCATCATTTTAAATGGCTGTTTAGTAAATTTCATTGTGTGGATGTACCACAATTTAATTAATTCCCTAATAATGGACATTTAGTAGTATTGCAAGTAGGGTCTTTATATGTTATTTTTGTGCAAATCATCTTTTTAGGATCAATAAAGTCTACAAGTAAAATTGTTGTAGAAGTAAGAGAAAAAGTACATTTTAAATTTTGATTCATGTTTCTAAATTGCCCTTCAGTCTTAAATAAGATGCTCTAGTTTGTTCTTTCCCAGTGGTATGCGATAGTGTCTGAATTACCATACTCTTTCTGGTGCTAGGTATTGTCATTATTTTTAATCTTGTCAATTAGGGGGAAATTCACTCATAAAAATTGTATTTCTTTGTGTAACTTGTTATATGTCCTTTTTGAAAAAATTTTTTAAAATCTTGTTTTTCTATTGGGATAATTTTTTTTTTGCATTGATATTTAGAAACTCTTTTTATATTAAGAATATTTACTTTTTGTTATAGAGGATGAAAATATATTTTTTCAAGTTTGTATTTCATATTTATGTTTTTTTCCCACTGTACAGAATTTTAAAATTTAGTGTAGTTATATTTATTACTTAAAAATATTCTTGGTTACTTTGCTATATTCCAAGATTATAAAAATATTCCATCATATTTTTAAATTATTTTAATGATTTTATTTCTGATGTTTAAATCTTTGATCCATTTGGCGTTTTATTTAGTATAAGAAGCAAAGGAGAGTGAGATGTACTTAACCCAGCTCACTGACAAATTTTTATCTATAAAATGTTAAATTATCACATACCTTTGAGCGTGTCATTTTAGTGGCAAATCTATTCTTATGCCATTCTTTTAAATATTGTAGTTTTAAATAATATATTTTAATATCTGGTAGACTGATTTCTCTTTTACTCAGAAAGCAGCATGATATAGGGATTAAAACCCAGGGCCTTGCAGGATCATACACTTAACCTTTTTTATGCCTCCATCAGTTCAATGGGGATAATAAAAGTAGGTATCACATGGGGTGCTACAGGATCAAAGCAATTTTTTTTTCTGCTTCATTAATGTTTCCCTCATTACTGCTTTCCCATCAGTATGCAGTCATGCTGTTATTTCTCCCATCTTAAAAACAACCTTTTTAATCCCACTTTTTGAGACACCTTTTGTCCCAGTTCTTTCTGCCTTTTGGCAGTAAAACTTCTCTGGGAATTGTCTGTACTTGCTGTTTCCAATTCTTCTCCTCCCATTCTCTTTCTTAAAGTCATCACAGTTAGGGGAAAAGTCTCCACTGCTAAGTATTGTGAGTATGCCTTTATCATAGTTAACAGTAACTTCCACATTGCTAAATTCTGTGGTCAATCCTTGTGGTTACTTAAAACTTGTAGCTAGCATTTGATATAAGTTTCTCTTCCTTGGTATACTTTCTTCATTGTTTTCTAGGATATCATGCCTTCTTAGTTCTCTCTGCCCCACTGGTTGTTTCTCACTTTCCTCCATTGGTTTCTCCTATTCTTACCTACTTAATTTGGAGGGCGTCAAAGCCAGTTATTTGACCTTTTATCTTTTCTATTTACATTCACTGCATTGGTGATTTCATCTAATCTCATGTCTTTAAATACCAAAGTATTCAACTTAGCCCTTTTATCTGAACTCCAGGTTTATATATCTAATTAATATATTTGGCATCTCCACAGAGCTAATTGTCATCTCAAAGTCATTATGTTAAAAAGTGACTTCCTATTCTTTCTCTTTCAAACCTATTTTACCTGCAGTCTTACCCATTTCTGTTGATGGCAGATCCATCTTTCTAGTGGCTCAGGTAGAAACAGTGGAGTCATCTTTTTCTTAAATTTTCTAGTTGCTTTTTGTTTGATTTGTAAGAAAGCTGTTTAAAGTTAAATATTTAATTTGTAGTAGTGAGCTCATTATTTTTGTAATCATTTGTTTTTGGTTTATATGTATTTCCAAATATAAAAGCATTAATCTACAAGAATTATTTTGCTCTCTTGGGGTGCCTGGGTGGCTCAGTCGGTTAAGTGACTGACTCTTTGATTTTTGGCTCAGGTCATGATCTCAGGGTTGTGGGATCCAGCCCTGCATTGGGCTCAATGCTCACTCAGCACGGAGTCTGCTTTTTCATCTCCCTCTGCTCCATCCTCCCCGTGTCTTGTCTAATTACACTTGGTTAGCAGATTCATTTCTTGACATTAAGCAATAACTACTTTTGACTTAAATTCTAAACAGCTTTGGAATTGGGGTCCAGTGACTCTTGAATTGCTTGAAATAATAATTCTTCCCAGGGCTAGTACAACTTGAAATTTATAGTTCCTAGGAGAGCTGTACCACATCTACTAATGGATTGTTGGTTGATACCAATTTCTATAGTATCTATAATTTTATATTTAATTTTAAATGAAATTCAATGAGAATTACATTAAATTAAAAGAAGCATTTATATTCAGTTTTAGAATGACTTTATTCCTAAGTATATTCTGGAAAGTTACATTCTTTCCAGATTAATAAAATGCAGATCTCTTTAGGAGTAACTTGGGTTGAAAGATAAAATGTTGTTTCATCTGGGCTGCTAGCTCTATTTTCTCAATGATAAAGAACATTAGCCCCCCACCCCCGCCCCCCATCTTAAAGGAGAGCCCAAGTTTCAGCCTAAGTAGAACATTTGTGTCTTTTATTGAAACACATTCTCTGGCCTTCTCTGCCTAAATTAGAGTGAATAGTTTTTCACATGCTTAGGAAAGGGACATTTCAAGAGGACTTGTAAACCTTTTCCTATTTTATTTCCTTTTGAATTGTTATCAGAGGTGGTGAAAATCTTAAAGGAAAGTAAGGATATAATACAGAATGTGAGAAACTAGTATGTATTATTATGTGTAATGAAGTTTTAATTGTTATGGGGAAAAAAAGGTACATGAGGACTATTTGCAACTTCTTACAGGGTTTAATTCTTTCCTGGAAATATACTTAACAAATGTTAACTTAAAATGACTTGGATTAAAACTCTCCATTTTTAAGATAAGGGTTTGAATTCTGTGTTGGGTAAAATGATTCTGTGTCAGAAACATGTACTGGTGAGTTGTACATGTGGGTGGTAGTTCTGAGCAGGGTGATCATAAGCCTAATTTGCTTGGGAAAGTGCTTTATATGCCTGTTACCCTGCCTTAATTATTTCTAGCACCCCTGCATTTTTATTGTTCCCTTGCATATTATTGCAAACTTAGTGGTTTAATAGAACACAAAATTTTAAACTCAGTTCTGTACGTCAGAAGTCCAACATGGGTCTCATGAGGCTGTAATCAAGATGTTAGAGAATCTGTTTCCTGTTCATTCAGTTTTTTGGCAAAATTCAGTTCTTTGTGGTTGTAAGACCTAGGTCTCCATTTTCTTGTCGCCTATAAACCAAGAGCGATTTTCAGCTTGTGTAGGGAGCTGTATCTTGGCCCATCATCACTGCCTCCATTTTCAGCCAGCAAGAGCAAGTTGAATCCTCATCTGCTTCTCTCTGACCCTTCTTCCTCTACAGCATCTTTCTTTCTGACTCAAGTGATTGGGTTGAGCCTACCAGGGTAATCCAGGATAATTTCTCCATTTTGAAGTCCAGGACTGTAATCACATCTTGAAAAATCCCTTTTGCCATGTAAGGTAACATATTCACAGGTTCTAGGGATTAAGACATGGACATCTTTGAGGGAGTTGGTGCGTTATTCTGCTTTCCACAGCACCTTTTCACTATCGGGAGTGACCCTGTTTGGGCACAATTATATGGTCATTCAATTTCTAAGTAGCCAATTGAATTATTTCAAATAAGAGTAAAACCCCAAACTCAAGTTTCTGTCTCCTTCTCTTAAAATTTTGTCTCATTAGTTCTTTCCTTTTCTACTTCCTCTCCTGCTTCTCTTTGACACCTTTGCAAAGGCATGAATAGTTTTTTCTGGCTCACTTGATAGAAGTCAGCACGGAGAGTGTATGTGATTTCTTTTTTGCCCTTATTTATGAATAAAGGAGCCACATATTTTATAGTCTGATGGCTTACATCATTCTTTTAGTCTTTGGTCATTGCAGCCTGCCATTCTCATGTCCTCAGTGTTTAGTGACAAAGGAATAGTTGAATTCTGAGATTGTGCTGCTGCTTGTGCTGGACATTGTCCTTAGACTGTTACTTGGCAAGGAACAGGAATGAAGACAGGCTTTTTCCCCCCCTCTACCTTTAGATTTTATTTAATACCGAGAAATAGCTGGGCATTGCATTCATTTAAACAGTTGCTGATTTTTTTTTTGGAGGGGTGGGTTGTTATGTTATAGAATATAATTTTACTAGCACAGCTGTCTTTTTTTTTTTTTTAAAGATTTTATTTATTTATTTGACAGAGAGACACAGCGAGAGAGGGAACACAAGCAGGGGGAGGGGGAGAGGGAGAAGCAGGCTTCCCGCGGAGCAGGGAGCCCAATGCGGGGCTCAATCCCAGGACCCTGAGATCATGACCTGAGCCGAAGGCAGACGCTTAACGACTGAGCCACCCAGGCGCCCCGTACAGCTGTCTTTTAATAAAGTAGATACTTGAATGTTTTTATTTCACATTTTTGAAAATTTTTACTTATTAAACTACATTAATTGAAGAAAATAATTATGTATTTTTTGTGTATCTAAAGACCAAATTGCCATTTATGTCTACTCTTCAACTTAAATTTGTAGTCTGGAATTTTTCCCAAAGCACAAAATATAATTTGTATTCAAATGGATTAATTTGTTCCTTGGACAGTCTAAACAAAGACCAAGTTATGGTTTTTAATCCTATATCTTGTTTTAATAAGCTAAGTAGATATTTGATACTTGCTGATTTATATATACTTGTGTCCTTAATTTAATAGTGAATCCATCAGAGTTTAGATTTAGCAATTAATGCATAGGATGAAACCAGTGCTACATACCTCTGAAGTTAATTTCTTTCTTTTCAGTTTACAATGCCAGTTTTACACTCCATTTGCTGTCAGTAAAAATGTAGGCGGCAGGCACACCACATATTTATCATCACTAAGTTCACTATATCATACAGGAAAAGTACATTAATATGCCATACAGAAAATCTAACACACATAAACAGCCACTTAGCATTTTTAAGAACATATCTGACTTATTGATTAGCTTAAATATCTTTTAGTAGAGTGAGACAGCCACATAGAGTGCATACGTTCACTTACTTATCAGAACAAGTGCTTCTTGTGCTGATGAATGAGCATATCTCCTCTTTATGTATCGTGATGAAGATCAGACCTTCAAAAGCTTTCCCCTTTCCATTGGAATCCCTAAATCTTGACACAATTAAATTATTCCCAGGGTTCTTCAGATAAAGTGCACTCTGGAAAACAACTTTTTAAAACCTTATTATACATTTACATCCATGGTTGGCGTTCTAAGTCTCTTTTCCTAAAGTTTGTGCTGTTTTTCTCTGTTCTAGGCTCAGTGGTAGGTGGGGTGGGGTTTGAGAACTTTTCTTAATTTCTGTTTTCCATACGAACACTGTGTTCTACGGGCTGTACCTGTAAATTATTCTCAAATTGGATTGTGTGTATGTTTTAAAAAATATGTACAATACCAGTTAGATTTTTTCCTCACTGGAATATTTTATTGAAATTAGGAAATACCAAAATACAATATCTAGTTTACATGGACACTGACCTAAACCTGAGAAAACAGTAATAAGAAATAATGCAGTTAATGAAAAAATGGGGGGAGTAATGTAACTGATATAAAGCATATGGAGCAGATGAAAATGTTTTTCTTTTAGTCTTTTATGGGCATTTACATTACATACATTCCAGAATTAAGACATTTTAAAAGAAAAATGTCCTAGGTTTTTTTTTAGTGAAGTAATACAGTAGGAAGTTATATGTTTAAAAGTTTTGTAGTTTCCTCAGATACTTAGTTTTTTCCCTCTGGTTCACATTTTCTCTCTAAAACAAAAACAGTATTTAAAATTCATGTTTCCTTGCACTACTTTCTAAGACCCTGCGTGTTTACTAACTTTGGGTAAGGTTTTTGTGAGTGCCCTCTCTTGAATATTGTCTTTATTTCTTGAGTCATTCCTTCTGGACTGGAACTATCTAATAAAGCCATTCATTCCATTTTGTTTTATTTTAGTTAATTTCCACAGATATATTTGTAGACTTTGTTAAATAGTGTAGAATTGTCAGGCACCTGGGTGGCTCAGTCATTAAGCGGCTGCCTTTGGCTCAGGTCATGATCTCAGGGTCCTGGGATTGAGTCCCACATCGGGCTCCCTGCTCAGCGGGAAGGCTGCTTCTCCCTCTCCCACTCCCCCTGCTTGTGTTCCCTCTCTTGCTGTCTCTCTCTGTCAAATAATAAAATCTTAAAAAAAAAAAATAGTGTAGAATTGTCTTGAGTCTCTGCTCTTTACTGTTTCTTTCCCTTCCTTTTGAAGATTTTAAACTGTTACAGTTTCATTGAGAACTCTAAAATCTGTAGCTCTGTGTATAACCTCATTCTCAAATCTCTATTTCTCATTTCCTACTGTCTTGAATACTTTGTTTTTTCCACCACAGTGAATGTCTGGAACTGAAAGCATTATTTTGCCCCTAACCTGTTGTTTCCAGCCAAATCGAGCCATTCTTGGTTTCTCTCTCATTACCCTTTAGATTCTTTCTCTTAGATCCAGGAATTCATGGTCTCCTCCCTTACCCATCATATCTTACTACTCAGTGGATATAGTCTTAGTAGTTTTCCTCCTGCCAGTTCCTTACCGTTCCCCAAAACTGGCCTTAATCCACTCCTCTACAGCCTTGTTCCTGGAATACTTTAGAGGCTTTTGCTATTTTCAAATCTGTCCCATATATTGTCAGATTAATTTTCCTAAGGCATTGCTTTTACTCTGTCACACTCTTGATTAGGAACCTTCGGTGGGGGGCGCCTGGGTGGCTCAGTCGTTAAGCTTCTGCCTTCGGCTCAGGTCATGATCCCAGGGTCCTGGGATCGAGCCCCGCATCGGGCTCCCTGCTCAGCAGGAAGCCTGCTTCTCCCTCTCCCACTCCCCCTGCTTGTGTTCCTGCTCTCGCTCTCTCTCTCTGTCAAATAAATAAATAAAATCTTAAAAAAAAAAAAAAAAAAGGAAACTTCGGTGGTCCCACTTTGTCTGTAGATTGAAATTTGGAGTCTCTAGCCTGATCTTCAGAGTTCTCTCATAAAGTTGTCCTAATTTACCATTTAGCCTTATCCTCTATTAGTAACAAAAATTCTATTTCTGTCAAGATGGTTCTAACATACTGAGAATTCCTACATTTGCACATCCTTCCTCATTTCACAGTATTTTCTCCTTCTCCTCCTTTGTGCCCTGTGATCTCTCTCCTATTTTCTTTTGGCTCACCCAAAGCTTACATTTTCCAAACTGCAGCACATGTCTTGCCCTCTCTGTGAAATCTTCCTGAACAGTATGGTCTACTGTAATCTCACCTTCTTCTGAACTCCTGTTTTGCTTTGTTGCTATTTACAAGGCACACTTTCTGTTTGGTGTTTTGCACTCTTGTTTTTAGTTGGATCTAGGCCCTGTGTGGATAAGTGGATTTTAAGTGTCAAGAGAGCAGGGACCATGTTCTATTTCTTTGCATCTCTCTTATGGGCTAAGTACAATTCATTTCAAGTCTCAGATGTTGATTTTTGCTCACTTACTAGTTCCACAAATATTAATTGATTACCTAAACTTAAACACTGTTGATAAAGAGTTAAACATAAGAAGTATGAAACCTGCATTTAGGGACTTTACATTCTAGAAGGGAAAGAGAAATAGTCTACAGCTAATTTAACAGCACTTATTTAAGTATAATTGAGGAATGTGGTTTGTGAAAAAACCAGAAAATTGCCTCCCCCACTCTGTTGTTATTTGTATATATAATTTTTCTTACTTTAAAAATAAATTTTAATAGGGTAAATTACTCTTGAATTCATAGGTTTTCAAGTGGTAAATCTTGTTTTGTTCTAAATGTACATAATACTGATATGCTCTTTAGCTAAATCCAGTAGACAAAATAATAGAATGATTCATACATTTTTGACATTAAAACAATTATAGGAAGTTTGTATATCATTTATGTGATATATAAACTGATGTGAAATAATTAAAAGATAATGAAAATATTTTTATTTATTTTTATTTTTATTTTTTTCAAAGACTTTATTTATTTGAGAGAGAGAGAATGAGAGACAGAGAGCACGAGAGGGAGGAGGGTCAGAGGGAGAAGCAGACTCCCCGCTGAGCAGGGAGCCCGATGCGGGACTCGATCCCGGGACTCCAGGATCATGACCTGAGCTGAAGGCAGTCGCCCAACCAACTGAGCCACCCAGGCGCCCCATGAAAATATTTTTAAAAGGAAGATTTGCTAAACTCAAAACTATGAGAACTTCTGAGTTAATATTCTAAAGCTTTATTTTGTAGGAAAATAAAATTGAAACTGAATATATTGTTGGACACATTATTATTTTAGCTTTAAGTGTTTCTTCCAATGGCTTGAACAACATCATGTATGTCATAGGTATGATTTTTTGAGATTGTAATAACCATAGAAAGTTAATGTTAAAAGAATGGCAAAGTATGCACTGACACGAAAAATTATTGTATTTGCAAATGTAAAATCATAATTGACATAAATGTTATAGCTAGGAACATTATGAATGTAAATATGCCTTCTCTATTCTCAGTCCTGTAATGCCATTCTTTGTCCAGGGGGAGATGAAGAGTGATGTTGAGACTGCTGTTTAACCTATTATAACAGCTTTAAAAAAATTAAATAGCGTTGATGTAAATATGAGGAGGGAAAAGAGTATTTATCTCCATTAAGTGACATAAAAAGCTATGGTAAGAATAACAGGCGGGTGGGTGTGCATTAAGCAGTGAAATCCCTAAATTCAGATGCTAATTAAAAGCTCAAGGACAATTGCCTCCCACATACTTAACTGTTGTATATTTTCTTTAGTCAAGTGTAATTCAGAGTTTGTGAAGTGGCTTTTAGTTTTTCACTTCCCCTTAACATATATGTTTAAAAAAAAAACAGTAGAAACACTTCTCCTGGACTGTGATTTTGACAGATATAGATGGAATATTAAACCAGATGCTACAAAGATAATTCACATGATTGCTCTTGGATGGTCTTTATTGAGTGTCTTACCTGCTTCCCACTATTAAAAAGCAAATATTTAGTAGTAAAGTTAAAGTTATTGAATGAAGTATATTTGAGCACAATTTACTTGCTGTGGTGTACCCAGGACTAATTTAAGGCTTAGATTGTGAAAGGATGTATTAGTACTGGCATTAAGAGTATATTTGTTTAGATTATTACGATTTTTTAAAACTTCTTTTGGTTATGGTCTCTGGCATCTTGTCTTGAAAGTACAATACTGATTTTTCCATTATCTGAGAAAAATTTCCTCTGCACTTTCTACACTACCTTTCAGTGGTGGTTTTGTAATGTGTTCATCAGTTGTTGAAAGGGCCCATAGTATGGAAACCCTGTTCTTAGAAGGTAGATAGCTTTTAAGTGCAGAATAGCAGGGAAAGCGTTAGAGTCTTAAATTATTTTTAAAACTTTGTTTTTAGAAATAGAAATACAAAAAACCTTTTTGTAATTTTGCCACTTTTTTTATTCTTAGGTATGCTTTTTATTTAGCTTTTAGTAACTTGTAATTTAAGATCACAGTTATTAGGTGTATTTCTGCATTTTATATATCGCTCCCAGATGCTACAGTATTAGTTTTTATCACTGCATATTTTATGAAATGTCAGCCTTCTGTTGGCTGTTCACGCAGCATTGTTAGTGATCAAAGACACAACATAAAGGAGAAGAATCTAAACAGTTGGCTTATCTTTGTCCTTCATTGTGACAAAAATACTATAAAATTACTTTAGTATAAAAAGTCAAATAGAAGCATCATCTAACATGCAGTAAAAGGATAAATGTCTTTGCTTTTTTAGTGAAATGTTAAAATATTTAATATCAAGAAAACTAGTTATAAAAAGAAATAATTTATAATTTTACAGTTTTTTTTGGTAAGGAATGTGGGTAATATGTTGTATGTAATGTTGTCATATTCTGCTGACTGACAGTGCTAGGCCTAGAAAAAGCCACACAGTTTTTGTCAACATAAGAGGTTACTCAGTTTAAACTCTTCATTTTGTTACTCAAAATATGTTTTTAGAAAAGTGGTTATTAGTTTTAGTAAGTGCATTGTTTAAGTTGTATGTTACCTGGTTTGTTATTTTTCTTGAATTGACTTACTTTGTAGTTTCAAACTTCATTCCATAGATTTAAAAATCCTTTTTTTCTCTAGGTCAGTGATTTCAATATCAAGATAAAAGTATAGAATGGGAAAAAATTCTCAAAGTCTGAAAGAAAATCTGTAAGAATAAAAATCTTGAATGATTTTGATCAGCTGTTGTGTATGCCCACCACAGCAGTTGGTTCAATCAATTTTATGTTTTGGGATGGTTTTATTAAAATGAGCTGCTGCTTTCAGTAAATCATTGAGAAAGATGCTGGCTTTATACATGTCTTTTTTTGGTGGAGGCAGGGCAATAATAGTTTCTCTTTGCAGCCTTATAAGTCAGTAAAGTTGGAGAAAATTCCTGACCACCATAGAAGTCAGTATGTTTCTGTGTCATTGGTGTGGGCATTTGGAAGTAGAAGTAGAATGAGGATTTAGACTAAAAAGTCATTTTTTATATGCACTTTTATGGCGGTTGGCAGGAAACTGCCATTTCTAAAGGAAAATGATTGTCAGCAGGTAATAATGGTTTTAGTATCTTCTTTTTATTGCACACAATTTCTGTTTTTATAAATGAATGAAAGCTGGTTTTTGTGTGGGAGAATTAGACTTTTGAAAAGCAGTTGAAAGACATAGCTATTGGATACTTGTAACTTAGGGGCCTCATCTTTTTTCCTGAGGTGCCTGAAACCCTCACCCAAAGTGTGGTCCATAGTTCAACAGCATTGGTGTTACCTGAGAGCTTGTTAGAAATGCAAAATATTGGGCCCAGCCCCATGCTTACTAAATCACCATCTGCATTTTTATCAAGTTTCCATTTAGCATGCCCATTAAAATTTGAGAAGAGCAACTGTAATACTTCTGAGTCAAAACCTCTCATTTGCTCAGTTTGTGTATGTTTTTTTGTTTTGTTTTTTTTTATTCTTATGTTAATCCCCATACATTACATCATTACTTTTAGATGTAGTGTTCCATGATTCATTGTTTGTGCATAACACCCAGTGCTCCATGCAGAATGTGCCCTCCTCAATACCCATCACCAGGCTCACCCCTC
>NC_138369.1:72903613-72926228 GCF_054177405.1 Leptonychotes weddellii
CGCTTTTCTGTTCAGAGAGTTGTTGCTCTTCTTTTCTTCGATCTCCTGTTGAGTTTGTATGTGTTCAGAATGGTTTGATCCCTATCCAGCTGAATTCCTGAGAGGAGACGAAATCCAGGTCTCCTACTCCTCCACCATCTTGCTCCGCCCCCTCAGTTTGTGTATGTTTTAATTGTGGGATGCTATAATGGAGTTGGGCATTTGCAGTTGGAGAGTTGGAGGAGGCGGTGTAAGCTCACATCAGAATTGTAGTGGGACCCTGAAGAAGGCAAGTATTTAATCTAGAACTCACAGGGATTTGATTTGTAAGTAATTGCAGTTAGAATCAGTCACTACTTTGTAATGTGTTACCCTGCTGATTTTAAGCTGGTGGTTTCTTTTGGTGTATAAGTGTCTTTATCAAATATTCTGGTGTTTTCTCTCACTAACAGTATAGTCAGCATTTCCAAAGTGTATTCTACGTTGTATTTTTCCTAGGAGATTTTCCGAGTAGAGAGAGCCCACGGTCAAGTTTTGGAAAGCACTGTATACTTTCTTCGTTTCTAGGAGAATCACAATATACATTGATTTATATTTAAATATCTGAGAAACACCTGGGTGGCTCAGTCAGTTAAGTGTCTGCCTTCGGATCAGGTCATGATCCCTGTGTCCTGGGATCAAGACGCACGTTGGGCTCCTTGCTCAGTGTGGAGCCTGCTTCTTCCTCTGCCTGCCTCTCCCCCTGCTTGTGCTCTGTCTCTCTCTGACAAATAAATAAATAAATAAAATCTTTAAAAGTAAAAATAAATATCTGAGAACCTGGTGTAGCTTAATTCAATTTAGCATTTTCCAAATTAACTTGTCCATAGCATTCCCACCCCTTCCCTTTTTTAAAAGGGAACCATTATTATCTTTTCCATTAGCATATGCAAACTGGCTTCTTTCCATTATTTAATCTTTTTTTTTCTTCCAAATTTTTATTTAAATTCTAGTTAGTTAACCTACAGTGCAATGTTGGTTTTGGGGGTAGAATTCAGTGATTAATCAGTTACATACAACACCCAGTGCTTATCATATCAAGTGCCCTCCTTAATACCCATCTCTCATCTAACCCATCTCCCACCCACGTCCCTCCATCAGCCCTCAGTTTGTTCTCTATCCTTAAGAGTTTCTTATGGTTTATTTCCCTCTCCCCCCCCCCATATGTTCATCTATTTTGTTTCTTAAATTCCACATATGAATGAAATCGGTATTTGTCTTTCTCTGACTTATTTCGCTTAACATAATATACTCTAGCTCCATCCACGTTATTGTGAATGGCAAAATGTCATTCTTTTTGATGGCTTAATAATATTCCGTTATGTATAGAGACCATACCTTCTTTATCCATTCATCAGTCGATGGTCATTTGGGCTCTTTCCATAGTTTGGCTATTGTTGAAAATGCTGCTATTAACATCAGGTTGCATGTGCCCCTTTTAATCTGTATTTTTGTATCCTTTGGGTAAATACCTAGTAGTGCAATTGCTGGATAACTTTTTAAGAAACCTCCATACTGTTTTCCAGAGTGGCTGCACCAGTTTACATTCCCACCAACAGTGTAAGAGGGTTCCCCTTTCTCTGCATCCTAGTCAACATCTGTTGTTTCCTGTGTTGTTCATTTTAGTCATTCTGACAGCTGTGAGGTGGTACCTCATCATGGTTTTGATTGTATTTCTCTGATGATGAGTGATGTCGAACATCTTTTCAATTGTCTGTTAGCCATCTGGATGTTTTCTTTGGAAAAGTGTTTATCCATGTCTTCTGCTCCTTTCTTAACTGGATTATTTGTTTTTTGGGTGTTGAGTTTGATAAGTTCTTTATAGAGTTTGGATACTAACCCTTTATCAGATATGTTGTTTGCAGACACCTTCTCCCATTCCTTAGACTGCCTTTTAGTTTTGTTATTTCCTTTGCTGTACAGAAGCTTTTTATCTTGATGAAGTCCCAATAGTGCTTTTTTGCTTTTGTTTCTCTTGTCTCCAGTGATGTGTCTAGTAAGAAGTTGCTCTGAGGTCAGAGAGATTGCTGCTTGCGTTCTCCTGTAGAATTTTGATGGTTTCTTGTCTGACACTTAGGTCTTTGATCCATTTTGAATTTATTTTTGTGTGTGGCATAAGAAAGTGGTCCAGTTTCATTCTTATGCATGTTGCTGTCCAGTTTTCCCAACACGTTTATTGAAGATACTGTCCTTTTTCCATTTGATATTCTTTCCTGCTCCTTTGAAGATTAGTTGACCATGTAGTTGTGGGCCCATTTCTGGATTTTCTATTGTTTCATTGATCTCTGTGTCTGTTTTTGTGCCAGTACCATACTGTCTTGATGACTTTGTAGTATAGCTTGAAATTCAGATTCTTGATGCCTCCAGATTTGTTTTTCTTTTTCAGGATTGCTTTGGCTATTTGGGGTTTTTTTGTGGTTGCATACAAATTTTAGGATTGTTGTTCCAGCTCTGTGAAAAATGCTGGTGGTATTTTAATAGGGATTGAATTTAATGCATAGATTACTTTGGGTAGTAGAGACATCTTAACAATGTTTGTTCTTCCAATCCATGAGCATGGAATGCTTTTCCATTTCTTAGCATCCTCTTCAATTTTTTTTGTAAGTGTTGTATAGTTTTCAGAGTACAGATTTTTTACCTCATTGTTTAGGTTTATTCCTGGGTATTTTATTGGTTTTGGTGCAATTGCAAATGACATCGATTCCTTCATTTCTTTTTCTGCTGCTTCGTTATTGGTGGCTAGGAATGCAACAGGTGTCTCTGTGCTGACTTCATATCCTGTGCCTTTCCTGAATTCATGTATTAGTTGAGCAATTTTTTGGTAGGTTTGGAGTCTTTTGGGTTTTCTACATAGAATATCATGTCACCTGTAAAGAGTGAAAGTTTGACTTATTCCTTGCCTATCTGGATGCCTTTTATTTCTTTTTGTTGTCTGATTGGCTGAGGCCAAGACTTCCAGTACTATGTTAAGTAGTAATGGTGAAAGTGGACATCCTTGTCTTGTTCTTGACTGTAAGGGAAAGGCTTTCAGTTTTTCCCCCATTGAAGATGATATTAGCTGTGGGTCTTTCATATATGGCCTTTATGATGTTGAGGTATGTTCCATCTATCGCCCACTTTGTTGAGGGTTTTTATCAAGAATGGATGCTGTATTTTGTCAAATGCTTTTTCTGCATCTATTGAGAGGATCTTATTCTTTTATTAATGTGGTGTATCACATTGATTCATTAGTGAATATTGAACTACCCTTGCAGCCCAGGAATAAATCCCACTTGATTGTGGTGAATAAAATTCTTTTAATGTACTACTGAATTCGGTTTTCTAGTATCTTGTTGAGAATTTTTGCATCAATGTTCATCAGGGATACTGGCCTGTAATTTTTTAGTGGGTTCTTTGTCTGGTTTTGGAATCAAGGTAATGCTAGTCTTGTAGAATGAGTTTGGAAGTTTTCCTTCCATTTCAACTTTTTGGAACAATTCAAGAATAGGTATTAACTCTTCTTTAATTGTCTGGTAGAATTCCCCTGGGAAGCCATCTGGCCCTGGACTTTTGTTTGTTGGGGAGATTTTTGATTACTGTTTCAGTTTCTTTGCTGGTTATGGGTCTGTTCAAATTTTCTAATCCTGTTTCAGTTTTGGTATTTGTATGTTTCTAGGAATTTATCCATTTCTTCCAGATTGCCCAGTTTGTTGGCATATAATTTTTTCATAATATTCTCTTATAATTGTTTGTATTTCTGTGGTGTCGGTTGTGATCTCTCCCTTTTCTTTCATGATTTTTTTTTTTTTTAAATTTGGGTCCTTTCTTTTTTCTTTTTGATGAGTCTGGCTGGGGGTTTATCAATTTTTTAATTCTTTCAAAGAACCAGTTCTTCATTTCATTGATCTGTCATTTCTACTCTAATCTTCATTATTTCCCTTCTTCTGCTGGCTTTAGGCTTTATTGGATGTTCCTTTTCTGGCTCCTTTAGGTGCAAGGTTAGGTTGGGTATTTGAGACATTTTTTGCTTCTTGAGGTAGGCCTGTATTGCAATATATTTCCCTCTTAGGACTGCCTTTGCTGCATCCCAAAGGTTTTGGACTGTTGTGTTTTCATTTTCATTTGCTTTCATGTACTTTTTAATTTTATCTTTAATTTCCTCATTAACCCATTCATTCTTTAGTAGGCTGTTCTTTAACCTTCATGTATTTATGGTCTTTCCAAAATTTTTCTTGTGGTTGACTTCAAGTTTCATAGCATGGTGGTCTGAAAATATGTATGGTATGATCTCAATCTTTATGTACTTGTTGAGGGCTGATTTGTGACCTAGTGTGTGATCTATTTTGGAGAATGTTCCATGTGTACTTGAAAAGAATGTGTATTTTGCTGCTTTAGGATGAAATGTTAATATATCTGTTAAGTCTATCTGGTCCAGTGTGTCATTCAAATCCATTGTTTCCCTGTTGATTTTCTGCTTAGATGATCTATCCATTGTAGTGAGTGGGGTGTTAAAGTCCCCTACTATTATTGTATTATCAAGAGTTTCTTTATGTTTGTTATTAATTGATTTATATATTTGGGTGCTCCCAAGTTGGGGGTGCATAAATATTTACAATTGTTAAATCTTCTTGATGGATAGATCTCTTAATTATGATTTAATGCCCTTCTTCAGCTCTCGTTACAGTCTTTGGTTTAAAATCTAGTTCGCCTGATGTAAGTATGGCTGCTCTGGCTTTCTTTTGGCATCCGTTAGCATGATAGATGGTTCTCGATTCCCTCACCTTCAATCTGCAGATGTCTTTAGGTCTAAAATGAGTCTCCTGTTGGCAGCATATAAGTGGGTCTTTTTAAAATCTATTCTGATACCCTATGTCTTTTGATTGGAGCATTTAGTCCATTTATGTTCAGAGTGATTATTGAAAGATATGTACTTAGTGCCATGTGTTACCTGGTAAAGTTAGTGTTTCTGGTGATGTTTTCTGTTCCTTTCTAGTCTTTGTTACTTTTTGTCTCTCCCCTTCCCCACACTCAGTGAGTCCCCCTTAATATTTCTTGCAGGACTGGTTTAGCGGTCACGAACTCCTTCAGTTTGTTTGGGAAACTCTTTCTCTCTTTTTATCCTTAATGACAGTCTTGCTGGATAAAGTATTCTTGGCTGCTGTTTTTCCCATTCAGCACGTTTAATATCCTGCTGTGCTCTTCTGGCCTGCTAAGGTTCTGTGGACAGATCTGCTGTGAACCTGACATGTCTTTCCATCTTGGTTAAGGACATTTTTTTTCCCTTGAAGCTTTCAGGATTCTTTCCTTGTCTGTGTATTTTGTGAATTTGACTATAATATGCCATGGCAATGACCGGTTTTGTTGAATTTAATGGGAATTCTCTGTGCTTCTTGGATTTTGATGTCTTTGTCCTTCCCCAGATTAGGGATGTTTTCAGCTATAATTTGCTCAAATAAACCTTTTCTTCCCATCTTCTTGGACTCCTATGATATGAATGTTATTCTGTTTTAATAAGTTGGTGAGTTCCCTAAGTCTACCTTCGTGATCCATTACCTTTGTTTCCCTCTTCTTTTCAGTTTCATTATTTTCCATAATTTTATCTTCTGTATCACTGATTTGTTCCTCTAATTCATCCATCCTTATTGTTAATGGCATCCATTTGGGTTTGCATCTTTGTTATAGCATTTTTAATGTTGGCTTGACTATCAGCTTTTAGCTCTTTTGTCTCTTCAGTAAGGGATTCTCTCATCTCTTCTATGCTTTTTCAAGCCCAACTAGTTTCCTTATAATTGTTTTAAATTCTAGTTCAGACATCTTACTTATATCTGTATTGATTAAATCCTTGGCTATTATTTCTTCCTGGGGTGTTTCTCTTTCAGGTGAATTCCTTCATCTTGTCATTTTGGAGGTCAAAAACAAACAACAAAGCAAAATAAAATAAAAATAAAAAAATGAAGTGAGGTGTGTTTTGGTCTGCTTGCTAAGAGAAGCTTCACAGAAAAAGAAAAAAAGATGAAAAATAAAAAATAAATAAATAAATAAATAAATTTCTCTTTTTGTATCTAAAAAAAAAACAAACCCAAAGGAAGCTAGATCCTGTTTCCCATAGGGCTGAAGCTAATGCAGCACTCTGTGATCAATAGACTTGGTGCAGGTGAGAGGTTTGTGCTGGTCTTCTGGGGGAGAGGCCTGCTGCTCTCCTTCTCAGGTATATTATATGCCCTAGTGAAGATGAGCCTGCAGGGCTCAGGGGGCGGAGCTTGTAGTGCCTCTGTTCTCCTCTTGGTGTGCTGTTTAGCTGAGTTCAGTGAGTGCTGGAGAGGGATGAAAAGGGCTTCTCCCCTTTTCTGTTTCTCCGGAACGGGAGATTCATGCCCACCACTCCTCAGGAAGCCCTCACTGATGAGCCAGCATCACCCCTTGTATCCCTGGCTTCTGTCAGATCACCTCCTTCACCCTGTCCTTGACCCAGCTGTCCTCCTGGTGGTGTAACACTCCATTGTTTTATCCCAGTCGTGGCCGTGTTTCACAACCCTACACTTCAGAGACCTGCTTGGTGGTGACCTGGGCTGATCCTCTGGGAGAGGGTCTTGCTTTGTTGTAGCCCGTGCTGTCTTGTCCCAGAAGATAGTCCCATGATTGCATGGAGTTTATGGTGAATCCCAACACAAAGCTAGCGCCAGGGTATGCTGCCTCCAGCTGGAGTCTTTGTTCCTATGCTGGTGAACAGGGCAGCTCAGTGGGGCCCCCAGGGTCCTTTGACAGAGGAGAGGCTGTATCACATCTACCAAATACACTCCAAGTAGGGGAGCCACTTCTCCCAGTGTGACCCAGGGAATCCTCAGACTGCACTGCCTGCCTGGGGCTCTGCCCTGCTTCCCACCAGAGCACCCCTAAGCCCCTTGGGTGTGACTTTGGCTATGGCACTGACCTCTGAACCTTCAGACTCTGTGCTCCACTGTTTATAAGAAAAAAAAAAAAAACTGGCTGTATTGAGACCCTCTCCTTTTTCTCAGTCAGTGGTTTTTGGGAAACAGTTTTCTTATGTATTTACCTGTGCGTGTTTTCACTCTTTCTCACTACTCCCTCCATGATCAGGGTTCCCTCCCCTTTGCAGTGCCCATAGCACTTTTCTCCCAGGAATCAACCCTCCGCTGTTCCTATCTTCCATGGGTTGTGTTTTCAGTTTGTATTTGTGCAGCTTTGTTCTCGAAAAATTCCAATGGATTTCTTTTTTTTTTTTTTTTAAAGATTTTATTTATTTATTTGAGAAAGAGAGAATGAGAGACAGAGAGCATGAGAGGGAGGAGGGTCAGAGGGAGAAGCAGACTCCCTGCCGAACAGGGAGTCCGATGCGGGACTCGATCCCGGGGCTCCAGGATCATGACCTGAGCCGAAGGCAGTCGCTTAACCAACTGAGCCACCCAGGCGCCCTCCAATGGATTTCTTGGATGTTCAGAATGATTTGATATTTATCTAGCTGTGTTCGAGGGAGGAGGCAACTTAGGGTCACCCTACTCATCCCCATCTTAATTCTCTTCTCCAGTATTTATTCTTTTTGATCAAAATAAGAGATGTTTTTAAATCGTCATGACATTATGCTACTTAAAACAGACTTTCCTGTATTGTTCTTTAAGTGGTAAAGTTATGGGTACAGCCCTTGTATGCTGAAGGGGTTGAACATGGCAGACATTTTCAAGGCTCGAATAACTAAGAAAGCATCTTTTAGAAAGTAAATGTTGAGTAGATCCCAGTCAGATTTGGTGGGTAAATGGAAGGTTCCTATGTTTCTAGAATGAGGAAAACCATGAGCAGTGGAACAAGTTAAACACTTGAGTTCAATAAATGTTTACTGAAATCCTTAATATAGAATAGGTTCTGTACTTGGCCTTGGGCATAGTGTAGTGTTAAAGATACAGTTCTGCCCTCTGGTTGCTTATTGGAGTGAGTATAGTACATCCTGATAAATGTATGAGAGCTAGAATCCACAACATAAGATTTTTCCTGGAGATTTGTAAAAAGTAATGTTGGCCAGAATACTGTATTCTGGAGAGCCAGAGACAGGATGCAGTTGTAGTGAC
This sequence comes from Leptonychotes weddellii, assembly GCF_054177405.1. Classification (NCBI taxonomy): domain Eukaryota; kingdom Metazoa; phylum Chordata; class Mammalia; order Carnivora; family Phocidae; genus Leptonychotes; species Leptonychotes weddellii. The sequence continues at coordinate 72,911,692 of NC_138369.1, forward strand.
AGGTGCCTACAGTTGGGGAAAATAGAGGAAAGACAATGAGGAAAGAGAATTTCAAAAGGTAGGATAGGGAAGACCTAGTGGAAATCTTAGTGGTAAAGGTGAGGCTAAATCTAACACCCAAAAAACAAAAGAAAAAATAAATCTAATACTCAAAATCCAATATATCTGATATTTAAAACCAATGCTAGACTCTGGAGTAAGACTGAACTTACAGGCTGATTACTTCACGTTGTGAGTCCTCATTCTCACTGTCACATGGAATTAAAAAAGTAGGAAAAAGTAAACGATTGGCTCAAAAAATACTTCTAACTAGGAATAAGTTCAAACTTAGAGATGAGTTGAATCTTTACCTGGATTCAATTACTGTTAAGATTTTACCCCATTGGCTTTATCATTTGGGTATTTTCTCTCCTTCCACCCCCCCCCATTTTTTTTTTTCCCTGAATCTGTTGAACAGAGATTGCAGAGATCTATGTACCATTCTAGAAGTACATCAGTGTATATATTCTAAGAATAGGAATATTTTCTTCCATACTTAGTACAATGGATATATTACTTTTATCTAACCTATCATTCATATTCTACATTTATCAGATGACCCAATAATATTTTTATAGCATTTTCCACCTTCAATAAGAATCCTGTCTAGGATCAGTTACTGCATTTAGTTGTCATGTCTCTTTACCCTTCTTTAATCTGAAATGGTTCCACAGCCTTTCTTTTGTCTTTTATGACATTGACATTTTTGAATTATACGGTCTTTCATTCGTCTGTCTATCTACCTATCTATCACTCTTTATTTGGGATTGTCTGCTATTTACTCATGATTAGATTCAGGTTACATATTCCACTCAGAATACTGCAGAGATGATGTTATGTCCATCTCAGGATTATCACATCTGGAGGCACATTGGTGATACTAATTTTTATCCTTTGGTCGGTGATGTTAATTTTTATCATTTGGTCAGAGTATTATCAGATTTCTCCACTCTGGAGTTACAGTTTTTTTCTCCTGCAACTAATAAGCAGTCTGTGGGGAAACAGTTTAAGATAATGCAAGTATCCTGTTCCTCATCAAAATTTCCACCTAGATTTAGCATCTATTAATGATTCTTACCTGATACAGTTTTTTCTTTTTCTTTTCTTTTTTTTTTTTTTAGATTTTATTTATTTATTTGAGAGAGCGAGTGAGAGATTGAGAGCATAAGCAGGGTGAGGGACAGAGGGAGAAGGAGAAGCAGACTCCCCACTGAGCAGGGAGCCTGACATGGGGCTCGATCCCAGGACCCTGGGATCATGACCTGGGCTGAAGGCAGACACTTAACTGACTGAGCCACCCAGGCGCCCTTGGTACAGTTTTTTCTATAATGGGTGCAGACTGATGATATTCCAGTTCCAGCCCTCCTTCCAGTCAACATCAGCATTCTGATATAAGCAAAAGCCATTTATTGACTGACTAATTTACAGTTGACCCTTGAACAATGCGGGTTTAAACTATGGGTCCAGTTATATGCATATTTCTTCTGATAAATATAGTACAGTACTGTAAATATATTTTCTCTTCCTTCTGATTGTCTTAATATTTTCTTTTCTCTAGCTTAATTTTAAGAATACAGTATATAATACATATACAGAATATGTGTTAATTGACTGTTTATGTTATCAGTAAGGCTCTGGTCAACAGTAGTCTTTATTCATTGGTGGGAATCATTGATCATTGGTATGAGCTTATGAATATCTGTTCTTTTCAGTGCTTTATAATTCATTACTGATTATAAATTGTCTAGGTTTTGTTAGTGGATTAGTGCTTAGAAAAGTCTACTGAGAAAAGAGGCTGAGCTAAAATAAAACAAAAGCATTTATATGGGGTCTCAGAATTGCAATTTAGGGAACACAGATTTGGGCAGCAGCTCAAATAGTGTGTCCCCCACCCCAGAACAAGAGTCAAGGGTTTTTAAGGACAAAGGGGAATGCATATTTTGTTTTTTTACAAAAAATTTGAGGGTAGGCAGCAGGTAACTAATCTTGGCTGAATATAATTGGTTAAAGTTATCACCAAGCAAAGTCTCTTACTTTAGCAAGTTGCAGACTGAGTCCTTGGAATATTTTCTGTTTGGCCCAGTTAAAAAGTTCATGGTTCCACCTGGTGAGGACATACGTTAGGCACATGTCTTTAATGGGCTCTTGGCTCCATTTTAAAACCCCCTAAGTGACTTCATTTTAACTTTCACAACATTCCTCTATTACATTTTTGAGTGCTTTCTTCCTTTCTGGCAAAAGAAATTGTCACAAACTTATCTTTGATCTATTCTGCCCCAGTTCTGGGCAGCTATTTCCCTGAAGAGCCCTGATGGGTATTAGTGGAGGAATCGTATTAGAGGTCAAGATCTGGGTACTGCTGCACCCATTGTTACTGGATTGTGCTCATCTCTGCAGGGTCTTGGCTTTTAGGCCATTTTAGAGAGGACAGAGCTAGGAAATATAGGCTTATATATATACTTACACATTTACATTGACACATAAATATATACATACATTCATACTGATAAACATACATTATACATTTTAGAAATCATTAGGTCACACCAGTGTGTCTAATTCTAATCCATCTCCACAGCGTTCTTTCTTGTCTTCCACCTTTCCTTCCTTCCTTTATTTATGATTTTATTTGTTTATTTGACAGAGAGAGACACAGCGAGAGAGGGAACACAAGCAGGGGGAGTGGGAGAGGGAGAAGCAGGCTTCCCGCAGAGCAGGGAGCCTGATGTGGGGCTCGATCCCAGCACCCTGGGATCATGACCTGAGCCGAAGGCAGATGCTAAGCGACTGAGCCAGCAGGCGCCCTGAGGTCTCACTTTCTTAACACTGGACCTTCTCATAGGGCTGCGATCATGACTTGAGCTGAAGGCTGGCGCTTAACCACTAAGCCACCCAGGGGCCCCCTGCCTTTCCATATTGATATATCTCTTCTTTCATAGTGAGAACATTGGTTTCCAGTAGTATCAACACATTAACTTACTGTGCAACTCATTAATACTCTAAAATAGTTTCAGAATTGGTTCATTATACCACTACAACAAACAAATCTACCAAAAAGAATTCAATATTTGAAGTACTTTGTTCACCCCACTGAATTCTGTGAGTATATCTAATCAAATACTATACTCACATAATTACTTGGTTGGATTACTTATTTCCTTTTTATCCCTTAAATATGGATTTGGTATTAATTTGAAATACAGTTCAGTTCACTCATTTTAGCTTCCTGTCAGCTTTTGAATTTTTTCCTTCTTTATATCTTAATTTAATTTTCTGAATATGTAGAAAATGATCATTTACTTTTCCAAAAAGTAAAATTTTATGAAAAGGTATACTCATAAAAATGTCACTTTATTTCCCCATTTCACCACATCATTTATAGGTAACCTACTTTATTGTTTTTTAGTTCATTCTTCCTTTTATAAAGATAGGCAGATAAATTTTCTTAGTATTTTTTCTTATTCTTATGAAACACATCATAGTATATATGTCCTTTTGCAATTTACTTTTTTCATTTATCGATATCTTTTGGAAATCACTCTATATTAGTTTATAGAAACCTTCCTCTTTGATTTTTACATACACTTAATACTTTATTTTGTGTCCGTACATAATGTTATTCAATGGATCTTTTATGCTTGGGCCCTTCAGTAGTTTCCAGTATTTTGAAATTGCATATAATGAAGCAACAAATAACCTTGTGCATATGTATTTTCATATTGTTGCAGATTTATCATCAGGGTAAATTCCTTGAAGTGGGATTGCTGGTTCAAAGGGTAACGCTTATGTAGCTTTATTAGATATATGCCCAGTTCTATACCATTTTGTGTTTCCAGTACTAGTGTATGGGAGTGCCTGTTTCTTCACAGCCTTGCCAACAGAGTATACTATAAAACGTTTGAATTTTTCCCAGTCTGATAGATGAGATAATTTGCCTTATCTTATGAGTGGAACCAAATGTCTTTTCATATATTTAAGAACCACTTTCTATAGGATATTTGACCTTTCCCCCCCTCAGTTTTGAATGTTTTTTTTTTTGTAGTGATATCAGCCATTTATATTTATCAGTGGTAAATATTGCAAATGTTTTCTCCCAGTTTGTCATCCGTCATTTGATTTTGCTTGTGGTGTTTTGTCTTGTAATATAGAAGTTTCATATTTAGATTTCAGTCCTAGTTAGAAAGCCTTTTATTTTATAAATTCCCAGGCTATAGGAGCAACTCAGTGATTCTTTTTTACTTGCCTAGGTTCATTTTTTACATTTAAATCTCTGAATTATTTGGAGTTGAGTACAATGTGAGAAATAGATCAGATTTTTACCTTTCTTTCCCGAAAATGTCTATTCATTTGTTAAAAAGACCATTCCTATACCAGTGTTTTGTGATATCACCTTTATGATAGCTGAATCTGTTTCTAGAGTTCTGTTGCATTGCTCTCTCTGACTATTCATGCAGCAGTACCACACTGTTCTAATTACAGAGGCTTTGTAGTGTGTTTAATGTCTTTAGTGTGTTTTAGTGAGGTCCCCCATATATATTACTTTCCAGTGATTCCTAGCCTTTCTAGTGTGTTTCTTTTCTACTTGAACTTAAATATCAAGTTGTCTAGCTCCACTAAAAAGGTCATTCCTATTTTTATTGAGCTCAAGTTATATTTATATTTTATGATGTATTGTTGTTGAGATATCCTAACCAAGGACAAAGTCCTTCTTTTCATTTGTTCAGGAATACTTTTGTCTCTTTTAAGAGTGTTTCTTTTTCTTTTTTTTTTCTTTTTTCTTTTTCTTAACAATGATTAATGAATTTATTTTGTTTGTTTTATTATGTTCAATTAGCCAACATATAGTACATCATTAGTTTTTGATGTAGTGTTCAACGATTCATTAGTTGCCTATAGCACCCAGTGCTTATCACAATATGTGCCCTCCTTAATACCCATCACCCAGTTACCCCATCCCGCACCCCCTTCCCTTCTGTAACCCTCAGTTTGTTTCTCTGAGTCCAGAGTCTCTCATGGTTTGTCTCCTTCTCTGATTTCTTCCCAGCTTTCCCTCCCTTCCCCTGTGGTCCTCTGTGCTATTCCTTATGTTCCACATATGAGTGAAACCATGATAATTTTCTTTCTCTGCTTGACTTATGTCACTTAGTATAATGCCCTCCAGTTCCATCCATGTCGATGCAAATGGTAGGTGTTCATCCTTTCTGATGTCTGAGTAATATTCCATTGTATATATGGACCACATCTTCTTTATCCATTCATCTGTTGAAGGACATCTGGGCTTCTTCCACATTTGGCTATTGTGGACATTACTACTATGAACACTGGGGTGCATGTGCCCCTTCTTTTCACTACATTTGTATCTTTGGGATAAATACCTAGTAGTGCAATTGCTGGGTTATAGGGTAGCTCTATTTTTAATGTCTTTAGGAACCTCCATACTGTTTTCCAGAGTGGCTGTAGCAACTTAACCACCAACAGCATAAGAGGGTTCCCCTTTCTCCAGATCCTCGCCAACAATTGTTGTTTCCTGTCTTGTTGGTTTTTGCCATTCGAACTGCTGTAAGGTGGTATCTCATTGTGGTTTTGATTTGTATTTCCCTGGTGGCTAGTGATGAGCATTTTTTTTCTGTGTCTGTTAGCCATTTGTATGTCTTCTTTGGAGAAGTGTCTGTTCATGTCTTAAGCCCATTTCTTGATTGGATTACTTGGCTTTTTTTGGGTGTTGAGTTTGAGAAGTTCTTTATAGATCTTGGATACCAGCCCTTTTTCTGGAATGTCATTTGCAAATATCCTTTCCCATTCTGTGGGTTGCCTCTTTGTTTTGCTGACTATTTCCTTTGCTCTGCAGAAGCTTTTTATCTTGATGAAGTCCCAAAAGTTCATTTTTCATTTTTGCTTTTGTTTCCCTTGCCTTTAGAGACGTGTCTTAAAAGAAGTTGCTGTGGCCGATGTTGAAGAGGTTACTGGCTTTGTTCTCCTCTAGGAGATGGATTCTGTCTCACACTGAGGTCTTTTATCCATTTTGAGTTTATCTTTGTGTATGGTGTAAGAGAATGGTCCAGTTTCATTCTTCTGCATGTGGCTGTCCAGTTTTTACAGTACCATTTATTGAAGAGACTGTTCCACTGGATAATCTTCCCTGATTTGTCGAAGATTATTTGACCATAGAGTTGAGGGTCCATTTGTGGGTTCTCTATTCTGTTGCATTGATCTATGTGTCTGTTTTTGTGCCAATACCATGCTGTCTTGATGATTACAGCTTTGTAATATAGCCTGAAGTCAGGCATGGTGATACCCTGAGCTTTGGTTTTCTTTTTCAACATTCCCCTGGCGATTCGGGGTCTTTTCTAGTTCCGTATGAATTTTAGGATTGTTTGTTCCAGCTCTGTGAAAAATGTTGATGGTATTTTGATAGAATTTGCATTGAAAGTGTAGGTTGCTTGGGCAGCATAGTCATTTTAACAATGTTTATTCTTCAATCCCTGAGCATGGAATGTTTTTTGATCTCTTCGTATCTTCCTCAGTTTCTTTTTTAAGTGTTCTGTAGTTTCTTGAGTATAAATCTTTTACCGCTTTGGTTAGGTTTGTTCCTAGGTATCTTATGTTTTTGGTACTATTGTAAATGGAATCGATTCCTTAATTTCTCTTTTTTCAGTTACATTGTTAGTGTATAGAAATGCAACTGATTTCTATGCATTGATTTTGTATCTTGATGTTGCTAAATTATTGTATGAGTTCTAGTAATTTGGGGGTGGAGTCTTTTGGCTTTTCCACATAAATATCATATCATCTTCGAAGAGAGAGAGTTTGACTTCTTTGCCAATTAATTTGAATGTCTTTTATTTCTTTTTGTTGTCTGATTGCTGAGGGTAGGACTTTTAGTACTTTGTTGAACAAAAGTGGTGAGAGAGGGCATCCCTATTGTGTTCCTGACCTTAAGGGAAAAAGCTCTCAGTTTTTCCCCATTGATTATGATTTTCATAGATGGCTTTTATGATACTGAGGTATGTTCCCTCTATCTCTATACTTTGAAGAGTTTTAATCAGGAAAGAATGTTGTATTTTGTCAAATGCTTTTTCTGCATCAACTGAAAGGATCATATGGTTCTTGTCTCTTCTTTTGTTAATGTGATCTATCACGTTGCATCCTGGGAATAAATCCCACGTGATCATGGTGAATAATCCTTTTAATGTACTATTGGATCCTGTTGGCTCGGATCTTGTTGAGTATTTTGGCATCTATGTTCATCAGTGATATTGGTCTGTAATTCTCCTTTTTGATGGGTTCTTTGTCTGATTTTGGGATCAGGGTAATACTGGCCTCATAGAACGTGTTTGGAAGTTTTCCTTACATTTCGATTTTTTGAAACAGCTTCAGTAGAATAGGTATTAGTGCTTCTTTAAATGTTTGGTAGAATTCCCCTGGGAAGCCATCTGGCCCTGGACTCTTTGTGCTTCAGTTTCCTTGCTGGTTATTGGTCTGTTCAGATTGTCTATTCCTGTCTGTTTCAATCTTGGTAGTTTGTAAGTTTCCAGGAGCGCATCCATTTCTTCCAGACTGCCTAGTTTGTTGGCATATAGCTGCTGGTAATAAGTTCTAATAATTGTCTCTATTTCCTTGGTATTAGTTGTGATTTCTTCCTTTTCATTCATGATTTTATTAATTTGGGTTCTTTCTCTTTTCTTTTGGATAAGTCTGGCCAGAGGTTTATCGATCTTATTTATTCTTTCAAAGAACCAGCTTCTGGTTTCATTGATCTGTTGTACTGTTCTTCTAGTTTCTATTTCACTGATTTCTGCTCCAATCTTTATTACTTCTCTTCTCCTGCTTCACTTAGGCTTTATTTGCTGTTCTTTTCCAGGTCCTTTAGGTGTAAGGTTAGCTTGTGCATTTGGGATTTTTCTAATTTTTTGAGAGAGGCTTGGATGGCTAGGTACTTCCCTCTAAGAACCGCCTTTGCAGTATCCTATAGGTTTTGAACCGATGTGTTTTCATTTTCATTGGTTTGCAAGAATTGTTTAAGTTCTTCTTTAATTTCCTGGTTGACCCATTCATTCTTTAGCAGGATGCTTTTAACCAACTGAGCCACTCAGGCGCCCCTAGCAGGATGCTCTTTAACCTCCAAGTATTTGAGTTCCTTCCAAATTTCTTTTTGTGGTTGAGTTCCAGTTTCAAAACATTGTGATCTGAAAATATGCAGTGAATAATTTCAGTCTTTTGGTATTGGCTGAGACCTGATTTGTGACCCAGTATGTGATCTATTCTGGAGAAAGTTCCATGTGTACTCAAGAAGGATTGAATGTTCTGTATATATCTACGAAGTCCATCTGGTCCAATGTGTCATTCAACGTTTTTGTTTCTTTGTTGATCTTCTGCTTAGATGATCTGTCCATTGCTTTGAGTGGAGTGTTGAAGTCTCCTACTATTAATATATTACTATCAATACATTTCTTTATTTTGGTTATTAGTTGATTTATGTAATTGGCTGCTCCAATGTTGGGGGCATAGATATTTACAATTGTTAGGTTTTCTTGTTGGATAGACCCTTTAAGTATGATATAGTGTCCCTCTATATCTCTTACTACAGTGTTTTAGTTTAAAATCTAATTTGTCTGATATAAGGATTGCTACCCCAGCTTTCATTTGGGGTCTGTTGGCATGGTAAATGGTTCTCCACCCCTTGACTTTCAATCTGGAGGTGTCTTTAGGTTCAAAATGAGTCTCTTATAGACAGCATATGGATGGGTCTTGCTTTTTTATCCAATCTGAAACCCTGTGTCTTTTGATGGGAGCATTCAGGCCATTTACATTGAGAGTAACTATTGAAAGATATGAATTTAGTGCCATTGTATTGCTTGTAAAGTCCCTTTTTCTGTAGATTGTCTCTTTTAATTTCTGGTCTATATTACTCTTGGGATCTCTCTTCGCTTACAGAATCCCCCTTAATATTTCTTGCAGGGCTGGCTTGGTCACATACCCATTCAGTTTCTGCCTGTCCTGGAAGCTCTTTATCTCTCCATCTGTTCTGAATGACACTTGCTGGATAAAGTATTCTTGGCTGCGTGTTCTTCTCATTTAGGACCCTGAATATGTCTTGACAGCCCTTTCTGGCTTGCCAGGTCTCTGTGGATAGGTATGATGTTATTCTGATGTTCCTCCCTCCATATGTAAGGAACCTCTTCTCTCTAGTTATTCTCAGGATAGTTTCTTTGGCTTTAAGATTTGCAAGCTTCACCGTTATATGTTGGGCTGTTGATCTATTTTTATTGATTTTGGGAGGGGTCTTCTCTGACTCTTGGACATGAATGCTTGTTTCCTTCCCCAGATTAGGGACATTCTCAGCTATGATTTGCTCAAATATACCTTCTAATCCTCTCTCTCCCTCTCTCTCCACCCCCTTGGGGATCCCAATAATTCTGAGACTGGAACGTTTCATGGTATCATTAATCTCTCTAAGTCTATTTTTATTGGCTACTAGCTGCCTATCTCTGGTTTCCTCAACTTCCTTCCTTTCCATCAGCTTATCTTCTAGATCATTGACTCTCTCTTCTGGCTCGTTTACCCTGGCTGTTAGACTATCCAGTTTAGACTGCCTCTCATTCGTAGCATTTTTAAGTTCGGCCTGATTAAATCTCATTTCTGCCCTTAGAGATTCTATATTGTCACTATGCTTTTTTCAAGCCTCGCTATTGACTTTATTATTGCTATCCTGAATTCTATCTCTGACATCTTGCTTATATCCATATCATTTAGTTCTGTAGCAGAGGACATTGTCTCAAGTTCTTTTCTTTGTTGAGAGTTCCTCTCCCAGTCGTTCTCTCAAGGGATGGTTGAACAAGTTAACAGAGTCCAAAATATCAACCACCACCCAAGCAAAATGCACCCTAGAAAAAATCCAAAGTGGTCGGCAGCTAGCACAGATATGCAAACAAAGCCAAGATGATCCAAAACAATAAAAATAAGGAGGGGCGGTGGTGGAGAGAGATTATAATTTCTCTGGGTGGACAAAGCAGGGTGATTTGCCTGTTCCTCACTGATTTTTGGTCTGTGTGTTAGAAGACACTGTATCCCCAAACTGCAAAGAAATTATAACTTATGTATATATCAAGATAAAGTTGAATAGAGTGAAAAATAGACTAGTATGGGGCATAAATCTATAAAACGTTGATGTGAAAATAAAAGTTAAAAAGAGACTTAAAAACATAAGTTGGGAAATAAGACTCTATTTGAAACAGGAACAGGGTTTATAAAAAAGGAAACAAGAAAAGAAAAAAATGTAAAATTTTAGCTTGAAGTATAAATGAGTCATGAGGGAACACCTGGAGCTCCCTCTATTATTTTCCCCTGGCACTGGTGTTTTACAGTACTGTGGAAAATAAGCTTATCATTTACCTGTTGTTCCACTCTGTCTTCTGGGGGAGGGGCCTGCTCACTTGTATTTGCCTGGGTGGAATTGCTCCACCCCTTTTCAGAGGGATGGGCTTAATGTGAGCTGGTCCTGTGTGTGGCTTTTGTTCCCTGGTGGCTTTCTGCTTCTCTTTAGAGGGTCAGAACAAATATGGCCCTGTGGTAATCTCTGGCCCAGAGCTGCAAGTTCACAGTCCCCTTTCTTCAATAAACCCTCCAGGTCAAACTGTCTCCACTTCTGTGTGTACCAGACTCCTCAGACTCGTGCTATTTGAGCCTGCTGCAACTCTCCGGGGGAGTTCCAAACCCACAAGCATCTCTGTGCTATGTGACTTTGCAATTGCTAGCAGCTGTGGGCTCGCATGTGCATGCACTCTCTTTCGCAGCTCTCAGGTCACGGCTTGGTGCCACCCCAGTGTCCTTTCAGAGGTCACACTGCCCTGAGAGCTGTTGCCCAGTCTAGGTTTGGCCTCTTTGTGCACCAAACCACCAAATCCTGTGGTTTGTGCCCTATGCATCTCTCCTGGGGGAGTTCCAGGGCCCAGCAAGTGTCTCTGTGCTTTGTGACAGAATATTTATTTTTCTTTATGTAGGTTTTGAACATTTCTGTTTATTCCTAAGTTTTTAATCTTTTTTATTAGTATTTTAAATGGGGCTTTCTCGTCCATTATATATTCTGTCTGGTTTTGTGTATGTGAATGTTATTGATTTTTGCATGTTTATTTTATATCCTGCTACCTCAGTGAATTCTTTAGTTCCTGAGTTTTATCATTGAGTTTCTAGGATTTTCCAGGTATTCATCAGGATATCTGCAAGTAGTTTTATTTCTTCTTTTCCAGTTGTTCTCCCTAAAATTTTTTTCTCAAATAATTTTGTTTCTTCTCTTCCAGGTCTTACTTTTTACACTTTCACTGGCTTTCTTTAGTTTGATTTTATTGAGTAATATGTCCAGAAAAAAGTAGTAGGGGTCATAGCAGGCATCTTGCCTTATTCCTGACCTTACTGGACAGAGTGGTTATATTGAGAGCTAGCAGTGGGAGAAAATATAGAAGTATGCAGGTAATAACTCACTTTTCGAAATGCTTTATGGGCAGTATGGGTACTGTCATATGTAATTCTCTATAGTATTTCTCTTCCCTTCGATGGCTAAATATTTTGAAGGAGTTTTCTCTACCTTTCACCTTCATTTTTTTCATCTCCCACTCTCACCCCTCAGGCAGCTCCACTCTGGTTATTCCATTCTCAAAACTGAGGCTACCACTGAGACTCCTCAGTTACTCAATCTTACGGACTTTTTTTCCCTTACCTTACTTATTTTTCCTCTCAGTAGCATTCAACATTGCAGACCATGCCTTCTTCTAAATGTACTTTTTCCCCTTACCTTTTGTTAAAACACATTTGTCTGGTTGTTCTTTTTCAGTCTTCTAGTTCTTTTTTCTCTACTGGGCTTCGACAGCCTCTTCTTTTAAAAACTCAACGTTCTTGACTGTCTTCTTTTTGAACTCTCTTTATATTAGTCTTCTAAGCAAACCTGTGGCCTAAATGATCATCTGTATAACAGTTATTCTGAGAGTAACATTTCTGTTCTACACCTGTATTCTGAGATGGAGATCTGCAAGCCCACCTGCTGATCTGGTATCTGTGTTCACTCTGGGATGTCAAAGTCACTTCACAATATAAGTTCTAACCCTTCTCCTCAAATGTCCCTAATCTTAAGTACCAGTACCATGTATCTTATTGTATACAGTAGAAACATGAACATCATCTTGTTTTTCACTCTTTATCCACTCCATTATCATGTTCTGTTGGATTTATATCTCTAATCCCTCCAGTTTTAGTTTTCTCTGGCCTGAAGGAAAGGTAGACCCTGTAACCAGAAGAAACACCATGAGTAAAAAGCAGAGATGTTATATGGGTTAGAATACATAAAGTGGAGACATACAAGTAAGATTAGAAGTAACCTGGGTGCCTGGGTGGCTCAATCAGTTGAGCATCTGCCTTCGGCTCAGGTCATGACCTTAGGGTCCTGGGATCCAGTCCCACTGAGCTCCCTGCTCAGTGGGGAATCTTCTTCTCCCTCTTCCTCTGCTCTTCCCCGCTGCTTGTGATCGCTCGCTCTCTCTCCCTCTCTCATAAATAAATAAACAAACAAACAAATAAAATCTTAAAAGAAGAAGTAACCGGTCAGGTGAAGGATACTGATTGCAAGAATAAGGAATTTGGGTGGTCATTAGGTGAGATGATCAGATTACTTTTGTAGCACATAGTCTGAAAAATGAAAGGGAAGGGACTGCAGGTGAGGCTAGTTATGAAGCTAGCACCTTTGTTAAGATGTATTGAGTGCTTATATTAAGGTATGAAACTGGAGAATAAAAAGAGACAAATTTGATAGAAACCACAGTGTTAGTAAAGTATAGCAACAGTGTCAATCTGAAAGTACAAAATAAAATTATTGAAGACTCCAAGATTTCCTTAGAAAGTGATGAAGATGGAGTAGTAGAAAATTTTGGAGAAACATAATGAGTTCTGTGACAAAGTACACAGAAGGTGTTGATATGGACTATCAAGTGGAGAAAAATAGGGAATGATTGGAGATGGTGAGTAGGTTTCTTCTTTAGTGCTAGCTTCATCTGATAGTATAGTGACTGTCCAGAGCAGTCATTGGAGGTAGCATCCAACCTTCTGGCAATGTATGTCTACCTTTTCTGTTATGTAAATGCAAGCATGATCTAGGTTTTGGAATCCAGGTCAGGACTAGAGACATGAGGACAAAAGATGATAGCTGAAGGAAGGAAATTTGAATGAGACATTAAGGAAAAAAGAAAAAAAAAGCCAAAAGAATCAAACAAAAAGAATAAAGGGGGAAAAAATGAAATGAGAAGGGAATCAGCCAGAGAAACCCTATATTTTAATTAGGTTGCAGCAAGAGAAAAAGGGTTAGAAACTAATGGGTTTATTGTTGGGAAAAAATTGATAGAAACAAGGCAAAGAGAGAATTTTAGGAAGGAGATCCTGATTATTAGGGCTACAGAGAAATCAAGGAGTGTAAAGACTTGGAAAAGGACATTACATTTGGACCATTGAAAGAACAATTTCAGTATTTCAAAATGGCAAGAATTATATAAAAAAGGACTTTTGTACTTTTGTAAAGATAATGTTGAAGAAAAAGTTTTTGAAAAGTTAAATAGCCAAGTAATGCTAGTACTGTATTTTGCTAGACTTTGAAAACATTTGTAAAATATGAAATGAGTGATAATTTTAAAAAATCCATCATGGATTAGAAAATGAATTAGAGATAGGAAATGAGAAAAGTATGGTGAGTAGGCCTGTAAATGAAGTGACCTATATAAACAGTGGGAATCCTCTGGAAGCATGCGGTAATTTGTTCCAGATTTTTGCATGATACTGAGATGTAGGAAGCAAAATGCTGGTAAGGCAAACGGTGAGGAATAATTGGAAATACCACTGAAGGCTGCAGGGTGGGCAGGAATCTGGCAAAGTGCTCTCATTTTTGGCAGCTGTGAAATTGATTCTTTAAGTAGATTGAGCTTTGTTTTGCTAAGAATAGTGAGTTGTGACTGGTTGATTCTGATATAGGAAAGAAATAGGATATGTTGGAGACATTTTAGGGTATACTCAGAGATATTGGCCCACTCTGATGATATGGCCAAAGACCAGCAACTAAAAAGGGTATTTTTTTTTTTTTTAATTTTATTATGTTACGTTAGTCACCATACAGTACATCATTGGTTTTTGATGTGGTGATCCACGATCCATTGTTTTCGTATAACACCCAGTGCTCCATGCAGTACGTGCCCTCCTTAATACCCATCACCGGGCTAACCAATCCCCCCTCCCCCCTCCCCTCCAAAACCCTGTTTGTTTCTCAGAGTCCATAGTCTCTCATGGTTCATCTCTCCCTCCAATTCCGCCCCCCCCCAATTTTTCCCTTCCTTCTCCTAATGTCCTCCATGTTATTCCTTATGTTCCACAAATAAGTGAAACCATATGATAATTGACTTTCTCTGCTTGACTTATGTCACTTAGCATAATCTCCTCCAGTCCCATCCATGTTGATGTAAAAGTTGGGT
>NC_138369.1:72926728-72964228 GCF_054177405.1 Leptonychotes weddellii
TGATTGCTGTTGCTAGGACTTCTAGTACTATGGTGAACATTAGTGGTGAGAGTGGGCATCCTTGACGTGTTCCTGATCTTAAGGGAAAGGCTCTCAGCTTTTCCCCATTGAGGATGATATTCACTGTGGGCTTTTCATAGATGGATTTTATGAACTTGAGGAATGTTCCCTCTATCCCTATACTCTGAAGAGTTAAAAAGGGTATTTTAACTGCAGAAGTAATTTGGTCTAAGACTAGAAAGCAATGAAAATATTAACAGATCTGAGAAGGGAGGTACATTATCCCATTGGTAACCCTTAGCACTTAATATATTTTGTAGTTCTCATTGGTGACTGCATTAATGAAGACTTAAGCCAACATTAGAGCACACAAAAAAGGAAAGAAAAATCGTGGATTACGGAAGGTGGACATATTAAAGCAATATTATTTTTGTATATATCCAGAAGACATTCTGAATTCTCCTATTAAAGTTTTATAAAATGTCTACAGATCCTCTTGGATTTTTTAAGTTGAATACTATATCTGAAAAAAATGACAACTTTGTTTTCTTCCGTTTTTGCTCATTATGCCTTTTATTGTTTTATTTTACTCTTCTATCTTGAAATTTTAGTACAGTCTTGAGTAAAAGTGGTCATAGTGGGCATCTGTGTCTTATTCTTTTTAATGGGTAATGCTTATGATGTTCCATGATTATGTATTATGTTTGCTATAGACTTTTGGAGAGGTGTTTCATTCACTTCATCTCTTTAAGGTGGTTTTCTTTTTCTAGCTAAAATTTGTGTTTAGTTTTTAAAATCATTAATGCTGTTGAATATTACAGAAATACTTTTTTCTAAGGCTATTGAAATGATGCTATAGTTTTGCTCCTAGTGGGTTGCATAATATACAGTATTTTAGTAACAGGAAGCTCCCAGTAAACTTCATAAACAAAAAGACTATTAGTCTCTTCTCCAAGAAATGGGAAGTCTTTTTTCTCTTTGATTACCGCAGGTCTTGTTCTGAATCCTGTAGGCATGGTACTGATTGCAGCTCTTCAGAAGTCAGCAGGAATGAAACTGAATTGGGGATTGAGAGGGTCAGCTATTAATTTGCAAATGTACTGTAGTGTGTGTGTGTGTGTGTGTGAGAGAGAGACTTTGTGCCATCTTGGTTTCTTTTCCTTCATAGTCTTTGATAACTGCAGTTTTCAAATATAAAAAATATAGTTAGATGTAGAAAGATTGATAATGTGATTTCAAATTATATAGAATTCCAAGTAAAAGTATAGATCATGCTGGAGGGATGTTACAAGTAACCACAGGTATTTATGTAAAACTTCAAAATGGATTAAACTTGTATTCCATTTTTATTCACTAGCATACATGGAATTTTTTGTAGCACACACTAGATATTATTAGAAAATATTTTAAATTACAATTAATGGGTTATAATTACCTCAGTCTCATAATACTCTTCTAAATTTCTTGCAAATAATGGTTTTTATAAAGTATTCCTTTTTAAATATTTTTAAAAAAGATTTTATTTATTTATTTGACAGAGAGAGAGATAGTGAGACAGGGAATACAAGCACGGGGAGTGGGAGAGGGAGAAGCAGGCTTCCTACTGAGCAGGGAGCCTGATGCAGGGGTTGATCCCAGGACCCCGGGTTCTTGACCTGAGCCGAAGGCAGAAGCTTAATGACTGAGCCACCCAGGCGCCCCTTAAAGTATTACTTTTTCAATAAATAGTTAACTATTTAAAATAGATCACTTCTCTTCAGTATTATCTATATATTGTATTCCAAAAAGATATTCTGGAAAATACCTGATTTTAATCCAATAACTTGAGCAGCTTTTGCATGGGTGTAATCATTGTCTCCCATAAAATTGAATTAACTTTTGGGGGAAATTTGATTAAGTCATTTCTTCTCATTTTTACCCTCTTTCTTACCCGGCATCCCGAGATTTCCTTTTTTAACTGAAGCTATTGGTTTATATTGGGATCCTTCTTTGGGGGACCTGGTATGATTTCCTAGTTTTGGGTTATTTTTTGTTGTTTTTGTTCAGTATAAAAATGACCTGTTTGTCAAAGTGTGTATTTGGATTTCAAGAAAAAGATTTTCTAAATGTGTGAGTTCTGAACCCTTATAAGGGTTTATTACTATAAAGGGCTATGTTTAACTTTTCTAAAGGACATTCTCTCATATTTAATTACATTTAATTAAATATTTCTTATGCTAATTATTTTTATTTCAGTTGTATATTACAAAAATTATATAAACATCTCCATACAGGGGCGCCTGGGTGGCTCAGTTGGTTAAGCATCTGCTCTTGATTTCAGGTCAGGTCATGATCTCAGGGTCTGGGGATTCAGCCCCCACCTGTGTGGGGCTCCCTGCTCAGTAGGGAGTCTGCTTCTCTTTCTGCCCCACCACCCCACTCGTTCTCTCCTCTCTCAAATAAAAAAATAAATAAATAAAATCTCTTTAAAAATTTCCATACAAATTAATAAACACTAATCATAGTTTTTCTTATTAAAATACTGTATCATAGGGCACCTGGGTGGCTCAGTCGTTAAGCCTCTGCCTTCGGCTCAGGTCATGATCCCAGGGTCCTGGGATCGAGCCCCGCATTGGGCTCCTGCTCAGTGGGGAACCTGTTTATCCCTCTCCCACTCCCCCTGCTTGTGTTCCCTCTCTCGCTGTGTCTCTCTTTGTCAAATAAATAAATAAAATCTTTAAAAAAATATACTGTATCAGTCCCTTATCTTACATTAATGATAATATTCTCATGTTCTACATATCATAGATAACTAAAGATTTGAGTAAATAGTAATAACGTAAGAACATTTGAGGATTAGACTGTATTAAGGAGTTTATGACTGACTTTATGGTGAAAAGGGCAGGGAGGTGGGCAGTAGGGTAGTGATGAGATAAGATACCTATTCTTTCTTGTGTTCTAGTCTATCACAATTTAGAAGAAAGAGACTCGTAAATGTACCTAGAAGTACAGAGCAGGCTTATATGAGTTATCAGTTTTTCAGAATATAATCAGTAGTCACAATAATTTGGTGAATGATCTTCATCTTTGTGTGGAAAGGTCTATTCAGTATCATGAAAACACCTATTACTTCACAAAGCATAAATATAATTTCTGTATTGCATTATTAGAAATTAATCAAGCCCTTTTTTTGCTTATTAACTCACAGAAACCTCACAAGGTTTGTCACAATTGAGCATGTTAATATATACATTTAATATTTACTGTTATACTTCCCCAAAATGAAGCACACTTTTCTGATCTTTAATCACAGAAGTTGGTAAGATGAACCCTTGCATATGGTGAATTTTTTTCCTTACATGGTTAAGTATTCTGGCTACTGAAAGATTATCCTTTTTCCTTTTTGAATATATTTGGTCCTGTTTTCTTGCCCAAACAAACTTTTCTGGACATAATTTAAACTTTGTGGGATGATTAAAATGTCATTTTAAAAAAAGTTCTAAAAATCAGAAGTGCTGTTGAGAATTCTGGTTAGTAAAAATGCCAGATAAACTAGATATTTTTGTACATGTAATTCAGTATACTACTTATAATTGAGTTTTGCTGTGACTTGAATTCCCAAAGAGTTCTAGGATTTTCTGATATACATGGTCCTTAAAGTGTTGTAAGATTGCCTGTTGTGTGTTTTCTAAAAGTATTTAGTATTCTGTTATTATTCTTTTGGTTTAAGAGCTTGCCTCCTTTAAAAAAAAAAAAACAAAAAACGATTTTATTTATTTGAGAGAGAGAGAGAGGAGGGGAGGAGCAGGAGAAGAAGCGGAGTCTGCAATGAGCACAGAGCCCCCAGGACCCTGAGGTCACAACCTGAGCTGAAATCAAGAGTCAGACACTCAACTGAGTGAGCTACCCAGTTGCCCTAAGAGCTTGACTCCTTTAAAAAATCAAGTTAATGAGTCACTCATTCATGCAAAGACCACTGAGGTGATTGTTGTTTTTTATTGAAGAATAATTGACATATAGTATTATTAATTTCAGGTGTACAATGTAGTGATTTGATATTTATATACATTATAAAATGGTCACCACAGTAAGTATAGTTGCCATCTGTCACCATACAAAGTTGTTACGATGTTAGTAAGTATATTCCCTATGCTGTATATTACATCCCTATGTCTTCATTTATTTTATAATTGAAAGATTGTACCTCCCCATTCACCTATTTCATTCATCCCCCCGCCCCCACCCCCTACTCTGGCAACCATCAGTTTGTTTTCTGTATCTGAATCTGTTTCTGTTTTGTTTTGTTTGTTGCTTTGTTTTTTTTATTTTTCACATATACTGAAGTCATATGGTATTTGTCTTTCTTCATCTGATTTATTTCATTTAGCGTAATACCTTTGAGATCCATCCATGTTGTTGCAAATGATTTCTTTCTTTTTTTTTTTTTTGCAGTGTGTGTGTGTGTGTGTGTGTGTGTGTGTGTGTACCACATCTTCTTTATCCATTCATCTATCAGTGCACATGTAGGTTGTTTCCATATCTTGGATATCGTAAATAATGCTGCTATGAACATAGGGGTGCATGTATCTTTTCAAATTAGTATTTTAATTTTTTGAGGAACCTCCATATTGTTTTCTGTAGTGGTAGTACAGCACCACTTTACATTTCCACCAGTGGTACACAAAGGTTCATTTTTCTCCACATCCTCACCAACATTTGTTACTTCTGTTTTTGATACTAGCCATTCTGACAGGTATGAGATGATATCTAATTGTGGTTTTGATTTGCATTTCCCTGATGATTGGTGATGTTGAGCATCTTTTTTCAATGCTTTTTGGCCATCTGTATGTCTTTGAAAAAATGTGTATTCTGGTCCTCTGTACATTTTTAAATTGGAATGTTGGTTTCTTGTATTGGGTTTTTAGACTTTATATATTTTGGTTGTTAATCCCTTATTGGATATATTACTTGCATAGATCTTCTCCCATTAAGAAGGTTGCCTCTTCATTTTGTTGATGGTTTTCTTTGGTGTACAAAAGCTTTTTAGTTTGATGTTACCCCATTTATTTTTGCTTTTGTTGTCCTTGCCTGAGGGGACAGATAAAAAATATTGCTAAGATGAATGTCAATGAGCTTACTGCCTATGTTTTCTTCTAGAAGTTTTATGGTTTCAGGTCTTATGTTTATGTCTTTAATCCATTTTGAGTTAAATTTTGTATATGGTGAAAGAGTGGTCCAGTTTTACCAGCACTGTTTATTGAAGAGATGGTCTTTTCCCTATGGTATATTCTTGTCTCCTTTGTTATAGACTAATTGACCATATAAGCATGGGGTTATAGTTAGGCTCTCTCTTCTGTTTCATTGAGCTGTGTTTCTGTTTTTATGCCAGTACTATACTATTTTGATTACTAAAGCTTTGTAGTATAGTTTGAAATTTAGGAGTATATCTCCAGCTTTTTTCCTTTTTTCTTAACTCGTTCTGGTTATTTGGGGTCTTTTGCGGTTCCATACAAATTTTAGGATTATTTGTTCTTTCTGTGAAAAATGTTATTGTAATTTTGATATGATTTGCATTGAATCTGTAGATTGCTTTGGATAGTATGGACACTTGAACAGTATGAATTCTTCTAGTCCTAAGCATATCTTTCCAATTATTTGTGTGTCTTCAGTTTTTTTCATCATTGTCATACAGTTTTCAATTTACAGGTATTTCATTCCTTGGTTAAATTTATTCCTATGTATTTTATTCTTTTTAATGCAGTTGTAAATGGGATTGTTTTCTTAATTTCTCTTATAGTTTGTTATTTGTGTATAGAGATGCAACAGATCTTTGTTATGTTCATTTTGTATCTTGCAACTTCACTGAATTTACTTAGTCCAGTAGTCTTTGGGTAGCTTTAGGGATTTCTATTTATAGTATCATGCCATCAGTGAACAGTAGGTTTTACTTCTTCCTTTCCAATTTGGATGCCTTTAATTTATTTTTTTTTTCTTGTCTAATTGCTATGGCTAGTACTTCCGAAACTATGTTAAATAAAAGTGGTGAAAGTGGGAATCCTTGTCGTTATTGATCTTACAGGAAAAGCTTTCAGTTTTTCACCATTGAGTAAGATACTAGCTGTGATCTTGTCATATATGGCCTTTATGATATTGAGGTACATTCCCTCTGTACCCACTTTGTTGAGAGATTTTACCATAAATGGATGTTGAATTAGGCGAAATGCTTTCTCTGCATCTTTTGAAATGATCATATATCTCCCTTTTGTTAATGTGGTATATATCATGTTGATTGATTTGTGGGTGTTGAACCATTCTTACATCTCTGGAATACATTCCATTTGATCATGGTGTATGATCCTTTAATTGTATTGTCAAATGGCTTGCTAATATTTTATTGAGGATTTTTGCATCTGTGTTCATCAGAGATATTGGCCTGTAATTTTCTTTTTTTGTAGTGTCTGTCTGGTTTAAGTCATGGTAATGCTGTCCTTGTAAAATAAGCTTGAAAGAATTCCTTTCTCTTCAATTTTTTGGGATAGTTTGGGAAAGATCGGTATTAACCCTTCTATAAATGTTTGGTAAAATTCACCTGTGAAGTTGTTTGGTCCTGGACTTTTGTTTGTTGTGTCTTTTTTGATTATTCATCCAGTCTTCTTACTGGTAAATAATTACTTATCTTCAGATTTTCAGTTTCTTTCTCATTCAGTCTTCAAAGATTGTGTTTCTAGGAATTTATCCATTTCTTCTAGGCTGTTCAATTTTTTGCTGTATACTTTTTCATAGTAATATCCTTTATATTTCTGTGGTATTGGTTATAATTTCTCCTCTTTCATTTCTGATTTTACTTATTTGGGCCCTATTTCCTTTTTTTTTTTAAATGAGTCTTACTAAAAGTTTATGCATTTTGCTTATCTTTTCAAAGAACCAACTTTGAGTTTCATTAATGTTTTTTATCTTCCTTAAGTCTCCATCCTTTTTTAGTCTCTATTTTATTTATTTCCATTCTGATCTTTATTATTTCTTTCCTTCTACTAACTTTGAACTTTGTTCTTTTTCTAGTTCCTTTAGGTGTAAGATCGGATTGTTTTTTGTAGGTTTTTCTTGTTCATTGAGGTGGGCTTGAATTGCTAGAAACTTCCCTTTTAAAATTGCTCTTGCTGTGTCCTGTTGATTTTGGAGCAATGTGTTTCTATTTTCATTTGTCTTAATATATTTTTTTATTTCCTCTTTGATTTCTTTCTTGACCCATTGATTGTTTAGTAGCATATTGTTTTGTCTCCATGTGTTGTGTTTTTTTCCAGTTTCCTTCCTGTAGTTGATTTTTACTTTCATATCATTGTGGTCAGAAAAGATGCTTGGTATGATATCAGTCTTCTTTTAAATTAAATTTGATACTTGTTTTGTGGCTTGTTTTGTGGCCTAATGTGATAATATTCTGGAAAATGTTCCATATGCACTTGAGAAGAATGTATATTCTGCTAATTTTGGATGGACTGTTCAGTTAGTATATCTGGTCTAATATTCAAGTTCAGTGTTTCTTATTAGTTTTCTGTCTGGATGATGTATTCATTGATGTAAGTGGGCTGTTAGAGTCCCCTACTGTTACTGTATTATTGTCAGTTTCTCTCTGTCTCTATTAATATTTGCTTTATATACAGGTGTTCCTATGACTGTTGCATAAATACTTACATGTGTTATATCTGTTTTCTTGTTGGATTGATCCTTTTATCATTATGTAATCTGCTTCTTTGTCTTCTGTTACAGTCTTTGCTTTAAAGTTCATTGTGTCTGATACAAATATTGCTATCCCAGCTTTCTTTTCATTTCCATTTGCATGGAATATCTTTTTCCGTCAATCTGTGTATCTTCAGATCCAAAGTGAGATTCTTGTAGGCAGTACATAGTTATGTCTTATTTATTTAATGTATTTAATCACCTTTGTCTTTTGGTTGAAGCGTTTTGTCCATTTACATTGAAAATAATTATTGATATGTATTTATTTCCCTTTTGTTAATGGTTTTCTGTTGTTTTTGAGTTCTTCTCTGTTCCTTTCTTTTTCTTTTGCTTTCTTCCCTTGTGATTTGTTGACTTTTTTTAGTGTTATGTTTGGATCCTTTTCTCTTTATTTTTTGTTTATCTGTTACAGGTTTTTGGTTTGTTGTTGCCATGAGGTTCATGTATATATATTGCTATGTATATAGCAATATATTTTAAGTTGGTGGTCGTTTAAATTCTAACATATTCTAAAAGCTCTACACTTTTATTCTTTTCTGCCACCATGATTTGTTTTTGATGTCATATTTTACATCTTTTTATTTAGTGTATCCCTTAACTAATTATTATAGATTTAGGTGATTTTACTACTTTTTCTCTTAATTCTCATACTAGCTTTATAAGTGGTCAATCCACTATGTTTTCTATGTGTTTGCCTGTACCAGTGAGTTTTTTTTCTTTCTTATTTTATTTTTAGTTGTGGCCTTTCCTTTTATGCTTAATGAAGTCCTTTTAATATTTCTTGTAAAGCCATTTTAGTGTTTATGAACTCTTACAGGTTTTTCTTGTCTGGGAAACTCTTTATATCACCTTCAATTCTGAATGATAACTTTGGTGGGTAGAGTATCCTTGGTGGTAAGTTTTCTCCTTTTCAGCACTTTAAATATATTATGCCCACTCTCTTCTGATCTGCAAAGTTTCTGCTGAAAAATTGGCTGATAGTCTTGTGGGGGTTCCCTTATATGTGACCAATTGCTTTCCCCTGCTGCTTTTTAAATTGTCTTTATCTTTGAGGTGCCTGGGTGACCCAGGCAGTTAAGTGTCCAATTCTTGATTTCAGCTCAGATCATGATCTCAGAGTCATGGGATCAAGCCCTGTGTGGGGCTCCGTGCTCAGCAGGGTGTCTGCTTGAGAGTCCCTCTCCCTCTCCTTCCCTCACCACACCTCCCCCTACTCACATGCTTTCTGTGTGACTCTCTCTCTCAAATAAATCTTTTTTTTTAAAGATTTTATTTATTTATTTGACAGAGAGATAGCAAGAGAGGGAACACAAGCAGGGGGAGTGGGAGAGGGAGAAGCAGGCTTCCTGCTGAGCAGGGAGCCCGGTACGGGGCTTGATCCCAGGACCCTGGGATCATGACCTGAGCCAAAGGCAGACGCTTAACCACTGAGCCACCCGGGCGCCCCAAATAAATAAATCTTAAGAAAAAAAAAGATTGTCTTTATCTTTAATTTCTGACATTTTAATGGTAATCTGTCTTGGTATACTTATCTTTCCTATTTCTTTGTTGAAGTTCTTACTGTGTTCATCTTTTCATGAGTTTGGTAAACATCTTTATGACCATTAGTTTTAATTCTTTATTGGATGGGTTGCCTATCTCCATTTTGTTTCTTTCATTTTCTGAGGTTTTTGTCTTGTTCTTTTGTTTGAAATGTATTCTTCTCTATTTTGTCCAGTTGTCTGTGTTTATTTTTATGACTTATGCAGTTCAGCTATATCTCTTGGTTTTGAAGGAGAGTCTTATTTAGGAGTTGTTCTCTGGGGCCCAGAAATGCAGCCCCCCCTGGCCACCAGAGCCTGGTGCTCCAGAAGTATTCCCTGTGTGGACTTTGTGTACCCTCCTGTTGTGGCAGGGCTGCAACTGCTACAGGCACACTGCTAGGCAGAGTTACTGTCCTGTCAGCTGCAAAGTCTGGCTGAGGTGCTGGGTTGTATGGAACTCTTAGTGGGGAGTTCCCCCTGGCGTTAGTAGTCTTGAGGGAGGTTTCCAAAATGGCACTCTCCAGTACTGGGATCAACATGGCTGAAGAAGTAGCAAAAATATCTGGGGTGAGGTCCAACTGCCTCCTGCCTTTCTGGCACTTGTTCCATGATTGGTAAGTAGATCCCCTTTACCTATGTTTTGTGAACTTTTTTTTGATGTGGTGTTTTTGATTGGTTTCTGGATTGAGTGAGTCTGTGTGGGAGCCCTTTAAAAGTGGATTTTCCTGTGGGCGCCTGGGTGGCTCAGTTGTTAAAAGTGGATTTTCCTTTCCCTATAGTTCTGTAGCTTTCCTGATGTACTTCCTGCTGGTTTTCAAAGCCAGACATTTTGAAGTCTTGTCTCTCCTGTGCAGGATATTAGGGTTGGGGTGCATGATGTAGAGCTTGAATCTTTCCTTCCTCAAGTAAAAGTTCCATACCTCTGAGATTCCTCCTGTCCATGGAGCACCACATCTGGGGTGTGGTGTATTATTTAGCGAGATTTTATCTCTGCCTCTTCTACCCATCGTGGTATTCTCCCTTATTGTGGAGGCTCTTTTCATCCAGTATCTAGGCCCCTTTAGAGGGAATTATTTGAAATATAGTTGTAAATTTTGTGTCCATGAAAGGAGGTGAGTTCAGTATCTTACTACACACCATCCTGAACCGTGACCTTGATATTGTTAACTGTATGAAGCTGGGAAGGGCCATTCCATTAGGAAATGGAGCTCTGCTGCTTTGCAGAGTTTTTGCTCTGATGAGAGCTTTTTGTTTGAAGAAATATTAGTCTGGAAGAAAACCGTTATCAATCTAAAGATGGCTGTTTTGGGTATGTGGAAATCTGAGACTAAGTTGAACTGAAAATATGGCTCTTAGGAAATTAATAAAGTTATGTTAAGTGGTTTTTATGTACCAAATCTTGGTTAAATGCAGCTCAAAACAAAGTAAGCTACTGAGGGTCAAATTAGAGTAATTCTATTCAAAAGAAAATACACTACAGTATTTTTTGAATTTAGTGTTTTTTTCATTCTCATACTTGAGAAAATGATTTACCAATCTATTTCCTAAAAGTAACTTATACATAACATAATGTATACATGGTCAAATCTTATTACCAGGTGAGCTCTGTTTTTTGGTCAACATTATTCCTTTGTTTTAAAGAGCCTGAAGAAGTGGCTTAATCTGAAACTTCCTGTCTCATTTTAAACATGTTATGACTGAGAAAAAAGAGTCTTTTTTTTAGGACATCCTCCTCCCACCTTCACTCCCACCCCAGTATCATGGCCTGAGAAATTAATATCATCAGGCATTGCTCAGAAAGGTAGTTATAAGTTTAAAGAAAATTTTACATAATGAGAGTCTTTAGATAAGGTCATTTCTAAATATTTTCTATGAAAGATGGTATTCAGTGAATATGTATGCCATCATATTTTAAAAGCATCAACAATTTTAGATCAGGTAACCTAGTCTTTAGTGGCTTTTTTTCCCTCACACATACTGTTCTGGGAGGTGACCTGGTGCTCAAGTCACTTATTCAAGGAGCAGGCTAGTATAGAGGGCTGGGAAG
The DNA here is from genome assembly GCF_054177405.1 of Leptonychotes weddellii. Classification (NCBI taxonomy): domain Eukaryota; kingdom Metazoa; phylum Chordata; class Mammalia; order Carnivora; family Phocidae; genus Leptonychotes; species Leptonychotes weddellii. Next base: position 72,938,012 of record NC_138369.1, read on the forward strand.
GATGTCCTTCTTAATAGGGTTCCAGCGTTTTTGAAGGTTTCAACAAGCCTTTTGAAATCTGTCCTTGTAGAAGCATGGTAGTTAATCATGCATTTACTGTCACATGTCCTTTCTTTTAGCTTGGATGAGAGAAATTACTGTAAAGATAAACACAAAAGACTTTGAGCATCATTTCTTATAAGATTGTCTTTGGGGAATTTTTGTTTTTAATGTTGTAAGATTTGGGTGCCTCATTTGGGTTTTTGTCCTTGGAGAGTAATAGCCAAGAGCTTCAGAGTGGTTGCTGAATTTCTGGCATACAAAATAGAAAACAGTAATTTTTTGAAATAGCTTTGTAACCCATCTGGGTTATAAAACTAAAAGTTTTGGTATACTATATCATATTTATGATTTTCCTCTTTTCATTTTGCCATTTTATAATCTCTTAACCTCGTAGAGCACTTTTCTTATGGGATTTTGAATATTCTTAGTTTTATACATTTTATTGCAATATGAGACCACAGTAATAATTTTGCTTGGAATCTTTAAATATTTTTAAAGTGGTTTGCAGAATAAATTTAAAAAGTTATCCTTTTGAGTAGCAAAAATAAATGACATTAGTAATGTAAATTAATTTACTGCTGTTTTATTAAGTTAGGACTGAAAGCACTAATATGTGTGGGATCTTCTTGTATTTATATTGTTGGGGTGTTAGTTTCAAACCTACTAAACAAGTAACCTAATGCAAACTTTAAAATTCAACTGGATTATTTGTACCTGTTAGTACCTCAAAGTGAGATATTAGGTGAATCATAGAGACCACAATTTGGCAGCTTTTAGAAGAGAATACTCAATTGGGATACTTCTAGGCTTCCAGGTATGTTGTTTGGAACCAAGGAAACTTAAAAAAAAAAAAAAAAGGAGTCTCAAGTAGTTATGGAATTAGTTGTGAGTTTAGAAACTTCACTCTAGTAAGCAAATTAAATTCAAATTACTGTTATAAAAGCAAAAATAAAATTGAGATCGTTTATTCCTTTTTTCTTTTATCCTCAACATACTTTTTGGGGTACAGGATATTGAGGTAGTCGTATATATGAACTGATATAGTATGTGCTTTTTCTCTTAACTTTTTTTCTTACCCCTTCTCCTCCCACTTTTTTTAGTCCTCTCACAGCACAAATAATCTGCCTAACTTTTAAGTTAGAAACCTTGAAAATTTACTAAATTTCTCTTCTTTCATTTCTGTGTCTAAGTTCCACCATTTTTTCTCATACTTTTTTGTATCTCAGTCCTCCCTTTCTAAAGCTACTATGCTAGTTTCTCTGTAAGTACTCTATACCACCATTGGAATTATCTTTCTATAATACTCACTGTGTGCCTGATAATTGATTCAGCCATTTTTTATGCTGCTAATGATCAGCAACATTAACCAGTTTAGATTTCCTTTATTTCTTTTTGAGAAGGAGCTAATAGGCAGTCAGATCAATAAAGGAAAAGTAGTTTGGTAGTGATGGGAAAGTCATGAGCCACAAATCAGAAAAAAATGATCTTCAGTAATTGAGACCTTTGTAGAGCTAACTTATTATCTCTTCTCTTTTTAGTTATAATTAGTTTTGCCCACTTCTGTTTTCTGAGAACTAAAGCTTCCTCAGAATTCTAGAATAACTTGAGACAGTGACTACTTTCATAGACTTTCCTCCAGTGCAATCAAGTATGGTTTGAGTTTTTCTTTTTGCATAGTTTGAACAAGATAAATTACAGTGTTTATTGGATAAAAGGTGACAGTCAGGTAATGTTATAAAAAGGCAGCAGATTAAAAAACGGAATCTGAAACAAATGGGATAACATAAGGAGGAGTAGTTAATGAGATGTAGAATAATTTAATTAGCCTGGAACTGAGAATTTAGAATACAAAATAAAATTATGGACAGTGCTTAAACTTTCAGCCTGTTTAATCTAAAATAATTTCTTCAAAAGTCTTATTTTCATTTTAGTTACAGGAACGTACTTAAAAGAAGGGAATACTTTAATCACAAATATGCTTAGTTCCTTATTGTACTCTGGAGGATGTGTACTTTGAAAAGGCCCATGCCTTATGTCTGCCACAGGAAATGGACAAAGACTAAAGCTTAAGGGAATTTTTCATCTCATGGAGTCAGGTTGAATCTGCAACTTTCTTAGGGAAACTGCAGTTCCTGGAATTTTCTAACTTTCTCAGGGTATTTAGACTAATCTTCAAGATTGGAATAAACCTCAAGTGCCCAAAGCAACTCTCACAATTTACCCGACTTCTTTGGCTCATTTAAATAGAGTGATTGAGACTGGTCAGTTTCTTAAGCTAATTTGAACTTGGTATTTAGAGCTTGATTCTCAATGGATCCTAAATGGAACCAGAATATAGGGAAGAGAGGTTATCTTGTTGGCATTGAGAGAAATAGCAGAAGATGCAATCTTTAAATCACAAAAAGTATCTTCTTGCATTGTACATACATTGGTTTCTGTTTTGCCTGGAGCTTCTGGTAGTATAGGCTAACTTGGTACTGACTGTGGTTAGTGAAAATGAGTGTGACTATTTGAGAGAAAATAATGTTATATACTATTTTGAGATGAAGAGTCATTTAGGAAGTGAAGATATGGTTTATTATTGGGACAACATGGAAGCATTTCATTTAACATAAAAGCCAGAAAGACAGATTTGTATTGTGTCAGTATTTTTGGGATTGTTGGCTGCATAAAGGTTTATAAAGTTAAAGGAGTTCTTGAACAGACTGAGAAGGGTCAGGCAAATTACATTTAATATTGCTTTTAAATTAATGTAGCATGTTACGGTTAAGAGCATGTGGTTAAGACCATGTGGACTCTGGGTTCAGATCACATGGGTTCAAATCCCAGCTATATCATTTGTTAATGGTGAGATCTTGAACAAGTTAGTGTGCTAAGGCTCCTCATAGCTGTTTTTTGTTTGTTTGTTTTGGAGGGGGGGTGGATAGAGTAGAAGTGAGGAGGCATTAAATGAGATATACCATGTAAATATCAGCACCACAGTATTGTACCGATGTTATTGTTACTGAAGTTCTTTTTCAAGCAACTTTTAATTATTTTTAGCTTTCTATTCCCTATTGTGGTCCTAATGTAAGTCACAGGTTCAAAAACAAAAACCTCAGTGGGTATTTTCTTTGATTCATAAAAATACAAGGAGATACTATGTAATAAACTTTAAATTTTAACTGCCCTTATTTAACTTCACAGATAAGCCTTGAAAGAACAATATCTATCCTGAAATTTCAAAATTAAAAAAATTAAATTCAGTTAACCTTGGATGAAAGTTTGGAGTTTTGGAATTTGTTAGAATTGGTAAGTCACTAGAATTTTGTTAAGGCAGCCCTGACTGAGTACGCCAGTAGATCAAGTTGTTGGGAGCTGCCGGGACAGTGACTGGAATGTATGCTTCCATAGTGACAGTGCGGTTTATGTAGAAGGAAAGATAGACATTAATTTTTTTTAAGTGATCTGAAGTGTCTGGAAATATAGTAGACATTTTCTTTCCTGAATGCTTCTTTGGTACTATTGTATGTTAGCATCTATTAGTGTCATGAGATAGGGTTATATGTAATCTCTTAATCCATTTTTTGAAAAACTGTTACTGTATTAGACCCTCTTACATATTTACAAGATTCTTTAATCAACAATATGGTTTTTTTTTTTTTGACCCAAGGTTAACTTTTGTGATAAAATTTTCTTTATGAACCATTCATCTCCCTTAAACATTCCTATGTCTTTTGACATATGTATCTCTAGATGACTTCGTTTTAATCATAAGACAAATCTATATTAAGGAAAATCAGTTTTGATGGAGGCATTTTATGTATAGTTAAAACTGCTTTTGTTTAATTGTCCCTCTTTCCGTTGGAAAGGACCTTGATAGTAGTTGTTAAAAATATCTGAAATGTTTATATTAAGTTGGATACAATTCATTTTATTTTATTTATTTTTTAGGGGGGGAGGGGCAGAGGGAGAGAGAGAGAGTCTTAAGTAGGCTCCATGCCCAGCACAGAGCCTGACGTGGGGCTGAATTTCACAACCCTGAGATCATGACCTGAGCTGAAATCAAGAGTCAGATGCTTAACTGACTGAGCCACCCAGGTGCCCCAAGTTGGGTACAATTTAATTGGGCTAAATGAAGTAATATATATGTTCAACAAATAATTTAAAAATTATGTGCCTGAAGAATGGAAAGTGGTTGTTGTAGGTAGATCTATCTTTTAGAAAGCTTGAAGGGTGATCTGTATCAGAATCCTTGATAGGATCTGCTTGGGAATCTCCATTTTAAGAAGTTTCTCAGGTGATTTTTATGCACTGTAAAGTTTTAGAAGCACTGCTGAACTCTCCACCTACAGCTTTTAGGATATTGGCTTCTGGCTCTTTTGATGGAAACTACTCTTCCTCTATTAGAGGAAGAACAGGGGTAAGCCGAGGTACTGTTCCTGATGACCTGCTATGCCCTAGACTGTGAAATTTTCAAAGCTTTCAGTGTCAGCCTTAGTTTCTGCTCTAAGTCCTCTCTCAACTGGAGCTCCTGTGGTGAAGGAACAAGTCATATGATTGGTGATGCACAACCCAGTAGGCTGTGACAGAGGCTTTTTATGTTTCCTAAAATGTCAGTATTTCCTAGCAATATAAGAATTGTAGGTGAAGAAATGTAAGAGAGCTTAAGTGGTCTTCTGGGGCCAGGATTGAAACCAGACTCTTGACACTATACCTGCTACCTTTTTAATGGAAAGAGAATGCTGTGGTTTCAGGTATGCTTGGGTTGGAAACGTGCCTCTATCACTTACTGGCTTTACTAGCAACTCTCATACTTCCCTAAACTTCAGTGTCCCTATCTGAAATGTAGGCTCAATAATTGTTAAATTCTAAGGTTATTGTGAGGATTAATGACCTGATGCACATTTTTAGAGTGCTTCAACATACTTTTAATGGTTCTGATCTTGAGAAGGCATTACGATTAATGATGACTATTATTTAGCAACTTAAGGCAAATATGCCTTATGGAGTTAACCAGTCATAGGCTAAATGAGTTTGTCACATTATGGAATATATGTCTTTCTGTTCTGAGGTGGTATGATAGCTAGAAACGAGGAAGATACAGCATGTGTGTGGGATTTTTTTGGGAGGTGGGAAAGCAATGTAGGCATCTTTTTTTTTTTCTACCCATATTCTAATAAATTCTAAATTTGATTCTAGCGCAGACTTTTCTTAAAGCTCCAGACTTCTATAGCTCTAGATGTTTACATTGAACTCCCTAGAAGACATCTCCAATGGGTAATCCCATAATATGTCCTATTCTAACTTGGGCTCTTTCTTCCAACAGCTGATCTTCTTCCAGGTTTCTTTATATCAGTGAATGGAATTGCTATCCAACTTCATCCTCCACAAAATCTAATCTTTCACCAAATTCTTCTGATTGTTTGCCAATAAATCTCTTCTGCCTTCTCTTCACCTTCTTTACCACCATCACTTTAGTCTAAGCTACTGTCATCTCACACCTAACTTCTCCCCGTACCTTTCTTGCTCCTCTACATAATTCAGCCAAATTTGATAAATTTTCAGTGTGAAGTTGATTGTCATGCTGTATTTAAAACCCTATAGTAATTTTCCCTTTTTGACTTCTGCCCCATTTTGTTTCACATATATTCCCTCTCTAGCTGTGACTGGCCTGTCACTTCTCTTTCTTGACTCTGAATGTGCTTTTCCCTTAATGCTTTTGGACCTTAGTACTTGCTGTGCCTAGACTATAACATTTCTCATAGTTTTCAGATCTTAAATAGTCTTTCTTTAGGTCTTTGCTGACCTCTGAGCTAAATCAAGTCTCCTATTACAAAGGCTCACCCCTTCCCATATTTTTTTTTTTTTAAAGATTTTATTTATTTATTTGAGACAGAGCGAATGAGAGAGAGAGAGCACATGAGAGGGGGGAGGGTCAGAGGCAGAAGCAGGCTCCCTGCTGAGCAGGGAGCCCAATGCGGGACTCGATCCAGGGACTCCAGGATCATGACCTGAGCCGAAGGCAGTCGCTTAACCAACTGAGCCACCCAGGCGCCCCACTTCCCATATTTTTAATAGCATTTATCTCTGTTTGCAGTTATGTATTTGCATTGTTATTTGATACTCTCTGATTTCCCAAGTAAAATGTAAGTTCTATGGGGGTTGAGAATTTCAGTGTTTACAAAGGCCTAGAACAGTCCTGACAACAGATGAGAAGTAATAAATGACTGACTGAAATACATAACTAGGCAGTTTGATACAAAGTGTTTAATTCTAAAGTGAGGTAAGTGCAGATGGAGTCACAGTGTTGGCATATTAAACATTGGTTTTTTAGGAATACTTTAGTATTGTAGCATTTGTTTGATCGGCTTCTAATTTTAGTTTTTCTATTAAAAATAAAGATAAGTAGTGTTTTGAAATTAGTACAGATTAAGAGCTTCCAGAAGTTCATTGTACTTGAATGCACTTCAGAATAAAAACTTTCTCCTTTCCTCACATCTGCACAGGATTTGAAGTTTGCAATTCAGAAACATATAGCTGATTACATACATCTGATGCTTACCATATGTAATGTGTTCATATATGTTAGTTGCCTGAGGCATAACAATTTAAAAATACTACTAAAACTTTTACAAAGACAGGAAATCATAGATTTTATAGCAGGTTTCTCAGATTTTATAAAAATTAAAAAGAAATCAAAAAGATTAATATAATATTGGAATTAGGCTTATATTTGCTTTTTGGTATTTGGACCTTAAGTTACTGTATGACTGTTGTTGGCAGATTGAATGGTTATTGTGAAAACAAGAAGACTTTAGTATTTTCTTGAAAGTTGGTTTAATACTGTTGTTTACATTTTAAAATTAGTGCTTTCAATAAGATTTTGGTTTCCAACTCTGCTGAATTCTCCCTAGGAGTGCACAACTTCAAAAATAAAGGGGCACAGTCAGCAGAAAAAAGAGGTGGTCTGAGCATTTATGTGTTAAATATGCATGTTAATTAGGAAAAAAATTAGAAAAATATGAAAACAGATGTTACATAAATTATTGCAGTCCCAGGGCAGCAGTAACTTATACACTGACAATAATTTTTATATGTGCATGTGTATATCTATTTCTAGATTCCTCAATATTTATGCAATTCCATAGAGAATAACTAGAAAAAGAACTGGTATATCCTTTCAGTGAGACTATGGTAAACATTTTTTCTGCCTACAGATTGCTGAAGAAGTCTAGTTTCATACAGTCTTACTGTACAGATGAACCCTCTGTGTTATCCAGTTCTGCCTTGTAGTCTTTCTTCTCCTTTTTGGTTTCTCTGATGGTTATGCCAGTGAGATATTTTATTGAATATATTCTGTTGGAGCAAGAAAGTAAATTACAATCCAAGCAGTGTAAGAAATGTAAAATTGACCTGAGTGTAAAGTATGTATTTAGAAACAAAACAAAGTATAACTTCTCAGGACACTGATTATGTTGTCAGTTTTTCTTTGGTTACTGTTCCACATCATGAGGAAATAGCCATCATTCTCTGAATGATATTGGCATGGTAGTATGACAATATGTATTAACTGTTACATAAACACATTTGTCAAATACACATATCTTGGAATAGTTGAAAGATATTTGAATGTCTTTCATTCTAAAGAGCCATCCATAGAATAAAAATGGTCTGTATTTTTACAAGGGAAAAATGAGAAATAGAGACTTGCTTTATTTTAGTGGTGTAATAATTTTTAGCTCAACCATACAGAAGAAGCACATGCCTATATTACTGTCCAAGAAGGTGTTGACCGTATTTAGGTGTATTTTGCATGTATATTATATAATTTAAAAATGAGTTGTTGGTAGCTTTTCAGGTAAGACTGAAAGTTAAAATAAGGAAATGCTACATCAGAATGTAATCATTTTCTTTATCAAACAAAGAAAACAGGAATTGTATTCGATACAAGAGCGCAGAAGTTTCTGTTAATCTGTCTAGAGATCAATGCCACATTCATTCCTATTCTTTAGAAATCATACCTTGTTATTTGGTTTTAATAACATATGATGCTAAAATGTGTTTTAAGTAAGTAATTTCTTTTGAATCTCACTATGTTTCAGTTATATCTATTATCATAATGTTTTTCAGTTCTGTGTTATTTATGTTTCACATTATATTACCTAATTACTTTTGTACATATGCTGAGCCACTAATAAGTTCAAACAGGTTATAGGGAGTAAACTAATACAGAATGAAATCTAGAGGAAAGTGATGATAATTTATTATGATAGTTTAGTAATTTATTATATTAAGAGATTCTTTACTTAAATTAGATAACTGTTTAAGAAATTCAGTTTTCATTCTTGCAGATTTCATACAGGTTATATCTGTCGGATAGGATTTTTGGAAGAATATTACTAAAGGTGGTATTTTTCTTTTTCTTTATGCAGGAAGGTTATGGAAATTTTAAATTCACAAATAATATTTACTTGTTACACTGATACATCAGTATTCTAATTTTACATTTTATTAATGCTATGGAATCCTTTTCAATGGAATTTTTTTCCACATGTTTTCAAATGTTAAATTTCCAATTTTTTTATTTTATGTAATTTCAATACTTGGTATTATTTTACTATATTAGAATAGTGTGTTCATTATTTGAACACTTTTATGTCATTTCAGTGAAATGAAGTTTAACATGTGATTTGTTTTATATTAAGGTGTTTTGATTTAAAATTTTTTTGTATTATAATGCCGTTTATTGTAGGTATAATGAAATGATTTCCTTTATTCCAGTAGTTAAAATTGACGATAGAAAAAGTGATTAGTGAGTAGGCTAACAATTATCCTCTAAAAGCCTAAAATAATATGTCATAAATTTTTTCAGCTTTCCTTTTTCATTGTTTGCTTTGGTTTAAGGTTCCTTCTGGGATAGGAATGTTTGAAGCTATTTTATTTATTTTTCTAGGTATTTGCTTTTTTGCTAGCAGCTCAGTTGAGGGAAAACTCAGCTGATCTCTATTTCTTCATTCTTCTTTGCTTCCTGTTTGCCAATCAAGACTTGTATTTGGAGAACTGTTTTGTACTGAGTCTGAAGTCATCTTTGACCTGTAACAAGAGCATGCATTTTCAAGTGTCAGTTAGATTTGTGGATCAATAAAGGTCTCCTGAAAGGTAAGCGTATATTTATTCAAAATGTACATTCAAAAATTGAATACCATCAATACCTGTCTTAGTCTGTTCGGGCTACTCTAACAAAAATACCATAGACTTGGTGACTTATAAACAACAGAAATTTATTTCTCATAGTTCTGGTGACTGTAAGTCCAAGATAAAGGTGCCAGTGCTTGATTCATAGACCACCATCTTCTTTATGTGTGTTCACGTGGTAGAAGGAATGAGAAAGTTCTATGGGGTCCTCTCATAAGGGCACTAATCCCACTCATAAGGGCTCCACCATCATGACCTAATCACCTCCTAACAGCCTCACTTGAATACCATTACATTGGGAATTAAGATTTCAGCATATGAGTTTTGGGGGGACAAAAACATTTATCAGTAACAATATCCTTATATGGTAATGTGTTCTGTAGATTCATGTATAAAAAGTGTGTGTGTGAGTGTGAGAGAGAGAGGGTGTTTATACGTACTGCCGTATTTAGATTGTAGGCTTCAGGGAATGATGTTGTTCACTACTAGTTACTCAGAGTTCCCTGATCAGTTTCTTTCAACTTCTTATATCTAGTCACCAGTTTCCAATCTTTTCCTAATTGTTTTCCTTCTCGTTTAACTGAGCCTCGGGGGGGGGGGGGGCACTTAAAAATGTTTTCCTGCTGGGAGACTTTCAGCACTTTCCCTATAGAATGCTTTTTGTATCCGTATCTGTCTCTTCCCCCTTTGGCACCTGCCTCCCTTCACTGAATTAAAAGAGTAGCAAAAGTAGAATTATTGAATTTGGAGTTGAAGATAGATACGAGGCATTCACGTATTTTTTTTAACCACAACCCATTGTAAGAAATAAATTTTACATTTATGAGCCATTTTCCACAGGTATAAGTGTACCAATGAAACTGAAATAAAAGTTGAAATAGTTTTAACCTTAACTGACTGGAATGTGTGCTGTGCTCTATTCCATTCTAATTTTTGATATTTCATTTAATACATGCTCCTTCCTATAACTGAATTTATTTCCCTATCTAATAGTGGATTGCCTTTGCAGTTTTAAAATCCATACTTTAGATCACTTTATGTTTGTTCATGACTGACTCAGGAAGTAAATGGAATCAGATAGTTTGTTTTCCATCTCAGTCAAGCTGCCATTTCTCTTGTCTTCTCCATGCTTCTCATCTCTCTCTGTATTCACTATAAGCTATCAAATGATGTGGTCAAAGAGCTGAGTAACTACTGGGAAATACCAGAACACTTAACTTGGTTCCTCTATAGTATATGAGAACACAGGTACAAATGGTCAAATCTCAAAATTTGAAAAGGATAAATCTTTGATAGAATCATTCTATTATAGTAAAGTATATATTTCTTTATTCTCCTCTTGCTCGTTCTATGTAAATTATATGTGCAGGATGATGCCCTCAAGCCATTCCTGGTTGAAAACATTTTTAACTTGTTTTAAGTCCTATATACCAGTTAGAATAACTCAGATCCTTTCCCAAAGTGGTCTCTTCTAGTACGCATTCCCATCATATTTAATGTTTTTATCCTTTAAAAAATTGCAAGCATTTTTTTCTGATTATAAAAGTTGTGGTAGAAAGGTTGGTATATATAGAAAAATAAAAAGATGATACAATTTATCCCTAGTCAAATGCAGCAAAAGGAGTTCTAAAAGGGAAGTTCATAATAGTGATAAATGCATACAGTAAGAAAAAAGAAAGAGCTCAAATAAACAACCTAACTGTATACCTAAAGGAACTAGAAAAAAAGAACCAACTAAACACGAAATTAGAAGAAAGGAAACAACAAAGAGCAAAAATAAACGAAATAGTGACTAAAATGACAAGAGAAGATATCAATGAAACTAAGAGCTGCATTTTTCTTTTTTTTTAATTTAAAAAATTTATTCAGAGAGAGTGCACAAGTGCGTGTGAGTGGGGGGAGGTGCAGAAGGAGAGAACCCCCAAACAGACTCCTCACTGAGTGTGGAACCTGACACAGGGCTTGATCCCACTACTCAAGAGATCACCTGAGACGAAACCAAGACTAGGATGCCCAACCAGCTGAGCCACCCAGGCGCTGCAAGAACTATTGTTTTTTTTTCAAAATAAAAACAAAACAGACAAAACTTTAGCTAGATGTACAAAAACAAGAGGACTCAAAAAAATGAAATTAGAAACTACAGAGGACATTTTACAACTGATACCACAGAAATACAAAGATCATAGGAGACTACCATGAACAATTATACACCAACAAATTAGACAACCCAGAAGAAATTCCTGGAAACATACAGCTTACCAAGACTGAATCATGTGAAATAGAAAATTTGAACAGACCAATCACTAGTAAGGAGATTGAATAAGTAATGGAAAACCTCCCAAGAGCATCTTGGCTCCTTTCACAGTTTGGCTATTGTGAACATTGCTGCTATGAACATTGGGGTGCATGTGCCCTTCATTGTACTACATCTGTATCTTTGGGGTAAATACCTAGTAGTGCAATTGCTGGGTCATAGGGTACCTCTATTTTTAACATCTTGAGGAACCTCCATACTGTTTTTCGGAGTGGCTGTACCAGCTTCCAGGCATGTGTTGTGATGAGCACTGGGTGTTATGTGCACCTAATGAATCATTAAACACTACATCAAAAACTTATAGTGGCTAATAGAAAGAAAGAAAGAGAGGAAGGGGAGGGGAGGGGAGACAAGGGGAGATGAGGACAGATGAGGGGAGACGAGGAGAGATAAGACCTCCCAAGAAAGAAAAGTCCAGGACCAGATGGCTTAACAGGTGAATTCTACCAAACATTTAAAGTAGAATTATTGCCAGTCCTTTTCACACTTTTCCAAAAAATAGAAGAGGCAATACAGTTGACCCTTAAACAATATGGGTTTGAACTAGTGTGGATCCAGTTATATGTGGATTTTTTTTTTTAATATAGTACGGTACTATACATATATTTTATCTTCCTTACAAGCTCCTTAATAACATTTTCTTAGTTCATTGTAAGATTATAGTATCTAATACATATAAAATACAAAATATGTCTTAGTTGACTGTTTATGTTATTGGTAATGCTTCTAGTCAGTAGTATGTTATTAGTAGTTAAGTGTTTGGGGGGGTCACAAGTTATGCATGGATTTTCACTGAATGAAGTGCCAGTGTCTCTAATCTCCACATTAAGAGTCAACTCTATTTCCAAAGCCATTTTATGAGGCCAGCATTACCCTGACACCAAAACTGGATAAGGATGCTACAAGAGAAGAAAATTATAGGCCAGCATCCCTGATAAAGACAGATGCAAAAATCATCCACAAACTGAACAGAAATGAATTCAACAGTATCTTAAAAGGGTCAAATACCATGATCAAGTGGGATTTGTTCCAGGGAATCAAGGATGGTTCAACATCCACAAGTTAGTCAACGTGATATGCTACTTAATAAAATGAAGGATAAAAATCATATGATAATCTCAACAGATGCAGAAAAAGCATTTGACAAAGTTCAACATTCATTTATGATAAAAACTGACAACAAAATGGGTATAGAAGGAATATACCTCAACATGATAAGGCAATATATGACAAGTCCACAGCTTACATCATGCTGAATGGTGTAAAGCTTAAAGCCTATCTTCTAAGATCAGGAATAAGACAGGAATGCCCAAACTTGCCTTTTTTTTTTTTTCTCCCTTGCCAGGACCTAACTGTTCTTTATGTGGACTATTCATCAGAGTTATTTTTGCAGTGAGCAATTATGATGAAGGAGGTAATGTTCCCTATATACAAAGAGCGAATCTCACCATTTTTATTTGACCTAGTACTGGAAATCATGGTGAGAGCAATCAGGCAAGAAAAAGAAATAAAAGGCATTCACATCAGAAAGGAAGATGTAAAACTGTATTTGCAGAGATATTATCTATAGAAAACCTTAAAGACTTCTGAAAAAAAAAAACTGTTAGAACTAATAAATGAATTCAGTAAAATTGCAGGATAAAAAATCAATATAAAAAATGTGTTGTATAATATAAAAAAATGTCTATAAACTAACAAGTATCCAAAAGCACAATTAACAGAACAGCCCCATTTACAATTGCATCAAAAAGAATAAAATGCCTAGGAATAAATCAGTACACTGAAAACTATGACATTGATGAAAGAAATTGAAGAAGGCACAAATAAATGGATAGATACTCTGTGCTCATGGCTTGGAAGAATTAATATGTTAAAATATCCATACCACTCAGAGCTATCTACAGATTCAATTAAATCTCTATCAAAAGTCCACTGGCATTTTTCTTAGAAATCGAACATACAATCCTAAAATTTGTATGGAACCACAAAAGACCCGAAATAGTCAAAACAACCTTGAGAAAGAACAAAGCTGAAGGCATTACACTTCTGAATTTAAAATTATATCACAAAGCTTTAGGAATCTCAACAGTATGGTATTGGCATAAAAACAGACACATAGATTAATGGGACAGAATAGAGAGCCCAGAAATAAACCCACACATATATAGTCAATTAATTTTTGACAGAGGAGCCAAGAATAGACACTGGGAAAGGATAGTCTCTTTAGTAATGTTGTGAGAAATTGGATCCCTATCTTATACCATATAGAAAAATCAACTTTAAATGGACTAAAGACTTAAAAATCTAGAGGCAAACAAGGGTAAGCTGCTTGAAATTGGTCCTGGTGATAATTATTTGAATTTGACACCAAAAGCAAAGGGAAGAAAAGGAAAAATCAAGTAAGAGTACATTGAGGGGCGCTTGGGTGGCTCAGTCGTTAAGGTCTGCCTTTGGCTCAGGTCATGATCCTGGGGTCCTGGGATCAAGCTCCACATCGGGCTCCCTGCTCCGTGGGAAGCCTGCTTCTCCCTCTCCCACTCTCCCTGCTTGTGTTCCCTCTCTCACTGTCTCTCTCTCTCTGTCAAATAAATAAAATCTTAAAAAAAAAAGAAAGAGTACATTGAACTAAAAGGCTACTGAGCAGCAAAAGAAACTATCAACAAAAATGAGAAGACAACCTACCAAATAAGGGGAAATATTTGCAAATTATATATCATATAAGGGGTTAATATTCAAAATACACAGAGAACTCTCACAACTCAATGGCAAAAAACACAACCAATTTGATTAAAAAATAGGCAGAATAACTGAATAGACGTTTTTCTAAAGAAGACACACAAATAGCCAAGAGCTACATTAAAAGGTGCCCAGCATCACTAATCATCGGGGAAATGCAAATCCAAACCACAGTAAAATCTCACCTCACACCTCTTAAAATGTGATCAAAAAGATAACAAGTATTGCTGAGGATATAGAGAAAAGGGAGCCCTTGTTCACTGTTGGTGGGAATGTAGATTGGTGTAGCCACTATGAAAACAGTATAGAGTTCCTCCAGAAATTACAAATAGAACTACTTAAGAGCCAGCAGTTTGACTTCTGGGTATATATCCAGTAGAGTATTGACGTGATATCTGCCCTTATGTGTTCATTGCAATATTATTTACAGTAGCCAAGATTTGGAAACAACTTAAGTGTCTACTAGTAGATGAATGGATAAAGAAGATGTGGTGTGTGTATATATGTATACACACACACACAATAGAGTATTCATATATACAATGGAGTATTATTCAGACATGAGAAAGAAGGCATTCCAGCCATTTGTGACTATATAGGTGGACCTTGAGTGCATTATGCCCAGTGAAATAAGGCAGACAGAGAAAGACAAATACTGCCTAGTATCACTTACATGTAGAGTTTATAAAATAAGGGAAAAAAAGTCAAACCATAGAAACAAAAACAAAAGTAGTTGCCATGGGCTTGGGGGGGGTTGGTGAAGAAAATAGGGATAGGTTGGTAAAGAGGTACAAACTTTTAGCTATAAGATGAAGATCTAATGTATAGCATAGTGACTAGTTGATATCACTGTATTACAGAAGTGAAATTTGCCAAGAAATTAGAAATGTAATGTTCTCACTAAAAAAAAAAAAAGTATGTGCAGTTGATGGATGTGTTAATTCCATTAATCCAGTTAATTTATCAGTTAATCATTTTACAATGTATATGTACATCATATTGTGTACACTTTGAATATCTTACAGTTTTATTACATTATATTGAGGTCAGTTATACCTAAATACAGCTGAACAAAACTTAAAAATATAAAAAAAGAAACCAAAAAAAATTCCAACTCCTATAATATGGAGATGTACTGATCTAACATTTTAAAAATACAACTTTTTTTTTTTATTTTACTTGAACTTAAGAGAGGAAATAACAAAACTGAAATGGAACTTAAATAAGTGAACTTTAGATAAATATTTTTTCAAAACCAAAAATATTTGTTCCTAAGAGCCTTCCAATATTAAAGAAGACTATGGAAATCTTTAAATACTTTGATAATAAGAAAATAGGGAAAGACTCCTCTAAAAGCAATGTATCTTTTTATTTTAAAATAATTTTCTTAAATCATTTCTTGAGGTAAAATTCACATAACATAAAATGTAGTACACAATAGAATTTAGCACATTCACAGTGGTGTGCAACCTCCACCTCTCTGAAGTTCCACACGTTTCCATCACTCCAAAGTAAAACACCTTACCCTTTTAACAGTTTCTCCTCCTTCTGCCCTTTCCCCAATCCCTGGTATGTGCCAACCTGCATTCTGTCTCTGAATTTATTCTGAATATGTCATGTAAATGGAATCCTACAGTGTTGTATGAGCTTTAAGTCTGGCTTCTTTCACTTGGTGTAATGTTTTCAAGGTTCATCTATGTTGTAGCGTGTATGAGTACTTCATTACTTTTCACATTCAAATAATACTCCATCATATATATAAACTTTCGGTTTGCTTTCACCTTTTGGATATTATGAATAGTGCTTCTGTGAATTCATATTTATATATATTTATTTGAGTACTTGTTTTCAGGTTCTTTAGATATATACCAGGAGTGAAATTGCTGTGTCATATTATAATTCTTTTAAATTTTTGAGGAACTACTCACTTGTTTACCACAGTAGCCTCAGCATTTGATATTCCCACAAGCAATGTATGTGGGTTCAGTTTTTTTCACATCTTGCCAATACTTGTTATTTTCCCTTTTTTTACGATAATCAGAATGATCATTATGATTTTAAGATCATTGTGAATGCCTTAGAGCCAAGTAATATCATAGAGAAATGATTATATCTAGTATTTCTTATATAGCAATTATATATCAATTCGGAGTATCACTTAATTCTGTTTTCCTTCCAGCATTAACTGATACATGGACATTGTTTTCCAGAATAAAAGATTTCTTACTTTTCTTCATTTTCTCAAAATCATTACTGTATTTTATTTCATATTTCTACCATGTTTTTTTGTGTGTGTGTGTGTATGTGTAGTTCTGTGTTTTTGGCCACAGTTTTAAGTTACCATTCTTTTTGTTTAATTCTCATTGGAAAACTATGTCTCTATTATTATGGATAGCACACTACAATTGTACTTCCAGGTTCCTTCATCATAAGATAACATTTTTGTAAGGTTATCTACATTCTTTTTGAAGAAATACCTCACTTATCCTGGACGTCCTGTTTTAGTATAAACCAGTGAACCAGAGCTTCCTTGGCCTTTTGCTGAAGTGTCATTCCCAGATTTCTTTTAGTTATATTACTGGATTAGTTCCAGTGTTGCTTGGATCTCATTGTCATCTTTATTCTTAGGTTTCTTTAAATAAATTTTCAGAAGGCTAAATGGTGAAAGTTGTATTTTCTGAGTTGTACATATTAGAGCTTTTTTTTTTTTTTAGAAAATGTTTTTCTTTTATTCTCACAGTTGATTGATCATTTAGCTGGGTATATATTTCTAGATTTAAAATAATTTTTCTCAAAACTTTGAATCTTTTGCTTAGTTTTTTTCTACCATCCCTTATTCCTTTTAAGAAATTTGAAGCTAGTCTCACTGAAAAATGTTCTATGTTATATCACAGTGAAAACAAAATAGAAATTCTTAACTTCATTAAGCTTCAGTTTTAAGGTAGCAAAGTCTACAAGCAGCAAGATAAATAAATACATTAAATATATAGTAGGTTAGATGGTTGTGCTATGAAGGCAAATAAAGCAGTGACTAGAGGATAGAGAGTTCAGAGTACAGTGAGAGGGATGGAAATTTTAAATAGGGTGGTCAGGGAAAGTCTCTCAGAAAAGGTAACATTCTAGTAAAAACCTGACAGAGGTGAGGAGTGAGCATCTCAAGCAGAGGGAACAAGAGGTGCAAAGGCCCTGATGTTAGAATACTGCTGATGTGTTCAGGAACAAGAGCGTTCAGTGTGGCTACAGCAAAGTGAGGGGAGAATAGTAGGATTAAATTACAGAGGTGACTGGGAATCTAGGTCTTTTAAGATATGTGTTTAGCTTTTATTTTGAATGATATGGGGAGCCATTGGTGAGTATCATCTTGTTTATAGTTTAAAAGAATTATAGTTAATTTAAAATCAATTAAAATTGATTTTAAGGGAGCAAGGGCAGAAGCAGAGGGATCATATAGAAGGTTAGAGATGAGAGATGATTGTGGCTTGACCAGGATTTGCTGATGGATTAGATTTGAATTATGAGAGAGAGAGAGGAGTTAAGAATGACTCTAGTAATGTTTTGTTCTGAATAATAGGAAAGATAGAGTTTCATTTGATAAAGAAGGGGAAGATTATGCAAGGTGTACATGACGGGGAGAAGGCTAGGAATTTGGTTTTGAACATGCTGAGTTAGAGATGTTACCAAGTGGAAAAGGTCAAGGAGACAGATACACTGGTCCAGAGTTAAGGTGAGAGGTCTGAGATAAAGGAGATAAACTATGGAAATCATCAGTTGTAGATGGTATTTTTAAAGGGGTAATATTGATGTAATCCAGTAAATATAGCTAGAGGCAATTGAAGGTCCTAGCTTTGGAGTACTCTAAGTAACAGGGTTAGGGAAAGTAGAAGTAGTAGAGAAGGCCAGGGACCGAAAACCCAGTGAGGTAAGAGGAATTTGGCTTTCAGAAAATCTGAAAGCTAATGAACCTAAATGGTGTAAATATTTCAAGGAAGAAGAATGATCATCTGTGACATGCTGCTGAAAGGTGAAGTTATGGATGAATTGTGAATTGACTGTTGGATTTAGCAATGAGAAATCATTGGTGACTTTGAAAAGAGTAGTTTTAGTAAAGAACAAAATCTGACTGGAGTGGGTTTAAGGGAGAGTGGAAGGAGAAACAAAGGATTTTTTTTTTTTTTTAAAGTAGAGGAGAAGTAGTATACATCAATCAGTATTAAGATTTCTTCAGTGAAGAGGAATAACTGATGATACAAGAAAATGGAGAATGGCTGAAGCAGTATGTACAAGTGGAGAGAGAGGTTGGGCTTAGTTAAGAGCATAGTTGGTCTATCCTTAATAATAGAAAGGAAGGCAGAGATACATGCACAGATCCATGTTTAAAAATCTTCAGTCAAGCTTTGTACTACTTTTAGGGTGTGTGGCATACAAGAAGCATCATGATGAATAGTTGCTTCCCACTTCTTTAGGATTGTTTTATTCTGTTAATTCACCCCTTTGTGCTTTTTGTGTTAGCACTGTAAATGAGTGGTGGTTTCCAGTTTAGGAATTTTGTGTTAAAAAATTTTTTGTTGTTAATGGAATTAAGACCTACAACAGGCATTTATGAGTGATACACATCTTGAAGTTTTTGAAACTTGATATTTATGTAAATATTTCTATAGTATGTCCTTGAGAGCCATCAAGCTACATTAAAATCAGAAGCAGAGCCATTGACTCCTTTCTCATACTAGTCTTAGGGAGCTTATGGTTCAAATGCACTTATCAGAAAAGTGATAAATTGCTTCATGTCCTAGATTGTTTGAACCAAGGGTGAAACCATGAATGTAAAAATCCATGAATGCCAAGGGTCTGTTGTGTTCCTTATGACTCATATTTCTCCTAGTTACTGCAGCCTAGGAGTATAGTCGATGAATATGGGATACAGTAATAGCATCATTTTAGTGTTTTCTTTCTGGTATAGTATGACTTCTGGGATCACTACATGTGTTTCTGAGTTGCATAATGTTCTTCCTACCTATTCTTTACAAAGTTCCCAGGTCTCTGTGGTGATGAAACTCCCCTTCTGGCTATAGATATTGCTCATGGTGTCTTGTGACATGATTTAAGCGTCTTGTTCACTGTGCTCAAATACTGTTGAGCTTAATTTAGTAAGGATAACAGGTGGGACAGGAGCAATTCTAAAATCAAAAAACTGAGCGGCCTTGTGCTTATGATTCCCCATAGAACGTAGGTGCTACAGACCCTACCTTTCCCTAAAACCTGGCACAGGTTCCTTGATCACTGGGCTGGAAAACATTTTGAGTAATATCACCTATATATTCGTAAGTCCACTTGTGCACTTAGGACGCATCTACTGAGAGTCAGGATATTTGGTATACTAGCAATTTACTTAGTACTCTGTCTTTGGGAGCCTACTATTTATGGATGTAATAGAAATAAGATGACTTGTGCTTCTTGAAACTTTATTTTGATTACCTCTAAATGTCGGTTGTAGCTTATTGCCTTACCTTTTAGGCAAGAATAAAAGTTCTCTCATTTTCTTTTGGTATGTACCCACATCACATCATTGTCTAACATGGGAAATGTATCTGTTATTTTGTGGTAAGGCTACCAGTACTTCATGGGTTGACTCTGAGAAGATACTTCAGGGAATTCTTCTTTTCATAGGTGAACAGTTTAATGTGTCATAGACCACTCCTTCATCATATTCTTAGTTGATTCCCTGTTATATAACTTTATCATTTAACATCATTTAATGTATCTCCTTCCCTGGGCTTCATATATACATTTGTCCAGTGGGTTGCCATTTTGTCACCTGGGACTTGGTTTCTGTGTTTAGGTTACTGACGTAAACCATTTGCAGTGACTTTCCCTTTACAAGCACAAAATTTTATGCAAAAATCCCAGCTATCTCATTCTGACACACTTGTGTTCCTTTGCAAGCTAATATTGATGTCCATCCTCAAACCTCTAATTCCATCCTAATAGTTTTTCTAAGTTAAACAAGATGAACCATTATCTCTGTGCGGTTTTATGCTAGTGGCATATTTTGAGTAACACATAAAGATGGTTCTTAAATCCTATTCATTGAATTAAAAAATTTTAAGTGGAGAGGATACTTGGGAATGTTGGGGAGGTCAAAGGTAATTCTCTGTTAATAGACTCTAAAATGTCATCAACTTTGAGAGTAGAACCAATCTGAATTCATCTATTCATTTGATCAACAGATATTTATTAACTGTTTACTCTATGGCAGGTACTCAGCTAACTTAAATAAATATATCATTTTAAGATGTCTTTCTTTTTAAATTGGATGATGTAAGGAACAATTTTCTTTTTTCTTTTTTGCTAAGTTTATTGTGAATTTTTTTAGGTTTTCAATATACATGCACTGTACATAACTCTCACCTTTCAATAGTGAAGAAACATCCAATTCTAGATAAAACTGAAGTGTGGAAAATACAGAAACTGTTTCACATTCTCTTCGTCTTCCTCACTTTTACAAAGATTTAATGGACAGTGAAATTCACCAACAGTTTCAGCTCTACTTCCTTGCAGTTCTGCTAGTCTTTTCTGGTACCTAGAAGACCTGAAAGAAGCATCATGAATTGGAAGGGAGAAGTTATATGAACACATAATCAGACAAATAGACAGCAGATCCTTTATAATTGAGAGGTGACTGTATTTCTACTTTACATAGAAATTTGAAGTTTTTACTTTAGGTATTCCCATTTAGGAATACTTTGTAGTTTGTGAACAGCTGACTCATTTAAAGAGGATTTTAAAGAAAACTTTAATTTGTAATTACTGGACCATTATGAAACTAACATTTTATTTATTGTTGAGGCAAAATAAGGTTTTAGTTATTAGAAATGTGTTCATAATTTTATAAATGACATGAACTAATTTTGCCTCAACAGTTACTTAATTTTTTCATCATGTAGTGAAATATTGGCTGGATATTTTGAAAGCCTAAATTACTTGGAATGTATTTGAAACCTCTCTTTTTATGTACTTCTGTTCAAAATGTTACTTATCTTTGGATCATTTTTAGTATAGGCTTAAAGTTTGGAGTTTTACATTTACAGTCTTATAAAGACATAAGTATATTTATGTTCTATTGGAACTAAATAATTTTATCCACATAATTGTCATTCAGCTGTAGCTGTCTGGAATAAAATTTCTGGAAATAGGTAGCCATTTTCCGTATGAAATAACCATTTAAAAGTGTTTTTCATCTGATAGCATGTATTTTATTTTTTATAAATAGCACAGAGCAAATGAAGTATTTAAGGGAGATTATCAGCTCAAGTTCAATACTATGTTGGTTGACATTATTAAACTGATGATATTTTATAATTAAAAAAATACTTTCATTATTACTTTTATAAAATACATGTGCTTTTGTTATATCTTATGTGTTAATCTAATTTCCTATTGTAGTTACCGATTGAAAGTGAATTGTGTACCAGTGGGGTTCTAAAACCTTGACATTATTTTAATCTGATAACAAATGAGTTTAAGTTCATGTTCTTTCAGTTGTTGGCAACAAATCTAAACCTGTATTTTTTTGGATTTATGAGGATAAGTCCTGCTTTGGCAATCTTGTAGATCCTCCAGAGAATAGTTAAACAGTGATTAATCATTGTTTCTTCACTGAGTGTGCAGAAAAGAATGGAAAACTGCATTTCACACTTCTGAAGCAATTAATCCCCATGATCTTAGCCAGGTTTGTCTTGTAGATAAGTCGGGATACAAAACGGTACCTAATTTATCAATGTATGCATGCCATAAAGTATAAAACACACAATTTATTTCATATCATTTATAGTCAAATGTAAAAAAAGAGTGACTTTGCCATATCCAAGAGTGTTTCCTACATTACCTTCATATAAACTAAGTACCAGAGATTACAATGGGATTCCTGTTTATTGTGCACATCTGGTGCAGTCACTATGCATTTTCTCATTCACTTGCTGGCATTTTTAGTGATTGTGGCATAAATCACCTTGCTAATCAGAAACATAAGTGACGGAAAGTCATCTCCCTTTTTTGAACAATGGGAAAAAACATATGGCTTCTCAGACAGGACTTGGCTGTTATACTATTTATGTGGCATTATATTCTGTATTTAGAATTTCATATTAATTACAGTAGTTTGATTGAAGGCATGGAATACCCAGGGTTTGTGGTCAAAGTATTTGTTTTGTACCATTTCTGTAACAAACAGAAGAAGGTAAAATTAACTGCCTTGCATAAAAATTTTTTTTTTAATAAAATCTACTTTGGTAAGAGTTTAAGATTGAGATGAATTAAAGAATATATATATTTTCAAATGTTTGTGTGGATGTTTCTATAGATGCATAGATACAGTAATTCTAAGTTAGTTTTTAATTATACCTATTTGAAAACTGCATGGATTAGAGTAAAAATTACTGTACTCTAAGTGCTAAACTGTAACTGACATTAGTTTGCTTTTCTAGTAGTAGTATTTCAAGATGAGTTACATTTTTAATGAATTACTGGTTATTAGTTGGAACCACTTCTGCATATGCTACAACTAAAAGTAAAAGATGAAGTAAAACTTCGTAAAATGTGAGAAATTTGTATGTGCAGACTTCAGAAACTACCCTTAGTGAATTTCCTGCTATTTGTTCTAGAATGCTTGCTGTAGATTTGAAGGTATTTTTCTTTTTCCTCAATAGTCACTTAATTCTCAAAAGGTAGTGAGTATAATGGCCTTTCATCCTTACTTGGCTTTATAATACTTAACTTCTTATCACTTACCACTTTCCATTTTCTTACTCTTGGGTAGCAAGGAAAGATTTATTTTGAATGTGTAAATTTCAAATGAAAATTTATTTGTTCAGAGAACCTTATGTCTTTTACAGTTTTGTTTTCTATATTACATGTGACAATAAATTAGTGAGGCGAATTTTTTAACAAATATATCAGAGCCTATTTATTCAAATGTGTGCTATTTCCTTTGAAGTAGTTCCCTTGGGAAGATGTATACATAATCCATTAATCAAAGTATTTTAGGAATGCCTCTTTTTGAGTTTTCTTCAGTGGAATTGATGTATAGCTGCCCAAAACGGATACTTTGCGGGGAGAGAAGATTCATTTTGTGTATATATGTGCTAGTATTTTTGTTTAAAAAAAAAAATCAATCAATCATAATAGCTTGTACTGCAGCCTGTATATATCTTGTAGATAATTGGACACTATGAATAGAAATAGAGTTTTGAAAAACTGCCTGAATTTTAAATAAATGGTCATACTTACCCATTTTGTTTTAGACATCTTTTATGATATTGTCTGAAGGACCACCTGCAGTAGGAGCCCACAAATTGAATAAATGCAACATAAGGAGAGACTTTTTTTTTTTTCTGTTGTTCTTGCTTATTTAAAAAATGCCACCATAAAGATTCTCTAAGGTAAAGTGTGCTATTTAAAAAAATACATATTTACCATTGAATTGAGACTTTTTAGATTAAAATTATCCAGTCCTCAAAAATTACCTGAAATCTAGGGCATACTGCCTCAATCCTCGTCCATTTTTATTTCCTTCCTGCCTTTAAAACCTCTTCCTCCTCATTCCCGTTTTTTTTTTTGTTGTTTTTTTTTAAGATTGAGATGTAGTTGTTGTAAAGAACAATTTTAAAGTCATGCAGTTTTAAACACATACAGGCTTCCTTTTTTCTTCACCAAAATATAAAAATTCTAGGAGGATAGATTGGTAAAATCTAAAAAATATGTAATTTATGACATGGCTAAAAGTATCAAAATAAAATATAAAGAGTTCTATTTTTAGTGAGTGAACACTTTGGAATTTGTTAGTAATGGAGCTTTGAAGAAAATTTTCTTATATAAAGTGCTTGATGGGAAAAATATATTAACCTAAAGCATTTGCTTATTTATCATGTTTTTAAAGCCAGGAATTTAATTTCTAAATGTATGTCCTTTTTTAAATAGAATTGAAGTACAGTAATGTTGATATTTATTGCACATTTTGTCTAAAATTTGCTTTTATTTTCAGAGAATTTGAATTATTATCTTTTTCCTCTAGTCCATTCTTTTTCTCATTTATATTCATACTTTGTTGGTACATACTACCCTCTAAAGTAGATTCTGAATTGACTGTAGAATTTGCAGGAAAAGCTTTTTTTCTTTCCTGTGTTCTCATGGCATAAAGAAGGAATCCTCCCATAGTAGGGATAAACTTACTGGTAATTTGTAGCCAGGAGGATTATTGCTTACAGTCCCTCTCTCTAGCCATCCCTTTCCTACCTTGATGTTTGTCTGGAAGTGCCTTTAGGAATGTTGACAGAGGCAGAATGAATGCCTTCTGCTGAAAGTGCTGTGGGTAGGTGGTGTGACACCATTGTGTCACACTAAAATTCAGATAAAAATGTTAATTTGTGAACTATTTCCCAAAAGGGAGGCTTTTATTTCTGAGTGGGAAAGCTGCTTTGAGTGACATATATAATTCAGAAATTTTAATGTGAAATTTTTAATGGAGTATATTAAGTCTGAGAAACATGGAATATCCCTTCTTCCTCCATGTTTAAATAGTTTTGGTTTTTGTTGTTGTTTGTTTTAGTGTTTAAGACTCTTCTGGGTAGAATATTCCCAGTGTGGACCTCAATTGTGTCTACTATAGGGGTTCAGCCATATATGGCATGTGGTGACCAGCAGGAATGGTCTGCTGATATAATGTGAAGGAACAAATGCGATTTTTTTTTTTTTAAAGGCAAATTAAAGAATAAAGAGCCAGACCTGTTTTTAAGATTGAGATGAATTAAAGAATATATATATTTTAAAATGTTTGTGTGGATGTTTCTATAGATGCATAGATACAGTAATTCTAAGTTAGTTTTTAATTATACCTATTTGAAAACACTGCATGGATTAGAGTAAAAATTACTGTACTCTAAGTGCTAAACTGTAACTGACTGAAATTGAGCAAGTCTTTGAAAGATTTCAGGAAAAGATAACAGCTGATAGATGCAGAACAAGGACAATATATTGGTAAGACATGAGTTGAGATAGTAATAGCTCATATAATCTAGGATTGATTGGGAAGGAAGTGAAACTAGAAGGGGAATAAGGGATTGAAATTAAATGAAGTCAAAGAACTAGATGTTTCAATGAGTTTGAAAGCACTTGTACTGAGTGAGGGAGTTAAGAGGGAATTGTGATGATGAAGTGGTATATTAGTTTAAGATTAATAGACAAACTCCAGGAAATTCTGATACTTTGAAATCCTATTATGTGAATTGGGAATAAAATTTAACAGAAGATGACAATTATATGTATATATCGTAGAATCACAACCACAAATACCATCTAAAAGTATAAAGATATAATAATTTAATTTTAGTAGTGTAACTTTTCTGCAAAGTAGAGTTTCTGAGCCACTCGTATATCCAGTTTCTTGATTGAATAAATCTACTCGTTTATCAGGGAGTGCAGGTTTTTCCCCCCCCTGCCAAGAACTTGTTTTTCTATGGGCTATTTTTTCAATTTCTCTTATAGCCTAAGAAAATATCTCAGTATTTTTTTCTCAGAAGAGAAGCAGGTGAGTTCCCTTCTTCTGAAGAGTTTGTGTCTTTATACTTGATAGAAAAAATAGAGAAATGAAAAACATTCAAAGCATGTATAGCCAAACATTTCTTGAACTGAAAGTAATAAAGGTAAGATAACAGTTTTAAATACATAAAAACTTCAGTAGCTGTCCATTTGTAGAAGGGGATTGGGAATTGTAACAAATAATTCAGACAATTAAAATAATAAAATTTATTGTTAGAAGAAGGATGGGTGAAATGATATTATAAAGCAAGTATACAAAAATGTAATTGAAGATTCTAGGTGGATGTTCACTGTAAAATTCTTTCACCTTTTCTGTGTATTCAAAAATATTTGTAATGTTGAAAAAATAATATAGCATT
>NC_138369.1:72969228-73041003 GCF_054177405.1 Leptonychotes weddellii
TGGGATTATATATTTTTCAGCAAAATTTATCAAATGCACTAGTTTGAACACAAAAAGGAAACTAAATTGAAGCATATGAATAAAATGAAAGAAAATTAATTTCTTCTTGATTTTAAAATAATGAAAAGATAGTTGTCCTTTATAAAGAAACAGATAACTTGATTTCTTTTTTATAAAGCATGTGAAATATACCATATATATGTTGTGTTATTTTGTTTTATTTGGGGGAAATAAATAACTAGTGATTGTTAACAGAAGCAACAAGTGAAAATAGAAAAATGCTATTTTAGAAATGATGTTTTCTTTGGGGTTTATTCTTCTCAACCCCTGATTCACCACTTCATCTCTTGGGACGATTTTTATTTCAACAGCCAACCATGCATGTACTTATTTAACTATTCCAAAGAAAATGGCAGTCTTGTTACTTTGCTGGAATTATTAAAGTTTTTTTTTCCCTTAAAATAGCAGTGTATGAAAAATATTTTAGAAAATGTGTTAGTTGATAAATCGGTCTTGTTACTTGATACTGATTTCAATCAAATTAGATTTTTTGACCTGTTATTATTATTTTCTTCTTTTTCACTCAGCACTAGGGTGTTACTCTGTGATGTGATAGATTCAAAATTAAAATAATCTGTAAGCAGGGTTTTCAAAACTTGAGAACTCAGGATTTGATGTATGGATGCTAATTTTTTTTAAAGCGCATATGAAAAATAAGACAACCATTTATCTGTGCTAAGTACTTAAAATAGAGCTAGAGGTGAAGGTTTGATAAGGTCCTCATCGGTAGTGGTGGGTATACAGAGTTTAATACTTCTTGTTTCTTTTAACTTGACCTACTGGGTTGGCTAAAGTCTCCCTAACAGTGTTGCATAAAAGCATTTAGAGCCAATATCCTTGACTGTTTCTGAGTGTTAAGAAAAATGCATTTATGTTTTACTATTATATCTACAATCTATATTTTTTTCCATGCTAATAAGTGCTCTATTGAAGAATGAATGTTTTGTTTTTTACTTATTTATTTTTTTTTTAATTAGGAATGAGTGTTAAATTTTATCAAAAGTTTGCTACATCCAGTGAAATGATGTTATGGTCTTTTCTCCTTTAGTTTCCTTATGCAATCAGTTAATAAGTTTTCTAATATTAAATTGCCCTTGCAAAATAAATAAATAAATAGGTAGGTAGGTAGATAGTTGTTAGTTTAGTTTAATTTATTTAGCTGGCCCTTGTTCTTGAAAGATTCCTTCTGGGTCATGGTATTTTGTGAGATTTTCATTCTTGTACTCTTTGTCAGGTTTTGGTGTTAGAGTCATGCTAACATAAAATGAGTTGGGATACACACCTTCCTTTTTTTTTTATTATGAAACAGTTTAAACAATAGGAATTATTAATTCCTTGAAAGTTTGTTAAAGTTTACCCACACTATAATCCAGGCACCTTTGGTTGGGAGTAAGCCACATTGTGGTGTTGGAAGAAAATCTTTGATTACATTTCTGATATCTTTTTTTTTTTTAAGATTTTATTTATTTATTTGACAAAGAGAGCACAAGCAGGGGGAGTGGCAGGCAGAGGGAGAGGGAGAAGCAGGCTCCCTGCTCATCAGGGAGCCCGATATGGGGCTTGATCCCAGGACTCTGGGATCATCACCTGAGCTGAAGGCAGACGCTGAACCCACTGAGCCATCCAGGCACCCCACATTTCTGATATCTTCTAAAATTATTGGTGTATTCAGGTTCTTTGCAGCTTATTGAATTGATTGTGGAAATTTGACTTTTCTTAGAAAACTATCCATTTCTTTAATTTTCCTTTATATTTCATTTAGATCTTCAAATTTGTTGGGAAAAAGTTGTAGATGATATTATTTTTTTTCTGCCCCTATATTTTAAAAATCTTACTAGGTCTGGTATTACATCCCATTTCTTATAATAACTGATATTAGAATGTTATTGTTTGCTTTCATTAATTTGTTTTTAACCTTTTCATTGTAATATAGAATACAGATACAGAAAACTATAAAAGCAAATAGGTATCTTGGTAAATCATTATTAAGACAGATATGCTCGTAATTATCACTCAGGTCAAGAAATAGAGCTTTGCCAGCCACCGTAGAAGCCCTTACACATGCCTTACTACAGCGCCCATTCTCCCTCCAAAAAATTAACCACTCTTCTGACTTTGAGAATAATAACTTACTTTTCTTTATGGTTTTAATTTACCCAGGTGTGCATCTCTAAACCAGTTTAGGTGCCAATTTTTAAAACTTATTTTTGCCTTTTAAGTCTTTCTTAGTCTATAATTTCCTCCAACTATTTTTTCTTTATAAGTGATCTAGTGAAGAACTTGGAATGTTTGACCTGTAGAGTTCACTGCAGTCTGGATTTTACTGATTGCATGCTTATGGTGCAGTTAAACATTTTCTTCTATGTTTCCTTTAATGGCAGGTAGCATCAGAGCTTGATTGCATTTAGGCTTAATCTCTTAGGCAAGGTTATAGGTGCTGTTGTGTCCTTTCATCAGGAGGCACATAATATCATTTTAAATGTTGGCAGCCACTGATGCTCAGTCTAGATCCATTAACCTCATTATTTCATTTACTATATGATGATTTTGTTATATAAGCGATTTAGAAGTGGAATTTGTTTCAATTTCTGATTATCTAACAAGGATTTTTTTGAAAAAATTTTAGATTTGTATTGTGGTCAACAAATGTGGGTTTTATATTTTCACAGTATTAAGATTACGTTTGTCCCCTTTTCTATATGAAATTTGGAAATGTTCCATTGGGATTTGTAAAGAACTTCTATTTTGCTTGTGCTTGTGATTTAAATGCTTTATATTTAAATATTAAATCAAATTTATTAATATATTCTTCAAATGGTCTATTTTTTCTTTTTTAAGGTATCTCTACCTGATCAAATTACGGGAGTAGGCTTGCATTTTATTTATTTTTTTAAAATATTTTATTTATTTATTTTGACAGAGGGAGACACAGCGAGAGAGGGAACACAAGCAGGGGGAGTGGGAGAGGGAGAAGCAGGCTTCCCGCTAAGCAAGGAGCCCGATGCGATGCCGGGCTCTATCCCAGGACCCTGGGATCATGACCTGAGCCAAAGGCAGATGCTTAACGACTGAGCCACCCAGGCGCCTGCTAGGCTTGCATTTTAAAAAGACTCCTTCTAGTAGTACTATTCTAGGGTGGTTTTAGAGGTGTGACTCATTACTAGAGGTATTGAGATCACATAGTGTTTTTAAATTTTTTTTTTTTACATTTAAATGAGAAATGACGACTCTGATGATAGAAAGTGGGAGATAGATCCTAAAATATTGGAGTAATGTAAAAAATGAGGGAGATAAAAGGGTCTAATTTCTATTTTGCTATTAAAGGATGGCAGTGTGATCAAGCATGATTAGAATAGAGGTTGACTTAAATCAGTTTCATGGGCCAAGTCTGGCCTGCCATCCATTTTTGTACAACCCTCAAACCCAGGAATGACTTTTACTTTTTTTTTTTTTAAGTAAGCTCTGCTGCCCGTGTGGGGCTTGAACTTAAAACCCTGAGATCAAGAGTCGCATGCTCTACAGCCAGCCAGCCAGGTACCCCTGAATTTTACAGTTTTTAATGTCTTAAAATAGTCAAAAGGAAAGTGATATTTCTTGACACATGAGCATTTATATTGTTAGAAAACAAAATTCAGGGGGGCACCTGGGTGGCTCAGCTGGTTAAACAACTGCCTTCGGCTCGGGTCGTGATCCTGGAGTCCCGGGATCGAGTCCCGCATCGGGCTCCCTGCTCAGCGGGGAGTCTGCTTCTCCCTCTGATCCTCACCCCTCTCATTCTCTCTCTCTGTCATTCTCTCTCTCTCAAAAGTAAATAAAATTAAAAAAAAAAAAAAGAAACAAAATTCAGCAGAGTAAATTTGAAGATCAGTGACTCGTGAATTGGACATCATCCCATCTAGGCAACAGAAAGGAACTCTGAGGATCTGTACAAAATGGATTTTTATAGGAAGAAAGAGGTTGGGTAAGGTAGTTTTTCTAGCAAAGAGTAAATAAATTGTTTCAGGCATCCTTTGGGGGAAGGTAGGGTCTGTCAGACAGATTACCTCCTTAGTGCTGACCATGTAATTCCAAATTGACTGATTAAGGGTCATGTTCCTGGGAGCGGCTGAAACGGCAATTAGGTTTGTTATTAGGTCTTGGTTTGCTGATGTGGGGCTAAGCACAAGTGACTGCATTTTGGGCCTGTTTCTTTTTTAACAATGAGATTTAAATTTCAGTGGCCATAAATAAAGTTTTATTATAACATAGCCATGCTTGTTAGTTTACAGGAAAGTTGAGTACAGTAGTTAAGACAGAGACTGGCCCACAAAGCCTAAAATAATTACTATCTGGCCCTTTACAGAATGAGTTTACCAGTTTACTCCTAGCTTCTCTAGGGTACTCCTAGAGAAGTACCCTCTTTTTCTTTAATTTTCTCATTCCCATTCAATCTGGTGTTCATAACCAATAATATATTATGGGATTATTATTTTTTTGAACGCTTACATATAACTGCATGAATTCAACCTGCTCATGACCATTAATTTTTGACCTCATTGAAATCCATTTCCCATGCAAATTTTTTTTTGGTCTTTTGTGTATGATTACTAAAAGCATTTAAAGTCCATTTGATATTTATGTGCTGTTAAATCAGTGGTTTCTCCTAAATGCTATTCAAACAGTCTTGGCCATTATTGTTACTAAATTATAACTTAAGGTGATAATTTTATATTGTACAGTCTGTTAGGTTTTTGTTTTCCATAAAGTTTTTCTTTTTCCATGAACTCAAACTGCAATTTACATAAATTGATTTTAAAATCGTCATGAGAGCAAATCCTCTGAGGTTTTGGGGTAAAAGGAGTTTGGTTTTATTAAAGATTTGGTTTTAGAGTTGACTTTATTTACTTATAAAGTCATAGTTTATTGATTCGTTAAAGTACTATAAAATAGAATTTTAGCAAAACAAGCATTCTTTAAAAAAGGCTCATCTGGTAATGTGTTTATAGATAGAGGAATTTGGCTCTGTTAAAAACAAGACAATAGGTCCCAAATGGAGTCTTTTTTGCTAAGCCTCACATCACTAAACTGAGACTTAGCTTAATTATAGTTTTGGCTCTCCCAGAAATGGACTTTTAAACCAGTCAATCAGGAATCACCTAATCAGCACCAGGTAGATAATCTACCTGATAGATCCCTCCTATCCCCTGAGGAAAGTGTCCTTGCCATAACCAGTTTGCTTTTTTACCTAGTATAACTTCCTTGTTCCTGCTCCCTTCTGCCTATAAAAGTCATTCATTTCCTATAGCTTCTTGGAGCTCCTTCTGTCTGTTAGATTGGATGCTATCTGATTCATGTTCTTTGAACAAAGGCAGTAAGATCTTTAAAATGTACTGAGTTGAATTTTGTTTTTTAATTGCTGTTATAACCATATAAATGGGTTACTCTAATCCACAAGAGAGAAAAAGTTGTATCATGGGAATTTCTGATGTTTTCATAACATAGTTGTGCTGGGTAAGCAGGAAGCCAGAACTGACCCATCATTAGGAATGGTATGTGTTTTTGTATGTGGTTTTTATATGTGGTTGTGTCTTTCTATGCATCTATATCCTGTCTGTCATATTAAATTTCTGACATTTGTGTTGTGGCAAATTGGAAAATGTTATCTTTTAATTTCTTTCATCTTCCTATAGCTGTTACTTGTGCTCAGATTAAAAAGAAAAAAAAAATGCCAGAGGTAGCCACCAATTTAAGTTGCCGTGAAAATCATGCAAAATGTATTTCCATTTGAATGCTTATTAACAGTAAACCACATTATCAAGCTTTATATTTTTATTTAAAAGATGTATTGACATGCAGACTTCTTACCCTATCCAATAATTACATCCAAATGGGACTGTTAATTCATTTAAGCCACTGTGTGTCAAAGTAGCTCTGAGGAGAGGACCCTTCATTCTTCTTTTCCCAAATACCCAGGTTTCATAGCTATCTTATAAACATTGTTACTGGGAAATTTCCTAATGTTTATTATGATTAATTTTTGATTTACATTTATTTATCTAGTTCTATTACCATCAAATAATTAGAATCAATACTTGCTCTTTTACTAATGACTTAAACATTTATCAGTGCATAACATGCTTTTCATTCATGTTAAGCAGTTTTTATTTTTTATTTTTATTTTGTGCTGAAGGAGGAAGGTACTTTAGGTTTTTTGACATATGTTTTGTAAGAGTATAAAAATTTTTGCTTTGACTTCTCCTGCACTTTCAGCTTTTCGTGTCTATGTGTTTACCAGTGTTTTAAATGTTCCTTCTGCTTGTTTATCCTTCTTTCTATTCCTGTTTTTTTTTTTTTTAAGATTTTATTTATTTGAGAGAGAGAGAACGCGTGGGCGCGTAAGCACAAGCAGGGTGAGGGGCAGAGGGAGCAGCAGACTCCTTGCTGAGCAGGGAACCTGATGGGATGCTGGGCTCAATCTCAGGACTCAGGGATCATGACCTGAGCCAAAGGCAGACGCTTAACCAGCTGAGCCACCCAGGCACCCCTCCTTTTGTTTTTTTATTCCTACTTTTTGTACTTACCAAAATAATAAAAATGATCACTGCATGTAATTCACTTTGTATGTAAATTATTGTTCTAAGGGCAGTTAATAATGGTCACTTCATGCTTTTAGGGAGTTTTCTAGTCTGTAACAATCATTTATGAAATGTTTTCCTAAATAGTTAATAAAGTAAGTTATCAGAGTTGAAAATGCATTATTCTTTTGATAAATAAGAGTTGATTTAAGATTATCCTTTAAAAATGTCATTTATGAGCACCTGGGTGGCTCAGTCGTTAAGCGTCTGCCTTCGGCTCAGGTCATGATCCCAGGGTCCTGGGATCGAGTCCCACATCGGGCTCCCTGCTCTGCGGGAAGCCTGCTTCTCCCTCTCCCGCTCCCCCGGCTTGTGTTCCTGCTCTCGCTGTGTCTCTCTCTGTCAAATAAATGAATAAAATCTTTAAAAAAAAAAAATGTCATTTATGAACAGTTGCATTCTAATAAGCTTTCAGGGATGGAAGAGAAAGGTATGCAACAAGGCAAATCGTTATCGAGCCCTGAACTCATGGAGATTATTCTGGTAGTAGTGTATAAGGTGGTATTGAGGGGAAAAAAACAGAAGTGTGAAGGCAGGCTCAGTAGCTATTGTAATGTCATTGTAAAAATAGAACCTGAGTTGGGTAATGACTAGACATGAAGAGAAGATGATGAAAATACAAGTAATGGAAATTAATTTTAAAACCATTGGAAATTGTCTTTTTTCATATAGTTCAACTTAATGAATTCATTCTCAACTAGTGTTAGTAAAGAAAAATGCAACTGTTAAATACTTGAATGAAGAAAAAATTGAAAGGTTGTATTATTCCTAAGGAAAGGGTCAGTGACACTAGAGTGGAAAGATTCTTTGGAGAAAATTGATGTGTTTTCTAACTTCCAAATCCTGTATGCCCTTTAGGAAGAATCTAGTTTAGATCCCATTTATGTAAAGCTTTTACTCAGCACCCAAGTACAAAAAAGTGCTCCATGATGGGAGAGGATAGAGAACCTTATGTATTCATTTGTCAACAACCTTTGTTGATTTTCTAGAATGTGTTCCTGAGTAACATATAACAATAAGGAAGAGTAACCGTAAAAGAACAGTTGGATCTCTATGGTTCTCCTCAAGCAGAATATGTTCAACCTAAGCCTCTTAGATAAAGTTCTTTCCTATAGTCCTGCTTTCTTTTACCTTCTCATTGCCCTGTAAGAACATGTACTATCTCCAGCCTATGAGAGCTTCCCCCATTGATTACA
Organism: Leptonychotes weddellii; assembly: GCF_054177405.1. Lineage (NCBI taxonomy): Eukaryota > Metazoa > Chordata > Mammalia > Carnivora > Phocidae > Leptonychotes > Leptonychotes weddellii. The sequence continues at coordinate 72,977,099 of NC_138369.1, forward strand.
TTAGCTATGGCCACCTGTCAGATTCTGACTAAAGCTTCCCAAATTACTCCTTCATGAACTAACATACTGTAATTCTTCTCAAAAATTCTTTTCAAAAGATGTTTCTGGATGAGTTTCTTTTAAAAGAATGGAGTAGTGAAATGATAAATAGTGGGCTTTGGCTAAGGACTTTTGTATTAACAAATAACCTCTGTATAGTGACCTTGAGCTGCTATTTGAATCTTAGATTATTCATGCAATATTTTCTTACCAAATATAGTTATGCTCTTATAGAGTGTGGGTCCTATCTGATGTTTTTATATCCCTTTCTTTAAGAGACAGATGAGGTGAAAGTTGCTTATAAAAATAGCATATACCATGAAAACAGAAGATACTATACCTACATAGTAGGCTGAGTATTTAGTAAATAGACGTTGATAGGATTTAAAGGCAGGAAGGAGTAGTTGTCCATAGTTGATTCAACCAGTCCCCTACTGTTGAACACTTGGGTTATTTCTGGCATTTTGCTTTTACAAACAAACTGTAATGAATAAGGTTATATGGATTCTCAATCCCTTACCTGAAATCCATAGAGGGACTAGATATGTTTTGGAAAATTTAGTTTTTTGGATTTTAGAATTGTAAATGTGATTCATGTTTCAAAATTATAGAACATTTCCAGGGAGGATGCACCAGGTAAACAAACAAGCTCCTGTTTCTGTTGGAAAATGTATGATTATAACACTGTTGGCTAAATAAAGACTATAAATAGCTTCATATTAATTCAAGTCAAATTTTGTTGCCAAATGACTATATCAAAATTAGGAAATTGCTCTTGGTTTTTGGAGAGATTTTGGACATGTCTATGCATATGTATGTATATGTATACACAGACACACGTATATTTTGGGAATAATTTCCAGTATGGATTTTCTGTATCAACAGAAACTGCATTTGTAGTATTGTTAAATACTACCAAATTCCCCTTTCTAGTGTTGTACCTTTTTCTACTCTTACCAGCAATAATGTTGAAGAAGAGCTGGTATTTCCTAGTATTACTACTAGAATGTGTTTTCAGACTTTGGATTTTTGCCAATCTGATAAGTGAAAAATAGAATGTTATAGTTTTACAAAGAACATATTTAAGTAAAGGAATGGCAGTTCATATGGCTTTGGTTAAGGACTTTTTGTATTGACTGATAACCTTTTAACAGCGACTATGAATTATTCTTTAAATAGCAGGGACACATGACACTATTCCCTCTCCTTTCTTATCTCCCTCTCTTTCTCTTTTGTCCCAAATATGCTGGTTATACTTGTGCTCAGTCTATTAATCCAGTAAGGAGTGAACATTTACCATATAGTCAGTTTTGTGTTTTTCCCCGAGTTATAGTTAAAAGTTTATTTTCTGTCCTTCAGGCAGGATTTGGGGCTAGAACATAATTAATAGTAAACAAAAACACTGAAAAATGCAAAATTCCGTGTTAAATGTTAGGATACACTGTTTCTCTGGCCTAAGGAATTTTGGAATTGTCCTAAAGCTAATTTCTCCCTTTGAGCTTCTATACTATGTTTCTTCTGCCTGGAATAACATTTCTCTAGACTCCCATCCACGATGGGCTTCTTTTTGTCACTCAGCTCTCAGTTTAAATGTCACCTCTTCAGACACCTGAATAGCTAGTCTAAAATAGCCGCAGGGTCTCTCTGTCCCATCAACTTGTTTTTATTTTCATCATGGCTGTCCTGGTGTTTTTATATTTGTCTCCCATCACTAGCATTTAAGCCCTCTTTGATCTGGCCTTTTTTCTGGTTCAGTGCTGTTCCAGAGCCTAGAACAGTGCCTGGCACATGCTGAGTTTTTACTAGTTGCTCCCGGAATGAATGTCTTCTTTCATTATTTTTTTTTTTTTCCTGCTTGCTGCTGCCTCCAAAGTGCTCTTCCCCTTAGCCTCTTCTTTTCTAGCTCCCAAACTCCTATATATCCTTCAGTATGCTGTTTGATTTAGGAAGGAAGATGATATGTGTACAATTTGATTTCACTTGGAAACTATAATTATTTTGGCTCTTCTTTGAAATAGTGCCAGATTTTTTTGATGAATTATGACTTTGAAGCTTAATTTCAGCATTTGAAACTTAATTTTTTTTGGCGGGGGGTGGGGTGGGGGGGAGGTCTGTAACCTGAGTAAGCTTTGCCCAGCCAAGGTGTTTCTTTTGCTTTAAAAAGCTTGCTCCTTTGATATCTCTATGATTGTTATCTTCTCTTTCCCCTTAAGATCATTGGTCTTTATATTAATCATTTGGAAGGATTTGTGTTCTATGTACTCAAATTTTAGTTACCGAGTAATGGTTTTCACATTAGAGATAGCCTAAGGGGAAAAAGTTACATAAAACCACAAATCTACACCATTCAGAAATAAAGCTTCCCATGCTGTTGCTCAGGTGTTGCCGATATTGAAGATAGTATCAACACATACCATATGTGTTAGAAAATAAAGGAATAAGGGCAGAAGTTTAAGGAATCAGAAAAACCTCATTTCTGAATTTACTATTGTAAGCTTAAACTAGACGTTGTGCCTCATTTTAATATGCAGTTATTTTTGGTGTTTATATGTTTTATGTTTTGATCACTGTTCAGTATTTAAACTCCTTCAAATGTGCAGAGATTAAATGTTTAATAAAAATTGCTTGTTGTTTTCAACATCTGTGTTCAGAGAACAATGGCTCACTGGAGTGCAGAAAGCTTGTAAAGTTTTCAAATGTATTGAGAATGACAGAAAGTTCAGTGAAGAGTTTGCTTCCCTCATTACAGAACTACTTCTGTGGCTGCGATTACACTAAGAGCATCTTTAATTGCTTTAAAATCTGAATGCATGATAAGAATGGATTAATTTGATTTTTCTGTTACTACAAGTAGCAGATGGTTTATGTCTTAGGAATGCTCATGTTGTAAAATGAGATCCCCAGCTCATCCGTGATTGGTCACTGTTAATGAAGCATGCTGTGCTGATTATTGATTTAGAAAATGAGGATGACATGAGTATTGTGTGTGTTTCTGTAATAAATTAAAGAGGAGTATTTTAATAGCCAGCAGACATACACCTTAAATAACATGAAATATTTGATTTTCTATTCAGGTGGTCTCTGCCCTGTCAAACTAATTTTATTGTTTATTAAAAAGATATACTTTTATAGTTTCAGCTAACAAGCAGATGGTCGTCTTTACTTATTTCTGTTTTGTATTGCTGTATGACCGATCAGATGCATGATAGGAACCCAAATTAGCTTGTTGTCTGCAAAGCAATGGTGTAGCCATGGGAGGAAATCTTTTTGCAGAGTGTGTGTGTGAGTGCAAGCTTGTGCACTCACTCACACATTGCTACTTTACTGTTTCCTAACTGTTTCTCATTTGTTTTTGAAATAAAACTGTATACTGAAATGTCTCTTTAATAATTTTAATTTCTCTTTCAAATAAATTTTAAAGGGTAAATGTAGGAGGAAAATAATTGGGATATTGCATTTGTTGGTTTTAGATAGCTTCATGTGAACACTGATGTGAATTTACAGCCATATCTTATTACAGGCACTTTGTAAAAGTCAGGGTGATGACAATTTACTGATATTTTTACTCATGGCTTTATATGTATGTGGTATTTGGTGATGTCCATAGGTATGTAAGTACTCTATCCTTTTGTAAAATATTTAGTGAATCACAGCAGGTGGATTGCCTTCTCATTACTTAATGTCTCTCATTCTATTTCCAGAAGTCTGGATACTCTATTTTTTATTTCAAGTGCTAAATGTATTACTTATATTGGAATAAAAATTTTGAAATTATTTCATGACAGTTTCTATTTCATGACAGTCTTAATTGTGGTTCTGATAAAAGCGTTACAGATTGAAGTGCTTCTTTCTTGACTGTGGGTGGGTAACACTGTGGAAGAAGACACTATAATATTTTTTTAAACTTTGTGTATGTGCACTTGCATTTTTACTTTTAAATATTTGTTGAATTCTATTTTACTTCTGTAGATGTGCTTCAATTCAGAGAACGTGGCCATTCTTAGCAGTTTAGTGTTATTTCAGAGTGATTTAATAAATTAAAATTGTAGGCAGTGGAATTGCAGTCATAAAGTAAACTTTTACTGCGGGTAGAGATCAGTAAGATAATGGGGAATTTTTAGTATTAGTATTCTTAAATGTTCCAATTTTAACCCTGAATATGAGCCATTTAAAATATACTCATAGTAGTAAAATCTTTCCGAATAAATACTTTGGTAATAATTAAAAATCACGTAGAAGGGGAAAGACTCAGTGATTTAAGAGATTTTATTTTGATAGTAATGTATCATTACCTACATATATAAAACATTAGCTTACATAATATTTTTGATGTCATCCTCCTTCATATTAGATTATTAAAGAGGACTCTTGGGAAAAACTAGTACAGGTTGGGAAGTAAAATTAAATAAATTAATTTTATATCTTATGTAGCAATCCGTCTTGCAAGAGGATACTAGGTAACTATTCATTATTAAGATGCTGTCTTTATGACAGTAAAGTACTACCTGTTGCTTATTTGTTGAATAGTTACAGTGTGATTTTTCATTTGTAACTTCTAATAAAATGATAAGCTTATTTTCCTAATCAATTAACTGCTAATGTCTGTATTTTAATTCATTTATTTATCACAGGGGAAAAACCATTAAAGTTATCAAGGACTAGTTTTTATATACCCTTACATTAAAATGTTTTATGACTAGTAGTATTGTACATCACTGAATAGAAAAATACTGATACCTGCTTTTGTTTTGGTGAAACAGTACAAATCAGATATGTGGAAAAATCTACTTGAGATAAGCATTAAAAAAATAACACTTTCTTAGAAATGGTTTAAAATTGACAACTAATGTTCTTAAAATTATTACTGTGTAAAATAATTTCTAGTAGAATAATTGAAAAGTATTTGGAAAGTCCTTTTAGATTTACCTAAGAATTTATACTTCACTGAGCTTTGAAAGTGTTTTTTTTAAATGTTTATTTTATAGTTTATCTAATGCATATATATCCTTTATTATATCAACCCAGATAAAGGAATGGCTTTATTATTTTTCAGTGTAAATTATTTGTATATTCAGAGCTTTATTCATAGAGTGACTTTTTTGTTACGTGGAGAGGCAAATTAGTACTAACATTCTCTTTTTCCTGCCATGTTTATGTTTAATGCATTTTCTTCCCTCAACAATAGGTACAAAAAGTTTAGAAACATTCTTATGAAAAGCACTTTTTCAAGGCAAATGTTGACTTGCTGATAATGATGGATAATATTTTTATTAACATTTTTCTTAATGTACCTCCTCGTTAGAAGATGCACCCTTTTTTGTACTGTTTTTCTTTTATAATACAAAAGACTACTTTTTGAGGTTAAAGCACTGTAGGATAGTTGCTGGATAACTTTGGGAGTATTTTAAGAAAGAGAAATGATTGCCACCAGGTACACTCGTTTTCTGCTGTATGAAATCCTACCACTCTAGGTTGGAATATGTCTTATGCTGAGTTTTATAGTTCGGTGTTTTAAATCTTAGCCAACTTATTTTTAAATTTTTTGTTTTGAAAAAATTAAAATAAGTAAAAAAAGAGTATGACAAGATTGTAAACTTGTCAGCCACATTCCTCCCATCTTGTTCTTCCGAGCAGCGGGAAGAAATAGAAGAACTGAGGTTTAGATGTCTCATTGCACATATTGCAATGAACAGCTATAGAATTATATCATGAAATCAGTTATCCTCACGTGCAGTGTGATCAGGTTGTTACTATGGTAACATTTCCATTTGTGGATTTTTGTAGAGTTAAAATTTGTAGTCATCACATGATACTGCCATTGGCTTTTGATTTCGCATGTAAATAAATCACTGTACTACCTGCATGCTATTAAGTAGCACCAGTCATAGCTCTTAACAACCACCCATACACTCTAGGGTAGGGAATCAAAAATATGAAAATGAAGGAAATGCAAAATTACATTTTAAGGCTGTCCTGATGTTGCTGCTAAAATTTTAAATGTTTCTTTAAAGGGATAAGAGCATTGCTAGTTAGTTACTCTCTGAGATACCTTAATTTTATAAGTATATGATATGAAATTGGTTAGGCACGGTAGCAGTAGGAGGTAAGGAGGGCTTTAATTTATCAGCTAAATGGGTGCTTAAATAACCAAAACAGAAGTAATGACCCTTCTGAGACTGAGAAGATTCATTTGAAAACAGTCTTCTTTCATTTTAACCTTATTAACTGTTTGACATTTGTTCTGTTTTCAGATATGCAGAAGTTGTCCTGCTCATTTCACTTCTGATTATAAAATCAGGCTCTAATATCTTAGATTAACTTGGATTAAAATAGCCTATAATGTTCCCTTGTATCAATTACTGTATTCTAGTAAAGATTCCTACTGTTTTTGTTTTGTTTTGCTTCCTAAAGCCCCCTGCTGCTGTTGATTACACCTAGATCTGCTACTGATTGGAACTGTTAAAAGGCAAAGATAGTGTGGCTGGTTGCTGAATCATTTAATTGTAGGACTAATAAGAGATGTTCTCTCTGGGACCTAAAAGAAATAGCGACACTAGAATATTATGTATAAAGAGGCCAAGAAATATTCTTTTGCACGTCAGTAATTTTTGAAGGTGTGAAATTTATTTACTTGTAACGTAATGGAGGAGTATCAGCAGCCTCGTTGGCTTCCTAAACCATGTAACTGAACTCTGTTGAGGAAAGAAAAAGGGAGGAGAAATTCTAGAGAAAATTTAGTGCTAACAATTATTTTTCCCTGGGAATTGAATACTGTTAGTTTTATCAAAATAAAACAAATGGGATAACTATATATGTTAGTTTTATTAAAATAAAACAAATGGGATAACTCAGTAGTTGAGACATTTGATAATGAAATGGCAAGAAATTCCAAGTTAAGTTTTCATTTGTAATTGAGGCCATATTTGTAAGCCCAATGCACAATATAGAATGAAGTTGTATAAGATATAAGCTCCCCATGAGAACTTTACATATGAGTTTTGGAATCTAGAGATAGGATTGGGTATTTTATGAGGCATCCATAGATCAAGAACAGCTATCAATTTGTACCCTCACTACTTAATAAACTGAGGTCATTAGTCCTGTGCTGGACTTAGAGTTATTTGAGGGGGTATCGTTATGTACAGGTGTATTAAATGATACTTCATGATATTGCTACTCTTGTTCATTATAAATAATTGCTTCTTTTAAAGACACTTCAGTTTTCTAGGTGCAGACTAACCCAGTGGTTTTAAGTAATTTGTTTGAAGTTACGTACATCTGTTGGGAAGTACTGACTGTAACTTGAATTGGGAGAAAATGAATGTTCTTTTAAGATATTTATTGAAACATTTTAATCAGGAAACTTACATGAAGGGTGCTTTCTGGAAGGGGGTTGCCAGCAATGCATATGATAGGTTGGAGAGAGGGGAAGAGGCCAGTCAGAAAAGTTTGTGCTAAGGACTAGGCAACAGGTAGAATGCAGTAATTGGAATGGTGGCAGTAGAAGTGAAGTAGAATTCAGTGTTGGGGTCTTTTACTTTTTGTTGATGACCCATTAAATCAAGCACCAAAAACCTGAGAAAATGGCTGAAATCTTTTAATGACTAAATGAATATGCTGTAAGTAATGAACCATTAGACTGTAAGCTCCTTGAAGGCTAATTAATCATTTTTGTGGTCTCAGTGCTTGACACATTACATTGCTTATAGTAGTCACTCAACCTTTTCTAAAGTGAAAAAAAGTAAATAAAAGAGAAAGCCCCTGTACTGGTTTGCTAGGACTGCCATAGCAAAGTATTACAAACTTAGTGGCAGAAGCAACAAAAATACCTTGTCTCACCATTTTGGAGACAAAAAGTCTGAGGTGAAGGTGTTGGCAGATTTGGTTCTTTTTGTGGGCTGCGGAGGAAGGATCTGCTCTAGGCCCGTCTTTGGCTTGTAGATGGCTGTCTTATCCGTGTCTTCACATCATCTTCCCTCTGTAGGTGTCTAAGTGACTGCTTGTATTACCCCTTACAAATAAGAACACCAGTCATATTGCATGAGGGCCCACCTTAATGATATCATTTTAACTTCATTTCTTCCTTAAGGCTCTGTCTCCAAATAAGGTCATACTCTGAGGTACTGGGGGTTAGGACTTAAACATAAGAATTTTGGGGCATCGTAATTCAACCAGTAATAAGTCTCTTTGAAGTTGATAGGGCTGATAGGCCTATGGCTAATGACATATACAATGAATCAAAAAGTACAGATGGCCATTCTACAGTTAATGTCAGTAAGGGACCCACAGCTATATGTCCGTTTCTAATTAATACCATGTAATGTAAGTTTCACCTCAGTTTTACTGTTTTTCAATTTGTATCTGCAGTTTGACAGCTAACCATTGTACTGGTTTCCATCTAGTGGCAGAAATAGGAGATTGGAGGCTGTGCAAAGTACAATAGAACTAATTTCCTTGTCTCCTCTTCCACTTTATTTTACATTGTTTAGAATAATTTAAAGCATTATCCACCCCCATCACCCAGACTTCTTAAATTTTAGGAAAACAAGCATTATCTAAGTATTATGGGTAATAACTAAATTACATTTATAATGTTGTAGTAGGTGGGTTTTTATGTACAATTTTGAACAGGTAGTCATTTATCTAGAACAGATGTTCTCCACGTGTGGTCTCTGGATCAGCAGCACAGCCTTACCTGGAGACTGTTAAGAAAAGCAAATTCTTAGGCTCTACTCCAGACCTATGGATCAGAAATTCTAAGGGTGGAGTCCAAAAATCTGTATTTTAATAAGATCTTCAAGTGATTCTGTATACACCAGCATTTAGGAACCACTTATATATTGTGACTATAAGTATACTGTACAGTACCTAATTTAATTGTTTTCAGTAATTATAGAAGCTTAGAGTTACATGTATTTTTCTTTCTAATATTCTTTTGGTTATATTATCTGCTACTGAGATTTTGATTAGGAATGGTACCCAAAGTTACTATATCATTTTTATGGGAAACCATTAATTTCTATTGTTGGTTTATTGTGTGTCTTTCTAGAAATGTTTTATGCATGTAAAACCAAAGAAGTAAAACTCTCTTGCTCTGTGTGTGTCTGTGTGTGTGTGTGTGTATACTTCTTTCCTCTTTTTTTCTCCATCTACAGATGGTAACATAGGACCTTGCTGTTTTCAGTTATCATTGTAACTTAGACTTTCTGTATTAATGCATCATTCTTTTGTTGGTCTTTCTCTTCTTTCTTCTTTTTAAATAGCTATATAGTATTACCACTGTATGCCTGTACAATAACTTATTTAACAAGTCCCCAGTTGATGGACATTTAGGGTTATTTCAACAGTTTGCTATTTTAAAAATTCTGTGAGAAATATTCCTGTGAGTGGAGTACAGAATATTTTTTAAAAGATTCACACTAAAAACTCACATGCATATATAAAAGTTAATATTTTTATTATTTCATATGTGCAGGTATATTTGTAGTATAATTTCCTATGAATGTAACTACAAGGTCAAAGAGTATACATATATATACTTGTAATTTTGATAGCTATTTCCAAATCATCTTCCAAGGAGGTTACACCAGTTTATACCCCCTTTAGCAGATATAAATTATTGTTTCAAAATGTGTTTATTTGAAGGTACACCAGTGTTATATACTAGTGTTATATTTTTAAAGAAAACATCTATGTTAAACTAAAAAGAAAACACAAAACTTAAACTAGTGTCTTCGACAAACAGTATATAAAGATTACTTCAGAGTTTCTTACATTAAGTTATAATATATTTTAGAAACTTCTTGATGCATAAATTGAAGATAGGTTTGAAGATTGTCTCCACTAATCTGAAGTAAATCTACATTTAGTGATTCATTAAAAAGTAATCTTTACATATCTGGAAAAATCTTTGAAATAGTTTTGGTTTACTGTCAGTGAGTACTTGGACAATCTTTAAATGTGGGGATTATTTGAGATACTACATATGTAGTTGTTTAAAAATTTATGATTTTTTTTTTTTTTGGTAACTGCCATAATGTTTTTAATTAAAACTCTTTTTAGGTTTTTCATTTACGTAGTATCATTGGTTTATATTGTGTTAATCATTTCAAAATTTAAAATGAAGCAGTAGTGAGACACAGAGCATTGGTTTTTTTGTGTGTGTTTTTAAAAACATTCTATACTCCACCCACTCTCCCCTCCCCCCTTTTTAACACTCTCTTAACTTAAAACTACTAAACAGATTTTTATTTTAATCTTTGGAACAAAAAATGTTCTCTTGGGCTGATACCAGTACTTTCCATGCCAAGTTACAGACCGGAATCTATTTTTATAGGCCAAGATATAAACCTCTGAAAACCAGAGTTTATAATGGAAACATTGACAGGTCCTTAACTATCACAGCACACATGGCACTGCTGAAATCATAAGGTACAAGGCACAAGATTTCACATGCTGGGTGAGCATTGAATTTTTCAGTAATTGTATTGTCAAATGTCTTTCAGCTAGGGTTTAATAAGCATCATGTTCAAATGGAGCTGCGTTAGGGGCCATGAGAGCACATTGTCTGGGCCTGATTCCTGCCCTCTGAATGCTCATACAGAAGCACACAGACGCTGAAAAGCACTGGGATAAACCTGTTGGGGGACAGCTTAGAGAAGGGATTTGGTGGGAGAGAAATAGGTGAACTTCCTTACCTCTAGATCTCATTTGTGGTACAGCCCTGAAAATCCTGCATGTTTTCGCACGTAGGTCATTACACGTGCGTTCTGGGTATTATTACAAAGTAGGTAAAACTGATCAGTGACATCTTCATTTTAATAGTATCACAGAAGAAAGTTTAAACTTCATATTGTTACATAATCAAGGAAGTTTGATATTGGGTAGTTAGGTGAATTGAGAACTTAACCATTTTACTTTCTCTTTGAGGGATCCTATCTAGGTAAAAAAGAAAGAAGGAAGGAAGGAAGGAAGGAGCTTTCTTCAAAGACTACATTTGATTACTCAGCTTTATATGATTAAAGAAAAATCATTAAAACAACCACCCTGGGTCCTTTGAATCACTATACAGTGTTTTAGTCATATTTTAGTTTAAATGTGATTAGTCCTCCTACCATTAGTTAATGAATGCCATCAGTTAATACTAATGAATGGCCCTACAGTGTTTTAAGTACTTTAAAGGGAAACATGAACTCAGAACATGTCAGATACCTTTATGGGAAAATAGTTAAAATGGTTTAAGGTGCATATTTAATTTGAATGTTCATGGCGGGTGGGATTCTTGAATTTGTAACACCAACATTGTCTACTTTCTTACTGCCTTTTCTTTATCTTGTTAAATTCTGGAGAGAAGTGGAGGTGTTATGTCAGATATGCTATCTCAGAGGCATTGTGAAGTGTTACGAAAACCAGTATCTTGTGGGAAGATAATGAAGTGATAGTTTGTTGCTACAGATTTTGCAAGTACTGCCAGAAGAAATAGGTAAAAGGAAGATGTTAATTTGAATCTGAATCAGATTTTCTGTTGTAGTTTAAATTTGCCTTATCCATTGACCTATATCCATATACGTTTAATAAGATTTAGATAGGAGACATGCTTGACATCCCAAGAGGCATCTTTTTATGTTTCAGACTGGTTTTCCACTAATAAAGAGAATATGGACATTTTTTGAGTAGTTTAAGATTTTTGAATCTGTGATTAAATTTCTTCCCCTAATATGTTAGAAATAATGCCTTTGTATGTTGAAGGATGGAAAATTTCTAAATGTAAGCTATTTAAGTCTGTGCAGTTGTACTAGTTCTGGAATAGGGGGGTCCTCATTTGACCTATTTCTTTAGGGAGTAAAATACGTACACTAACTCTCTTGTCTACTTCTCTTTGCCATTACTGTAGAAAACCTCACCACATATTTCAGGAACTATGGCGTTGATCTTGGTTACTTAGGTTAAAGGTAATACCACCTCATATTTTAAAAGTAGCATTTTATTTCACTACAAGGTAAAATGGAGGAGTGTGTGATATATCTAGATCTATAGACAGACACTAAGTTCCTAGATTTACAGATTTGTCTGCCTTATAAATTGTTCCAGAAGCAAAAGTACAATGATGGAAGCATATACTAAATAAAACCAAAATCCAGAAAACTTGTTAGAGCTGACTAAACTTAGTCTCTTGTAATTCATATCCATAGCTGAGAGGGCTGGTAACAAATCAGACAACTCACAAAATCTATTCTATACTGATTGTATTAATAAATTTATCTGATGCAGTCTTACCACTAGCAGTTTCTAACTGAAACAGTTTTGAGGAAGGGCAATATTTTTAATCAGTGAAAGAAGAGACTTAGATTTTGTTTTGCCTTTGTGCCTCACAAAGCAGAGATTGTGTGAGTTGGGGCAAAGATTTTCTTTCCTGGGCTCATTCACATGTTCATCCTCCCCTATCATTTTCTCTTATTAGGACTTGATATACAGACACTGGGCTAGGAGCTCCTGATCTTCAGTAGTCAGTAGGTGTCATTTACTCAGAAACAACTAAAGATACTGAATTCATACAAAATAAAATCAAATTACATTTAGTATTATATTTTCTTATATGGCTCTCTAATTTGATTGGTTGATTGATTGTAGGTATTTCATTTCTCCAAAATACTAGAAGCATCCCGAGGACTGTCATCTGTCTAGATGCCCTTTTGTGTGACTTGGTTTTCCATCTTTTACTATACTTTTCCTATGCTGACTCCTTTTTACCTTATCTTCCTCCTTCTAGTGTACCATAGTCTTGATATTACTTCTGGGACTGATCTTTTATTCTTAACTTTCTGAGGAAAGGCTCTTTTCTGAAGAAGGTCCTGAGTGGATGACCCAGGTGCTCAGTGTTTTTCCTCATTCGAGACATGTAATGTGGTCTCTATCATATCATCTCTCACTCCCATGCACAAGCCCCCCATGCCTTTCCATCTCAAAGTATAAACCAGAGTCTTTTCATGGCCTAAAATGACATAAAGGGCCTCTCTCCTGTCCTTCCCACCCCATTTCTCTTCATTCACACCTCATCTTTCTTTGTCCCTCCAAAACTCCTAGCTGTTTCCCATTTTAGGGTCTCTGCATTTGCTGTTCCCAGCAAGCTCTGCCCCCAAATGATCCAGTGGCTTGTTCCCTCATTTATTCAAATGCCACCACCTTCTCAGGGCCTCCCAAGACTGCACTTTCACAAATAAGCTTCCAGCTCTCAAGCTCTCAGTGATGCCCCATCATACTCTGTCCCCTTATCCTCTTTACATTTTCTTCATAACATATGTCACTACTTGACATGTAAATTATTTTTTATGCTTAGTTTATTGTTTGTCTTCCCCTAGAATGTAAATTCTCGGAAGACAGAGACGTTGACTGTCGTGTTCACTTCTAAATGATTACCTTCTAGCCTAGCTGCTCGCATACGGGAGGATTCAACAAGTATTTTCTAAGTTGAATGTATGTTACACTTGTGCAGTCCCTGCTTTGTCCAGTTTCTGTTTCCTTCTTTCCTTTCTCAGTAAACAAATTGAGAAAATATTATGTGAAATCTAATTGCAGTGTATAAGGTAGAGAACAAATCTTATGGGATATTTGAAGGATTTGTGTTTTTGAACTATAAGTACCCTTCTGTCTTTCCTCTCATTCTAATAACCTAATTGTGTAAACATCGCCATCAGAGCAGTGGCAGTGTGATGGTGATAGTAATAACAGTAATAGCTAGTATTTATTGAGTGCTTACTATGTATGTGCCCGGTATTTTTCTGAGTTCTTTAGGTTTGTTTGTTTAATCCTCACAAAAGCTGTGAAATGGATATTTCTCATTTTACTTTGAAGAAACTGAGGGACAAAGAGTTTAACCACCTTACTAAGGTCAGATAGTTAATAAGGGCATTTCCTCAATTTAAGCCTACAAAATGTGACTCTGTCATTGGTGTCAACAAAAAGTAGATTATGGAAATTTCCTGTGGTGGGAATTGTAAAGCGTGGTAGTGGAAAGAAGTATGATGCCAGTGCATTCTAGGAGGAGGGGCTTTTCTTTCTTGCCTTTTGATTCTTTTGGAAGAGAGAAAGCCTGTTTTGTTTACTTTTTCCTTATTAGAAGTAGAAATACGGGATTGGCTTTTATATGATCTAGTTCCTGAATTTATCCATTTAATTGTTTGGAGCAGAATGGAATGGAGTTAGGAAGCATTTCAGAGAGAAGGGAGCCATTGAGATGAACTTTGGGAAGTGATTAGTGGGATCTGGACTGATAGATATTTAGTCAGTAATATTTACTGTTATTTGCCAGATCATGAGAATAGAAGAGTGGTTTTGTTTTGTTTTATCTTGTCTTGTTGTGTTTTGTTTTAAAGAAATATTTCCGAGAGAGAGGAATGGGGTTGGATAAATTTTTTTGACCAAGGCTAGTTGCCCAAATAAATAAATAAATAAATAAATAAATAAATAAATAAATGGATGTCTTTAAAGAATGAAAAGATATAAAGGAGAAGATTAGAAAGATAGATGTGGGTAGATCATGAAAGGTATTGAGAACCTGTAGGTGTATTTATATGTCAGCAGGCATCATGGAACCTTGATTATCCCTTGACTTCTTAGAGTTAGAGCTCTTCTAATACATCTCCTTTGCTATGGGATTCTGTCCTGCATTACGTGGTATGTACATTTTCTATATTCTGCCTCCTATCAGATTCTAAGTGTTAAGACAGCAAGGATGTTGCCTCTCCTCGTTCTTTATTCCCTGGAGTTCCTTTCCTAGTACCAATATACACAGTAGGAAGACAGTAGGAATGTCTTAAAATGAATTTCTAAAGAAGTCTGAATTCATGTCCCAGCCACTTAAGTGTGTGCCATTGAGCTGAGATCCTTAACCTGTTCATTTCAATATCCACATATGTAAAATAGGGATGATAATGATGCCTTTCTGATAAGATGCTGAGGAGATTGAATGGGATAGTATCATAAAGCACAGTGTCTAGCTGGCGTTTACTAAGCATGCAGTAATCATCAGTACTGCGCACCTCTCTTAGCATAGAGAAAGCGTTGAACAAATTATCATAATCATTCTTTATTTCTTTTTTGTTCAGGAACATAATCAGTTGTTCATTGTACCATATTTACAAAGGGAAAATTTGGTTTTCTTTAAATCATTCTTTTCAGAATGCATCCTGCAACATTATTTGCCATATGGGGACCATTTAAAGCATACATGAATGGTAATTTAATTTACACTGTACTTACGATTTTTTAATACTGTATTAAAATTATGTATCTGTGATTTCTTTTTTCTAAAAAATCCTATAAATTATTAAGCAAAAGACTGCATAGTTGAAAACTGGGCAAAAGATATGAACAAGCAGCTCTTAGAAAAGATGACCCAAATGGCTAGTAAGTAGCCACAGGGGGTTCCTAGATATTTGGTCAGACATTATTGCAGGTGGTTTTGTGAGGGTGTTTTGGATGAAATTAATATTTACATGGGCAGAAGTAGATTGGCTCTCAATGTAGGTGGGCCTCATCTAATCAGTTGAAGGCCTGAATAGAACAAAAGGCTGACCTTACCCCTAACAAAAGGAATTCTACAGCAGACTGACTTGGACTTCATCTACATCCTCTCTTTCTGATGGCCTTCAAGCCGTATTATCATTGGCTTCTCCTCTCTGACAGCCTTTGAAATAGAACATTGGCTCTCCCTGGATCTCCAGCCTGCCTTCCTATTCACCCTGCAGGTTGAACTTGCCGGGTCTGTGTAATAAAACTCTCTCTTCTACTTTTTCTCTAAAATCTTCTATTGGTTTGTTTCTCTGGAGAACTCTAATAGAACAGATGAAAGGATTTTCAATCAAGAAGTAGTCAGGGAGATGCTAATTAAAACCACAGTGAGATACCACTTCATACCATTCAGATTGGGGGTGGGGGGAAGAGGCTCATATTAAGAGGTAGCAGGGATGTAGAGAAATAGGAACTGTCCCATACCAACATATAAATTAGTATAGCTACTTCAGGTAGAAATTTGACATAATTTTGTTAAAGATAGGTAAACAATTTGATCTAGCAATTTTACTTCTAGATTAATATTACTAGATTCATCAAAATAAGATTGCATTAAATGTTAAGGTATGATATCTTAAAATTTAGTTTTGTGTTAACATGATTCCATGAAAATTCTTTCATTTTTATATTTGGTTGCTTATTTAACTATAGATAGATATATGTATGTGGCTTGCCTATGGGCTCACAATTGCTGTTTTGCAGACTTCCACAGGGTACTCAATAAAATAATTTTTTTTTTTAAAGATTTTGTTTATTTGTTTGACAGAGAGAGACACAGTGAGAGAGGGAACACAAGCAAGGGGAGAGGGAGAAGCAGGCTTCCTGCTGAGCAGGGAGCCCCATGCGGGGCTCGATCCCAGGACCCTGGGACCATGATCTGAGCCGAAGGCAGATGCTTAACGACTGAGCCACCCAGGCGCCCCCTCAATAAAATAATTTTTGAAATGAGATGGTTTAAATAAGTATATCAGGAATTTCAGTCACTATGTCCATTCTGAAATTCTAGTAGTAACTAAAAAATATAGATTAATTTTCATACATTTTTTGGGTGTTAACACTTTTCTGTCAGTAGATTACTAGAATGATTTTGTAAAGAATGATCATGCTGTTCCAAAAGGGTGTGTGTGGCATATAAAAATAATCCATATTGTACTAGAAGGCAAAGTATTAGTTTCTCAAATATGGGAAAGAGAAAAGATCATACCAATGTATTTGTGTAATTATGTACGTTTACTGTTTTGACCACTTACGTTCACTTAATACTTAAATAACAAGTGAACTTTCTTAAATATTTAGTAAAAACTTAGAGCTTCATACTGCTTGGACAAAGTCTTCCTATGGCATTAAAAATAACTGGACATCTTAATCTTTTACTTGATTTTTCTAGGATTTAAAATCCTAGCTATTTAAAATATTACTGAATGGAGCACTTGGTGTTATACGCAAACAATGAATCATGGAACACTACATCAAAAACTAATGATGTAATGTATGGTGATTAACATAACATAATAAAATAAAATTAAAATAAATATTGTATATATGGTTTTTAAAGTTATAAGAACATTTTTTTTGTTTTTGCTAAGGCAGACTTTGTAAAAATGTACTTAAGTGAAAGTGAGTATATTTGGACTTGGGTGGGGGGAGATTATTACCTGGTTTCAAAAGCCTCCATAGGAAAAAATTACCTTATGATAATGTCACTTGAAATGCTTGATCCTGTTTAGTTCATTAGAAATTAAGATAAAATTTCCAGGCCCTAAACAGTTTTCAGAGCTTCATATCTCTATTTATTTAACTCAATATAATTCCAAGTGACTATGTCATTGTTTTGTAAATGGGTAAAGGGTGGCATGAAGTTTGTAATCTACCTTTTAAGTGTTTGCTGAGGTTTAGGCATACATTATCAAAATTTTAGAAATTATGCAATGTTTTCATTTAAATCAGTGTGGTAAGAAATCTATATACCTGATTTAATGTACTTATCTTTTAAACATTATTGTGATATTCAGTGAAATTTTGAAGAAAGCGTGCTGTCTTCTGCTAAAGTATATACACAGGAAGAAGTATGTATATTTGCCAGTAAAAGTCTTTGGCAGTTGGTATAGGGTTTGTGTAGCCTCTCTGTTGTCCCTGTGTATACCCACATGACTATTTGTGTATTTATTGTTTTGTTAATTGCACTCTTTCATCAACCTGTTCAGCTCCTCACTTGTTCTACATGGCATTCATGGACTTATTCTGGTTTTTCAGTATGCATTGATGTCTTGAAAAATTCTTCAGTAGTAGCCATAGAACCCTTATGCTTTGTGACATTGGGATATCATGTGAACACTGTATCATCTTCTGTTTTTTATACTTAACCCTTTTTTCTTTATCCATCTTTCATTTTACCAGTGCTTGAAACTTACTTTCTTGTAAAAATATGTAGACAGTTTTATTCTCATTTTGAGGGCCCATAATGTTTACATTTTTAAGCTATACATGTGTGTCTTTTTTTTTTTTTTTTTTTTACATGAACATTGTGGTTTTGGTATTAGAAAAAATACAGACAGAAGTTATATATATACAAGTCTCTTTTGGGTAAAGATGGAACTGTTACAATCCACATGAATAGCAAAGACTCAGAGAATCTCTCAAGTCCTATTACTTTCCAGTGAAGCTCAAATTCATTATTTACAGTAGGTTACTATTTTAGGTGACTGTCATTTTCTGTTATCAATTATAAAAATCTATATATATGTCATCAAGTTGGAAAATTGGAGTTTTTATTGTCTCTATAAATAATGATGATCTTCTATTATAATTGAAACATTTTTACATTCATACTGAGGCTTCTTGTTTCATATGTCCAAATATATAGAAGCTACTACTTACCATGAGCAAATAAGCGAGTCATTTTTGAAGTCACTTATCAGTTAAATTGGTGTTTTTCATATGGAGTATAACATGTCTTCACATTATGCATTATTTTTTTAAAATTTAAGGTCACAGTCAGAGCTTACCATACCCCAGATTCTTATGCAGTATCATGAATATTTATTAACATTTTTTTTACAATATGAGAATGAAAATGTTATATATTTGAATAAGAATGGTCTCAACAAGTTAACAAAGGTCAATTTTCTTTGTTTTTTGTTTTTTTTTCTTTTTTCTAAATGCACCTATTTTCCTTAGTAAAGATAATCTCACTGTTAGAATAGTCATATACTCTATCTCCATTCACTAGGGTCCTCAGTGGCTTTTAGATTTTTGTTGGGTTGTTTCATTTTTCTGCATTTGGTAGGGGATGATTTCCATTAAGAAATTGGTTTGTTCATTTGTTTATTATTATATTTCTTTGCAGTTACTTAGGGAAATTGAAAGACAAGTTGCTGTGGGGCCGGGTACTTTGAGTAGTATTATCTTGGTCTTTCCCATCAGTGATTACTAATTAATGATTACTAGATTGCAGCTCTGGAAAAACAACTCTCTCCTGCTTTGGGGTGAGTTTTTTTGGGATCTTACTCTCAGAGTTTTGATCTCATTTAATCCTGGGACTCCTATAATGAGCATACCACATATTTTCCCATAGATACTCATCTTCATTTATCTATTGGTAGGGTTGTTAGATAAAGTACAGGATGCCCAATTAAATTTGAATTCCAGATAAATTGTGAATACTTTTTAGTATAAGTATGTTATAGATACTACTTTTATTGTTTTTCTGAAATTCAGATTTGACTGGGCATCTGTATTTTTTACTTTATTTCAATTAATTAATAATTTCAATTAATTAGCTAATGCTAAGTCTGGCCACCTATTTCCTGGGCTCTTTCCTCACTCAACTTTGAGCTCCTTGGGTGAAGAGGGCTGGATGTACCTTAGTTCATCTATACATAGTTTTCCTATCTCCGTGGTAGTCTGGTGATTTTTACCAACTGAAAGAATAAAATCTCTAATCAGCCATAATGTTTCTTTATCTGAGTATTTATAAAGCAACTGTGTTTGACTGAGTTTGCCCTTTTATGTGAGTTAAGTTCATTGAAAATCATGTTTCAGTGAAATGTTGCAGATCTTAATATTAATTAAAAAATTTCTTCTCCCTTTCTCTTCACTTCTCTTCATCATCTTTTTCCCTTCTCTTTCCAGCTCTTACTATAATTAGCTAGCATTAACAGCAAATGTTTACTTTAGTTAAATTATTCAGAACATTTATTTTACTTGTCAAAGGTTAGATCAGGTTGTTGTTTGAACGGGTAATTAAACGCAGCCTAATATGCTCTTGTATTTAAATGCAATATAAGCCTGGTTCCTCATCATTCTGTATAATTTTGATGTTCAAGGCTGACATTTCAAAAAGGTTTTCTCTTTTCAAATATTGCTCATTCTTCTTGACCACCTAATTGTTATAGTTACCTTGATTTTATGAAAACCCGACTGAGTAGTTTAAAGGCTTGAGGTGTTCTCTGTATAAAATAGGGACAGTCACAATTGGAAGTATTTTGGTATGGCTGTATAATAACAAAAGATTTGGTCATTAGGCGGAGCTACTTTCCCAGTCTTTGCGTCTTGAGCATCTGTTCTAGAGAACTCTGAAAGCAAATAAGGATATACTGTGGAGGGCTTTTTGTTAGACCACTTTAACTTTTTATAATGCTCAATTTTCTCTCGGTTTATATAGTCACAACCGCCACTTTCTATTACTCTATAGCATTTGAATATTTGAAAGGCCAAATATATTCTTATTTTGTAATATAACATATTTAAGCCCACCTGTGAACATTTCATATATTCTTCTTATTTCTGAATATATATATAGTTTATGAATCTAGTTTATTTCTGTAGTGGACTGTTTGCCCTAAACATCTTGTTCTGGTAGCCTGGAAACTGTAAGAATTGAGTCTTATAATTTTAATTTTCTTTTGATCATTGTTCTTAGGATGGTAGACCCTTATGTATTCCTATACCTGTTTAATTGGCAACACTTAGATAGTACAATTGTGTGGTTGGTAAAAGTGAATTAGGTTTTCAAGATTTTACCAATGAGTGATATTTAATATTGAATGACATGTATTAAGACAAATGCTTTTATATATAATTTATTTGGCATTGTAAATGCATTTATCTTGTGAGAAACAGAACCCCTGTTGTCAGATGAAGTATTCTGGAAAGGTTTGGAGTAAATAAATAATAAAACTACTTTGATACACAATCTAACCAATATTAAATATTAAGACTTTCAGATGATTGATTTTAATACTTAACTTATTCAGAGTCCAATGTAACCCTCTTGCATTAAAGATTGACAGAATTTAAAAATAGAACTTTATTCTTTCTTTCTTTGCTTTACTTCTTTCTTCACTTTTTCTTTCATTCTTTCTTCCTTCCTCCTTTCCTACCTCCTTCTCTCCCTTATGAGGAAGACTTTAGAACATCATTATTCCCAAACATCAAATTTACCTCTAGCTGCCAACATTTTTAAATAAAAGAGGTTTTTTTAATCATTAATTCTATAGATAATGTTCAGTTACTCTCTCTCTTAATTATGAAAATATAGCTTCTATCAAAGTTTGTTGCTTTTATAGCCAAGATGTCATGTTTTAGGTTATATACCCATCATGGTAAATGCATGCTATCGTGACAGATACTTATTCATACCATATCCTCTCTCCCTTTGATAACTGTGCTCTGGAAATAGTTCATTTAAGCTCTTTGATATGCTTTTCTTATAGGAGATATCTTTATGTAAAGTAATATTACTCTGTCATTTCAGTGTTTGACTTTTAAGTTTACCATCAGTCAAGAATTTAAATGAATGAAGTATGCGTATATGAGCTTTTCTGAATATGGATGTCTTTAGAAGACACAATTCAGAATGCTAATTCTCTGCCTATGTATTAGAAGCTGTGAAAGAATGAATACACATTGAAAATACATAGAACTTAGATTCAGAGGGTATAAATTATTTTTCTAAAGGCTTTTGTTGATGTGATACCATTTTAAAAGAAAAAAAAGTTATTGAACTGACCTGTCCTTTTGTCTGTATAATGCTAATTTGAGATTTTCACTTGAGACTGCTTGTATTGCTTCACTTGACATGGAAAATACTGTTTTGAAATTTTATTATTATTATTATTTTTTAAAGATCTTATTTATTTATTTGACAGAGAGAGCGAGAGAGCACAAGCAGGGGGAACAGTAGAGGGAGAGGGAGAAGCAGGCTCCCCGCCAAGCAGGGAGCCCGATGCGGGGCTCAATCCCAGGATCCTGAGATCATGACCTGAGCTGAAGGCAGACGCTTAATGACTGAGCCACCCAGGCGCCCTGAAATTTTATTAAATATATTTTAAAACTGTCATCTAAGCTTTAGGGCTAAACTCTTACCCTCTCATTAAATATTAACTATTTTCACAAGACTTACCTTCTTTCAGGCAGATCACTTTTATCCTGAGATTTAATATTGCAAGAACCAGATTTGTAAAGCCAATATAACTGTCCTTAAGATTAGTCTTGGATTTTAAATGGCAGTTTCAGCCTAACGTGTCAATTCCTGTGACCAGGATAGCAGTAAAACCATATTGTACAACCAGTTTTGAGTTTTGTGAATTTTGAGTTTATGTGAAGCAGGAAATTTAACTGTTATTTATGGTAATGTAGCAAAGAAGGGATATCTCCTTTCTCAAGTCTTAGAAGGTATATTGCTGTGTGTTCTGAATTAGAAAAAATAAGATTACCTTCAGTTTTAAAAATTCTGAGGGTTTTGTCAGGGAAATTCTCAAGACAGATTGACATTATTTAAGAAAACTGAAATCCATCAATTATGAATTTTAGTAGTCCTTTACTCTAAGGTATTTATTTTTGGTCATTATGTATTTTTCTCTATCTGCCTTTTATATAGAGAAGATTAAGTCATATCAAATACAGAAGTCTGGGTTTGTAATACAAATACAAGATGTAATGGTACATTGTGCCTTTCAAAATGTTTATGCCATTTTGACTTTTAATAATGATTATCTTGGGGCGCCTGGGTGGCTCAGTTGGTTAAGCGACTGCCTTCAGCTCAGGTCATGATCCTGGAGTCCCGGGATCGAGTCCCACATCGGGCTCCCTGCTCAGCGGGGAGTCTGCTTCTCCCTCTGACCCTCCTCCCTTTCATGCTCTCTGTCTCTCGTTCTCTCTCTCACAAATAAAAAAAAAAAATTAAAAAAGAAATCTTAAAAAAAAAATAATGATTATCTTAAAATTTTTAGGTTAAAAAAGTTCCCTTAATTACTTTATTTGAATTTTTTTCAAATATTTTCTTACGGTCTGATATTTATAGGTGAAAGATTATTCATAATAGTGGTTAAAATGAATATAGACACATTTGTTTAAAAACCTTTGATATTCTTCTTTGTAGTAGTCAAATATTTTTACTCTTGGTCTTATCACAAAACACAAATTGGAAAATTTTTAAGAGAATTACTTCACATTTAAAAACAGCACTATATTGTGGTTTTATAAGGTAATCACAATAGCAGTAGCCAACTTGCAATTAAATTTTTTTTTATTCTAGAAAGCTAAAGTAGCCTTTGTATTTAAAACCAAACAACAAAAAACAAAGCAGCACCTGCTTAATAAGTTACTTTTGAACAAGATTATTATTTAAATCCATAATTAAAAGTAAGAACATCATGTAAACTTTTTCTTCAACAGATTTCTTGAAAATAACTCATTATTACTATTTAGCCAGTTTGCTTTACTTGAATATAAAAGAATTTTAGTGATTCAGTTTCAATCTATAGGCATAATAAATTAGAAGTGGATGCCTAATTGTACAGCCTAGTTGTAGATATTTGGTAAATTTTATATGTTGGTTATTGATTATAAGCATAGGTTGGTTTCTAAAAAATTATTATTAAAGCTAAAATCAGTGAATGACTTCTTGAACCTAACTTTCTCGAAGGAGTCAAAAAGACCTTAAGTATCTTTGAAAATCTTGAGTGAATATATGAACATCATCATGTTGTAGAGTATCTTATTTTAGCTAGAAAGGTGTGGTTTTTTTTAATGTTCTTTTTAAACATATACTTTGATATCAGTTTGGTAGTTACTTGTTTATCTCTCATAAAGTTCAAAGTACATAAAATTCCCTTATTTGTATATTTTAGGTATGTGAAGTGTATAACAGCGAAAGTGTACTATAAAAATAAAAAATTAAGGTAATGATATGAAAACATGTCTAGGATATTAAAGAAATTTTATGGAAATCTGGCTGTTAACTTGGAATATGCATTTTCAAGTGTTTTCTCTCATATTTTCAAAAGTATAACAAAATGTATGGAGAATATGAATCTTAACATTAAAATAGTTGTCCATGGGCCAAATACAATTTTGAAATGTGTTTAATCTATTCCACACAGTTTTTTTTTAATTGGAATTATTTGCCAACACTTTAAAGAGATTTCACATAAAATTCTGGATTTCTAGCTTGTCTTGAATAAGCCAAAGCAGAGTAAAGGGTGTTTCAGTCATTCACAGACCCCATCCTCTTATACCCCTTTGCTTTATACCTTGCCTGTTTGTCTCATTGACTTACTGAGAGCCAAATATAGTGCCGGAGTAAAGAATGTGAACTCTAGAGCTAGACAAGATAGTTTTCTGTCTTAAGTACTTACTACTGGTGTGACTGTAGACAAATTAGTTAATCTCTCTGTACCTCAGTTTTCTCTTTGGTAAAATGAAAATGATGAGGAAGGTATGTCAGTAGGGCTGTTGGGAGGATGAAATGATGAATATGCATGAAGCATTTAGAGTGGTTTTGACTTATATTCATTGCTCAATCGACGTTCATTTCGATTAATAATGCTCTTTGCTTGACCCCTTTAGGCATTTGAGCTTGATGGTCCTTCCTTCTCCATGGCAGAGGACTTTATTTCTTAATCTGTTTATTCATTTAATCAAAATTAATCAGATTCTGTTTTATAATATATGTAACTGATCATTTACTTTTTGCTGTCCTCTACTAGACTGTATTCCCCAGAATTCCTTCAGTATTGTAAGTGCTAAATATTTGCACACATAAGCAGCAAATAACTGATAGCTGTCTAGATTTATGGATTTAGGACTTGATTTATGGCTTTAGAAATTCTTACTGTATGTTGGCAGTGAAAGTTTTCTGCTTTCTGTAGTGTTGGTTTTGCTTACCTTTTTGCTTTTGTTTTAGCCACAATCTAAGGTGGGTGTGAGTGTGAGTGGGTGAGAGTTGGAGAGTTCTGGTGAAACTCAGAAAATGTACAAGAGTATTTTACAAAGCGAGAGTTTTAGGGAGAAACTAAGCAGGATAGAGGAGCATGTTGGGAAGAGGCTGGTCAAAGATTTGTATATTCATTGGCTTCTCTGGAACCTTTTCTTGGTAAGTGGAGTCCATATCCTGTAAAATTATATACTTGTTTTCGTTGGGCTTCTTTTTCCAATTTATCATTCCTCATTTACTCTTCCTATATCATGTCTCTCCCTTCTCTTGAAACTTAAAATTTCATGTGTTACATTATTTTGGATGAAAATTAGTGAGCCCAGTTTATTTTTTTGGAAAATTCTGATTTGGGAAGGTTATGTGCAGCTTATAAACAAAGAAAATTTGTAAGTAGTTAGTGTAGCTTAAAAGTTCAATAAT
Organism: Leptonychotes weddellii; assembly: GCF_054177405.1. Taxonomy (NCBI): domain Eukaryota; kingdom Metazoa; phylum Chordata; class Mammalia; order Carnivora; family Phocidae; genus Leptonychotes; species Leptonychotes weddellii. Next base: position 73,002,345 of record NC_138369.1, read on the forward strand.
AATTAATTAAAAACATCTTTGTTTAAATTGAATCATTTATAGAAATCAGAACCTAGGAGAAAAACCTTCAAAATGAATAAAAAAATAGGTGGTTATTTATATAATCTTGCCTTTGTAAGCATAATAATACTAGAGGTAGAAGCCATAAAGGAGATATAGATATATTTGGGTGCACAGAAATGAAAAATTACTTATGTCACAAAAACACCATGTTATTTGAAGACAGACACATTCTGAGAAAAATATCTGTATCACGTGACAAAGGTTTAATATTCTTAAGATCTAAAGAATGCTTACAAATTATGAAGATAATCATAATAAGAAACTCCATCCACAAAAGATAATAAATAAATGTCAGAGAAAACATATGAATCTTCAGTAATCTCACTAGTTATCAAGCAAATGCAATATAAAATTTGACTATCACACTGGTCAATAAAATGAATTACCCATTCCCATTGTTAATGAGGGTGCAGGGGAATGAATTGGTCTATGTATGAATCTTTCTAGAGCATAATTTGCCAAAACTTATCATAGAGTCTTATTTTTTTAAATACATGTTTGGTCCAGCAGTGACATAAGAATTTATCTTAAGGAAATAATCATAGGTTGGCATAGAGATATTACTAAAAGATATTCATTGTGAAATTGTTTATAGTGTTGAACAGCTGAAAGCATTCTGTCTGTTCACTAATAGGGAATTGGTTACATAAATTGGTATAGTTATTTAATGGAATACTAGAGGTCCATTTGAAGTGATAATATGGTCTTTTTTATGGGATGGAAAATATCCACAATAATTTACATAATCAGTATACTTAGCATGTTAGATCACATTAAAAAATATATATTTTAAATGCCAGAACAGAAACAGGAAAGATATGTGTAATAAAATGAAATGTTAACAGGGCTACTATTTTTAGCTAACACAATTAGGAATGATTTTAGTTTGCTATACTTTCTATATTTTGAAATTTTCTATTGTAAATGGATATTGTTTTGACAATGAAATAAGAAGATGCTATAAATGGGACTGTAATTTAACTTACAATTCAACTTTCTGTGCAGAAGTTTATTGAAAATACATGTGATTGAACATTGAGGTAAAGGTTACCAGTGAAGTTCAAATTTGTGGAGAGTTGTTGAAATGGAAATTTTGTGCCACTTTTTGCTTCTTTGCATATGCCTGCCAATGTGTTGTAACAGTCCCTGAAGCCTGTGGAAAACTTGTTAATGTCTGTAATGCTCATTTAATCATTTCAATCTTGTATTTATTCCCAGTCATAGCAAAATGAAAAAATATCATTTCTCTGTCTCTCTCTCTCTTTTTTTTTTTTAAATCTCCCAGGTAGTCACTTTGGTGACATTGTCCAGTTCTCACAATGTATCATTCCTTATCTGAAACTAGACACCCTCTGCAGCCAGAAGAACAAGAAGTGGGCATCGATCCCTTGTCAAGTTACTCAAACAAGACTGGAGGTGAGTTTTCTATGCAGATACATTCTGGTTAATGGAAAACCTAGCAGAGAGCCTCTAGTTAGCTCTGCCTGCCTTCTGTATGTAGTTCTTTTCATGAAGCAGAGCAGGGTATCTTGAAGCACACTTCCCTGGATAGGTAGAGAGCACTCTGACACTAATGAATACCACACAACATCAACTTTCAATTATAGACAGAAGCATTAGCCAAATGTTTAAATGCACTGTCATTCTTAAAAAAAAAAAAAAAGATAAACAATTACTTCAGCATAGGGAATGGCCTTTGTCAGACATCCTTTAAAGAAGTCTTAAGCTTCTGGTGTTGATTTTACAGGGATTTTTTGCCTTTAAAAGTAAGTTGACATTATTCCAGGATAAAAGACTTGCCTCATTCTCTCTTCTCTCTCTCTCTTTTAAAGTAATTGAAATGTGTGTCTTACTTTTAAAGATCTATACATTGAAATTGTTGAAAGAATAAAAGAGACTGTTAAAAGGTAAACTGCATTCAGGGTCTACCTTATAAAAATTTATCAAATGTGTATGTTTCAGAACTCTGTTTTGTTTTCTCTGTATTGGTAATAATATAGTATCTGAAAAAGGAAGCTGTCAGTTTGTGCAAATTCTTAAAGCCTTATCTTTATTTTTAGTTGATTCATTGACTCAGGTTACTACTTGTAATTTTTTGCTCATGAAATATATACATCAGGATTTTGAGCTGTATTTTAAAAAAAATCACAGTTAGTCAAAGTGATTCACATATATTTTGTTTACTTCAGATTCAAATTTTTTTTTTCTATATTGGTAGAAAGGTCTGCTATTAACTTGTATTTTGGGAATTAAAAAAAAATGATTCCTTAAAGTGGTTATTTCTTTAGTACACAAAGCTTGACTTTATGGAGTGTGTTTATGGTTTTTGTGCATCTTTACTTCCTTCTACATCATACAAATGCCATTGTTGTTTTCAATGAAAATAGTATAATTTGGGGGCACCTGGTGGCTCAGTCAGTTAAGTGTCTGCCTTCGGCTCAAGTCATGAATTTAGGGTCCTGGGATTGAGCCCCGCCTCTGGCTCCTTGCTCAGTAGGGAGCCTACTTCTCCCTCTGCCTGCCACTCCCCCTGCTTGTGTGCTCTGTTGGGTGCTTGCGCTCACGCTCTCTCACTCTCTCTCCTTCTCTCAAATAAATAAAATGTTTAAAAAGAGTATAACTTGCCCTACAACTTATTTTTGTGATTTTACTTTTTATTTTTGTGTGTTTATTGAAAAGATCTCAAAAGGACTGTTCAAGGTTTTAATAATATGAAAAAAATTGTTAGTATCTTAGCATCTTAAAAATTTCAGTGGTAAGAATACTACATCTCCTAGTGATTTTTTTTTTAAGTGTAGTATCTATAAGAAGCACTAATTAAATAAGTCAAATTATTTCACAAGCTTTTCTGTAAGTGGTTATTTTAAAAATAAATATATTTTATTTATAAGTATATAAAATAATTTCACCAAAATTTTCTGATTTATGTGCTTATTTTAGAACACAGTTGGTTTTTTTTTTTTTAAGTATGTATCTTTTCTGGTCTAGTTCATTAAATACTGAGGTTCTATTTTTTTTTATTTTAACTGGTTAAAAAACATTTTAAATTAATTTTATCCTTTACTGTTTGCAGGAATGAGTAGTTACCTTTACTGAAAAGGCTTTTCGTTTATATCCTAGCCTAACATTTCTATGACATACAAAGTTATTAGGAATGAATTGATGTTTAAAAGTGCCATTAATTCATTTACCCCAAATGTTCATTAACAATGTAAATGTATGCTGATGTTCTATGAGACAAGGAAGTGACTAATGACTCTTCCAACTAACAACACTTAAAATGAATAGAAACTTTAGATAGCTAATCTTGAAGTAATCAAGACCCTCATTCAGCTTGGCATCTCTGTATGCTCTAAAACAGCTGTCAACTGTTAAAAATATATACAAAACACACATACGCACACGCACATGCAGAAAGAATGATATGTAAATATCTAGTTCTTGAAAGCCATGAAGGTTACTAACCATAGTGGGTTTTGTGCATTGTATATGTAAATATTTTATATGAAGCAACTATTTCATCTTCTTAGATTTCCTTTTAGCAGAAAAACATGTGTTGCATTTTAATAGGGTTGTCATATTTATTTGAAGAATCATCACCTTTCTAGTGTGTTTGTTTATTTTAATATATGTATTTCATGGGGCTCTCCACGTATTTGAAGCCTTTTACACATTTTTCCCACCAGGGAATTTATGGCAAATGGATACCTCATTTTGTAAGTAGTCAAACACTGGACTTAATCAGTGGTTTCTCTATGTAGAAGTTACGTTTTTATGGTTTTGTTATTAATTCTTGTTAAAGATTCCATAAATAAATAAGTCTTCAATTTCTCAAAACTGAATTTTAACATTAATAAAGAAACAGTACATTATTGAGTTAAATGATTCTGAGTATTCTGGAAAGCATTAGAAAAATAGCCTCATCATAGGAATAATAAAGAGAAAGCTGCTTCTTATTGGTTTATTTTCATGGATGGTGGCGGAAGGTCTGTAAGAACAGAAAAAAGAACTGTTTGAATATATACATGCAGAATTTTCCATGTGAATCAGACTTTTAACTGCTTGAATTTCTTTTTTAAATGGAGAATAGCATAGAAATTATGACATATTTCTCTGTGTCCTGTTTGGTCGCACACGTAGTTTACTACTTTAAATTCCAAGATCTTTGATCAAGGGTTATCAGTTAGAAATTGGCAAGTTACCTGTAATTCAGTTGAAACCATAAAAAAAACCCAAAATGTTTGTTCAACTATTCATGATTATTCATTTGGAGGAAAAGAACATTTTCCTCTATTAAGTCTCTTTTGAGAATAGCACTTTGTTACATATTGCCAGAGTTTTTAGCTTCAATTTTATATGCCTTCTTACTTACAGCTTTTATAGTATTCAGATAATTACTTAATGTAATGCTTTTTATATAATATCTGTTTCAAAGCTTTCTTTCAATCTTCAGGGATAAAATATTTAGTAACCTACTTAAAAAAATCCAAGACATTCAGAATATCCTGCCTACTCCATTTTTGACTCTTGTAATTTTTTGTCCCCAATCTTCCTTTCTTTCTGTTGTAATATAGAGTTTTAGAACTAGAAGGGCGTGCCTGGCTTTATTGCTGAACAAATTGGTATTAATTAAAATAGTTCACTGAAGTTGATATAATAAAATGGTGCTCTCCTATTTTGATCTTTAATATTGTTTTCCATATAGCAGAATTATATTTAGATTTGAGTAAAAGATGAATTTGTTTTGGAAGGATATCTGACAAAAGTATAGGATGCTGTCTAAGTCATCTTACTTTAAACCCTGCCTTTGCTGTAATTATAATTAGAGGGAATCATCATAAGGAGGAAAAAAAAATCTTCCTTTCCTGGCTTAAAACTTTTCAGTGGTTTTCCGTTGTGCTGATAGTAAAATCCAAACTCTTGACCATGATGTTCACGGCTGTCTTGCCTGTCTGGCCATGGTTAGATGTGCTAAGCTAGTTCTAAACTCTGGACCTTCCCACAGGCCATTGTTCCCACATTATTCTTGATTCCTTCACAGTACTCATTCTTAAATGTAATTCTGCATTTATTTGTTTCATTATTTGTCTCCTTGTCTAAGGTGTGAGCATTATGAGGGCAGAAACTATTGGTGTATCTGTTGGCGCACAGACACCATTGAATTAATAACAGATGAATGAATTGTATTTTACCAGTTTGAATTCCTTCACTTCATGTATCTTTTTTCCATCTACCTTTTTCCTTTCTGTCCTAAGTTGTAATGTATGAAACCTGTTTTATCCTCTGATTGTTTTAGTACTTTAATTTTTGTTCTTTCAGGGCTTCAAAAGTCAATATAATCTCCTCTCCTCTTTTGGTCTCATTGACCTCTCCCTTCTTTGAAATCCCTCTTAAAATTCACTTTTTCCATGTTTTCTTTATTTTTGACCCAAATCAGAATTTCCCTAAGAACCAACAGAAGAGAATATTCTGGTAGATAAAGGTCAAGCTGTGATATCCTTATTAACCCATAGCAAAAATTACTTAGCAAGGGAAAGCTAAGGAAATAAATGATTACTTGTCCAAGATATTTATGGCCATAATATGGGAGCATAGACTAAAGTATGCCTACATTTAATATACATGTTTCATATATGTAGCTCCTAGTGAAAAAAATCTACAAAAATACATTCTTAATTTTTGATTTCTATAACTTAGTGCAATTTATAGAAATATTGTTTATTGTGCATATGAATGTTGCTGTTGTGCATATAGATTGTTGTGGAATCTTGTCATTCAATAAATATTTGAGTGCCTTCTGTGTACCGGGCATTGTTTGAAATATTTGGAGTGCTGGAAAGAAAGCATTGAAAAAGATAAACATAATTCTGAGTGCCAGTTGTAATGGTTAATAGCCAGGATTTGGGGGACCTGAAAGAGAAAAGTAAATGGCCAGTTAAGATGGAGAATGGTTAAGTACTTTCATAAAGTAACTAGTAGTATGCTCAGGTAGTATGTTGTTGGGGAATTTAGCTTAAATTTGTGGTAGTGGTATGTCAAGGAAGGTGTGATATCTGTTTAAGCCACAACCCGAAGGATGAATAGCTGTTAGCCAGTGATTGAGTGAGTAAAGAGTATGTGCTATGAGCTTGCCCGCTGCCCTCTTCAGTGTGGTTGGAGGCTAGCATTCAAAGGAGGTATGGACACAAATGAGACTGAAGACCAGGGTCATGAAGCCACTTGATACTAAGAACAGTAGGTAGTCTAGTGAAGGAATCTTACTGCCAGAATTACATTTTAGAAAGATTATTATGGTTACAGTTAAGAAGCCATTGCAGTATTCTGGGTAAGAAATCATAGTGGCCTATACTAGGAAAGTATAGAAGCGGAAATGGAGAGAAGTAGAAACATTTAAGAGATACTTAGTAGGTAGAATTGACAGCACTTGATATTTGGATATAAGGAAGTGATAAGGGTGAGAAGTTTGAAGTGACATTCAGTTTTCTGAGTTGACTAGTTAGGTCTGTGATAATGCCTGTATTGAGATAGGGAGCTCTGTAAGGAGGACCTTTTTGTGGTGCAGGTGGGACAGGGGGTGGCAGAGAAGATTGTAAGTTCAGTTTCAGATGTGAGTTAGAAATGCCTTATGACATTCAAATGAGAACATCCTAAAGATTTTGATGTATGGGTCTAAAACCTAGTGTACAGGTTGGTGCTGGAGATAAAGATTTGTCAGCTTAAGTATGGTAGCAAAAACAATGTGAATGATTGTGATCACCCAATAACAGCACCTGGTGTGAGAAGAGGGCCTAGCAGCAGTCTTAAGGAAAGCCAATTTAAAGACCTTGTAGCAAGGACTCCTGGGTGGCTCAGTCAGTTAAGTGTCTGCCTTTGGCTCAGGTCGTGATCCCAGGGTCCTGGGATCGAGTCCCACATTGGGCTCCTTGCTCAGCGTGGAGCTTGCTTCTCTCTCTGCCTGCTGCTCCCCCTGCTTGTGCTCTCTCTCTCTCTCTCCGACAAATAAATACAATCTTTAAAAAAAAATAAAGACCTTGTAGCAGAGGAGGATACCTTAAAGGGGACTAAGAGAGAGTGTCTAGAGAAGTAGAAGGAAAACTAGGAGTGTGGAGTCAAAGAACCCAAGATGTTAAGGAGAAGGTAAACAAATGTGCCCAAGGTTAGCTAAAGGTTTAAGTAAATAGAAGTCTGCACAGGATAGAGGCATTGTAACTATTGACAAACACAGTGCTTTTTGTTATCCAGGAATCCATAGTCTTGAGTACTCTGTATTTCAAATAAACTGATGATGTACTCTGTACTAAACTGGCATGAGGAATAGAGTGAAAAGTTATGGTAGTATTTGAGAATTTTAAAATCAATGTAAGAAATGTCTAAGGGTCTTGGAAATTTGCAGTCTAGAGCCAAGATGGAGGGATTTGTAGACAAAGGGCCATTATTTTCATTGTAATACTAGGAGGGAAGGAGAAAAGAAGATATTTAGATATAGTAGGTTCATTAGTTCAAAAACAGAGTTCGATGAAATATCACTGATGTTTTAATCTCTGATAAGTTAAAGTGAGGTAATTTGCTGAAGATGAGCGATAAGAAGAAGCATTTGAAGATTTTGTGGAAAGTGACAAAAGTTTGGATGATTTGATAAAGAATGTAAAACCGTGGGGGCCAAGTTGAGATAAGACATCATAATTTATAGGTATACAAGCTTGTAAATTTGCATGATTATGTCTAGTAGAATTCAGCACCTAGGATTTGGTCACACAGGAAAGCAGGCAGGGGTTTTGCCATGGGAGTATAAGAGGTACACTTAGGCAAGGAGGTTGATGGTGGAAGAATTCATTGACGGTCTGAGAATATAAGGAAATTTGCTACCATGGAAGTGGTTTCTAAGAGGGCAGAGAAAAATGTTTTGGAAGGGATGGAGGAGTCAGGGCAGATGAAGTTTATAGAGTAATGTGGTGATGGGAGTCACGAAGGGAATATGGGAACAGTATATGAGTGTTTGATATATACATTTATTTGATGGAACATTGTTAAATGGTAGCCAGTGATCTAGCTCAATACCTTCATTAATTCTGTGTTAAGAATTTGGATCTACATTAATTTAGATAGGTTTTGGCTTGAAGTCTTTTTTTTTTGTTTAATCTTAAAGGCTTAATTTTTTAGAGCAGTTTTAGGTGCACAGCAAAATTAAGCGGAAGGAGAGATTTCCCATATACCCTTGCTCCAACACATGTATAGCCTCCTTCATTACCTATACCCCCCACCAGAGTGGTTCATTTATTACAACTGGTAATCTACATGACAAATCATAGTTACCCAAAATCCATAGTTTATATTAAGATTCACTCTTGATGTTACGTATTACATGAGTTTAAACAAATGTATAAAGACATGCATCCATCGTTACAGTATCATACAGAGCATTTTCACAAAATCGTCTGTGCTGTGCCTATTCATCCTTCCCCCAGCCTCTGGCAAACACTAATCTTTTTACTGTTTGCCTAGTTTTGCAAGAAGTATCTTTTTAATAAAAAATTCTTCATAGAGCCCAAGTGTCCATCAGTAGATGAATGGATAAAGGAGGTGTATGTGTGTGTGTATACACACACACACATACACACACACACACAAATGGAATATTATTCAGCCATAAAAAAGAATGAAATCTTGCCATTTGCAACAACATGGAGAGAGCCTAGAGAGTATAATGCTAAGTGCAATAAGTCTGTCAGAGAAAGACAAATAGCATATGATCTCACCCATATGTGGAATTTAAGAAACAAAATAAATGAGCAAAGAAAAAAAAAAGACAAACCAAGAAACAGACTTGTTAACTATTGAGAACAAACTGATGGTTACCAGAGGGGAGGTGGGTGGGTGGATGGGTGAAATAGGTGATGGGGATTAAAGAGTACGCTCATGATGAAAAAAATAATAATAAAGCAATGTTTTTTAAATAAAGCAATGTTTTTTAAAAAAAATTCTTTGTAGATAACAAGGTAAAAGGCAGTTTAGCTAGATGAAAACTGTAAGAAAGACTATAAAGCCATCAAGAAAAATGTTAGCTTTGTTGAAGGTAAAGATTGTTAAATAGGGTGACTTGGAAGTTCTTCAATGACAGTAACAAAGATAAAATGATGGTTTAAAAAATGTCTCCTTAAAAACAGATTTTGTTAAATGCTATGACAATAGGGAGAAGTGAATTTAGAGAGCAGTGACCATGCCATGCTCAGTCCTTCTACGTCACGATGTCCAAAAGAAAGTTGGAAATGAGAGACTTCAGTTTGAAAGACCATGAGTTAGAATCTGAGAGTCGTGCCTCAGAGATACCAGTTCAAAGTATGTGAGACAGATAAAAAATCCAAAGAAAGAGAATGGAAAAGAGCTGAAAATTGCTATGTAGGAATTCTCCATGGTTAGAAACTGGATAAAGGGAGTAGTATTTAAAAAATATTGGAGGGGATAGTTGAAATATATAGTTAAAAAAATATATATATATAGTTCTAACTGTATATATTTATAACTATTTATTATATATGTATAATATATATAAAGATACAGTTAAAAAATATAGTTAAAGTAGGGGATAGAGGAGTGCTAAAATTACAGAAACTACAGATACATGAGAACTTCCAGAAGGCCCAAAGTGGTCAGTGCTTCAAGGATTGCATAGGTTAAAGAGTATAAAAAGAGAAAACAAATGATTTGGTGATTGGAAGAGTATTGATGATCTGTAATTAGTAGTTAAGCCAGTTTCAAGATACCAGTAAGTCATTTGAGTGGATGGGAGTGAACTGAAAATCTGATTCAGAATTAACCTAAAAAGACAGTGGTTAAATGTCAATGACAAAATATTTGATTAGTGAGGAAGGTTCAACTTACTCTTTAATACTAGATTTGGGTGTTTATATGTGAATTTTATGTGTTCATGCTCTCACAGTGAATTGAGATTTAGCAAGTTAGACATTTAATGTTAACAATGAAGCTCACTGTTGGTAAAATGTAGATCCTTGAAATAAAAGATAGGTCTTCTGGACTTTGATCTTTTTTTTTTTTTTTTTACTTGAGTTGTCCATTCCTTATTAACTGCATCTGGTTTTTAGTTTTATTTCAAATTATCTGTTGGTGTGCCAATTCCCTTTATTTGCCTGAAGAGATAGGCTCTTTAGAGGGGGTTATGTGAAGAGTCACTGAGTCACCTTGTGGCTATACATGAATGTTAGTTGTTTCCCAGGGTCCTAGGAAAAAAGGAGACCTCACTGCTGGCCCTGGTGGCAGACAGAAACTATAGACCTGTCAAAGCTGTTACCACTACCCCCTTGGGCAAAGTTGGTCTGCAAAGGAATATCCATACCTTAGGATATTTTTCCTACCCTGCTCAGTCAGCCTTTATACCACTCTTGGATCACCACAAATGGGAGGTTGTGTGCTGGTGTTTTTGGTTGGCTAGGTCTAGGAATAACTAGGGCAGATACAGGTGATTTAGAGTAACAGTAGTATCTTAAAATCTTAGAAAAACAAAACCAGTTTGAGTTTTCTTATGCTTAGTTGTAGGATATGCTTTTTTTTGACAGAATATCACAAAAGTGATGTGTGGTGGGGCATGCATATTTTATGTCAAGGAACAAAACACTCATAATCACATTTAACCTTCCATTCAACACACATCCATTGATGATTAGTACCTAAATCAGTGATTTTTTATAAGGGTTACAAAATGATAATCTTCTATCATTCCTTCCATATTTATTAGCTGGAATTCTTTTGTAAAGGGTTCCTTGATTTCCCTCCAGTATAGTTAATCCAGAAAACAGAGTAAATACTGAATTCTTTCCTTTAAATTGCCAATTTTCACACTAAGGAATTAGTGCCCTAGGTTTTTCAGTGGTTTCCTGTGAGATGTTGGGTATTTTTCTTTTTATCATGATATATATGATATTTATGCATTAAATGTGTTTCAATCAATAAAAAAACAAAACCAGAAAACCCACAATTACGTGAAATGACCCACAGTGAATTTCTTAAGAAAGAATTATATTAGTTGCTTTTGCTAATTTATTAGTGGGGTCAGAAAAGACAGTAGAGCCAGAGTTTGGACTCTTTCAATAATGACATAACCAACTTTTAGTTCATAGGGCTTAGAAAAGTATTTCAAGGGTTACCACCTGGCATCTCATGCAGTTACAGCTCCTTTTTATTCACTTAATACTAAAACAGATTCCCCCTCCCCCATGGCTTAGTAGTGAAATGAATAATTAGTCCCTTACAAGTATAATTCTCCAGGTCTCTCATGCTACTTCTAACTCCTTTCATAACATTAACCAATTTTAAAAACTGTATCTACCTAACTAGTGTTTTTATTTATTTTTATTTTTTAAAGTTAATTTTAATTTTTATTAGAGAGAGAGAGACAGCGAGAGAGGGAACACAAGCAGGGGGAGTGGGAGAGGGAGAAGCAGGCTTCCCGCTGAGCAGGGAGCCCCATGTGATGTGGGGCTCAATCCTAGGACCCTGGGATCATGACCTGAGCCTAAGGCAGCCACTTAACTGAATGAGCCACCCAGGCACCCATAAACTAGTGTTTTTAAAGATTACAGGCATTCTTAGTTTGATCTTACCCAATCAGAGGGAAGAACTGAATATCAGGGAAGATGAGATTGTAAGAAAATATTTAAACCTTACTCTGAGAGAATAACCAGGACCTCTTCAATCCCTCTTCTGTATTTCTCCTGCTCCTCCTCTAGGGGAAATTCCCAAAGACCTATTTTTCCTAACTTTAAATCTTAAAATCATTTCCCTAATTCGTTGTGCAGTCAGCTATGTAATAAAACAGCCAGGAATATTTTTCAGTAAAGCTGTTATATTTTGGTAAAAATTCTCTTTTTATGTAATCGGGGTGTAAAAATTTTAATACGATTATACGTGGATATTTATAAGTTTTCTTGTAGACTTGAGTAAAGCACATCTTGTGTTTCACTTAAAACACACAATTTTAAAGATTATTAAAGATCCAATGATCTTTTTAAATAGTGAGGACAGAGAATAGTCCATGTACTGCCCTGAGTTTTAATCTGTATTACACTGGTGGATGTTGATATCTACTTCAGCATATTTTAACCGTTTAGAAATTACATAAGTAATTTGTAGTAAAAAGGGATATCTGTTATGTTGTGGTAATTTTATTATGATTTTCCTTCATGTTTGTAAATGTAGGTTTTTCTGTGGTTCTCTGACATTATTCCGTTCTTAAAAGATCTCTTTACCAAAAGCTTTGAAAATGTACTTTACCCAATTGATATATTGTTAATCTGATCTCAAATATTTTTTATTCTTAACTTGTGTTTTACAAGTATTAAAAATAAGTTAGTTTGGGGCACCTGGGTGGCTCAGTCATTAAGCGTCTGCCTTCGGCTCAGGTCATGATCCCAGGGTCCTGGCATCGAGCCCCACATTGGGCTCCCTGCTCAGCTAGGAGCCTGCGTCTTCTCCCTCTGCCTGCCACTCCACCGCTTGTGCTCTCTCTCTGTCTCTCTCTCAAATAAATAAATTAAATCTTTGAAGAAAAAAAAGTTAGCCATCGCTCTACTTCTGCTGTAAGGAGGGCTTGCTTGTTAATTAAATAGGTGTTCTGAAATATGAAATCATTTTCATGCAATGCTTGTACTTTACTCTGGAGTTTGACCATATACTGCTCCTTGAATTTCCTGAGCAGGAATCCCAGATGATGAATATAGGAAAGCACAAGATAAGAAACATTATGTTAGCTTCAAGCTGTTTTATTTTTCAGATTTTAGGAAAATCTGAGTGTTTTAAATAGAAGAAATTAAGAAGCTAGTAAATCATAAAAATTGTAATATCACAAGTTACTTACTTTAAATGGTCATTTTCTTTTATTACATCTCCAGTATTAAAAATATAATTTACTTGAGTCTTTGGAAATGATTTTCTACCAGTTAGTAATTTTTGTATTCCTATACATTATAGTGACTGTTTATCTTTCCAGAATGTACAAATACATTTAGTTTTAGTCAGAAAAATCACCCACTGGCCTTGATTTATCAACAGATAAACAGAATTAACTTTTACTTACTCAAGTCACATATAAGGCAATGTGTGAGCAAAATAATCATTTATATTATGGGAATATGTGTACTTTAATAATAATTCTCCTACTTTCCCTTTTCTTCTTTCTTCTTCCAAATATGGAGCGACTTAAATACAATTGACTTCCTAGCATTACCCTTTAGTGACAATTTTAATAGAATATAACTGATGTACACCAGTTTTAGAACACTGCTATCAGTTTGAATCTTTAAGTTGGCTTGTGAATAGATCTGTTATTATTAAACGTAAGGCTTTCTTTTTTCTCTTTTTTTTAGTAAGCTCTATGCTCAACACGGGGCTCGAACTCACGACCCCGAGATCAAGTCTACCGACTGAGCCAGCCATGTGCCCCTGAACTTACAGGTTTTCAATCAGACATGTTGGCACAATGATTAAGAAATTTTAGTGATACTCAATAAATGAATAGAGATTTATAGAGGCACATACATTTTATTACACAGAGTAAGGGCAGCAGGCTACCGGACTGATGTTCATTTATTCATTCAAAATAGTGATCATCTAGTATCAGGGGATAGACTATTAAACAAGTAGACCCAAGTGCTTTCTCAATGGAATTCACATTTTAGCATGAGAGGGACAGTAAAAAATATTAAAAAGTACAGAAATAAGGAAAAATATATGAGAAAGTGATAAATACTAGGCAAAGCATGAAAATAGGATAATCTAATGAGGAATGACTGGGTGCCTACTTTAGATTTCCTCAGATCTCCCTAAGAAGATGATATATCAGCTAGATGTGAATGACAGAGGAGGAGGAGCCAGGCATGCAAAGTTGGTGAGAGAGAGAGAGAGAGAAATAGCAACAGCAGTCACAAAAAAGGGAAGAGCTCATACAAAAGAAGATCCGATCCCAGGATAGGAATAGACCTGTCATATTGAAGGAACTGGAATGTCATTGTGTCTAGGGCACCATGGATATAGGAATGGCACAGGATGGGTCTAAATAGGCAGAGGCCAGATTATAATAAGGATTTTGTAAGCTAAGCTGAGGAGTACAGATTTTATTCTAAAGACTGGGAGTTATTTAGTCAGTATTGTTATCACTGTTGAACAATTAAGTTTCTTCTCAAGAAATGAGGGCAATAATTTTTTTTAAAATATTTATCCTTATGACTTGACCCTAGGCAATTTAGTAATGCCTGATTTACACAGAATTGTATTATTTTTAAGATATATTTTCATATTGCCATTCTTTGTGCCAATCTTTCCTCATTCTCAACATTTTAACTGTTTATAATGGTGAAGTAATTTCTGCTTAACCTAAGATAAAAGAACGCCTTAAAATTGACCATTTATCTAAAGCTCAGTTACTTCTATATGGTCTATTTTAGGTCATGCTATGGATATTAAAATAGTAATAGTAAATGTAGTCTAGTGTGACCTTTTCTGTTTGACCCATTGTGTGTGTGTGTGTGTGTGTGTGTGGCTTTGGGGGTGGGGGCATGTAATCATTATTTTCTCTTTGCTGATGTAATGGAAAATTTGCTCCTCTACGACTTACTAGAACAGTGTATTTAATGCTCTTCAATTTAATTTGCTTGTATCACAATTAATACAATTAAGATCACTTGAAATGAAACTATTAACAAATTGAGTAATTTACTTTAACAATGTCAATGTGTTCTCACAATTACATTTGCTTTAATTAGTGTACAAGCTATTATTTAATAGCATACTTCACATAGAAAAATGTAATATGTATTCTTGGTACCTTATAACAGAAAGAAACTTTTAATGGACTGAGTGATTTTGTTGAAGAGCTGCTAAATATAAAGTGATGGAAGAGAAAGTACAAAGCCAGAAAGCGAAGCTTACAAGAATGTAAATAAAAAATATCTTTTTGGTCACTTACCAATACATGTCCTATTTATCATTGTGTAAATAGTATTGGAAACTTTTAATGGTAGTTAGAGACAAGAACACAGATCCTGGAAAATTTTAAGTGTTCAGTTGTATCTGGTTTTTGCTTATCATAAAATTTTTGAAAATCGTGAAATGTGTCATTTCTAATTAATCACTATAACGGAGGGGGACAGAATGGTGTGGAATATAAAAAAGGTAGGAAGCAAAAAAGTTTTGATTCTCAAATCTGCTTTTAAAGACATTTTAATACAAGTATTTCTTACCTAAGAATTCACTTTATTAGTAGCTAATAAAAAAAAGCTCTTCTACTCAGCCTACTCTGTTTTGAGATCAGAAGATCCAGGGATGAGAAATGGTTATATTTGTTTCTATATATGCAGAGTAAGGGGAAGCAGATGAATTGTCAACCAAGTCATAATAAGATCGGCTGTTCTCTGTAAACATGAGAGCAGGATTTACTATCATGTAATCAAGTGGTGATTTTATGTGGAAGGGATATAAACACAATCCAGATAATTCAATTATTAAAATTAGTTTGACAGTCTTTTTGCCTAGTTTGATTGATTTAAGTTTCTGTTGCTTTCATTTTCTTTCCCCTTTTCCCCTTTGGTTAATGACAAAAATTTGTAAAATTGCAAGTAAAGAAGGAAGCAGGCGTAAGAGTAATTAGGTAATAAATATTTAAATGTAAAATGCAAGAAGCTTAGAGAATCCACAGACTTTGGAAAATTAACTGTAGTTCTTATTTCTAGGAAGGGGGTTCATAGGAGTAGAGTATATTAAGTTCTTTTTAGTACTTGTGAATGTTTATGCGACAGTCTCCGTTGGTTTTCATTGTGTGTCCCAAGCTCTGAATTCAGTCTACCAGGTTGTTCTTAGATGGGATAAGTCAGAATAGTATAGTTTACTAGTAGAACAATCAATTTAGCAATAGTGGAAAATTAGTTTGGGTAATTCTTTAAATAGCATTTTGAATTTAGCATGGGTAAACCACTACTTAGTTCCTACATGTACTACAATAAGCAGTTCTCAATTGGTCCTGATTTGGTTCTCATTAGACCTGATCTCTAAATTCTGTCTTGAATTTTAAAATGATTTGTCTGTTGATTTCTTGGCCTGTGCTATAGAATATTAGAAGAGTAACTGGAATTGATTATTTAAGTGCTTGATCTTTAAAATGCAATAGATTTTTAAAAGAAATACTGATTTGTTTTATCAAAGAAGGCCAAGTGTAAGAAGTTAATTGCTTTTTTTTCTAGCAGCCTGAATTTTCTTAGATTAAGTGAAGTTTTAAAGAAGGCTCTCAAAGGCTTTCACAGCCCACTTCTGTGCATTTGTTCAATCACTTTCCAGTGTGACTACATAGAATTTCTCTACTAAAATCTAAGACCCAGGGCGCCTGGGTGGCTCAGTCGGTTAAGCATCTGCCTTCAGTTCAGGTCATGATCCCAGAGTCCTGGGATCGAGCCCTGCCTTGGGCTCCCTGCTCCACGGGGAGCCTGCTTCTCCCTCTCCCTCTCCCTGCCGCTCCTTCTGTTTGTGCTCTCTCTCTCTCTGTCAAATAAATAAAATCTTAAAAAAATAAAATAAAATCTAAGACCCATCCAGAATAGCCAACACAACATTGAATGAGGACAAAGATAAAAGACTGACACTACCTGACTTCAGAATAGGAAGCCCGGAAATAGACCCATACAAATATAGTTAAGTGATTTTGACTAGGAGCAAAGGCAATTCAATCGAAAAAGGATAGTCTTTTTCAACAAGTAGTGCTGGAAAGCTGGATATCCACATGCAAAACAAACAAAACAAAACAAAACAAAATGTAGACACAGATTTTACACCTTACACAAAAATTAGATCATAAACCCAAATGTAAAATGTAAAACTATAAAATTCTTGGATGATGTAGGAGAAAATCATGGTGACCTTTGGTTTGGCAATGATGTTTAATTTTCAAAACCAAAAGCATGATCTATGAATGGAAAAATGTAAGTTGGACTTTGTTTAAATTAAAACCATTTTTTTCTTTGAAAGGTACTGTTAAGAGAATGAAAGACAAGCCACAGCCTGGGAAAAAACTCTTTGCAAAACATAGCTAATAAAGACTAGCATCTAAAATATACAAAGAACTTTTATAACTCAACAATAAAAAAACAAACAACCCAATTAAAAAATGGACTAAATATCTGATCAGAAACCCCACCAAAGAACATATACAGATGGCAAATAAGCATAGGAAAAGATGCTAAACAGAGGTCATTAGGGAATTGCAAATTAAAATGAGATACTGGTACACACCTATTAGAATGACTGAGATCCAACGCACTGGCATCACCAAATGCTAGTGAAGATGTAGAACAACAGGAATTCTTCCTTCACTGCTTGTGGGAATACAAATTGGCACAGCCACTTTGGAAGATAGTTTGGCCTTTTTTTTTTTTTTTAATTAAACACGTTCTTACCATAAGATCCAGCAATTGCATTCCTTGGTATTTGCCCATATGAATTGAAAACTTATGTCCACACATAAACCTGCACAGTGTTCATAGCATTTTTATTCGTAATTGCTAAAACTTGGAAGCTACCAAGATCCCTGTCAGTAGTCAAATGGATAAATTGTGGTACATGTATGGAGTAGAATTACTACTCAGTGATAAAAATAAATGACCTATTAAGCCATAGAAAGACCAGGAGGAACCTGGTGTGACTACATAGAATTTCTATGTAGGGAGAGGGAGAAGCAGGCTCCCCGTGGAGCAGGGAGCCCATCTATTGTAGTCTACAATAGATGCATATTGCTAAGTGAAAGAAGTCAATCTGAAAAGTCTGTATACATAATTCCAATAATACAATATTCTGTAAAAGGCAAAACTCTGGAGACAGTAAAAAGACCAGTAGTGGTCATTAGGCATGGGGTGAGGTGGGGAGGGATGGAAGGATCTATAGGTGGAGCACATAGGATCTTTAGGGCAGTGACACTATTTTGTGTGATACTGTAATGGTGGGTGCAAGTTGTTATATATTCATTAAAACCCATTGAGTGTGCAACACAAAGAGTAAACCCTAATGTAAATTATGGACTTCAGTTAATAATAATGTATCAGTATTGATGATGCATCAGTGTAACAAATGTACTACACTAATGCAAGATGTGAATACTAGAGGAAACTAGGTATGAGAGTGAGGGCTATATGAAAACTATACTTTCTGTTCAGTTTTTTTTTTTAACCTTTAAAACAGCTCGAAAAATAAAATTTATTAAAAAAAATCTAGCTTCCCTTTTCATTGCTTTTTACTTTTTCAAATGCTACCATACCTTTTATCTTCATTCATCATGCCAGTTTAACATAGAACACATGCTTAGTTTATTTGAAGTACACAGAATACTCAAGACTAGGGATTCTTGAAATGATAAATTATTCAGAAAAAAAGTGTGATACACTCTCTGCTTATAACAACTCCCAGTTAATTCAAACCTTAGTTTGTAATAGTTCTGTCTCACTCCTGAAATAGGCCAAATCCTTTTGGATAGTCTTTTATTTTCAGCATTACTTACTAATCTAATCCTTTAACAGTATGTATGTATGTATGTGTGTATGTATGTATGTATTTTATTTTATTATTTTTTTTTTAAAGATTTTTTATTTATTTATCTGAGAGAGAGAATGAGAGACAGCGAGCACGAGAGGGAAGAGGGCAGAGGGAGAAGCAGACCCCCAGCTGAGCAGGGAGCCCGATGCGGGACTTGATCCCGGGACTCCAGGATCATGACCTGAGCCGAAGGCAGTCGCTTAACCAACTGAGCCACCCAGGCGCCCTGTATGTATGTATTTTAGAGCGTGTGGCACAAATGTGAGTGGGGGGAGGGAGAGAGGGTGAGAATCTTCAAGCAGACTTCCTGCTGAGCACAGAGCTGGATTCAGGGCTTGATCTCACGACCCATGAGATCATGACCTGTGCTGAGGTCAAGAGTTGGATGCTTAACCGACTGAGCCACCCGGGTGCCCCTGTTTAACAGTTTTTAAGAGCATTTTCTCTTTAGTTGTGAGCAAAGCTCTTTTTTGTATGACTCAGTTCTTGGTTCTAGATTGGAAATAGCCTTATAATCATTGGAACATTAATTCAGCCATACTTTTAGGAGTTTTTTTGGATCTTGACAAGCTGGTTACTTATAATTAACAGAGTAAAAGGGAAATCTTAGTTTCACTGTCATGTGCCAATCTAAGGTAAATTTCTATACTAGATTATTTTTTAGAGCTGAGGTTGGCAATTTTTTTTTTAAGGGTCAGATAGTAAATATTTAGTTTTGTAGGCCCTGGCATTTTAGCCTGAAAGCAGTCATAGACAATTTGTAAGCAAATGTCTGTGAATGTGTTTGAATAAAATGTTATTTACCAAAACAGGAGGTCGGTCAGTTTGGCCCATGAGCTGTGGTTTGTTGATGGCTGTTTTAGAATAACCATTACTCTATTGTTAAAATAAGTATATATAATGGAAGTGTGACAGAGAGTAATAGAATATTCCTTTTTTCAAAATTTCCTTTAAATAGAATATCTTAATAACTGAGTTTGGGAGCATTGGGATTATTGAACCAAACGTGTATTTAGACGCTTCTTGTCATAAAGATATTTGTAGTATGATCCTTAAAATACTCACTGAATTTAGCTGAATTACAGTTATGTTAGTTAAAAAAATACACTGATTTTTGTACACTGATCTTTTATCCTGCAACTTTGCTGAATTCATTTATAAGCTGTGTGTGTGTGTGTGTGTGTGTGTTCTTTAGTATTTTCTCTATATAAGATCATGTCACCATTTAATAGCAATCATTTTACTTCTTTTTCAATTGGGATGCCTTTTCTTTTTCTTGCCTAATTACTCTGGCTGGAATTTTTAGTATGATGCTGAATAGAAGTGGTGCCTTGCTTGTGATTTGGGGGGAAAGCTTTCAGTATTTAATCGTTGATTAATGTTAGCTGTGAATTTTTCTTTTCTTTTTCTTTTTTTGTTTTTTTTTTTTAGCTGTAAAGTTTTCATAAAAAGTCTTTTTTCATGTGGAAGAAGTTCCCTTCGGTTCCTAGTTTGTTGAGTGTTTTTATCTGGAAAGGATACTGGATTTTGTCAGGTGCTTCTTCTGCATCAATTGAGATGATCATGTCATTTTTTCCTTCATTTTATTAATGTTGTATATTACATTGATTGATATTTCTAAACTGAACCAGTTTTGTGTTCCTGGGATAAATTCCACCTGGTTATGATGTATAATACTCGTAAAATGCTGTTAGATTTGGTTTGCTAGTATTTTGTTTAGGATTTTTTTTTAAGGTGGGGGGCGGGGGAGAGAGAATCTTAAGCAGGCTCCATGCCCAGCATGTGAGCCCAGTGCAGGGCTCCATCTCACAATCCTGAGATCATGACCTGAGCAGAAATCAAGAGTCGGGCGCTTAACCAACTGAGCACCCAGATGCCCCTTGTTGACGATTTTTATATTTATATTCATAAGGGATACTGGTCTGTAGTTTTCTTAATATATCTTTTTCTCACTTGGTATCAGGATAATGCAGGCCTCATAGGTAAATGCTCTCTCCTTTTCTAGTTTTTGAAAGAGTTTGAGAATTGGTGTTAATTATTATTAACATTTGATAGCATTACCAATGAAGCCATCTGGTCCTGGTCTTCTTTGGTGAGTTTTTTGATTACTGATCCAATCTCTGTACTTCTTACAGGTCTGTCCAGATTTCCTCTTTCTTCTTGAGTCAGTTTGTGTTTCTTTAAGAATCTGTTCACTTCCTAACACCTACAAACATGTAGGTGTACAGTTGTTCATAGTATTTTTTATAATCTTTATTTTTTCTATAAGGTCTGTAGTAAAGTTTCCACTTTCATTTCTGATTTTTTAGTATTTTTCTATGTCAGTCTAGCTAAAAATTTGTCAAATTTGTTATCTTTTCAAAGAACCAACTTTTGGGTTCACTGATTGTTTTTCTACTCTTTATTTTATTTATCTCTGCTTCATTCTTCTTGTTCTTTTTTCTTTCTGATCCTGAGACTAAATAATCTTAATTGACTTAATTCAAGTTTCCTGATTGTTCTTCTGCCTGCTGAAATCTGCTGTTAACCTCCTCCAGTGAATTTTAATTTTATTTACTGTGCTTTTCAGCTCCAGAATTACTATTTTGTTTCTGTTTCTAATGTCAATCTTTTTATTAATATTCTCTGTTGAGAGATTGTTCGCCTGGTGTCCTTTAGCTCTTTGTGGTTTCCTTTAGCTGTTTGAACATACTTACGACAATTGATTTGAAGTCTTTGTCTAGTAAGTGTAATGCTTGGGCTTCCTTATGGACATTTTCTGATAATTTTTTTTCTTGTGAATGGGCCATACTTTATTGTTTCTTTGCATGCTTCTTAATTTTCTGTTGAAAACTGGATTATTTTGAATATCATAGTGTGGCAACCTCCTCCTTGGGGTTTATTGTTTCTGGTAGTTGCAGATGGTTGTTTTAATGATTTTTATTAAAACTATTTCTGTAAAGTCTTTATTCTTTGTGTGTATAATTATGAAGTCTCTGATATATTAGCTTGGTGCTCAGCTAGTTTTTGATAGATTTTCCTTAAATACCTGGAACCAAAATAAGAAGACTGTATATTGGCTCTTGTCAAGGTAGGCACTCCTTCGTTGCTTAGCCAGGCTGTTCACAACATTGCCTTAGCCTTTACTTCCTGCTTGCATGGAGAATGAAGTTCAGCCAGAGGTGACAGTTTTGAGTCTTTTCAGGCTTTTTTCTGAGTACGCATATGGCCCTCTTGATTCCCTTAGATGCATGGGAACTTTTGAAAGTCCATATTTCCCCACATGTCTCCTTTCCCAACCTTTTCCTATCTAGGCTATTGGTTTCTCTATTGCTTGTCCTAGCTTATTTCTTGCCCTAGTCTGCTGTGCCCAATACTTTTGAGTTTCACTGCTTTTATTAACAAGTGCCACCAGAGAATTTGCCCCAGCCCTGGGAACATTCCAATTTGGAAAAAACAAAGGCAAGTACTTGCCCTGTTCTTTTTTTTTTTTTTAAAGATTTTATTTATTTATTTGACAGAGAAAGACACAGTGAGAGAGGGAACACAAACAGGGAGTGGGAGAGGGAGAAGCAGACTCTCCGCCGAGCAGGGAGCCCGATGCGGCACTCGATCCAGGGACTCCAGAATCATGACCCGAGCCGAAGGCAGTTGCTTAACCAACTGAGCCACCCAGGCGCCCTTGCCCTGTTCTTTTAGGGAGCTGCCAGACAGGTGAAACATTCAACCACTTTTCTTCCAGACAAAGTCTGTATAGCTCACTTTGACATTAGCACCCTGCACCAGGTTACTACAAAATAGAAGCTTCTGTCTTCATTCATCTTTCCCATGTTTGTTTTTAAGTTCTTGACTAAATTTCGGAGTTCTGCAAAAGTGATGCTTGGTAGTTTTTGTCAGCTTATTAGTTGTTTTTGTAGAGGAATGAAGCGCTGGAGTTCCCTGCTATGCCATTTTCCAGAGTCACTCTTACTGATAAACTCTGAAGAGACTTTTATGATAATTTAAAAAATCTTATCTTTAAAAGTAATTGAGGGGCACCTGGGTGGCTCAGTCGTTAAGTGTCTGCCTTCGGCTCGGGTCATGATCCCAGAGTCCTGGGATTGAGCCCCCGCATCGGGCTCCCTACTCAGCGGAAAGCCTGCTTCTCTCTCTCCCACTCTCCCTGCTTGTGTTCCCTCTCTCGCTGTGTCTCTCTCTGTCAAATAAATAAATAAAATCTTTAAAAAAATAAATAAATAAATAAAAGTAATTGAATGTAGAAAGCAGAAAAACTGCCAGTAATGTTTTCATATGCATACAGAAGAATCACAAACCTCATATTTAAAAAAAAAAAAACTTGTTTATTTCAGCACCAGAACTTCTTAGTAAATCCTAGATATCAACTTGCTTTATTTTTCTTCATTGTTAGAAGGTGGTAGGGATAGTAGCATCGTATTCTGAAGTTTCTCAGTGTAAAGTTATATACTGTAATATAATTTCAATTTTTATGTCAGTTATATTTCTATTAAGTAATATTGTGTGTTGTTGTCCAGACTCTCTTTGTGCAAATAAAGAATTGAATATGTTATTCTCTTTGATTTTAAGAAGATTCAAGTTGGGTTAATGTTGGTGCCTCATTCTTCTCCCTTCTCTGTGTAAGTGCAGAGACCCTATCTTGGGCCCTGTGAAATCACTCTGGGGAAGGTTGGTTTGGACTGTGGTCAGTTATATATACCTGGTGTAGTTCCACTCACAACATCATAAACCCTAACTTTTGTTAACCTTTGATCGGGCCTTATGATTAAGTTTCTCCAAATTACGACATGAGGAGTGTGACAGGTTTCATACTGAGAAAGAGTATTGTGTACCATATTATGTTGAAAAGCCCTTCTGTTCTTGTACTTAAGGATAAAACATGAAATTGCTATAGCCTTACCTCCTTTCAAGGTAGTGGTCTTAACTTTGGCCAGCTTTTTATCGCTGAACTTGCTTTCCATCCTGTAATTTTCTCATGCGCAGCTACTCTTCAGGTATGATGCTTCATCCTCAGTGTCCTAGTATAGAATCTCTCTTTTCCTTAAATCTTGGTGGACTAATGACAAAAGATCAGCACTAGGATGAAAATCTTGTTCTTTTTCTATGTAAAAACACCTTTGTAAGTACATAAAGTATGAATGAATCACAAATTAACCTTGGGAATGAAAAGACAACTCTGGTGAGGGTCTTTGATACTTTCTCAGTTATCTCCAATATCTTTGCCTTATTAGGCCATTTTCTTCAATCAGTTGTCTGATCTTTCTTGAGAAAAGCTTTTGAAGACACAGTTATAATTAAAGTCATCATATCTGGGTAGCTGTATTTAATAATTAATAATTTAATAATTATTAATAATAATTAGTAAATAATAATGTAATTTTATTTTATTTTTTTAAAGATTTTATTTATTTATTTATTTGAGACAGAGAGAATGAGAGACAGAGAGCATGAGAGGGAGGAGGGTCAGAGGGAGAAGCAGACTCCCTGCCGAGCAGGGAGCCCGATGCAGGACTCGATCCCGGGACTCCAGGATCATGACCTGAGCCGAAGGCATTCGCTTAACCAACTGAGCCACCCAGTCGCCCCATAATGTAATTTTATTTTAAAATGTATATTGTATGGGCCAAAATGACCTATAGGCAGTACTTAATTTTTAGTCATTTTGGAAGTTAAATTATTTTTTGCAGCTGTCAGGCTTAATACTTTAATAGCCCTTTATGTACATTTAATTAATTGCATGTTAAAATTAACATCACAAGTAACTTAGTAACAAGTTAAAAATAAATCTTTTGTCTCGTTAATCAAACTTCACACAAAAATGCGGTAATTAAATATTTGACACATTTTTATACCTCCTACTTTTAATGATTTCAGAATGTGATTAATTTGATACATGTGAACGCTGTTAACTATATGATTCATACATGAGTTTTGAAATTAATTGTATACATATCAGCGAAACTTATTTTTATATTGTATTTAAAAACTTAGGGTAATAGTAGTCTACTTACAAACAGATCAGAATTGAGCAGAAATTCTGGTTGTGGATGGACAAGTTAAATATAAAATTTTGACTATTTTGTTCAAGTCAAAAGAGGTAATTGATTTTGAGCCATATTATTTCCAAGGCAAATATAAGTAGGTTTTGTTTAAACCTTCTATATAATCAAATGCATGGAAGCAATTAGGCTTGGTAACCTACACCTTACCAGGAAAGTTTTGCAGGGGAGGGATGAGGACCCTTAAGAATGGTTTTTAATTGCAATTTATAGAATTTATTTATACCAGCTTGCCATTCTTAATGGAGTTTATCTGGTTTTAGAGATGGCTGTTAAACCTTTTTCCAAAGACTGAGAGGTGCTGTTCTTAATAAACATTTAGGAAGGGACTAAGTGAGTTCAGGTATCTGGCTTGAGTTGTGGGAAAACCAAGAAGTGTTTACATGCTTCATGATTTCTTGCCCTTAAAACGCGTGCGCGCGCGTGCGCGCACACACGCACACAGACACACACACACACACAGATAAGGGGTATATTTATGCACAATCTGGCCTTTTAACAAAGAAAAATAAGCCTATGTTTGGGCTGCCACTGCTACGAACAAAACAGCTGAGACTTTAATGAACACCATACTGAGGGCATGTAGGACATAAGGCAAATTAAGCAGGTTACAAACCACACATCTTCTGTTTAGATATAAGAGATCTCCCCAACCCTGACAATTAGTTGTACTGACAAGGCAAGCAGATAGATAGAAACAGAAGGAGATCGTTTGTATCAATTTGAGAAATAGAACTAGTAATGAAACCGAATAGTCTTACTTTAAAATTGTTCTTTCACTTTATTTTTTCCCCAAAATAAATACACATGGTTAAACAAAAGCTTCTTGTATTTTGTTTGCAAATAAAGGCCACCATAATATTTTTTTTTTAAGAAAAGATTTTCTGGACACTCAAACTAATTTTAATCTTGGTAACCTGACAGCTTTGTTTAAACATTGAATATGAGTTACCTTTCATGAAAATCTTTTCAAAGTATAGCAGTTCAGCTGTGAAAACCTGAATACATTAATGATGACAAAGAAGCCCCCGAATGAGCCAACATTTGTTTTGTTCTTTTACAACATTTCTTGATGAATTGCATACACGAAAGTGTTGCAGGGTTGTTTAAATTTTTTCCTGTTTCTTTGCTAATAAATGTCTTTGTGTTTACCTTTTTAGCTACAGTGCCTTATTATTAATCATTTTTAATTATTTTTTAAACAAAAATGACTTTAAGAAGTTTTTTAAAAAATATGATTTAAAGGTATCTATTAAAGGAACATTTAAACATTGCCTTTAATATATATGATTAAACATCAAAATGCATTACTCATGTTTAGGTTTTGATAATTGTTTTCAAGAGTAAACCTCTTCCAAATACAAGGTGTTTATTTAAGGATCATTTACTTTGTGTCTTAAGTGATAAAGATGAATCAGTCAGTCAATAAATAGCAAGATTGAAATATTTTAATGAAATACTTTTTTTTTTTTTAAAGATTTTATTTATTTTTCTGACAGAAAGAGAGACAGCCTGAGAGGGAACACAAGCAGGGGGAGTGGGAGAGGGAGAGGCAGGCTTCCCGCGGAGCAGGGAGCCTGATGCGGGGCTCGATCCCAGGACCCTGGGATCATGACCTGAGCTGAAGGCAGACGCTTAACGACTGAGCACCCAGGCGCTCCTGAAATACTTTTTTAAAAAGATTTTTATTTATTTATTTTAGAGAGAGAGTGAGGAGAGGGGCAGAGAGGGAAGGAGAGAGAAAGGGAGAGAATCCCAAGTGGACTTCACGCTGAGCATCACAACCCTGAGATCATGACCTGAGCTGAAACCAAGAGTTGGACGCTTACCCAACTGAGACTCAGGCACCCCTCAAAGTAATACTTTTTTAAGGATTGCAGTATACTTATTCAACATTGTCATTCTTAGGGAGGGTGGCATTGTTAATTTTTCTGAAATAAATTTTCTTAGTGAGACATTTTTATTTTTTTAATTCATATGTGTATGTATATGTATTTTTATTTTTTTAATTTGCATACCTTCCTTCAAAAAGGTTTGAGGCATAATTTGAGACATATTCTATAAAGATTAGCTTTTGCTTTCTATTTTTTAAAATTCAAATATGTTTTTTCTATTTCATTTACAAAATAGTTTTCAGTAAAAACATACCACAAAACTTGCAATTTAAAAATTATTTTCTTGAAAGTTCCTTGAACTACACTTTGATATATTTTACATTTACAGATTGAAGATGTTTTTAAATGGTATATATCTGAGCTCAGTAATTTTTTTTTCACACACACCTCTTTTTTTTAATTAACATAATGTATTATTTGTTTCACGGGTACAGGTCTGTTATTCATCAGTCTTACACAATTCACAGTGTCTGAGCTCAGTAATTAAAACGAGCTGTGTTGGCTAATTATGTTTGGTATGTGCCAAGCAATATTTCATATTATTGATAAATAGGTTCTCAGTTAGTTTTTGCTGCATAACAAGCTATCCCTTAACTTAGTTTCATAAAACAATAAGCATTTTTTATTGCTAATGAGAAAGCTGGGTAATTCTTTTGCTTTGGGCCGAGCTTGGTTATATGTCTAGGGGATAGCTAGTCTAAGATGGCCTCAGTTGTGTGTCTGGCAGTTAGCTGACTGTTGAGTGAAGTGATGGGGTGACTCAGGCACATGTTTCAGCCTTCGGCAAGCTAGCCATTGCTTGTTTACCTGATGGTGTCAGCATTCCAAGAAGACAAACAGAAGCTCAGGGTTTCACATGAAGTAGGCTTAGTACTGGCACTTTGTCACAGCTACCATTTTCTGTTAGCCAAAGCAACTAACAAAGCTAGCCAGAATGAAGTGGTAGCAAAATTGTTTTTGTTTGCTATAGTGAACAATCCAATGATAATTTTAAGCCAAAGTTTCTATTCACAGCAGCATTAAAATGAATTAAGTACTTAGGAATACATTTGACAAAAGAAACAGAGGAATTATACTGAAAACTACAAAACATTACCCTAAGGAAAATATAAATAAATGGAGAAAATTTCATGTTCATGGATTGGAAAACTCATAATGCCCCTACCTCTTGATAAAAGGAATTGGAAAGCCATGTCACAAAAGGCCTGTATTTAGAAAGGGGAATAATCAGGGCTGTTAATGCCATCAGTTAGTTACATAAACAATTATGATAAAAATGTATTTTATGTTAACAAAAATCAGTCAAAACAAACTGAGGGTTTGTCTCCCTCTCTGATTTCTTCCCATTCAGTTTTCCCTCCCTTCCCCTATGATCCTCTGTGCTATTTCTTAAATATAATAAACATCTATGCTAAGAAAAAGTAAAGAGCTCAAACAACCTAACATTACACCTCAGAGAACTAGAACAAGAATGGCTAGTGAAACCATATGATAATGCCAGAAAACACAGAAGAATCAACTGAAAATCTAAGACAATTGACTGAAAAATAATAGAAGAAATAAGAAAGTTCAAAAGTGTGGTAGCCAGTGAAAAACAGTTAAGCAAAAACAATAGTTTTACTCTATTTCTGGAATTACCAGATAAAAAAAATATTCCATATGACATGAATTACTTTATTTTTTTTTAGCTGTAGGCTATTTTTTTAATTTAAATTCAATTAGTTAACATATAGTGTGTTATTAGTTTCAGAGGTAGAGTTTAGTGATTCATCTGTCTTATATAGTACCCAGTGCTCATTACATCACGTGCCCTCCTTAATGCCCATCACCCAGTTACCCCATCCCCCCACCTACCTCCCTTTCCACAGCCCTCAGTTTGTTTCCCGGGATCAAGAGTCTCTATGGTTTGTCTCCCTCTCTGATTTCTTCCCATTCTGTTTTCCCCTCCCTTCCCCTATGATCCTCTGCACTATTTCTTATATTCCACATATGAGTGAAACCATATGATAATTATCTTTCTCTGATTGACTTATTTCACTTAGCATAAAACCCTCCCATTCCATCCACGTCAATGTAAATGGTAGGTATTCATCCTTTCTGATGGCTGAGTAATATTCCATTGTATATATGAACTGCATCTTCTTTCTCCATTCAACTGTTGAAAGACATCTTGGCTCCTTCCACAGTTTGGCTGTTGTGGACATTGCTGCTATGAGTATGAACTCATATAAGTGAGATCATATGGTATTTGTCTTTACCTGACTTATTGCACTTACTGTAATGCCCTCCGTGTCCATCTGTGTTGTTGCAAATGGCAAGATTTCTTTCTTTTTTATGGCTGAATAGTTTTCCTGGGGTGTGTGTGTGTGTGTGTGTGTGTGTGTGTGTGTGTGTTTTACACCACATTGTCTTTACCCATTTATCCATCAGTGAACACTTAGGTTGATTCGATGTATTGACTATTATAAATAGTGCTGCAATGAACATGAGAGTGCATGTATCTTTATGAGTTAGTGTTTCTTTTTCCTTAGGATAAATATCTAAAAGTGAGATTGCTGGGTCATATGGGTAGTTCTATTTTTAATTTTTTTAAGGACCTTCCATACTGTTTTCCATAGTGGCCGCACAATTTAACATTCCAACTAACAATGTGCAAGGATTCCTTTTTCTCATATCCTTGCCATTGGACTTTATCTAGGGATT
Organism: Leptonychotes weddellii; assembly: GCF_054177405.1. Classification (NCBI taxonomy): domain Eukaryota; kingdom Metazoa; phylum Chordata; class Mammalia; order Carnivora; family Phocidae; genus Leptonychotes; species Leptonychotes weddellii. The sequence goes on from NC_138369.1 coordinate 73,031,638, forward strand.
TCATTGAATCTGTAGATTGTTTTGGGTGATACAAACATTTTAACAATATTAATTCTTCCAATCCATGAGCATGAAATATCTTTCCATTTATTTGTATTTTTTGTCTTCAGTTTCTTTAATCCATGTCTTATGATTTTTAATGTACAGATCTCTCACTTCCTTGTTTAAATTAATCCTAGGTATTCTTTTTGGTGCAATTGTAAATGGAATTGTTTTCTTAATTTCTCTTTCTGATAGTTCATTGTTAGTGTATACAAATGCAACTTATTTTTGCATTTGATTTTGTATTTTATAACTTTACTGAATATTTGTTCTAACAGATTTTTGGTGGAGTTGTTAGAGTTTTCTATATATGTTATCGTACGTATACAAATAGTTTTTTTGTCTTCCTTTTGGATGCATATGTCTTTTATTTTTTTCTCTTGCCTAATTGTTCTAGACAGGACCTCCAGTATTATGTCGAATAAAAATGATGATTGATTTATATATATATATATATATATATATATATATATATATATATATATGAGGAATCTTACTTCATTCCTATTGGTTGCTCACTGCAAAACAACCCTGAAATATTACCCAATTACAGAGCAGTCAGGTCCTTGCAAAAAGAAAAAGGAAAGTGGCAAAATTGAGCATTCTTGTCTTATTCATGATCTTAAAGGAAAAGATTTCAGCTTTTCATCATTGAATGTGATGGTAGTAGTGGGCATGTCATATAATGGTCTTTATTATGTTGAAATACATCCCCTCTATATGCATTTTCTTGAGAGTTTTTATCATAAATGGATGTTGAATTTTGTCACATGTTTTTTCTGCATCTGTTGAGTGATTATATGATTTTTATTCTTTATTTTATTAATGTGGTCTGTCACATTGATTTGCATATGTTGAACCATTCTCACCATGGTGTATGATGCATTGTTGCATTCAGTTTGCTAATATTTTGTTAAGGCTTTTTGCACCTATGTTCATCAGGGATATTGGTCTCTAATTTTCTTTTTTTATAGTGTCCTTATCTGGTTTTGGTATCAGGACATTGCTGGCCTCATAAAATAAATTTAGAAGTGTTCCCACACGTTTTTTTGGGGGGAGGGAAGAGTTTGAGAAAAATTGTCAAGAATTCTTTAAATGTTTGGTAGAGTTCAGCAGTGAAGCCATCTAGTCCTGTATTTCTCTTCTTTTGGGAGCTTTTTGATTACTGATTTAATCTCATTAGTAATTGGTCTGTTAAGATTTTCTGTTTCTTCATGATTTAGTCTCGGCAGGTTGTATGTTTCTAGGAATTTATATCCATTTGTTGTAGGTTGTCCAGTTTGTTGGCATATATTTTTCATAGTAGTCTTTTTTGATCATTTATGTTTCTGTAGTATCTGTTCTAATGTTCCTTTTTCATTTCTGATTTTATTTATTTGAGTCTTCTATTTCTTGGTAAGAAAAGTTTGTCTATTTTGTTTAAATTTTCAGAAAACAAGCTCTTAGTTTCATTAATCTTTTAAATTGTCATTTTAGTCTCCATTTACTTTATTTTCACTCTGAGCTTTGTTGTTACCTTTCTTTTACTAACTTTGGCTAGCTGTTCTTGTTCTAGTTCTGTGAGGTGTAATGTTAGGTTGTTTGAGTTCTTTATGTTTTCTTAACATAGATGTTTATTGCTATAAATCCCTTGCACAATGGCTTTTACTGCATCCCGTAAGTTTTATTTAGTATGTTGTATTTCCATTTTCATTTGATTTAAGATATTTTGTGATTTGTCTTTTGGTTTCTGCTTTGACCCATTGTTGTTTAGTAACATATTGTTTAGTCTTCACATAATTGTGAATTTTCCTTTTTTCTTCTTATGACTGATTTCTTGTTTTAATACCGTTATGTTTGGAAAAGATGCTTGATATGATTTCAGTCTTCTCAAATTTATTGACCTTTTCTGTGGCCTAACATAGGATCTGTCTGGGGGAATGATCCATGTCTGCTTGAGAAAAATGTTTATTTAGCTGATCTTGGATGAAATGTTCTTTATATATTTGTTAAGCATATCTGGTCTAACATGTTGTTTAAGGCCGATTTTTAGAAAGTGATTTTCTGTCTGGATTATCTATCCATTGATGTAAGTGGGGTATTAAAATTTTCTAGTAATACTGTATTTCCATTTCTCCCTTAAGGTATGTTAATATTTGCCTTATATATTTAAGTACTCCTTTGTTAGGTGCGTAAATATTTACAAATACTATATCCTTTTCTTGGAATGACCTCATTATCATTATATAATAACCTTTTTTTTGGTCTTATTACCATCTTTGGCTTAATGTCTGTTTTGTTTAATACAAGTATAGCTACTCCTGCTTTCCTTTGGTTTCTATTTGCATGAAATATCTTTTTCCATCCCTTCACTTTTAGTCTTTATGTGTCCTTAAAGCTGAAGTGAGTCTCTTGTAGGCATCATATAGTTGGGTCTTCTTTTTTTTATCCATTTAGCGACTCTGTATCTTTTGATTTAGGAATTTAGTCCACTTACATTTAAAGTTGTTATTTATAGGTTTGGACTTATTCTTTCCATTAAGTTGTTTTCTGGCTGTTTATAATTCCTTATTAGTTCCTTTCTTTTTCCCTTGCTTTCTTCCTTTGTGATTTTCTGTAGTGGGCACTTAGATTCCTTTCTTTTCATCTTTTATGTAAGCACTATAGGTTTTTTGCTTTGTGATTAGCATTTGGCTTATATGAAACATAAGGTTTGATTTTTAAAATAAAATATTTACTAATATTATAAATATTAAACTATGAATAATTTATTCAGCTTTCAGCATAGGTTTATTGAGTATCTATCCAGTGCCAATAACCATTCTGGGTTCTGGAGATCTCCTGAGAGAAGAACAACATAAAAGGTGGTATATAGACAATAAATACTTAAGAAAAGCACAGGTGGGGCGCCTGGGTGGCTCAGTTGGTTAAGCGACTGCCTTCGGCTCAGGTCATGATCCTGGAGTCCCGGGATCAAGTCCCGCATCGGGCTCCCTGCTCGGCGAGGAGCCTGCTTCTCCCTCTGACCCTCCCCCCTCTCATGTGCTCTCTCTCTCTCATTCTCTCTCTCAAATAAATAAATAAAATCTTTAAAAAAAAAAAAAGAAAAGAAAAGCACAGGTGAATAAGAGCTATATAGGGAATTAAAATATAGATAAGATAGCAAGTGACCTCATTGCTCATCTGAGGTAGGTTTTAAAGGAAACCTTTTCTGAGGAGAAAGCCAGTTATGTGAAAGTCAGAGGAAAAATCATTCCAGTTAAAAAAAAAGTAGCCAGGAGCACCTGGGTGGCTCAGTCGGTTAAGTGTCCGACTCTTGATTTTGGCTCAGGTCATGATCTCAGGGTCATGAGATGAGTCCTGCATTGGGCTCCATGCTCAGTGGGGAGTCAGCCTGAGATCCTTTGCCCCTCACCCCCCAGATGCTTTCTGTCCCTCCCTCTCTCTCTCAAATAAATAAATACATCTTAAAAAAAAAAGCTAGTGTGAAGATACATTATCATGTTTGGGAAACAGAAGGAACACTAATGAGGCTGGAGTATGCGGACATGAAGAGGGAAAAGAGTGGTAGGAGGTGATGTCTGAGATTGGCATGGGACATCAAAAAACCTGTAGGGTTTATTAGTCAGAAGAAATAGTTTGGATTTGATTCTAATAGCATTGGTGAGCCATTAGAGCATTTGTAAGAGGGGAGTGGCATGATCTGATTTACTCTGATTATTTTTATTATGTTTTATTTTGAAATAGTACAGGACTATTGAGAAGTTGCAAAAATAGTACAGGGAGTTTTCGTGATAGTATCTTACATACCTGTTGTACATTGTAAAAACCAGGAACTGATTTTGGTGTAATAACATTAATTCAGGTAGAGACTTTATTTAGATTTCAACAGTTTAAATGTGTAGTTCATATCCTCATCCCTTTTATGTGTATAATTCTGTGGAATTTTATTACATGTTGTAGATTCAGAGAAATTCCTTCATATTATCCTGTAATAGTCACATTCTTCATATTCTTCTCCCACCTCTAATCCCTGGTAATCATTGATTTGTTCTCCACTGTTGTAATTTTGGCACTCCAAGAATGTTATATAAATGAAATCATACAATATGTAATAGTTTCTATTGGCTTTTTTTCATTCCACAAAATGATCTTGAGAGCCACGTAAGTTGTTAGATATAGCAGTAGTTATTCTTTTTCATTGCTGAGTAGTATTCTGTTGTGTGGATGTACTGAGATTTATTTATCCATTTACCTTATTGAAGGACATTTGGGTTATTTACAGTTTTTGGCAATTAGAAATAAAGCTACAAGGAGCATTGGTATACAAATTTTGTGTGGATATATAAGTTTTCATTTTTCTAGGCTAAATACACAGGGGTGTGATTGGTGGGTCATATGTTAAGGGTATGTTTAGCTCTTTTCCAGAGTGTTTATATCATTTTTAAAAGATTTATTTATTTTTTGAGAGAGAGGGAGAGGGAAGTGAGAGAGCACAAATGGGACGGACAGAAGGAGAGGGGAGAGAAACCCCAAGCAGACTCCACATTGAGTGCCCTATGTGGGGCTTGATCCCATGACCCTGAGATCACGACCTGAGCTGAAACCCAAGAGTCCAACACTCAACCGACTGCACCACCCTGGCACCCCCTCAGAGAGTTGGTATCATTTTACATTTCCATCAACAATGTGTGATTTGTTGGGGCACCTGGGTGGCGCAGTTAAGCGTCTGCCTTCAGCTCAGGTCATGATCTCAGGGTCTTGAGATTGAGCCCCACATTGGGCTCCTTGCTCAGCGGGGAGTCTGCTTCTCCCTCTGCCTATGGCCCCCCCTGCTCATGTGCTCGCTCTCTCTCAAATAAATAAATAAAATCTTAAAAAAAAAAAAGCAGAAACATGTGATTTGTCTAGTTGCTCAGTATCCTAACCAGTTTTTTGGTATTGTCAGGATTTTTTTAGTCATTCTGATTGGGCCGTAATAGTATCTCATTATGATTTTAATTTGCATTTCCCTAATGACTAATGATGGTGAACATTTTTTATGTGCACATTTGCCATGTATATTTCCTCTTTGGTGAAGTATTTGTTCAGGTTACTTGCTGAATTAGGCTGTTTTCTTACTGTTGAGTTTATAGAATTCTTTATATATTTTGGATACAAGTGCTTTATCAGATGTGACCTGCAAATATTTTCTCCTGGTCATGAGATTGTCTTTTCATTCTGTAACAGTCTTTTGTAGAGGAATTTATTTTTATTTTTATTTTTTTAAGATTTTATTTATTTATTAGAGAGAGAGCGCACACATGCACAAGCAGGGAGAGCGGCAGAGGGAGAGGGAGAAGCAGGCTTCCCACCAAGCGGGGAACATGATGTGGGGCTCCATCCCAGGACCTTGGGATCATGACTCAAGCCAAAGGCAGCTGCTTAACCAACTGAGCCACTCAGGTGCCCCTGTAGAGGAATTTATTATTTTTATTAATGAATTATGCCCTTGGTTTTATATGTAAGAACTCAGAGTTAAATAACTCTTCACCTGACCCTAGATCATGAAGATTTTCTGATATTTTCTTCTGATTTTTATAGTTTTATGTTTGCTATTTAGCTTCATGATCTTATTTAAGTTTATTTTTGTGTAAGATATGAAGTTTAGATCAAGGTCTCTTTTTTTTGCCTATGAATATCTAAATGTTCCAGTGCCATTTGTTGAAAAGGCTGTTTTTCCTTCATTGAAGTACTTGTGTACCTTTGTCAAAATCAGTTGGTTATATTTCTGTTGGACTATTTCTAGGCACTCTTCTGTTCCACTGGCTAACTTGTCTGTCCCTCCACCAGTACTGTATTGTCTTGGTTACTTTTACAATATATCTTGCATTCTGAATGGGGGTGATGTTGCCCCCAAGGGGTCTAAAGTGTTGTCTTTGGGATTGAAAATGTCTTTAGACATTACAATGACTGGTTCTGCCAAGGGCCACAGTATATAAGAGGTATACAGTATAATAGTGGCACTAAAATTCCATGGATGGGGAGCAATTAGGGAAAAAAATATCTGAAAAGGTTCCTTAGGGAAGTGTAATGAAAAAAAAAAAAAGATAGAAAATACTGCTGTATAGTAAAGTATAAATCAGGCAGTGTGATTTCTCCAACTTTAGGCTTCCTTTTCAAAATTGTTTTGATGCCTTTACCTTTCCATATAAATTTTAGAATTAGCTTTTCTGTATCCTCAAATAATGATGCTTGGATTTTATTAGGAATCATGCTTAGATTTTAGTAGGAATTGTGTTTCACATTTTTAATATATCATTCTGCTCTTGTGTGGGTAATAGGCAAGAATGGAAGCAGGGAGATCAGTTAGGAAGTAATGCTGTCTTCAGGAGAGAAATGATGGTGGATTTGCATTGGGGATGGTGGTAGTGGACATGAAGAGAATCAAACAGGGATGTATTTTCAAGATAAGCAGACAAGACTATTTATTGCTGAATCGATGGCAGGGTGGGGGGGAATAAGAGAGGAATCCAGAAAGATTCCTAGATTTTTGCCTTGGGTAACTGACTAGATAGATGATGATATTTACTAAAATGTACACTGAGAGAAAATTAAATTTGGAGATAATGTGAGAAGGGAAGAGAAGTTGAGACCTATTTGTGGAGACATTCTTATGGAGATGTTCACTGAGCAGATAGATATTTGAGTCAGAAATTTTGGGAAGACAGAGTCTTGAAATATGGATTTGGGACATATTACCACAAGAGTGGTGTTGGATTTGAGAACATATAAATAGCAGGGGGACATGTCAACACAAGAATGGCATTGGATGTGAGAACATGTAAGTAGTGGGGGCAAGGTGGAACCCCGTGACACTCTAATATTTAGAGCTGGTAAATAGAAAATTGATAGCCTTAGTATTTGAGGATTGAGACAAATTTGTAAGAAAGATGAACACAACAGCAAAATGGCCAAAGAAGATAAGCATCCTAAGAAGTACTTTAGATGTTTAAATATTACATATGAACGACCTGATTTTTCATCTATGGAATGACATCAAAGGAAATGAATTATTGTTAGTTTTTTTTTTTTTTACTAAATTGTCAAATATTAAATAATAAAACTAGGCATTGGCTGAGGTCCAGAGTGATAAACATTTTCATATGCTTTTAAGTGGGAATATAAATTGGTATAATTCTTCTGGCAATCATTTTGGCAGTATTTAACAAAAGTCTGTCTTTATGGGTAATCTGTCCTTACCCATTAACCTTCCAATTTAATATATTTTCTCTTTCTGAAATCCTGTGATTTTCCTCTCCTTTGCTATTTCTTGCTTTCACTGTCAATGATGCATCAAAATACATTAAAATGTGGATAAATGGCTGAATGCCAAGTCTTTATTCATCTGAAACTATGCCTAATGTCTTCTGAAGATTATAGTAGTAGTTCTTTATATTTCTATGTTTACTATATGTTACTCTTCATTTCTTTTACCTCCAGATACGTTCCAGTTTTTTTCCCTTATAGATAACAAATTTATTCCACCTTTAATATTGATTATGTTGCCCATACTTAGCATAAAGGGCCTTAACTATAATAAATTATGTAATGTTCACCATTATGGACTGAGTATTTGTGTCCTCCAAAATTCATGTGTCAAAATCCTAATCCCCAATGTGATGGTTTTAGGAGGGTGGAGCTCTCACGTATGGGATTAGTACCCTTATAAAAGGGACCACAAAGAACTTTCTTCCCCTCTTTCTACCATGTAAGGACACAGCAGGAAGAACAGCCATATATGAACCAAGAAGCTAGCTGGCTTTCACCAGACACTGAATCTTTCAGCAGCTTGATCTTAGATTTCCCAGCCTCTTGAACTGTGACAAATAAATATAGGTTGGTTTAAACTACCCAGTTTATGGTATTTTTGTTACAGAAGCTTAAATGGACAAAGACATTCACTTTTTTTTTTTTTAAAGATTTTATTTATTTATTTGACAGAGAGAGACAGCTAGAGAGGGAACACAAGCAGGGGGAGTGGGAGAGGGAGAAGCAGGCTTCCCGCGGAGCAGGGAGCCCGATGTGGGGCTCTATCCCAGGACCCTGAGATCATGACCTGAGCTGAAGGCAGCCACTTAACAACTGAGCCACCCAGGTGCCCAAAGACACTCACTTTTTTAATGAATTAAATAAGAAGTAGGATATGGTTTCCCCATTTTACCCAAATAAAAAGATAAGATGAAGCTCCTCTTAGGACAAACATAATTAAGCTCAGATTATGATGGGCTTTTTATCTCAGTAAGTGTTGTAACTCAGAAATCTGTTTTGATAAGTAACCAGTTAATATGCCACAAAAATATATGCCAGTGTCACTCTGTCTATCCTGTATTCTCAAATGGTAAATTAAATAAAAGTAACAATTTTTACCAAATGATTACTGACTTTGGCTGTGTGTACATTTAGTAGATTATAAGGTGTTTGTTTCCCATTTTAAAGTTTCTCTGCTTATCCGTTAATTTTTGTCACTTTACCATTGTTATGTAAATTCATTTAGGGTAAAACTTCGTATTTGAAATTGTAAAAGTTATGTTTAGGAGTCTTTCCCCTCTTGGGTTATATGCATGTTTGATCCAACATGTATCATAAACAGGTAAAAAGCAAAACTTTTTTAAGAGAGCAAATTAAATAATTCTAAGAGGGGATTTAGATGGCACATTCATTTTGCATTATTTAGAAAAGTGTACTTTGTTTACTTTCTAAATAAAAATGAGTTTTATTGCTTAGAAAAGCTACAGATCTGTCCATCAGTGGGCATTTCCACCTTATACATAGCTAAATTCTCATCAAATTTGATTTACTGACTCATGGCCAGAATAGCTGTTATCTTAATGTAAGAGAAGAAGAAAATTAAGTACGTTGAGCCATGGAGCCACCTCCAAATTTTATTCTTTGTAGAAGTACAAGAAAAATAAAAAAACCTTTTTTCTACCATTTGCAAGCTCTACTAAGCTAGAGCTTAGTATTTTATACTCTACACAGTTACCTTTAACCTTATTTTAAATTTCAAAAATATGGTTAAATATATAAAGAATGAATATTGGAGTATTCAGGGAATAATTAGTGTTATAAATTTCTTTGTATGTGAGTTCATATGTTTATATTAGTATGCTAAGTTTTTTTTTTTTTAAAGATTTTATTTATTTATTTGAGACAGAATGAGAGAGAGAGAGCACATGAGAGGGGGGAGGGTCAGAGGCAGAAGCAGGCTCCCCGCCGAGCAGGGAGCCCGATGCAGGACTCGATCCAGGGACTCCAGGATCATGACCTGAGCCGAAGGCAGTCGCCCAACCAACTGAGCCACCC
>NC_138369.1:73041503-73058014 GCF_054177405.1 Leptonychotes weddellii
AATATTCCATTGTATATATGGACCACATCTTCTTTATCCATTCATCTATTAAAGGGCATCTCGGCTCTTTCCACAGTTTGGCTATTGTGGACATTGCTGCTGTGAACTTTGGGGTGCATATGGCCCTTCTTTTCACTACATCTGTGTCTTTGGGGTAAATACCCAGTAGTGCAATTGCTGGGTCAAAGGGTAGCTCTGTTTTTAATTTTTTGAGGAACTTCCACAGTGTACTTTTTAAGTGAAATAATTTTGGGGGGACAGGGAGGTCATAGTTGTATCTTTTTATAGAATTAATAGTTGGTGATATTTTTTTCTCCATTGTATTTCAGGGATTAAATAGCTCAACTAAGATGACTGAGTGGGCAGGTTAAAGTGCTCTGGTAACTTAGCCACACATTCTGATGATATTAATATAATATTAATATTTAGAGTTTAATAGGGTTATGAGACATTCAGTGCTAGCTCTCTTAAATATTCTAGTTGGTTATTAATGTATAAAAGTTTTTTTTTTACCTCATTTGTCCTCAGATATTCATTGTAAGGTTTAGTATTTATTGATTCCTTCATTCAATACCTTTTTATGAGTGCCTACCCTAGGCCATGCTCTCTTATAAATGTTGGAATACACACAATGAAACACAATAGCTTCTATTCTGAAGAAGTTTACAATTCTACTGAAAGACAATAAACAAGATTAATATGTAAAATTTATATCATGTTTGATATTGATAAGGGCTAAGGAGAAAAATGAAACGTGGAAGAAGGATAGGAAGTGAGTGAAGGAGAGTGTTAAAGTTTTAAATAGGGCAGCACAAAAGGCCTCATTGAGAGGGTATAAAGCAGAAAAGGCCCTTGTTCATTTGTGTAAAGATCTGAACAAAGTGTTCAATTAAAAAAATCTCCTTAAAATCTGTGTATTTAAATAACATACTAGATTAGTGTTGAATTATAATATTCTAATTACATAACAATAAGAAGGTTGAACATCTCATAGTGTCCTGGAACTGGCATCAACATTGATTCAGTGTGTCCTGTTAGTATGGTTTTTCATTTATTTATGGCATTTTGAAGGGTGAATTTCTTATTTTATGTGATAACTCTACTGATGTTCTGACTTCCTACTACAGCAAATGTATAATTTGGTTGGTTTTATCCGTGGGATAGAAAGGAAATCAATTAAACACATGTAGGTTCCAATGCAGTAAAGCACATTTTAAATCAAATGTTAGTTTGAATACATGTACTGGGTATCAACTTATTTTAAGGTTTTAAAAAAATGCTATTTGGATGGTACTATTATTTCCTTTTCCTAGATATTTTGGATATGCTAGGAAATGGGGAATGCAAAGTAGATCCTTTCAGTGTTTTTTTTTAATACTTAAGATTCTTCCTCTAATATATGTATTTTTTTTAGCTTATTGCTTAGCTAAACTTTTAAAAAATCATTTGAGGATAAGAGGACAAGTATATTAACACTGATAACATTTCATTGCATTGTAAGATTGTTTTTTTTATGTTATGTTAGTCACCATACAGTACATCATTAGTTTTTGATGTAGTGTTCAGTGATTCATTATTTGCGTATAACACCTAGTGCTCATTACAGCATGTGCCCTCCTTCCTTAATACCCATCACCGGGCTACCCCATTCCCCTAACCCCCTCCCCTCTGAAACCCTCAGATTGTTTCCCAGAGTCCATAGTCTCTAATGGTTCGTCTCCCCCTCTGATTTCCCCTCCTTCAGTTTTCCCTTCCTTCCCCTAATGTCCTCCATGCTATTCCTCATGTTCCACATATAAGTGAAACCATATGATAATTGACTTTCCCTGCATGACTTATTTCACTTAGCATAATCCCCTCCAGTTCCATCCATGTTGATGCAAATGGTGGGTATTCATCCTTTCTGATGGCTGAGTAATATTCCATTGTATATATGGACCACATCTTCTTTATCCATTCATCTGTTGAAGGGCATCTCACCTCTTTCACAGTTTGGCTATTGTGGACATTGCTGCTATGAACATTGGGGTGCATGTTCCTCTTCTTTTCACTACATCTGTATCTTTGGCATTGTACAATTTTAGTCCTCCTATTAAAATACTGTCCAATACACTTTAAGAGTAGGATTCTTCGTAATTTTTATTCTTCAAGTATAGGTCAAGAGAAGAGAGAATGACTACTGCACTCCATTTATCTATGTGCCAAACATGCTTCTCTTCTAATACTTAATCTTCTACAATTCAATCTAGTGCCTAGTTGGGAGATCACCTAGAAGAGTGGAGGTAGGCTTCATGCTCTCTTGTTCCCTCTGAGTCATGGGACCTATTGAATTCAGTTTGGTAACTCTTGCAATTATATTCCAGTAGCATGAAATATTAACACACCAAAACTGCTAGACAGGGAAAATTATAAGCCATCTTTCTTAAAAACATCTTTCCATGTTGCAAAAATTGATTTTGTCCAATTTCTCATGGTAGTGAGAAGCTGTTATTTCAAGGCCCTTGTGATACTACTGCATACGTTTTATATCACCTAAGTCATATTCCATGTTAAGCACTTCACTGCAATACCAGTTTAGAATTGTCTACAGAAATAACAGTGCACTGCGATGTATTCCATTTCTGCTTCATAATAAAACATCTTTAGCACATGCTATCCCTTACTTCCACCACCAAATTGTATTTTGCTGTATGTTACATATAGTGTTTTTACTTTATTTTTGATTAGTAATATTGTGAAATAAACAGTGTATACTTAATATTTTCTAAGGGATTGAAGGAATGCAGAAATAGTTATTACCCAATTAACCTTATATTTTAGGAAGACTTTCTGCCTAAAGTAACATTTTAATTGAGTTGAAGAAAATAGTTTTGAATAGTTAAGTTTTGTGGGACAGATTAAAGAAGTCACTGAATCGTGATTGAGGGAAAAACAAAATGAGAGTAAAGACGTGATAGTGGAGTAAATAAATACAAATAGGTTTTAGTATAAACTGGAGGAGGGTCCTGAAAGTTAGACTAACGTGGCGGATTATGAAGCTAGGGCTTGGTACAAGAGTGGCGGGGGGGGAGGAATAAATGACTGGATGAGGGATGGGATTGTTGTAGCTACATTTCAGATTGATTATGAAGGGTAAGGTGGATCAAAAATAAGATGATTAAATTTTTTATACAAAACATTGGTTCTTTTATTTCAGTATACTTATTTTTCTGTACCGGAAGTTATGTCCTAATAAAAGTTAAAGAGCAAGTTGCATTTGGAAGATCAGGTCATCGTAACTCATTGACATTAGGCCACATAACTGAATAATGTCTTCCTTCAGTGAAATACATCAAATGAGATCAACAATTATGACTCATAAACATGCCTCGCAGGCATAAAACAGCAGGGAATTAGCATGTGAGGCTGATAAATATGCATGTAAATAAGCTCCCAAAGGAATAACATGGGTTTGATTGATAGGTTTAGAATTGGAACATATGTAAACCCCTTTATTCCTCATTCTGGTGTAGCTAAGTAAAGATGCGTTTTACTTGTTAAAAAGTTTCAATAACTTTGTAAATCTTAATGCCACATCTGTTTTTTTTTGTTGTTGTTGTTGGGTTTTTTGGTATGTCACTTGTAAGATTAATTGAACTGTCTACAGGCTGGATGGCCCTCACACAATAAATGGTGGAACATGTGAACGCGTGGCTGTGCATCTGGGGCTAGAAATGGGGTAACAATCTTCAGGAAACCTCTGTTTTTACATTGTAAAATGATGTATGGGTTTTGAAGATAAAGATGTGACATAGTAGTTAACTTGAACTCTCTAAATATACTCTTTCTTTATTTTGCTCCTAACAATGAATTTGTTTCTTCATTGATTTCATACTGCTGCTTTGATAGTCTTTAATTAAAATGTATCTTTTTTAATATCTTTTTTTTTTTTCAGTTCTTGATACCTGTGCTTTTTCTAGCCCTTCCAAGTCAGTATCCATAAACTATTGTGGAACTGTACCAGAAGGCACATACTTAAAGAATAATCAGGTATTGAGGGCCTCACGCTTTGTGTCCATGCCTTTTAATCACAAGATGACTTTGGGAACTATTAATTCCTTCCTTCAGGCTCAAGTCATTTCAAGTAAATGGAAGGAGAAATGTGGCTTTTGATTTCCTGGTGCAGAGTCATAAGCATTATTGCTGTGGAGGGCTCAGATTTTGCTAACTAAAGACATTATGGGACCATTTAGTGCCCAAGTCTGTAAAGGAAGAGATTTCCTATCTCCTTCTAGTAATAAGCTAGTGAATAAGAAAGACCTTGTGGTTTCAAAGGAATCATATTTTGGTTTGGTTGAGATGTGACTGAATTCTCTACAGCCTGCATCCATTGTTCTGTAGACCAGGTTGTTGATAATGAACATTAGGCCTTCTGAGTTCTTCAGCTATGTTCTAGGTGCTTGGGATACATCAGTGAACAAAACAAAGATCCTTACCCTTATGGAGCTTGCGTTCTCGCAGAGGGAGATAGTAAATAACAAGCATAATAGAGATTTAAGATAGTCTTAGAAAATGGTAATTGCTTTGGAAAAACAAAATCAACATTGTAGTTTAAGGGGATTGATAGTGTATGAGTCAGGAGGTTGCAGAATTAAATATCAGGGTACATCTAATGGGGAAAATTTTTTTTGAGCTAATACTTAAAAGAGATGAAGGAATGAGCCATCTGAGTATTGGAGGCAAAGGCATTCCACGCTGATGAAATAGCAAGTACAAAGGTCCTAAATGACTATACGCTGAATTGCCATCTTCAGTGGCCTTGCTGCTTGGTGCCTCCAAACTTTTGGTCATTCTTCCCTGTAGGCTTTTTGCATTTTGGCACATCGGGTATTTTATGCTTTTTATTCAAAATGTATGCTTCCCTTCCAGCATTATTTTTTCTTGACTTGGTTTCTGTCTTCACCTTAATACAGTGAAATTGAGTTAGAGGCAAGGGCAGGATTTTCTTTAGTATAGAAGAAAGAGCTATTGGGGAAAGTAGATTGAGTTAGGGGATACACAGTTCAGAATCTGACAGTAAGGAAAACCAGGCAAATCAGTTATCAAGATATAAGGGATTTAGGTCTAAGGTCCACAAAGTACAAGTTATAGTAATCAATTGGGAATGGTGATCAATCCCCCCTTGCCTCCTCCTCCCTTATCCCCAAGCATTTGGAAACAGATAAGGGCAGGTTGTGTGTGTGTGTGTATGTGTGTGTGTGTAAGGGTTGTCATGGTAACTAGGAAACTCCACTAGTATTTAGTAGGCAAGTGCTAAGTGCTTTTTACTGCACTAAATAGTTCCACATAATGAAGAACTATTTTGCTCCAAATGCCCACAACTAAACCACTGAGAAATGCTGTTGCAAAAATACTGAGTGCCAGGCTAGTCTAAGCAAGCAAGCGAGTCCTAGAGAACTGGGGAAGGCAGTTTTCTGGAAGAGTAAAGACTATGTCATGGGTCAATAATGGCAGCAATGGGAATTTCCTCCCTTAATGAGCTGGAAATTCTGTGATGAGTTTATGCTATGTGCCATTGTGGGGAAGCAAAGACTTCTAAATAAAGTACATATTTGTGTACACACATTTAAGTAAAGGCAGAGTTCTGCATAAGACCCTGTTAACCCTCATGCTTGAATATGACCACATGGTTACACGGTCACAGTTTCATGTTATGGTGATCTGGTATTAGTCAGTGAAGCAGTCTTTAGGAACACATGTTTAAATATGTGATTGGCTGAGATAGGAATTCTGATCATTTAAAACTGGTCATTTTGTTCTTAAAGTTGCTAAGTTGTTTTAAAGACTTTATAGCAAATATTCCTATAGAGATTCTCTTGAAAATTAGAATTTTAATTTTCATGAAAACTCAGAAGTAAATATTGGCTATAGGTACCTTTTCTAGGTTAGCTTAGGAATAAAATAGTCTTACATACTAAAACGTCTGATCACTTAGAACCAAAATTGTATAGAAAGGGGAGAAATAATATTTTGAAAAACTTTCAAAAAAAGAATTTTAGATAAGTAGCAGGTCTCTTGACTGTTTTGCGCACTTCTGGATCCCCAGCACCACAACACAAACACTCAATGATTATTCTCAATAAAATGGATGAAATACTCTAGAGATAGAGCCTTAGGTTCCTGACCAGGACAAGAAGGTTTGACACTATGAGTGCATATTTCTCATCCTTTAATGAAAGAAAAAGGACCATTTCTAGGAAAGTACTTCTTGGTATAAACTTCAAAAGAAATTAATCAAATTGGCTCTTATGTAATAATCATTGATCTTAGGTAGAGATTATTGGCAAGTAGATTTTTTAAAGAAAATGTATAAATATTCATAAAACTTTGCTGATTATTATTCTGTAATCATGAGTAATTGTAATTTTTTGTATCTGTACCATATTGGCCACCTGTATCCCAGAGGAGAAGGCAATGTATACAGGGTATTTGTAATGAAACCTAGATTGAACCCTAACCTTGTAGCTGCTCCTTCACTGTCAGGACGGAAGGAGATGGAGATTGGCTAAGAAGGGCTAGCAGAAGGGGACCCTAACTAGGTGGACTTTGGAATCAGCATACTTGATAAAATCAGAAAGGCACTGAACAACTGGATGAAGGATCAGGACCAGAATAATAACAATAAAACATACTACTAAAAAAAGAATGCTACTTAGTGTGCATTTTATCTATAGCAAAGCAAAGTATTTATAGTAATGTCATTAAGATTTTGAAGGGAGAAAGATCTGGATGGGTTTTTAAAAGCAAGAGTGGATAAATGGAAATCAAATGTAATACCCATTATTAATATTTAAGTATGCATAACCGCATATCTTTTTGATATCTTTTTACTTTAAAAAATACTAAATATTTATTGGGGCTTTCAGAAATTCACTTCCAAAATTCAGTCTTCCTCATCCTGTTTTCATTATAAGCTTTTAAATTTCTTTGTGATAAAATTTCCATCCAATTATTTTTCAGTAACTTAACTATTTTTGTTGAAGATGGACTACTTCAGTTCCTTTGATGAAACTAAACAAAACCAAGGACATAATTCCTAAAAAATTATAATTCTGAGGAAAGGGCCTAAGTCAGTGAAATGGAGGGTCCTTTATTCCTATAGGAATCTCTTGTCTAGTGGTCTCTAACTTCATCCAAAGAGAAAAAAAAAAAATCCTTAAAGGAAATGATGGCGAGGCTCTGTATTAGGTCTCAATCTCCCAACCTAAATTATGCCGTGAACCAATAAACTATCTAAAATCTTCATCACTGTTTTCTGGAGCTAGGGAAAAGAGAAGGTAAGCAGGTAGAGGAGAGAATTGGAAATGAGGTAATTTAAAAAGTGTTTGCCTGCACTTTGCCTTAGATGAGTTTTCTCATACATTGGCTGTTTTAACTACTTAAACAGTAGCTATAGAAGTATCAGTTCAGGAACCTGTTGTACAGATATTTTTTATATTTGGTTTATTCATCTGTTTGCCCAACTAAATTACTTGTCTTTTGAAAGCAGAGGTTCTGTGTTTCATCCCTGAATTCCCATAGGCACATAGGAGAAGCTCACTAAGTTTTTACTAAATGAACTGACTCAGATGTTTTAGCTAGCAAACATGCTTACGGCAAGGCAGTAGCATTTCATCATGATATGAGAATACTGACTTGTAGTCTCACTGGGACCTGTTCTTCCATTGATGTGGACTGTAGGGATGCTTATAGGCAGAGCCAAAACACTTCTCAAAAAGCAATCCATGTGAGAAATACTGTGTTGATACCTCAGAGTTTTGTGCTGTAAAAGATAGCAAGGATCTGGAAAGTATGAAAAGAAAATGCAGTCGGTTGTCTAAAACAATTGAGAGGCAGCTCAGGTCTGAGTTGAAGTAACATCATTTCTTAATGTATCAACCAGAAGGAATTGGCTAAAAATATGTTCCTCCAGGAATTGCCTTACTTAAATGATTTTGATATTTACCATGTGTGCATTTGAATGTGGCCCCCAAAAACAAAGATTTGAATTTGGAAATATTTGATACCAAATACTTACTCTCAATAGTTACACAGCAGAATCCATTTTTCTTGAAATATTTCTCAATTTATGATATTGTAACCACATGACCTATTTGGAGAACAAAATATTCATGTTTGCCACAGCAGGAAGGTTAGCTATCAGTTTATCCATGTTTATAAAGTGTATAATAAATTGAAAATAAATTTGTGTATGTTTGTGGGGTGGAGAGTGGAGTGAGTCAATTTCTTTTTCTGAGGATGAAGTATGATGTAAAAGTGAACAATCAAGTTTTATTTCTTAGATGTCTGCTTTCTGCAGCTAACAGAATGATCTCTTTAAAATCTTTTCCTCCCTCACAGAAAACTCCCTGTTTGACATTAGGTAATGAAAGTTATTTGCTAATGGCTACCAAAGCCTTTTCTTTATCTCATGTAACACTCTCACCTTCAGGTGGTAAGGTTGGTCAAGGTATTTATTACTTTGCTGACTTCGACTAGGAATGGACACTTTTTTTTTTTCCTGTAGTAAATATTTTAGGCAATGAGGGCCATATGGTCTAGAACCACTATTCAGCTTATTCCTTATAATATGGAAGTAGCCACAGAAAACTTGTAAATGAGTGGATATGGCTGTGCTCCAATAAAACTTTATTTTGATGAGTAAAATTTGAATGTCATAATTTTCATTATATGTGTCAAAAAGCTTTATGATTTTAAAAAATATCTTAAAATACAGAAATCATTATTTTTTATTTTTAATTTGTTATTTTTAATGTTCTTAAACTCCAGTTAATATATAATGTAATATTAGTTTCAGATGTAGAATTTAGTGATTCAACACTTAATGTACAAAACCTGGTACTCATCACAAAAAGTAAGCTCCTTAATCCCCATCACCTATTTAACCCATCCCCTCACCTACCTCCCCTCTGGTAACCATCAGTTTATCTCAATAGTTAAGAGTCTGTTTCTTGGTTTGCCTCTCTGTCTCTTTTTTTCCCCCATGCTTGTTTGTTTTGTTTCTTAAATTCCACATATGAGTGAAATCATATGATATTTGTCTTTCTCTGACTGACTTAATTTCACTTAGCATAATACTGTCTAGTTCCATACACATCATTGCAAATGGTAAGATTTCATTCTTTTTTATGGCTGAGTAATATTCCATTGTATGTATATACCAAATTTTCTTTATCCATCCATTAATTGATAGACATTTGGGCTGTTTTCATAATTTGACTATAGTAGATAATAAACATTGGGGTGCATGTATCCCTTTGAATTAGTATTTTTGTATTCTTTGGGTAAATACCTAGTAGTGCAATTGTTGGATTGTAGGGTAGTTCTATTTTTAACTTTTTGAGGAACCTCCATACTATTTTCCAGAGTGGCTGCACCAGTTTATATTGCACAGAAACCTTTCTTAGCTCAGAGTCCATACAAAAACAGCTATAATTTCTGGACCCCTGATCTGGACTTGTTTAGGAAGAATCATTGGTTTTGCTTGCTTGAAAGTTTCTTTTCAGTATAATTTTTGATGATCTGTTGGTATCTTAATGGAAACCAAACTACCATAAATAGCTTAAGTTTTATAAAGTAGGTTGGTTGCACTATGTGGTAGTGTGAGTTCAGGGGCACCAGGATGGCTCAGGTTATGATCTCAGGATCCTGGGATCTAGCCCCACATTGGGCTCCATGCTCCTGGGGGAGTCTGCTTTTTGCTCTCCCTCTGCCCCTCCCCCGAATCATGTGTGCTTTCTCTCTCTCTCTCTAATAAAACAAAATCTTTAAAAAAATAAAATAAAATGTTGAGTTCATTCTGTTTGTTTGGTGCTGAGAAGACTAAAGTGAAGGAGAGAATACCTAGGTCCAAGGAATTCATAATCTTTTGAAAAAAATAAAGATCTCATTTAAAATGTACCTTGTACACAGCTAGGGTTTTACTTGGCCAGGAGCATTTAAAATATAGTGAGTGGTACAGCCAAAGATACCAGAAAAGGATGTATAGCATGTTGAAAAGGTGCTTATCTGGGACTGAGTGGAGCATAGATTTCTTGTTGCTGATGGCAAGAGATAAGGGAATAATAAGTGGCATGACATAGAGTGGATTACAAAACTGAGAGATGGAATCAAGCAAATTAGAAGAGGGTTACCGGTTATTTGGGAGGCTATTTCAATCAGGTATGAGATAACGAGGCTGTCAAGAAGGAAAAGAGTGGAGCCCAGGTGAGCTCTTTTCTTTAGAGCCATGGTAAGTAAATGACATAGTAAGCAAATGAGAAATTAGGCCAAGGTTCTTAGGATCTGGAAGATTTGAATAAAATATGAGGGTAATGAAGGAAATTAATTTATCACCACCATCCCCTTCTCCCATTTATTAGGAAAGAGCAGAACTGACTACTTCAAGAATGAGTAAACAGTCAAAAAAAAAAAATCAAAAGATTCAATAGTATAAAATAAGGGGAGCACTGTTCTTAGGGTGCAGAGAAAATACATATTTGTGGAAAAGATTCAAATCTAGGAAAAACAAGTAAATTTTATTAAAATAGGCTTTATTGTCTTCTATAAGCATACATATTCTTTTGAAATAAAGTATGAAAGATATTAGTTAAAAGATGGGTGAGAAATCTGGCTGAGAATATAGGAAAAGGTAAGAGGGAGCTGAAGAAAAATTATAAGAAATTAAAATACAGTAGCTGAAATGAAATATCTGTTAGAAGCAGTAAAGAACAGAATCAATAAAGCAGAAATTCAAAGTGTAGATAGGGAGGACAAATTGCAAGGACTGTATAAATTGAGGTGATGGATATGATTAGAACCAAAGTCCCTTATGGAACACTGAGATTGTAGCAAGGGGATTGGGGAAGATAGAAGACCACTTCATAAGGACCTTTGATCCTTTAAGAATTTAGATTTGAATTAGTAATCAAGTGAAACAAAACACATACATATACATATACATACAACTGCAAGCCTTTGACTTATGTCTTACCTGGGTAAACATGATTATGTGAAGACTATTCTGGTAGTTTTTAGAACTATTGAGAGAGAAAATGAAAGCAGATACTGAATCTTTTGAGAATAGCAGTGTATGGATTAGGTTATGAAACCAGGAGAAGGAGTGTGGTAGCTTTACAAATGAAAAACAACGTAAGCAACTTTAAAGCATTGTGTATAATGAATTGGCACAACTCAGTAACTATCAGATACAGAGGGGAAAGAGTGAAAACTTCTGAGTCTGGGATTCGAGAGAATCCCATAGTACATGCATAAGAACATATTAACAAAACCTGTTGGAAATGTAAGGAAAGGAGACTTTCATCCAAACAGTGGTAGGTGTGTGTTTGTGAGTCTAAAGAAAACATGAACAATTATCCTAACCAAAAATGAAGTTAAACTGTGCTTGCATTATTGCTTTGGTATTAACATGCTTAAGAGTAATACACACCATAAACTACATAAACTTCTGATTATACTGTGTCGTCCTATCCTGTGCTTGAATAAACCTACTGTAGAATTTTATTTTTTGTGCTTTATGCTTTATTTGCAAGTTAACATTTTAATAATTATCATAAATAGTTACCTGATTTGCATATTCTGGTTCATAATCCAACTGTTCTGTGGATCAACCACAGTTCTCTTATTATTCATGCCAAGACTTCTATATTAGTCTGAAAATCTATCCTAGACTGCATTTCTGTTTCCAGTTTTCTGAGCTTTTTATAACTCTTAAGTATAGTGCTTTTTTAATCAAAAGATTGAATCATGCATGTGCTAGTATAATAATCTCTCTGACCCACTATTATATGGAAGCTAATTTTTGTTATTATATGATTACCAACATATTTTTGTAGTATCTTTTTAAAAAACTTTCATAGCTTTATGAGTTTGATATTCAAGTGGTATTTAAGTGATCCTTGATCTTTTGTCCTTTCACAATATATATTGAAATGAAAAATCGTGGGGCATGCATACTAAGAACTGAAAAACTTAGAAAACATTACCTTTTGAGAATCAAATTATAAAATATATATAAAATAGATACAAGTAGAAATGGTCCTTTTAGGCAGAATGACTGAGAGACCAGGTTAAGAATTTGGCTGTAGTGTAACTAATAATACTAACATACCTAGAGAAACTTAATCTGTGGGAAGGACGGTCTGCTGGAAATGGAAAGAAGGAAATATTGGCAAAAACCATTTCAGCGTTAGTTATAGAAGGAGCAGTTGTATTAGAAAACCACAGTGTTCTCAACGGGTATTTCCAAAGATACGGAAGGATGAATGCATCAGGTTAGAAGAATTTGAAGCCATTAAAATTAGAGTCTTCTAATCCCCTTTTACTATGGCATTTTCCTTATTAATTTACATTCTGAAACCTTAACTTCCCAGGTTGTTTTTCTTACATGTAGAGACTGTGGTAGTTAGACTTCCACAAATATCTGATCCTTCTCACAGATTTTTTTTTTTTTTGGCTCCACATAATGCATTCATTAATTGGCATATATACTTAAATTTCTTATATGAAAAGAATTGGCTTGAAGTACCTGATTGCAGTAAAATCTGATATACTGAAGAAGTCAGCCTTTAGGATTTAAAACTGAGTACCTACCACCAGAGTGCTAGAGGTACAGACATGAAATAGATCACATTCCATGAAGGCTAGTTAACTTTAACCCCATATAATATCTTCCTGCTGTGTAATTTGATATAATCTGATATATCCTGCTAGATTTTTTTTTTATCCTGTCCTGTCTGCTGTTTGCCATAAACTTATGGGATCAATATTGCAAGGAAAACTCCTCATATTTTTCCTAAGGCATCATGCCTTCAGTTCTTCTGTTACCTGTGAATAATGATTCTTTTTTTTTTATGTTGTGTTAATCACCATACATTACATCATTAGTTTTTGATGTAGTGTTCCATGATTCATTGTTTGCTTATAACACCCAGTGCTCCATTCAATACGTGCCCTCTTTATACCCGTCACCAGGCTAACTCATCCCCCCTGAGTGCTGAAGTGGCTGGGCAGTGAATCTAGGCCCAGTATCTAGGGAGAGACAGATTTTTTTTTACAGAGAAAGGCAGAGTGCAAGTACTGACTTACCTGGGCAAGACACAATCAGACACAGAAAAAAATTCAACTAAAATGATTATTGAATTGGTGGAGGCCAAGTGTGTACTGGTGAGGAAAGGTGAAACCCCTGGTAGCCACAAAAATAGGAGACCCCAGACCCTTGTGTAGATTTTTCTTCATGAACCTTACCAGCCAATAAAAGAAAATCCCCCCTTTGGTGAAGAACTGGAGGATGACTACAGCAGCCACAGCAGGAAGAACAATAAACTCCACCTGGATTCTTTTTCCTCTTTTCTCTTATAGAACAAAGCCATATTCTCTTGGGAGAGCTGAAACCCTTATTGTTGCCTTAGGACCCTGGTGGAATCTCTTTGTAGCTGGGGAATTGGAACGGGGAGGGGAAACCCTCAAGCCTTAGGGGAGGGGCAGGAATATCTACAGGAACTGGAACTATACTTTGGGAGAGGAAGGATCACTAAAAAGGACTATACATGAAATCTAGGGACACAGTGTTTACCTAAGACTAAGTCTTAACCAGAAGATCAAAGAAGACACTCCCCTATTTTTCACTCCCTGTTGCCAGGATAACAAGTGTCAAATATAAGTAATTTGCAGATCTGCTGAGCACAAAGCCTTAGAACTGAGTGTGGAACAGTTAGGAGAATGAAAAAAAAAATTCTTTGGCAAACTGAATTCTCCATCCCCAGCACAAGATATCGTTGTAGAAATTTTCAGCCTGTGGTGCACTGAGTGTAGCCATAGCAATGACAGATTTCAAACCTAGTTTAACTCCTAGTTAGATTAATTTAAACACCTTTGCTAAAAGTTCTGTTGGAAGTGTGTGCTCATTTCCAAGATAAAAATCACCTTAGTCTTTACTATCATACACATGACGACAGTAGTACATAAGGTCTTTAATAAAAAGTTACAAAGCATATGAAAAGGCAAGAAAATAAGAGATAAAGCAATCATCAAAAGTAGACATAGCAGTGACACATGTTAGAACTGTATCACGAGGTATTTTAAGTAACTAGGAATTATATGTTAAAGGCTCTGGTAGAAAATCTGGACAGCATGAAAATCAGATGGTTAATTTCAGCAGAGATAGATATGAAAAGTATATCAACAAATTGAATGGAAATCCTAGAAATTTAAAATACAGTAACAAAGAGAGAGAATGCCTATGACAGGATCATAAGTAGAATTGACACAGGCAAAAAAGAACAGGCAAATGGGAACATATATCAACAGAAATTACCCAAATTGAAACAGAGAAATAAGAAACACCCGAGAACCATGAGACAATATCAAATGGTCCATGTAATTGGCATCCCATAAGAAGAGAGGTAGGGAAGAAATATTTGAAGAAATAATGGCCAGTAATTTTCCCAAATTAATGATAGATACTAAACTACAGATTCAAGAAGCTCAGACAACACAAAGCAGAATACAGAAAACAAAAATAAATAATTTTAAAGTTTAGTCATATTATATTCAAACCGATAAAAACAAACAAAAATTCTTAAAGGTAACCAGAAAAAAAAAAAGTGTTATAGCAGCAATAGAAAACTAATACAAAAAATACACACAGAAGTAGGTAAGAGCAGATTTCTCTTCAGAAATCATGGAAGCTGGAAAACCATAGAATGACAACTTTAATGTGCTGAAAGGAGCCCCAACCCCCAAATATTTCTACACTCTAATTTCCAGAACCTGTGAATATGTTACCTTATATGGCAGAAAGGACTTTGCAGATGTTTTTAAGGTTACACATATTTAGATCAGAAAGTTATTAGGGATTTTCTGGGTGGGCTCAGTCTCATCATATGAGTCCTTAACAGCTTAGAACCTTTACAGCTGCAGTTAGAGAAAAACAACAGTAGAAGGGCAGGAGAGAGAGAAAGTGTGAAACAGACTTGGTTCATTGCTGTGGCTTTGAAGATGGAGGAAGGCAAGGAATTCAGGTGGCCTCTGGAAGCTGGGAACCGTTCTCTACTTACAGTTTTTAAGGAATTGGGGACTTCAGTTCCTAAGGAACTGACTTACTTGAACAACTGCATGAGCAAGGAAACAAATATTCCCTAGGGCCATCAATAAGGTACACAGCCCTGCTTACACCTTAATTTTAGCCCAATGAGACCTGTATTAGAATTCTAACCTACAGAACTGTAAGATAATATGTGTTAATAAGCTTCTAAGCTTGTGATTGTTTGTTATAGCAACAATAGAAAACTAACACAAGTTACTTAGGTCAAAAGTAAAAGAATATAGAGAAAGATACATCATGCAAACACTTAAGAAAGCTAGAGTAACTTAATATCAGAGTAAATAGACTTCAGAACAAAGGTTATTATAAGGGATAAAAAGTGACATTACATCTCATTATGTATGGCTGTTTCTCTTAGCTAATGTTTTTGAGGTTCACTCATGTTGTAGCATGTATTAGTACCGTGTTCCTTCTTTATTGTTGAATAGCATTCCACTGTATGGATATACCATTTCTGTTTATTCAGTGGTTAATATTTGTATGGTTTCCAGTTTAGGGGGTTATTATAAACAATGATGTTTGAACACAGATCTTTGTGTATACAATGTATTCTATTCATTTTTCTTGGCTATATTCTTAGTGTAGAATTGCTGGGTCATACAGTAAATTTATGTTTAACTTGTGAAGAAACTGGCATACTGTTTTCCAAAGTGGCTGCACTATTTTATATTCCCAGTAGCAGTGTATGAGGGCTTCAGTTTCTCCACATCATCACTGTTTTCTCTTTTTGTTCTTAGCTACTCTTTAGGCCTGATTTAGCCACTTTACCATTGTTCTAGTCTGTGGGAAAGAAAGGAAATTAATACAGGGCATCATAATTTTTTTTTTTTAAATCCTTGTACCTGCAGGACTACATCTAGGCATAATGTAGCTGTGAAATGCAGTCTATGGGTTGCCGTAGGCCCAAGAAAAAGGGGAAAACAGATTTGGGGTAGCAGTCAGTATTCTGTAATACTTGAATGCAGAGTATCTAATTCACAGCATGCAGATGTTCTTCTTTCAGGCATTGATTTGCATCAAGTTACTGCTCACATGGACAGTTCTATATATATGCTCTAGGGTGAGCAGCAGTAGGAATATATTCACCAATATATTTGGTGGTTTATAATTATGCTGTGAAGATCAACTGTTGTTTAAAATTCTGTATAGCCAGTGAAGGTTGTTTTTGTTTTTGTTTTTTTCATTGTTTTCCCGGACACTTTTTTTTATTATTATGTTAATCATCATACATTACATCATTAGTTTCTGATGTAGTGTGCCATGATTCATTGTTTGCGTATAACACCCAGTGCTCCATTCAGTATGTGCCCTCTTTAATACCCATCACCAGGCTAACCCATCCTCTCACCCCCCTCCCCTCTAGAACCCT
>NC_138369.1:73058114-73071042 GCF_054177405.1 Leptonychotes weddellii
ATACCCTCCCCAATGTCTATCACCCATCCACCCCATCCCTCCCCCCCACCACTCTAGCAACCCTCAGTTTGTTTCCCGTTTTATGATAGTATTAACCCGTATATTGTATTCAAATTCTAGAATACATAGTGCATTTCATTAAAAATTCGAGGAAATCTGTCAAAAAATTAATGGTAGAACTCTGGGCGGCTTTTTTTCTTCCTGTATGAATCTGCATTTTAAAGTTTTCCACAATAATCATGTATGAGTTTTGTGATTTTTATCAATTTGCATTAATTTTATAATTTTGTTAGTACTTTTCCACCAACCAATTTAGTTTTGTGTCTTAAGGCAGCCAGGGAAAGATTTATGCACAAAGATATTTATCATAGTGTTATTAAAAACAGGTCACTATTTTAAATACAGAAATATCCACTGATAAAAGAACAGTTAAATTATAGAACATTCATTGATTACTATGCAGCCATTTAAAATTTTGTTGTAAATAAGTTTTTAAAATAACATGTGAGAGGTGCTTACACTTGTAATACATGAGATAATAGAACACAAAATTGTTTAGGGTGTAATTGCAATTTTATAGAAAAAAAGACAAAAGAAAATATTTTCCGCCATGTAATTATAGATGTTTTTTCCTTTCTTTTTTTTTTCTTCTTCTTTTTCAAAAATCTTTATTTTTTGCTAATTTTTATCTTAATAATTTCTTTCACATGTATAACTTTTTAATGTATAGTTTTTAGTGGAAAAATAAAATATATCTAAGAAATGAAAGAAAAGTGAATGCTAGAGTGGGTGAGATTAATTTCTACATTGTGTTGTAATCTCATTTTTCATTTAGATGACCTTTACATTTATTCTTTATGCTGAAATCATATTTGAATACAACTGCAAAGATAATTAGATTATATTGATGATTTAGGTAATACGATACTCATGTTTTTAAAAAGGTTTGCATTTTGAAGATTTACTAGGAGCTTTGTATTTTCCCATGGTTCTTTGAGGTTCTGTCCATTTTAATATTTTAATCTTACTCTATTCTTCAGATTGGCTAACTTCTTTTGATCTCTTTTCTAGTTCATTCACTTGTTCCTCTGTCAGCTCCATGTTAATTTTGAGCCCATCTACTGCTTTTTTTAAAATTAGATACTTCATACTTAATAGTTTTAAAATTTTAATTTGATTCTTTTTAATAGTTTTTTTTTTTTTTTTTTTTTACTGTGAACATCTGTCTTTCAAGAGTGTGCTTCATGGCAAAAAGTTGTATAGTAGGTTCTATAAATCTTTGTTGATTCCAGCATCTGGGCCATCTCAGGGTTGATTGTATTGTACCTTGAAAGTCAGCCAGTTTTTCCTTGTTCTTGATATATCAAGTAATTTTGGATTATATCATGAACATTTTGCATATTTGGTTTCAAAACTCTAGATCCTGTTAAATCCTCCAGAGAAATATTTTCTTTTGTTTCCTTTCTCCTTTCTTTTTCCATTTTTCTCCCCCCCCCGCCCCTCCCCCTATGGTGGTTTCAATGTCAGTTCAGTGTTCAAATTCTTTTCTTTTTTGAGTTCAACTTGCATGCAACCCTTAGGGTTTAGTCTGGGACTTTGGTGGTAGTTTATGTCATAGGTTAATTTTCAAAGCTTTTGCTGTGCTGCTTTGTGTATGTTTTGAGCATATACAGCTTAGGGGTGAGCCTAGGATTTGTATTGGTTTGTATACAGAACTAGAGAATCCCCTGATCCAGTGTATTCTTCTCCAGGATAAACCCCCGCGCCCCCACACTCTCTGGCTTCTTCTATCAAAATTTTTGCTTCTCATGCTATCATATAGTTCTATGCAAATGGGCCCACTTTTGTGGCAAAATGATGAGAGAAAGAGAAAAGAAAAAAAAATAATGGCGGTTCCTCATTGTTCACACAATAGGGACTTCCTTTCCTAGTATTCTATCTGAAAAGATAGCTTTATTCCT
Organism: Leptonychotes weddellii; assembly: GCF_054177405.1. Taxonomy (NCBI): domain Eukaryota; kingdom Metazoa; phylum Chordata; class Mammalia; order Carnivora; family Phocidae; genus Leptonychotes; species Leptonychotes weddellii. The sequence continues at coordinate 73,060,076 of NC_138369.1, forward strand.
CAGGGTTTTACATGCCCCCACCACTGCTACCATCCACCCACTGTGGCAGTATAGTTCTACAGTTTGGCCTGGCCTTGTTGCAAGGTTGGAAGTGAAAAAATGGGAAAAGAAAGGATTCTTTTCCCAGTGCCAGAAAAACAGGATTGGAATTTTTGCTCTCGGTGCCTGCTATTTATTTAGTTGTTAGGTTCAGCCTGACCTGAGCTCAAAGCTGGGCAATAAAGGAGAAAAAAAAACCTCGAACACGCTCCACCACTGTATCTTTGAGTCCTTGTCCAGTATGCCTGCTATTGTTTACATTTCAGAGTCCTCAAGAAGTTGCTTTTAGTACTTTCCTCAGAGTTTTTAGCTGAAAGCAGTGGGGGAGAGAGGTTTACTCTTGTCGTCCATGTTGGATGGGACTAGAAATCATACTAATAATATATAATATGCTATTTTACTGTTTCTTCTGTTTTTATTTTGTGTGTGTGTGTGACCAGATGTCAGTCTTATTTAGAAACCAACTTAATTTCTGATCTATATAGAAAGCAGTTTATAAAAATAAATAAAATTAAAATAAAATTATTAATAATCAAATTAAGAGAATTCTTCATTATATACAGAAATGAAATATTAGCACAGTTATTTACTTTTCCACCATAGGAATAATTTCAAATCATTTCAGAGGATTTCAAATTTCAAATCCTCATTTAAACTATCTTAGATATGCAGTTGTCTTTGCCCATTTTATCAGGTTATCTTATGGTGCAGATCCTAATGGATCTCTTAGTTTCCATCTTGCCCCCCATTTTCAATCCAGTGTTCATAGCTAGAATCATCTTTCAAACATGAAATAGATCTTTTTCATCATTTTAAAACTTATGGTAGCTTCTCATTGTACTTGTAAAATCTAGACTTCTCTCTGTATAACCCCAAGTTCAGCAGCTGCTCCTTCTCCCGGAGACCTCATCTCATACAACTCTATTCCCAGCCTTTGAGCCATCTTGACTTTTTTTTTTTTCTTTTTTAAAAGCCAGCTTCTGCTCTAGGGCCTTTGCATGTTGTACCCTTTGCCACTGATGTTTAAATAGCTAATTTTTTTCTTGTTACTAGAATTTCAAATCAGGTATTACCTCTCCCTGCAGAGAGCATCCTCCCCCAGTCACTGAATGTCACATTATTCTGCTGTATTTTTTTTACAGGTCTTATAATTATCTGAACTTAATCTGTTAAGAATTCATTTTCTTGTGTTTTCTCCTGCTTCCTGCACCCCCACACTAAATCCTGTTTTGTTCATTATAGTACTTCCATGTCCTAAAAACTGTCTGGCACATATTAGGTTCTCAGTAAATAATATCAACAAGCTTTAAAAATGGAGAGTTGCCATTTCTAAGATGGTATGAGAATGATATGACCAATATAGCTATTTTATCATCATTTTTTTGCCTTAAAGTACAAGGGCAAAATTCAGTATTCTTCCGTTCACTCTCTCCCTATACCCACCCTCAAATTCCTTCACCCTGAAGTTCAAGTGATCTTTTTAAAGCTGCAAACTTTATCCTGTTCTGCTTCTCCTCACAACATTTCTTTCACTGCCTTCCTATTCCCTCTTGACCCAAATCCTTGACATGACCTTCACAGAATCCTGGCACATGCTGATCTCTAGTGGAGTGCTCTTCATGCTCTTTTTGGTCAGTGGCCCCTCCTATCTCTCTGTTATTGTATAGTAGAGTGTGTGACATTATAACATTTTTCAAAGTTGTCATTGTACATTGCTTTGACTTTTTCCTCTGCTGAACTTTCAACAAACTTAAGCCAGGGATGGATTTTGAGCTTTTGCTTACTATTGGATCACTAGTGCTAAAATATAGGAAGTACTCAACATGTAATTGTTGAAAGAACAAATAATAGAAAAACTATCACATAATTCAGGTACATGAAAGGAAGTTTGAATCAGTGAATGCATTTATAAATTAGTCCATTTTCAATTTGTCTAGATAGCTAAATAAGTTAGTTTGGATAAAATGCTCAATAAATAACTACTTTGAATAAAACTTTTTATTCTCTAAAAGTTGAATTTTGTATATTGCACATTTCCTAGCAAATTTAAAGGAGAAGTCATTTTTTCTTTTACATATTTCTAGTTATTACCAGGTTTAATAAATCATCTCCACTAATAATTATACTTTATCATAAAATGGTAAATAGAGGTCAGTTTATGGATGTATAATTTCTCTTTAAAATCAGATTTTAGTATAATTAATGTCATAACAAATATAATTTACAAAATAAAACATTTTTATTGATCAATTAATGTTTTGAATCTTTAAAGGAAATGGTGAATATTAAAAAATTTTTGATATTGTACTTGAAGATTTTAGATTACTGTATTTTTTAATGCTTTTTAAAAAAAGATTTTATTTATTTAATTGACAGAGAGCACAGGCAGGGGGAGCAGCAGGCAGAGGGAGAGGGAGAAGCAGGCTCCCCGCTGAGCAGTGAGCCCGATGCGGGGCTTGATCCCAGGACCCTGAGATCATGACCTGATCCAAAGGCAGACGCTTAACTGACTAAGCCACCCAGGTGCCCTGAGATTACTGTATTTTAATGTGATTTAGTTTAGTAAATCATTTGTAAGAGTAAAGATATGTTTGAGAATATTTACCCTTGGTTATTCATCAGAGCTTTGGAATTTATAGTTAAAATGCCCATTATACTTTTTAAGTAGATCTTTGATATATGAACTTGTTCAATTAGCTGTCATTTAAGACATAAACAGGATTATTTACTCTGGTTCGTAGATGGTAATTTATATCCTTCAAATAGTTCTCACTTTAATTTTTCATACAAAAAAGTGTGATATTTGATATTAGCTAAGTTAATCACTTTTGGTGAATGGGTATCCTTACATTTTATGAGGTGTCTTCCACTCACTAGATGTTAAACCAATCTTAAAGTATCTAGCACGGATTATAATCAAGAGTGAAAATGGGAAGTGCCCGAAGGAATCTGTTCTGTAGAGAAAGGTATTTCCTTATTTTATACATTGAAGAAAAATAATAATTAATATAAATATTTTATAGTTATTATTTGAAAGATTTACAGAAAATGAAATAGGACTTCAATGCTAGATATATACTCCATTTTATTTAGCAAATAATTTGTGTATTACTTTTGTTATATTCACTTAGGCATGTAACATAATTTAACATCAGAGTTAGAATTACCTAAGTATCAATTAGATTTTCTTTGAAAAGCTGTTTTGTTTTGTTTTGTTTTTTTAGTGAGGGCATTTCATTAAAACATTTGTTAAAATTAGTAGCTAAACTAAAAATTTCAGTTGATCAGGGTCTAAGCCAAATAATTATTTGAATTTTTGTTAAGAAAAAATGTAGCAAAGGGCAAATTACATAATAATCATCCTTGACCTTAATACTCTTTAAAGAAATATTTTCAAATGTTCTTTTTTAATACATTTACTTCTGAATAAGCTCTTCTCAAATTTGTTGTTGATCTACTTAGTATTAATGTGCTTTGTACTTATCTAAATTATAGCATTGGCATTGTGTAAGTCTTGTAGGAAGGTGCTTTTGAAGCCCATGTGGTCTGCAGGAGGACCACACCAGCCAGTAGTGGTTTGTGCTTGCCACCTCCAGTCCGCACCCTTCCACCAATAATCAACTACATGCTACTGGTCACATTAAGATAATGTACAGTGTTGGCATAGCTCAGTGTAGCCCACTACTACTGCTGCAAAATGAGATTGAAACTTGTGCTTATGATAGTCCACAGTAAATGATAACACGTAAGATAATAATCTCCTGGTTTGGGGCAGATTTAATTGCCTTCTACAATAGGAAACTCGCTTTTAGCACAGTAGAAGCTTATTATTTTGGACTAAAAAAAGACTCATGGATCACCAAAGTAATTAGGAAACCATTTATAAGTAGGGAATCATAGATCCACCATCGTTATCTCATTCTCACCTTAGCTCTCTTCCAAGCACACCACACACATGCATGCACACTCTTTCTACTTACTTGTCGCAGGTAATTTGGATGATCATCATGTTCATGAGTTTAGACTGAACTGGTCCTACCCCTTTTTAATAGATGTGGATGCTGGGATCCAGAAAGATTAAGTTTGCATTGGAATTCTGTTTTTCTGGTTGATTCCTGGTCTGCTTTTTTTTTTTCCCCCCTGAGACATAAAGCAAATTTAGATCTATGGAATGCCTGGGGAAGTAACAGTATGCCCAGAAATAACAATCACAATAAATAGAAATATTTGCATTTGTGTATTATTACAGGTTAACTATTAGTTATACTTGTGACTATCTTTGAAATTACACCTTTTTTTCATTCAGGTGCAGAATCATTAAGTCTTCTTAAAGCTTGTTTTATTCTGGTGCATGGGTAATATTGTAAACTATAAGAGATAGTTTTAGTTTATTACTAGATTGACTATAGTTTTAGTTCTTTATCTGTCTATATTTTATCAGTCTCAAGAAACATACGAAGTTTATGCATTAGGTGGCTTTATATTTCAAGGCTGTAATTTTATTTAATTTTGTGGGGTTTTTTTCTATTCTCTTTCTTTATATCATCATATTTAATATTTGGTATGATAATCATCATCAGGAAAGATATTAAAAAGAACACCAGAGAACTTGCACAGAGTTGTATAACCCATTGAATAAGTTTTTTGTTAATTATCAAATTTATCAGAAATAATGCTTTTTAATGACTAGAAGAGTTACAATTTTCAATTATTTAAATTATAAATAAGTTTATTTCCTTTAGATAGAATAGCCTTTTAATTTTATTCCTCCATTGTATCCAATATGTTAAATACATTGATTAATATGTTCAGAAAAATCATAGCTAGCATTTATTGAGGAATTACATTATGCTACATGCCTACACTAAGCACTTTACTTGAATTTTCTTATTTAATCCTTGTAACCACACTTGGTGGTAGAAACGGTTATCTTCCCCATTTTCCAAATGAAGAAACCGAGATACTGAATGGTAAATAACAGGGCAAGTAAATGGTGGAGCATATACTTAGGTTTGTCTTGCTCGAGACTTTTAGTCGTGATATCATGAAGCCTTTACTTTAAAATTTCATTAAGCTGAATGTGGCAATTTAATTTTATCAGTTCAGCAAGTGTTTTGTTCCCGGAAATTACTAACCAGAGATGATCAGTAGCATATTTTTTTTTCCTTAAAAGTTAAAACTACCATGTTTATATAGACTCCACCCACATATTTATCTGTCTTTTCATCTATAGACACACATATTTGCATTTATACTTGAAAAATTTCCAGTTTTCCTTCCGCAATTGACTTCTAATTTCATTCCTTTATATTCAGAGAAGATATGTATGATTTTAGTCTTTTTATATATTGAGACTTGTTTTCTGACCTAACCTCTGGTCTGTCCTGGCGCATGTTCCACGTGCACTTGAGAAGATTGTGTATCCTGTTGTTGTCAGGTACGGTGTGTTATATATGTCTGTTAGGTATAGTTGGTTTACATTGTTATTCAAGTTCTCTATTTCCTTATTGATCTTCTGTCTAGATGTTCTATCCATTAGTGAAAATGGTGAATCGAAGTCTTCAACTATTACTGTAGATCTGTCTGTTTCTCCCTTCAATTCTGTTAATATTTGCTTCATATATTTTCATGTTGTATTATTTGGCGCACAAATGTTTATAATTATCTTCTTGATTAATTGACCCTTTTATCAATGTATAATGTCCTTCGTCTCTTGTAACAGTTTTTGACAAAGTCTATTTTGTCTAATATCAGTATAGCCATAGTATCTCTTTTTTGACCGCTTTTTACATAGAATATCTTTTTCTACCCTTTGACTTTCAGTCTGTTGTGTCTTTGAATCTTAAGATTTGGATCTTGTGGACAACATATAGTTGTATAATTTTTTAATCCATTTTGGTAATCTCTGCCTTTGATTGGAAACTTTAATACAGTTACATTAAAGTAACTGTTGATAAAACAGTACTTACTTCTGCTCTTCTGCTATTGTGTTCTGTATGTTTTGTACCCTTCTTCCCCCTCCTTCCTTCCATTACTGCTTTTTCTTGTGTTTTTTTTGTAGTGATCATCTTGAACGCCTTCACATTCCTTTTGTGTAATATTTTTTTAGATATGATATCTGTAGTTATCATAGGAATTACATTTAACATCTTAAATTTATAACAATCTACTTCAAGTTGATACCAAAACTTCATAGTATACAAAGTATCTGCTCCTCTTTAGCTCTGTCCTTCTTCCCTTTTTTATGTTTTTTTAAAATTTTTAATTCCAGTGTAGTTAACATACAGTGTTATATTCATTTCAGGTATATAGTATAGTGATTCAGGAATTCCATGTATTTCACTGCTTATCAAGATAAATGCATTCTTAATCCCCTTCACCTGTTTCACCCATCCTCCCACCCACCTCTCCTCTGGTAACCATCAGTTTGTTCTCTCTAGTTAACAGTCTGTTTCTTGGTTTCTCTCTCTCTTTGTTTTTTGAACTTTGCTCGTTTATTATGTTTCTTAGATTCCACATATGCATGAAATCATAACGGTATTTGTCTTTTCTCTGACTGACTTTTTGCTTAGCATTATACTCTGTATCTCCAACCATGTCATTGCAAATGGCAAGATTTGATTCCTTTTTATGGCTGAATAATATTCCATTGTATATATATATGTGTGTGCGTGTATATATATATGTATATATGAGTGTATACACACACACACACACACACACACACCCAACATATTCTTTACCCATTCATCTCTTGATGGACACTTAGGTGGCTTCCATAAGTTGGCTGTTGTAAATGATGCTGCATTAAAGATAGTGTTTTTGTATTCTTTGGGTAAATATCCACTAGTAGAATTATTGCATCACATGGTAATTCTATGTTTAATTTTTTGAGTAACCTCCATACTGTTTTCCACAGTGCCTACACCAGTTTCCATTCCCACCAACATTGCATGGGGGTTCCTTTTTCTCCATATCCTTGCCAATACTTGTTTCTTGTGTTTTTGATTTTAGCCATTCTGACAGAGGTGAGGTAATATCTCACTGTGGTTTTGACATGCTTTTCTCTGATGATGAGTGTTGTTGAGCATCATTTAATGTGTTGGCCATCTGTACGTCTTCTTGGAGAAATGTCTGTTCATGTCTTCTGCCCATTTTTAAATTGGATTATTTGTTTTTTGGGTATTGAGTTTTATGTTATTTATATATTTTGGATACTAACCCTTTATTGGATATGTCATTTGCAAATATCTTCTCCTATTTAGTAGGTTATCTTTTAGCCTTGTTGGTTGTTTCATTTGCTGTGCAGAGCTGTTTATTTTTGATATAGTCCCAATAGTTTATTTTTGCATGTTTCCCTTGCCTCAGGAGATATATCTAGGATGTTGTTATTGTCAGAGAAAGTACTGCCTGTGCTCTCTTCTAGGATTTTAATGGTTTCCTTTCTCACATTTAAGTCTTTAATCCATTTTGAATTTATTTTTGTCTGTGGTTTAAGAAAGTGGTCCAGTTTCATTCTTTTGCATGTTGCTTTCCAGAGTTCCCAACACCATTTGTTGAAAAGACTATCTTTTTTCCATTGAATATTACTTCCTGCCCGAGATTAATTGACCATATAATGGTGGGTTTATTTCTGCACTCCTTTCTTTCCATTGATCTATGTGTCTGTTTGTGCCAGTACCATACTGTTTTGATTACTTTGTAATATAATCGTGAAGTCTGGAATTGTGATACCTCCAGTTTTGTTTTTCTTTTTCAAGATTACTTTGGCCATTTGAGTTCTTTGTGGTTCCATATACATTTTAGGACTTTTTGTTCTAGATTTGTGAAAAATGCTGTGGTTATTTTGATAGGGATTGTATTAAATGTGAAGATTGCTTTGGGTATTACGGACATTTTAACAATTTTTGTTCTTTTAATCCATGAACCCGGAAGGTCTTTCTGTTTCTTTGTGTCACCTTCAATTTCTTTCAACAATATTTCATAGTTTTTAGGGTACAGGTCTTTCACCTCTTTGGTTCAGTTTATTCCTAGGTATTTTATTCTTTTTGATGCAGTTTTAAATGGGATTGTTTTCCTAATTTCTCTTTCTGCTGCTTCATTATTAGTGTATAGAAGTGCAACAGATTTCTGTACATTGATTTTTTTTATCCTGCAACTTTACTGAATTCATCTATCAATTCTAGCAAGATTTTTGGTGGAGTCTTTAGGATTTTCTATATATAGTATGTCATCTGAAATGTGAAAGTTTTACTTCTTCCTTATCAATTTGTACACCTTTTATTCCTTTGTTTTGTCTGATTGCTGTGGCTAGGTCTTTCAGTACTATATTGAATAAAAGTGGTGAGAGTGGACATTCTTGTCTTGTTTCTCACCTTAGGAGAAAAGCTCCCAGTTTTTCACCATTGAGTCTGATGTTTGCTGTGAGTTTTATATATATATATGGCTTTTATTGTGTTGAGGTATGTTTCCTCTAAACCTACTTTGTTGAGGTTTTTATCATGAATGGATGTTGTACTTTGTCAAATGCTTTTTCTCCATCTATTGAAATGATCATATGGTTTTTATCCTTTCTCTTATTGATGTGATGTATCACATTGATTTGTAAGTATTGCATCCCAGGAATAAATCCCACTTGATTGTGGTGGATGCTTTTTTTAATGTATTGTTAGATTCAGTTTGGTAATATTTTGTTGAGGATTTTTGCATCTATATTCATTAGAGGTGTAGGCCTGTAGTTCTTTTTGTTGTTGCTATTGTTGTTGTATCTTTATCTGGTTTTGGTATCAGGGTAATGCTGGCTTCATAGAATGAACTTAGCAATTTCTTTTCTATTTTTTGGAAAAGTTTGAGAGGAATAGGTACTAACTCTTCTTTAAATGTTTGGTAGAATTCACTTTTGAAACTGTCTGGTCCTGGACATCTTGTTTGTTGAGAGATTTTTGATTACTGATTCAGTTTCATTGCTGGTAATGGATCTGTTAAAATTTTTTATTTTTTCCTGCTTCAGTGTTGGTAAGTTATATGTTTCTAGGAATTTTCCCATTTCTTCTAGGATTTCCAGTTTGTTGCATATAGTTTTTCTTAATATTCTCTTATAATCCTTTGTAGTTTTTGTGGTGTCAGTTGTTATTTCTCCTCTTTCATTTCTGGTTTTTGTTTATTTGAGTCCTATCTTTTTTTGTGTTCTTTTCCTTTGTTGGTTTGTTTGTTTTGTTTTGTTTTGTTTTTTTGATGAGTCTAGCTAGAGGTTTATCAATTTTGTCAATCTTTTCAAAGAACCACCTCCTGGTTTTATTGATCTGTTCTTTTTAGTGTCTGTATCATTTATTTCTGCTCTAATGCTTATTATTTCCTTCCTTCTGCTGGTTTTGGGTTTTGTTCTTTTTCTCCCTCCTTTAGCTGCAAGCTTAGGTTGTTTATTTGAGATTTTTCTTACTTCTTCAGGTAGGCTTGTATTGCTATAAACTTCCCTAGTAGAACCACTTTTGCTGCATTCCAGGGATTTTGGATTGTTGTGTTTTATTTTCATCTGTCTCCATGTATTTTTTTATTTCCTCTTTGATTTCTCAGTTGACCCATTCATTGTTCAGTAGCATGTTACTTAATCTTCATGTATTTGTGCTCTTGGAAGAGCACAATCTGGAAGATTTTTCTGGAGCTTGATTTCTACTTTCATAGCGTTGTTGTCAGAAAAGATGTATGGTATAACTTCCATCTTTTTGAAATTGTTGAGACTTGTTTTCTGACCTAATGTGCGATCTCTTCTGGAGAATGTTCCATGTGCACTTGAAAAAAATGTGTATTCTGCTGTTTTGTGTTGGAATGTTCTGAATATATATATTAAATCCATTTGGTCCAATTTGTCATTCAAAGCCACTGCTTCCTTGTTGATTTTCTGTTTGGATGATCTGTTCATTGATGTTAGTGGGGTGTTAAAATCCTCTATTATTATTGTATTATTATTAATTCTTTTATATTTTTTATTAACTGTTTGATGCATTTGGGAGCTTCCATATTGGGTGTATAAATATTTATATTTGCAATTGTTATGTCTTCTTGTTGAATTGTCCCCTTAATGATTATATAGTGTCTTTCATTGTCTCTTGTTAGTCTTTGTTTCAAAGTTAGTTTTGTCCAATGTAAGTATTTCTGGCCCGGCTTTCTTTTCATATCCTTTGTGTATATGTGTGTGTGTGTGTGTGTGCGCGTGCGCGCGCATGCGCGTGTGTGTATCCTCTGTTCCTTTCTTGCTCTCTTCTGTCATCATAAATTGGCCTTCTTTAGTGATATACTTGGATTCCTTTCTCTTTATTTTTTGCATATATATTGCTCGTTTTTGATTTGTAGGTACCATTATGTTTGTATATAGTGTCTTCTGCCTATAGCAGTCTATATTAAGTTGAAGGTTGCTCAAGTTTCAACCTGTTCTTTACTCCTTTCCCTCCATGTTTTAGGTATATAGTGTCATACTTTGCATCCTTTTATTTTGTGAATACCTTGACTGATTCTTACAGCTATATTTATTTTTACTATTTTTGTGCTTTCTACTTTTCTTACTCTTACTTATGGTCTTTCTTTTCTACTCAGAGTCCCCATTAACATTTCTTGTAGGGCTGGTTTAGTGGTCATGAACTCCTATAACTTTCGTTTGTCTGGGGAACTCTCTATCTCTCCTTCTATTCTGAATAATAGCCTTGCTGGATAGAATACTCTTGGCTGCAGATTTTTCCTTTCAGCCCTTTGAATATATCATGCTACTCTCTTGTAGCCTACAAAGTTTCTGTTGAAAAATCCACTTTTATCCTGATGGAGTTTTCCTTTTATGTAACTTTTTCTTTTCTCTTGCTCCTTTTAAAATTCTTCCTTTATCACTCCTTTTTGCCATTTTAATTAATATGTGTCTTGGTGTGGCCTTCTTTTGATTG
>NC_138369.1:73071142-73141998 GCF_054177405.1 Leptonychotes weddellii
CCCCAGATTCAGGAAGTTTTCACCTATTATTTCTTCAAATAGATTTTCTGCCCCCTTTCCTCTCTTCTTCTGGGATCCCTATAATGTGAATGTTAATATGCTTGATGGTGTCATTGAATTCCCTAATTCTATTTTCATTTTTTAAATGATTTTTCTCTCTCCTGTTCAGCTTGATTGCTTCTCATTACTCTGTCCTCCAGGTCATTGATCCATTCTTCTGCTTCCTCCAGTCTACTGTTTATTTCACTTAGTGTATTTTTAATTTCAGGTATTGAGTTCTTCATCTCTGATTGATTCTTTTTCATCTCTTTATTAAGGTTGATTCTTTTTCATCTCTTTGTTGAGGGTCTCACTAGATGTCTTCCACTGTTTTCTTATGTCCAGTGAGTATCTTTATGATCATTACTTTATATTCTTTATCTGGCTTATTAATTATCTCTGTTTCATGTAGGTCTCTTGTTGTGATTTTTGTCATGGTCTTTCATTTGGGACATATTCCTCTTTCTCTTCATTTTGTCTAACTATCTGTGTCTGTTTCTTTGTGTTAGGAAAGCTAGCTATGTCTCTTGCTCTCGAAAGTCATGGGTGGGGCATGCACTTTTAATAAGATGGTGCTGGTCCTCTTCTTCCACAAGGGACACACAGCCACTGTGGAGACTGGGGCTGGCCAGGGATACTCTTCAAAGTACATGTAGATGAGTGGTGCAGTTTTAACAAGGTGTTGGTGTCCTCCATGGGATGTGACCATCACCACCTCAAGGACCAAGGCCCCGCAAGTGTGCAGTTGGGACACGCAGTGTTGGCAAGATTTTTTTGCTGGTCCTTTGGAGGAGGGGGCCTAAAGTACCAGGACTAAGGCAGGCTCAGCTGGAGGAGATAGGGCGTGGTGTATGCAGCTAGGTAGTGAATACAGGCACAGCACTGCACTTGCCTGCTCCTTTGTTCCTGAAAAAGTCCCTCAGTGAACTCTGAGATTAATAAATAACTCTCCCTCCCATATGCCATGGGCAGTTTTCAAACTGCTCACTCTATGCTGTATTTCTGCCAGCTGTTTCTTGTGTTCTCTCTTTAAGGGCAAGGACTCAGTTTCCTATCGCCCTCCTGGCTCTTTCAGAACTGAGCCTGCTGATTTTTAAAGTTCCACACTTTGCATTCTGCTGGTTATAAGAACTAATGAAATTTGGCCCCTCTGGTTTTCAAAGCAAGTATTAGGGGATTTGTCTTTCTCTTGCAGGCTCCCCGGTATGGTATTCTGTTTCTCCCCCCCTTATTGTGCCCATGGCTCCTTCCCTTTGGTGGCCAGACCCTTGGGGTTTAGCTCCTCACAATGTCTCTGCCCTTTCTACCCTCTTTGATGTGGCCTATTCTCTACATTTAGTTTTGGAGTTTGTTCTACAAGTCTTCGGTTCATTTTTTGGGGTTAATTACACTGATGTGAGTGCTGTGTAGTTGTATCCATGGGACAAGGTGAGCTTAAGGTCCTCCTACTCCAACATCTTCCCTGGAAATGTTCTTCCTCCCTTTTTTTGTTGTGTTACAAGTTACATTTTTATACGTTGTTGCTCTGTAGCATAGATTTATAATTATTTTTTATGCATTTGTGTTTTAATTCTTGTAGGAAATAAAGTTTGGCAATAGAGACCTTAAATATGTAATACTAGCTTCATATATACTAATGTATTTACCTTTATCAGGGATCTTTTCTTCCCACAGCTTTGAGTTACTGTCTGATGTCCTTTCAACATGAAGGATTGCCATTAGCTTTTCTTTTATAGTATGTGTAGTGGTATCAGATTCTCTGCTTTTGTGTTTCTGGGAATGTCTTAACTCTTCTCATTCTTCTTCTTCTTCTTCTTATTCTTTTGTTTTTTTAAGTAGGGCCCCAACATGGGGCTCAAACTCACGACCCTGAGATTGACACCTGATCTGAGATCAAGAGTCAAACGCTTAACCGATTGAGCCACCCAGACACCCCACTGTCTGTTTTGCGAAATACAAAATTTTGGGTTGACGGTCTTTTTCTTTAAATATTTTAAATATATGTCATCCCACTGTCATTTGTCCTGTATGTTTTGTGATAAGACATCATCTATTAATCTTATTGAGAAATCTGTGATGTGACATATTTTCTATTGCTTCTTTGAAGACTCTCTTCTCTTTCAAAGTTTGCTTATTGTGTACCGTTATGTGAGTGTCTGTGTTAATTATACCAAGAGTTCTTTGAGCTTCTTGGATTTGTAGATTTTTGTCTTTCATCAAATTTGGGAAGTTTTTGGCCATTATTTCTTCAAATATACTTTCTACTTCTTTCTCTTTCACTTCTCAGGCTCTCACAATGCATGTTGATTCACTTGATGTTGTCACACAGGTCTTTTAGATGTTGATGACTTTTCTTCATTGTTTTTCCTTTTGCCTCTTGGACTGCATAATTTTAATTGTCCTATCTTTAGATTTTTATTTTCTTTCTATTGCCTGCTCACACCTGTTGTTGAACCTCTCTAGTGAATTTCTTATTTCAGGTATTGTATTTTTCAGTCCCCAAAATTGTTCCTTTTATAATTTCTACCTCTTGATAATCCCATTTTGTTTATTCATTCATTTATAAGATTTCTTTCTTTGTCCGTGTTTTCTTTTTGCTCTTTAAGCATCCTTAAGACAGTTATGTCAAAATCTTTGTAGGTAAATCCAATTTCTAGATTTCTCAAGGATAGTTTTTATCAGTTTATTTTTTATGAGCCTTGCTTCCTGTTTTTTATTATATGCTTTGTGATTTTTTTTGTTGTTGAGAACTGATAATTTGAATATTATAATTTGATAATTCTTGAAATTTAGTTTCTCCTAATATTGCTATTTTCTATATTACTAAACTTTTTTAGTCCCTTATTTCCCAATCTATTTTTTTATTTTTGCCAAGATTTATTCTTTGGCCTATGAAGTCACTGAAATCTTTATTTCTTAGGTTATGTTCAGCTAGGGTTTTGACAGATATTTCTTTGAAAGCCGGAAGCTAAAAAAAAAAAAGAACCAAACAAAAAAACCAAAACCTGTCCTGTTTGCAGATTGGTTCTGTGCCACAGCAGTCCTTCATCATTTAGTCAGGCTTGCATTCATCTTAGTGATCAGCTTCAGGTGGAAGATTTTGGTCTTCTACTTGCCCTGGGCATGTACATTTTCCTATATACATGGATGCTTTTGAAAGTCCTAATTTCCCAAGGAAACTCTCACCAACTCTTGTTCCCAAGCCTTAGGTGGTATTTTTAATGTTTTAATTGTAACCTTTAACCCACGTATCTGCTTGTTCTTTTTTTTTTTTTTAAAGATTTTATTTATTTATTTGACAGAGAGAGACACAGCGAGAGGGGGAACACAAGCAGGGGGAGTGGGAGAGGGAAAAGCAGGCTTCCCGCTGAGCAGGGAGCCCGACACAGGGCTCAATCCCAGGACCCTGGGATCATGACCTGAGCCGAAGACTCTGCTTGTTCTTAATTCAGCTTGCAGTGGGTTCAAGAGCAATGCCCACCACTCTTTTCAAGTTAGACAAAAAAGGGATGAATGTTTTGTGTCAGTCCTTCAGGTAGCTCCTAAACAAGTTAGAATAGAGTTACATAATATTTTGCAAATATGGTCTGCTCTGCTCCCTCCAGAACCAAGTACTGGTCTCCCACACTGGGAACTGCATCCCTCTTCAAGACTGCTGCTGTACCAAGGAGGGAGTAGGGTAAGGGCAAGTAACAATGCCACAAAGCTTTCAAGAAGTCTCTTTCTTGGGCGCCTGGGTGGCTCAGTTGGTTGAGTGACTGCCTTCGGCTCAGGTCATGATCCTGGAGTCCTGGGATCGAGTCCCGCATCGGGCTCCCTGCTCAGCAGGGAGTCTGCTTCTCCCTCTGACCCTCCTCCCTCTCATGCTCTCTGTCTCTCATTCTCTCTCTTGCAAATAAATAAAATCTTAAAAAAAAAAAAATTAAGTTTCTTTCTTCATTCATTGTTCATTTGGTTTTCGTAAATCTTGGATTGTTTTTCAGAATCATTGCAAAGTTAGTTCTGACAGTTACTGCTTGTTTTTTAGTGTTTCTTTGGGAGGATGAGAGTTTGGAGTTGTATATTCTGCCACTCCACTGATGTCACTCTGCTTTCTTTTTGAAAATTTTTCTATTAATGATTTAATAGGAATAACAAAAATATTATCTTCTTAAAATTATCCAGTTGAAATATTATTTATTTAAGAGTTTCTATGTATTTGTTTTTTACATCTGAGTTTATATTATCTAAAATAATAATTTTGACCCCCCTGTTTTGGCCCTGAAGGGGCTGGATGGACAAGTTGGGTACAGTGGCTCTAATCCGGGCAGTGGTACCTCCTCCTCCTCGCCCCAACACTGGCAGTGATCCAAATAAGTGGCCATGGCCCTTGGTGAAACTGTGGGCAGGTTGTGCCTGAGCCTGGCGTCTGTTTGGCTTGCATGGAGGATGTGGATGCTGTGGCGTCCACTCACCCGCTCCTTATATGTGAACATGAGAAGTGGCCTTGACAGGCTGACAGGGCCGAGGCCAGTAGGAAGGAGAACCACCAGTAGTAGGTGTGCAATAGAGAGAAATGTGAATCATTCCAGGCTCTCTTTGTTCAGAGTTACCTTAATCAGGGAACACAGATGTTCTTAACAGCATTGAGAAATCGGACTGGCTATTTGTCCAGTTCTGTCACTCTTTTGTGTCATCTGTTTTTAGCCTGTTTATGTCTAGAATATCTATTAGGGGGTTGCTAGGAAGAGGCTCAATGTTTGCATTTTCACCAGATCAGTTTCAGAGACTGCTAAAAATTAATCCAGATTGGAAAGCCCATAGACTTAGGTGCTGGGGATGGAGAAGTCAGAAAAATCATGAACTCTCATTTTGAAGAAATATATGCTACTGAGCTCTCTGAAACTATGATATGGCAGCTTCAGAAGAAGAAATACAAAGTGCTTGGTATAAATGAATAGCAGAATACAGGATTCCAGTATGATGTCAGTTGCTTAAATTTGCCAGACAGCTGTGATCAGCCCCTGACTGTGTTAAAAGATATCAGAAATGTCTTGGAGCCAATGAGAGGCAGGTCATCCTTGCTCTGGTTTTACCCTTTCATCCCTATGTGGAAAACATAGGTGGCAAGTGGGAGAAACCATCAGAAATTTTAGAAATCAAGGGATAGAGTTGGGAAGAACAAGTCAATAGTCTTCCTGAAGTTTTTAGAAAAACTGGTTTTGTTACCAAAGCTTTCACCAGACTGCCATACCTGTGTGAAGGTGACATGTATAATGACTACTACTTTCTGGATAATGCTTTGTGTTTAAACCAGTATAAACACTTGGAGGCCCAAGTCTTCAGAGCCCACCCCAAAAATGTACACTCCAGAAGAGGGTCTGTGTTTGTGATTATGTGAAGGGAGGACCTTTGGCGACTGCCATTGTAAATATCATGTAGTGATTTAAACAGCCAAAGTACTGATCATTTCTTTGTAGTGTGTAAAAGGAATGTTTTTAAAAACAAAAACCCAAATCTTTGAGGATTTTTATCAACTCTTTACTCAGTAATACAGGTCACACACCAATTATGGAAGATATTTTTTATACTTAATTGCAGTAAGGATGCATTCCCAAGCAATAGTCATAGCTTCACATGGAACCAATAAATATGGATTGTTTTTAATAAAAGACGGGCAATAAAGCTGTCCATTCACTTGCAAATATTTGGTTATAAGGTAGAGCCACTGACACTTTCATGTTTAGAAATTCTTTCTGTCGTTATTCAAAAACTGTTTTTAATCATGCTAATAAACATTTTTGGAGATAAAAATAAAATAATTTCTAAATATTATGTAGAGAATTAAATATAGCCATTAAATCATTAGCATGTAGCTAATAATAGAGAAAATGGAATATTATTGAATAGACAATTTTTTTGTATTTACTTTAGCACTGGGTCTTAGACGTAATGGGTGGTCCTGGATTTTTTAGCATAAATAAATTAGCCTAGAGAGACTATTGTCTCTCTGTTGAGATAATGCCCTTAGTGACTACTGTCTTCATAGGCAATGCTGAGTCATTGTACTTTGCCTTACTGTATATCAGCACATGAATATACTTAATTCATTGATTTTTTTGAATCATTTTCTTTGAATGGGATTTTAAATTTAATAAAAAACATTTCAGTAGTAATGTTCATTTAAAAGAAACAAAAGGTTTCAGGTCTCTATACTATTTATGGCATATTATCCTATCACAACTAAATGTAGCTATCCATAGCTTTGTTTTCAACTTAGTTTAAAGCAGATCTTTTTTCCACTCTTACTATTAAATATTCATTGCACACACTTGGAGACATTTCCCTGACAATTTAGATATAAACCTTATTTTTTAAATTATGTAATACTTTTTGGAATTCATACATAGTATGATGTGATCTTCTAAAACTTGATGTTTTTTTAGATGTAAACTGAGGGCCCAGTTGAGTAGATGTGTTTGTTTATAGCATTATTCTGGTAGTTTTTAACCTAACCTAGCTTAAAATCTCCGGTTCTACCTTCATGAAGGAGATGTTTGTACATAAAAAGAACTATAGTAAGAAAAAAAAAAAAGAACTATAGAAATCTATTGTAAATCCTCATTTAGCATGATTTTCAACAGTACATAGATATTATAAATGCCCTTAGCTAAACATGACTGCAGTAAAAGTTAAATAAGAATCTGGAATTTAATTTATCTTGTTTTGAGATTTAAGTCACCATTATACATATTATTTGTTTAATAAGTTAGATACATGTATGTTAGAAATTACTAATGGAAAATATATGCTCTTTCTATCCTCATTTAAAGTAATTTGGCTACAAGGGTATTTTTTTCAAATCAGTCAACTTTTTTTAATTGTGAGTGCCAGGAATTCATTTTGCAAAGTTACTTACCAATGAGAAATTAATCTGTTATGTAAATTTCACATTGTAATTGTCACAATAATTAATGAACTATTCCTGTAAATATAGGTTGCACAATATACATACACATAGCAACATATATAATATGTATGTAATTTATGTATTAAAATTTCCCCAATAAATATATCTAGATTATTTTACTGGTTAATTTATATTAAATATTGAAATACTTTTAAAATCACAATTGTGTTTTTAAAATTTATTGTTACTTTCCAAGCAAGTGAAAGGTAGTCTGTTACCTTAAAACACATTTCAAGTTATTTGTGCTGTCTGATCATTTAAAGGCCTTTGTGCAAGATTACTGTAATAATATACATATGCGTGCGCGCGCGTGCGTCTGTGTGTGTGAGAGAGAGAGAGAGGGGTGAAGAGGGAGAGAGAGATTTGAAAACAACCTATACATCCTTGTTACAGTTATGGCTACCTGACAACTTAGTATAAGAATCAGAACAGCAACTAAAAACATCATATTAAACTCTCTTGCACCCTCTGTTGTTATTTTTGGGGAACACTACACATACCTTCCCATGATTGTATTGGCATTAGACTTATTAAAATCCTTGATAAAATTAATACTTAGTTTATTATACTTATTCAAATTAGATTCATAGTAAATTAGCATTTATTTATAATTCTTGGTTGATGTTTCCTTCTATTACAAATATGTTTTTAATGTATAACACCTTAAATCAAAGAGGAGCCTCTCTGTCTTTGATTTCTCCTAGTTACCAGTTTCAAGCCCCTCCAAATGTTTCACACAAATGAAAATCTCTGCAGGATATACACACTGTATATACAATTTTCCAGAATTATAAATTCTGTCTGTTCTTTTATAAATCTTTCAATTGTCAGACAATTTCCTTCCAAAATAAGAATCTGGAATCATCCATACTAAAATTAAGAATTTATAACTGTAAGGAACAGATGTTTTCATAAACATTTGCTATAATTAATTTCAACTAGAGGATTGAAGGAACAAAGCAGTTTTTCCCGCTTCAAAACTTTATTGCCTTTTCCCCATATAGCAAACTTTGAAATCTTTTCTCTAATATTGTTTAGAAAAAACAATTGTACTCCTTATTTTGGTATGTTTTCGAGAAAGAAAAACTGCTTTTTTTCCTCATTCCCATCCTTTGAAGGTTATATTTAATGTGATATGCTCATTTTGAAACCGGTATAAGATGAAGAAAATCTTTGTAATATATTATGATGGCAAAACCTAGTTTAAAAAACCGAAAGGCTCTTAATTATTTGAAGGATTTTATATTCGCTCTGGTAAATATCAGCAGAAAGGAAGAAATATTCTATTGGTGAGATCTTACATGTTTAAGTAATTATAATCTTTAGTTTTCAAGAGAAAGAAGGCTCATATTTTAAGTGTATGATATAGTACGTATTTTATGCTGATTATGGAATGTTTCACAGGAAATGTCTGCAAGCTGTTAAATAACATGTGTTGGAGGAAATTTTCATTTAGTAAGAAACAGAATTTTCTTTAAATCCTTTTAGTTTATTTATTATAATACCATTAATTTTTTAAGAAAATATGTTGTATGAGTGATCTTATAGTATCCATGTTTTAAGAATTAACAAAATATACCCAGCTAAATTGATCTTAAACATTTAAGTGATTTTGGATAATTTTCTTCTATAAAATTTGGCAATAGTTTTGAATGCTATAATCCATTTTAGGATTTTTGTTTAATGAGGAAAAAAAACCTGAAAGTGTATTTTGATAAAAGAATAGAGTTAAAAGTAAGTGGACACAGTCCAGTTCTTGTCTTCCTGAACACTTTGGCACAACTGTAAAGATTTTGAAAAGAACCAATATTCTTGACTTATCTGTCAACTATAAGATGTGAAAAGAAAAATAGGTAGCTGTCATTAAAATTACATTTCAGCTTTCAATAACCATTTAATGAGTAGCATAATTATATAAGTATGGTACCTTAAGTACTGTACTCAATAATTAAAAATAATCTCATCTTTAAAGTGAAAGCTCTGTAATTACTATTTGACTTAACCAGGACCACTGTGATGATCTCCAGTGGCACCTTAGATTGTTCAAAGTGGATTAAAAGTGTAAATTAAAATGGATAAATCATTAAATTATTAAGCTTTAAATATCATAAAAATGAATACAACCTGATGTTTGAAAGTTACAAGAACTAGGAGTATAAAATATAATCAGAATCTAGTCTTTTTAATTTGTTTCTAAGAATAAATGGTCTATTTAATAGTAGTATACTATGGTTTCATAAAAACTATACTTTGAAGCATATATTTTAAAATGTAAACTACTAAAATTAAATTTCTATCAATAAGCATATATATTTTATACTGTGGCATTGGTAAGCATTTTTTAAACTTCTTTAGCACATTTATTTTTATTCTATAATCTTTAAACTGATAGGTATGAATTTGTTCTAAGTCTGATACTATGAATATAACAGTTTAAGTGGGATTTTTTTTTTCTAAATGTTTGGTATTACCATATGATGCAGAAATATCTTTCAATGTTGTTTTTTCATTTTTAAAACTGCTGAACTTTTGCCCACAGTTAAAACATAAAGTTTTAGGAAGAATATTAAAGTGTATTAAAAGCTCGTTAGATTGCATTCACCACCTCCCAACCTGCTTTCTCTTTTACCTCTCTGCTTACCAAATTCCTTGACCATGGAGAGCTGGGGACTGGAAAATACTCCAGGTCCCCTTTCTGTTGCTCTCTTTTGACTGAACCAGTGGTCAGAACAGGTGACTTGGTCACTAACAAAGAGTTGCCCTTTGTTTATAAACACTAGTGTATGATTAAATGGTTTATAAATTTTGGTTTTGTTTGTGATTCATAAAAAGAAAATGTACTGTGCTTCATTTTTTCTGTTAGCAATTATTTTGATAGTATTTCTGTCCAATTTAGGAGTGGTGGTATTAGTTTATATTTTAGCATCAAAATGAATATTTTTGCATAAAGACCTCTGATTACAAGAGATATTTGGGAGGTAGGGAAAAAGGGATAATGCTTTTGGACCTAATATACTGTATAGAACTGTCACACAGCAGCTTTTCAACTAAAATATTCAGTTTCATAATCTTCATTATTTCAGTGTTTTTAAATTTTTTTTCCAGGAGATTCAAATAAAAATGGAAGAAGAAGTTCTACTTTAGATTCTGATGGGACTTTTAATTCCTATAGGTAGGTGATAAATACATAGATATATATTATTACAAGGTAATATACAAGATACCTAATGTTACAGGATTCTAATCTTAGAGTAGTAAGGAAGTGTTACCTGTGCTTTAAAAATAAGTTAAATGTAAAGAATGTTGTGATATGCGATTGTTCTGCAGACTTATTGAGTAATGAACAATATAACCTTTTAAGTTCTTGAGTAAATGGTCTTATTGTCGATATCAGTTGTTAGGGTATAATTGGTACGAATGCTCCCTTAAAATCCATTTTTTATTTTGTTTTCCCAGTATATCTGTTACACTACTAAAGGCTTCCATTTGTTTAAGTTTCCTTTTAAAACAGAATATATTCCTTATGAGCATCTAAGAGAATATGAAATGTAATCCGTGGTTATATCAAGTGCTATTTGTTTATATCCCATTTGGTTCTTCAGCAAACAGGGCAGTTACGTCTCAATTAGTGATTTTTTTTTTAAAAGGATACGCTAGTTAAGAAAACACGTATCTTCTCTAGTATTTTGGTAATATTCTTCTTATAACTTGATTTGCTTGAGTAAATGTTTATGGATTTTGTACCTTCATAACAGGGAAACCTAGGAAGAAAGATTATATTATTTCCAGTAATATTTGAATATTCATATACTTAACCAACATGGTATAAGAACAAGGTTGTTTTCTTTTAAGGAATAAAGGTACAGATTCAATAATAATACATTTTGGCATTTTAGATAGCAATGCAGATTCTTAAAGAAATACTTTGAGTACATTGTCGTGATGGTTAATTAGTTCTGACACTTGTGCAGTGACAATAAAATTCACACAAGAACCACTGTACACTTGGAAACTCACTTGAATGTTAAGCTGTAACTCCTTTTATGTAATAAATACGGAGTTTATGATTGGAATCTTTATATTTTTATTTGAAAACATATTGTATATCCCTAATTGGAACTGTGTCATTTGTTTTCTCAGATTCCGGGCAAGCTTTTAATATCTAGAATAGGGCCTTGTATACAGGAAGCACTTAATAAGAATGTGGTAAATGGGAAAGTTTTTTACAATTTGTTTATGAATTCCAGAAATGAGGTGGTAATTGAAACACTTGACATCTTTATTTTATATCAGTTGGGGTCTGTATAAATAATCAGTCGTTCAAGTGTCACAGATACTACAAAAGGCTTATGTTCCCATGGTGTTCTAGAAGGGTATTATCACAGCAGTAAAGCTCATATGTTGTCATTATATTTTCACTGTACTCATCCTACCTTATAAATGTTGGAATTCTCCAAATCCTTCTTTTAGTGCTGAAGTGAATATAAAAGATAGTTAAACATTCATGATTTGGCATGTAAGTGAGAAATGTTAATATGATAATATATGTGAAATCTATGTTAGTATCATTGCTAGATATAAATACAATAAAAAAATAGACAAAAGGAAAATGGAGATGTATTTCAAAGGAAGGAAAATCCATATGTGTATAAATTTTGTTGGTGAGTTAAATTTTACAATTACATTTGTAGTTTAGCTAATTATAGTAAATAATGGACATAATATAAAGTTAAGAGAAATGTGTTAATGTGAAGGCACAGTATTGTAGTTTATTTTATTCTTGAATAGTTTGGAAGATTAAAATATTTTAGTATTATTGAATGATAATTGTACTTTGAAAATGAACTCCTAATGCAACTTTGCAGAGTAAATACTAATGTTGTTAACTAATATGATTTTAATCAATGCCTGTCACTGTTGTAATGTTAGGATATTAATTTATTGTTGTAATTAAAAAGGCAAGATAAAAAGCTCAGGTAGTACAATATATAAAAACGAGCTTTTAATAGTTGGCAGGCCAGTGCTGTTATTAAATAGTATAGTATTTAAGGTGCGAAATGAATATTTTTCTACTCAGCAGGCAATAGCTCTTACAATATAATGAGCTTACTTGTGAATTTGACACTTGGGTTAAATGCAGAATTCATAGAAGCACAGCTCTGGGGTCTATTTTCATATTAAGGTTAACTGATAAAACCTAGGAATTGTTGCATGATCACACTAAAATGGCAACAGAATTGTCAGTAAAATTCCCTTTTGAAAATGAAAATTATTTTTCTGTTGCTATCATTGCTGTTTTAAACTTAAATAAGTTATTAGAAAAACATGAATATTAACCCTCAAAGATCCTTTAGCCTAACAGTTCTGCCTTTGTCTTACTTAAACAATCTCAGAAATCCTGATTTTTCTTCACAGTCAAACAGTTCTGGCTGCCAGCGTAGGACCATCACACTCAAACCCAATATACTTGTGTCCAGGATAATGGTTAACCTTCGTTCGTCATCTTATAAGACAGACATTCTAAGGTCTAACCTGCTTCCTCCTCACAACTCTTGTAAAGACAGATAAAATGTAGAAGATAAAGCCTTTTGAAAATCCAAATGCAAAGCCATGGCATTTATTAATTCTTTCTGGAATTAGTTCTTTCATATGAATTGCCAACTTTGTTGCCTTAGCCTTGACTTCACCCTCCAACACATGTACCCTTTTATAGCATACGAGGAGGTTGTGTTAACTTTTGAATTCAGTCTTGAATTGGTCACCTAAGTCTGTACTCTTCCCATTAATGTGTTTGTCTTATTGTGGTCTTCGATTGTCACTTTCAAGAGGATAGAGCCACTGATTGTTGTTTTGTTTTTCATTTGTTAATAATACATGATATATGGTGAGGTGGTTCAGATCCTGACTCCAAATACTTGGGAAACTTGGACAAGTCTTAGCCTCAGTTTCCTCACCATTAGAATGGGGTTAGGAAAAAACACACTTGTTAGGAGTTGATGGGATAGTGTCATGTGGTAAATGCTGAGTAAATAGTAGCTGTTTTTGTCTTCTTGTCTGTGGCATCATCGTCATTATGATCATTGGTAACCTTCTGGTATTTAGAATTTTTTACAGTGCCCTGATACAGAGACACTAAAAGGAAGGTAAAAAAGAATGTGTGACTTACAGGACAGTATCTTTTGTCTGTTAGCAGAAAAGGAGCTAAGAACAAGCTTAACCTGATGCTTGAAACTCTCAAGCTGATACAATATTTTCGGTTGTCTTCGTATAGCAAATTTGTACACATAGCAATGATAAAAGGAAGATGTTTTACTCTCTGTATAAGTTCAGAGGTGGATTTTTGGAATTTTGACAAATTCTGAAGTTTACAATCGATCAGATCCTAACACGCTAGTTCTGTGTACCTAATGTTCATAGATTTGTTTTTCATAGGCCAGGAAGTTTTACTTGGATTTGTGTCTTTTGTGGTTTTGCTTCATTGATTCAAATGGACTGCAGCTGAATTTAACTCCTAAGGCACCAGTATGAATATTATATGGTGCCTAGGTAATAGATTAGATCTTGTTTTAGAACTTCTTGTTAAAATTCAATTATATGTCTCCCAACTAATTTGCAGATGATGTGTTAAAATGGAAAATTTATAAGAATTGAGAAGACATTATTGGTTTATGCAATAGATCTTATGCTTTTTAAAGTCCAGTGTTCTCAGTCAGATTATATTAGCTTTCTGTATTTCTTATTTAAACATTAAAACTGAGAGACCCTTGCTGGGTATGAAAGAAGAATAGTAGTTTGCCGATTAGCAGTTTGCGGTAGATGATTAAGTTATTGACTCTAGCAGAGGGCCACATGGTAGAAGGAATATTCTCTCCCCACCACCCTCCTCCTTTCCCAAGGGCAGCTGACCTTCTCCTCTCCAAAGAGGCAAGCCCCTTGCCAGCACATATGACTACAGACTATTACATTAATCTGTTTAGCTGTAGTACCAGCTGCTTGCATGTTTTTAATTATCTTATTAGATGGTATAACAGTGACCTATGAAATAAATTGAAGGTGAACATTTTTAAACTTTCCTTTTTTACCCTATGTTTCTAAATATCTTTATTGATCAAATTATAACTTCCCACAAAAGTTCATAGAAGTCTATATGGTTTTTGAATCTGTGTAATGCTTTTTTCACATACAATGTTATAATTCCCAAAATAGAAAATAGCTTCATTTTTGCCTCATTTTTGATTTAGGATTGCCTCATTTAAGATTTAGGTTGTGTTTATGTAGCGACAAATCCATGTTAAAAATAAATTGGTTAAATAGTCAATTTAGTTAGAGAAGACTCAGACCAGTTATTGGCATTCTCGGGGAAACTCAGAATATTGCTTAATTTTCAGACATCATCTTGGTGTGTTGTATAAATGTCATAGGATAGAAAATAAGTCATTGTAGATTATTTTTAAATAAATTAGTTTATTTAACTATGATTTTCTAGATTCTGATATGCAGTAGTAAATCATGTAGTCTACCCTAATTACTTTTACAATTTAATTTCACATGGTACCATTGCTGGGTGTATTTTCCCAAGCTATGCCATTAGGAAAAATGTATATCTCGTGAATTTTGACAATTGGATAATTTTCAAATAATACTTTGTAAATGAAGTATTGACTCCAGGAGACACAGTTCAAAGTAGTAGCAACCAATGGTGATTCTGTTATAACTCATCACCAATAAACAAAGAATATAATAGAAACCTTGGTGTTGAATTAAAAAGCAAAGGTATGCAGAAGGGATTGTAAAATATTTATGCGTGTCTTTTGAATTAGTAAATCCTACAACTGGGATGGTGGGGTGACTTGAGACTTGAAAAATTTATAAAGACCTCAAATATTTGTAAAATACACATTATTTATGTTTTTTTAAGATTAAGAAATATCCATTCTTTTTAGCTTCCTTTTTTTTTTGAAGTTTATTTCTTTTTAAAGATTTTATTTATTTATTTGACAGAGAGAGACAGCGAGAGGGGGAACACAAGCAGGGGGAGTGGGAGAGGGAGAA
Source organism: Leptonychotes weddellii (assembly GCF_054177405.1). NCBI lineage: Eukaryota > Metazoa > Chordata > Mammalia > Carnivora > Phocidae > Leptonychotes > Leptonychotes weddellii. The sequence goes on from NC_138369.1 coordinate 73,086,183, forward strand.
GCAGGCTTCCCGCTGAGCAGGGAGCCCGATGCGGGGCTCGATCCCAGGACCCTGGAATCATGACCTGAGCTGAGGGCAGACGCTTAATGACTGAGCCACCCAGGCGCCCCTTTTTTTTTCCTTTTAAGAACTAATATATTTCATATTTTAAAAGAACCTTTGTTGCAGAAATAATGGGAACTTTTCCCCTTTATATTTTTTATTTTCTTTCCTTAAAAAAAAAGAAAATTTTTTTCTTAAAAAAAATTTTAAAAAATAATAAATAATCTCCCCTTTGTATTTTTTATTTTCTTTCCTTGGCTCTATACTAGGTGGTATTTATAATTTCTTAATATTGATCTGAGCTTCTGAAGTAGCCTCTCTTTCTCAATATGGTGTATTCTATAGTTGGTTTGGCTTTTTGAATCCAAAGTTAATTCTTTTCCTGAATAATAAAAATACATTTATTTGAACACTGTTTAGTCATTGGGTAAACTTTAAAAATTAGGCTCATAGTTTTATCATAAACATTTTTATGTATCCTATTTTATCAGTAATTTGAGAGAATGTGGGAAATATCCTTCTATCATTTACATTTATTTCTAGTAGAATACCTTTTTTCCCCATTTGTATGTAAGGGGGTCATATGTGTCTTGAAACAACCATGAAATATTGATTCAAAATATTAGTAGAGATCATAGAGCAAAAAGCATACTTTGGATTTAAAATTTAGAAATCTGGGTTCTGGCTACACTCTTAGAGTGATATAAGTTTGTTACTCTGTTATATTTGAGAATATGGAGTCAAAGAATCAATTTAATTGCTGAATGTTATACCTTTAGTCTGTTCAGGCTGTTCTAACAGATATCATAGGCTAGGTGGCTTATAAACAATAGAAATTTATTTCTTACAGTTCTGGAGGCTGGGAAGTCCAGGATTAAGGTGCTGGCAGATTTGGTGTTCAGTAAGAGCCCACTCCTGGTTTTCTGTCTTTTCACAGTGCTCTCACATAGCAGGGGGGCCAGAGAGCTCTCTGAGGCACTAGTCCCATTCATGAGGGCCGACCCCCAAACACCCATCACACTGGCTGTTGGGATTCAATATATGAATTGGGGGGGCATTCAGTTCACAGCATATACTAAAGATAATAGAAACTAACCTGAATTTCCATCCCACTCTTCTACCACCCAGTCATTTTAAGTTCCTAAGCCCTTGCCATTTTATTTTTCCAGGTTATCATAGCTTAGTAAGTACATGAGAAGGGTTTTTTTTCCTGATTCTTAGAGCATTGCTTTGCTCACTTTTTTTCTTAAGATTTTATTTATTTATTTGAGAGAGGGAGCAGGGGATAGGAGCAGAGGGAGAGGGAGAAGCAGACTCTCCGCTGAGCAGGGAGCCCAATATGGGGCTCGATGTGGAGCTCGATCCCAGGATCCTGAGATCATGACCCTAGCTGAAGGCGGACGCTTCACCGACGGAGTCACCAAGACGCCCCATGCTTTTCTCACTTTGTGTTGCCTATATTTTGTTGAGAATCTATGTAACTATATGATACAAACTCTATAAGTTTTTAAGAATAAAGACACGATTCAGGGAAACAATTTGGAAAAAACATACAGATAGAAATAAGACTGACTAACGTTTATATCTTAGCTCTACCACCTACTGACTGTGTGACCTTAGGTAAGAGAATTAATCTCTCTGATTTTTGATTACCTCATTTGTAAAATTGGAATGTTACAGCTCCTATATCATAGAGTTGTAGGGAGCATACCTACAAATGTGTAGAATACCTGCCCCAGTCATCTAACACATAATAAATAAACTAATTTCTGCACCTTTCCTTTCTTTTCTGAAATTTCCTTTAAGTTTTATTTTTTTATTTATTTTTTTAAAGATTTTATTTATTTGAGAGAGAGTGAGGGAAAGAGAGAGAGCACAAGCAGAGGGTGGAGGAGCAGAGGGAGAGGGAGAAGCAGGCTTTCTGCTGATCAGGGAGCCTGATGTGGGGCTCGATCCCAGGATCCTGAGATCATGACCTGAGCCAAGGTACACGCTTAACCCACTGACCCACCCAGGTGCTCGTGAAATTTCCTTTAAGTTTTAATCAACTTTTTCATCTATTAAAGTTTTCCCTTGTCTCAGAAAAGTATTTTTAAAATTCTCTGCAGTCCGGGGTGCCTGGGTGGCTCAGTCGTTAAGCATCTGCCTTCGGCTCAGGTCATGATCCCAGGGTCCTGGGATCGAGACCCGCATCAGGCTCCCTGCTCTGCGGGAAGCCTGCTTCTCCCTCCCCCACTCCCCCTGCTTGTGTTCCCTCTCTCACTGTGTCTCTCTCTGTCAAATAAATAAATAAAATCTTTAAAGATAAATAAAATAAAATAAAATATAAAATAAATAAAATAAAATAAAATAAAATAAAATTCTCTGCAGTCCTAAACTGGCAGTGAGTATTTAAGGATTAGATCTACAGTTACCTATAAAGATCTAATTTATAAATATCTACAGTTATCTATAGATTATATAGGGAGAATATTTATAAAATCCACGCTTCTTTAGCTTCACAATCTCAGCATCAAATTTTCTTATTTCTTGTTTTCATATTTGTTGAAATAGTATCACAACCTTTACAGTTAAATGATAATTTCAATGAGCACAAAATATGTATGTAACTTTTGCATTTTCCAGAAACCAAAATCAAAATAATACCTTAATTCATATCTCCATAATGAAGCAGTATTTGAGAAAAGGGGGGAAAAAATCACACTTAAATGATGAATATATCTTCTTGAAGTAACTTTATTATTATTTTATGATAGTGGAACTGGTCAGTATCTGTGCTTTTCTGTAATATACAACTGTCTGAGCTAATTATTGATCACTTAAGGCTCTGAAAATGTTACCTTCCATTTAACTAATTAACTGGCTTGTTTGCATTTACAGCCTTACATTAACATAACCCAAACTGACTTGAGCATACATGTTAGTTTGAGTTCCTTTGCTTCAGAAGCCCCTTCAAGCCCTTTTTATTATCTGTAGCCAGGCTCTAGGGGGAACATTTTTTTCCTCTTTGTTTATTTACATAGTCAGCTGCAAGCTCCAATCATCCAAGGCTGTGTAAATGTTTATCTTTGAAAAGACAGGCATACATTTGAAATATGAGGATAAGCTGTTCTGAGTCAGTCATCAGTGAGAGTCCCTTCCCCTGGACACACTTCTGTTTTTTCCTGGTGTCCCTAGTTGAAATTCACCCCTTCAGCCCCATGGGTCACTATTTGTAGTATATATTAGCATGCTGCACTTTTTAAGTAGGGTAGTGAAATAGACAATGCCAATTAAATATTTGGTCAGTAATATTGAAGTGTGTTACTGGATCTATAATTTGAGAAAATAATACAAAGAAGAATGGTTTAAAAGTGGAAAGTTATAAATCTTTTTAAACATTTTACAAATACCTTGCTTATTTATTTACTTATGGGTCTGCTTTATAGTTATATAGTTAGCTCTACATAAGGCTTAATTACTGATTTTTGATTTGACAAACAATTTGTAAGTCTCAAAGATACAGTTTAAAGGTGGAATTTTCACAGACTATTTTAATAGAGATTGATATTCAGTATTTGTCTATTTTCTGTATCAGATTACCTTGCCTTCTGGGGGAACGGTGGCGGTGGTTAGTAATGGTTAGTAATCCTATTTTTTTTTAAAGATTTTATTTATTTATTTGACAGAGAGAGACAGAGAGCGCGCACAAGCAGGCGGTGTAGCAGGCAGAGGCAGAGGGAGAGGGAGAAGCAGGCTCTCCCCTGAACAAGGAGCCCGACATGGGGCTCGATCCCAGGACCCTAGGATCATGATCTGGGCTGAAGGCAGTCGCTTAACCAACTGAGCCACCAGGCACCCCTGTAATCCTATTTTTAAAAATTTTTTTTCTAATCCAGAGCTTTCACAAGTGTTTTTGTGACATTTGTTTATATATATAAAATTTATATGTAATAATATATATAAATATATATAAATAATATGGTTATATATATATTTGGTTCAAGAGAGCTAACAAATCTTCATTCTGCAAATCTTTATTGTACACCCATTATAGGCAACCCAGTGTGCCAAACCTCCAAGACCCAAAGACAAATAAAACACTGCCCACTTATCATCTAGAAGGGGAGACAGACATGGAAGCAACTAATGTAGATGATGACCAGTGTTATAATGGGGGCATTTTACTAAGAACTAGAGGAATACCAGTTGGGGTAGTTAAAATTGAGGGGTTGGGGAATGGTGGTTACAGGGAAGGTATATCTGCTGGACATTCTAGAGGGACAAGACTTTTCTATGAGGTGAACAATATGAGTAAAGGTAGTCTTCATTTTCTACTCTAACAATGCATTCTTTTTTTCTTTTTTTTATTGGCACTATTAAAATGGTTAGATTCGATTGGCCTTACATTTGTTAGTGACAAAATTATGCCCTTAGTTATGAAAGACAACTAAAGTGGCCCCTACAATATGAATATTTACATATATCTGTTTCATTCTGTTGACATTGTTACTTTGCATGAACTAGTATTTGATAGTATTAAAATTTTAGATTTTAGATTTAGTATATCATAGGTGTTTGATATATTAAAATCCATGATCAAAAAATTTAACTGGGAGTTGAAAATGAGAATCTTTAAATCACAAAATTAAATGAAATAGTTGATAATGATACAATTGAGAATGAGTATTATGTGCTTAGAAATATGGGAAAAATCAATAAAGCAGCTATGGAATAAAAAATAGCCTGCTAATGAGAGAATATTTGAAATTTAAAAGAAGTCCTAGTATCATCTGAACATATGGACATAGTTTTCATTTCATGATTATAGATGCAATGTTCTGAGATATAGTAGTTTAGCTGGTTGACATATTTCAAGGATTTTCAAAGATTAAATTTCAAGCTATTTGTTCAGATTAGAAAAGTAATTCAGATGACAAACCCAAGTCTCTGAACCCATTTGAAGCAAAACAGGATTGTTGAACACTATCTCTTAACTCTCATTCCAATTTTTTAATGTGCTTCTAGATCTTAAAAGTTGTCTTGAGCAGCAGAGCTCTGCTGTCACTGAACCAGGCACAGACCGAGTAACTACTCTTGTTTGCTTGCCCCTTCCGACCTGACCACCTGGCCAAACCCAGGGCCTGCTTCTCTCTTTCAATATTCCAATTATGTAGGTTGAACAGGGACTATTTTTTTTTTTTTTCTACTTGAGAGATCTAGAAGAGGGTCGAGGGAGTGGGATAAATAAAGCCAGAGTGGTCTGATTGGCGTTTTTAATACTGCTCCCATCCCTGTTTTTCCCACTGTCACCTGGACTGTTGATGGGTCCTAGAGAAGGAACCCCATTTTCCTGCGTCTATATGTCTAGGTGCCATTCCTAATCATAATATTTTATTTTATTTTTATTTATTTTTTTAAAAGATTTTATTTATTTGAGAGAGAGAGAGCATGAGCCGGGGGAGGGGATGGTGGACAGAGGGAGAGGGAGAATCAGGCTCCCCGCTGAGCAGAGAGCCGGACGCAGGACTCAATCCCAGGACCCTGAGATCATGACCTGATCCGAAGGTAGATGCTTAACTGACCGAGCCACCCAGGCGCCCCTGTATTTTAAAAGGCTCTGTAGAAGCAAAGGAAAAAAAAGCTCTGTAGAAAAATGAGAATTTTCTTGTGCTAGTTTTCAATTTTATAGTAGCATTCCATGTGACAGCTTTATGGAAACATCTCTGTGGTTCATATAAGGCTATCTGTGGTCATATAATTAAAATTTTTGTGGCATCCATTTGGGAGTATCTGAATTATTGAGCATATGGGTAACAGGATAAAAAAATAACAAAAGGCCTTTTATAAAGTCAGGACTAGATTTGAGTTCTCTTGAAGTAGATGAACTTTCAGGTAACATAAAATTTCATCAGTGGAGAATACTTCTGCCTAAGACAGGACTTTTATGAAATATATTTTAATTTGGACAAGGAGGTCATGAGAAAATGGTTCATCTTCTGTGATGCAGAACAACTGTTTTAAAAAAATTAGTAATAAAAATACTACTCCCACTGGTGTTCTAGCCTACACAGGAAACACAGTGCAGACTCAAATTAGGTCTCCGCACCTTGATTCCTTCATTTTAGTGTCTTCTCCCAACCCTTTATCCCCTACCCTCTATATCCAGTATTCAGAAAAGGGACTTTTCCTTTTTTTCTTTGAGATAGAGTAGGCAGTTAAGGAAAGACCCCGGAGGGAGATACACATGCATTCTCCCCTATGACCCTAGCCAACAGTAACATATAACTTCATTATGATACATGTACATTGTGGTTTTGATCCCCTCCCTGCAGGGAGAAGGTTGCCATGACAGTTCCAACAAGGACCATATAGGACCAAACCCTGCCCCCCTCCCCTATTCCCCCACCAATAGGAGGAGTCCCTTAGATGATTGGAAGCAGCCTCAGAGACCACCCTAGCTATGACCCATAACCTATGCAAGCATAGAAAGGAAAGACAAAAGAAAACCTGACCCCTGATGCAGTTGCCACCTCTGGGCCTGTCCCCTTCTCCCACCTTGGGAGGGTACTTTCACTTTAACTGCTAGTAAAGGCTTGCTTAAGAGTTTGGCTCTGAATTCTTTCTTGGCCTTGGAGGGAATGGGATTGGCTGCTGACATTTGGATATACAGTGACATATTGGTTATTTACAGGTCAAATTTCTAATAGCTTCAACCAGCTAGAATATAACCAGAAACTTAGAAATAGGAGGAAAATATTAGAAAAGATGAAATGTTTGCTTATTAAAATATGTTTAGGCACAGGAGAGCCCTTCCAGTCCTTATTCCCACAGTCTTATTTCACATTTTTCTTAAATTAGAAAAGATTCTGATAATTTATGATGTTGAAATAGGCTAGAATGTATGGCAGTTTAAAGTCTAGTTTGTTGTCTTTATTTTAAAAAAGACACACTGAGCAAGGGACAGAGTGGTGGAGATTTAGGATTTTTAAAAGCTAATGTATAATCATGATACAAATTGGTAGCCAGTAGCCTGAAAATGATAGTCATGAGAAAAATGTCACTAAAAACAGAATGGAAAACTCCAAAAGCAAAGCAATGTGGAGTTATTTAATGTAGAGGCAATTAGCCATAATGTTCCAAATGTATATCACATCTGGACAAAAATTTCTTTATGGCTTAGTAATATTTTGATACTCTCAACATTTTTGTGTTGCAAAAAAAAAATCACTTATATAGCATACATTGGTCATTCATTATGCTAGGTATATGAGGTATTCAAGCCTGGGATTTTTTTATAGTAGTGAGTTTTTTTCTTTTAAATTATAAATGAGTGAGATTTTCTGGTGGCCCTTGGATGAGGATATTTCCTTACCTTTTCAGAGGCCCATGTGAAATTATTTTCCTAGGTACCTTAATCCAAACAAATTATAAAGTACATAATGTCCGTATTGACTTAAAGTTTATCACATGACCCATTTGTCTTCATTTAAAATTTACATGTCCTGGATCTTTGAGCTAGTCTAATACCGAGTATGGTCATATTAGGTTCATGATTCAGCTCTTGGGTCTGGTTCTTGCCAGCATTGATTATTTTTGGTCACTTACAGATGCATCACTTCATCACTAAAGATTTGCTTCCCTAACTTTTATGTGTATATAAGAAGAGCGAGGTGGGAGGAAGCAAGGGGCAGAGGGTGGTGGTAAAGACAGAGAAACCTAGACAGAGAGAGGCAACCAGATAGAGATAAAAAAGAAAATATATCTATTATATCTATATATGATCTTATTAGTAGCACCGTTCATTTAGAATTAATTATATACTATGTTACATCTCTTACGAAACTATCTTGACTTTTTAACTAGTTGTACTGTTTAACTTTTAAAGTGTATCTGTCTTCTTTCCCCAGTAACACTGTATGTGATATATATCATGTGTATATTTATATCTCTTGAAACTTTTTTATAGTTGTTACTTTAAAATTCAAATGTATCTATGAATGGTTTATTATCCTTAAAACATTTGAGTTTTGGTGTTCAATATAGGAACCATTAGTGACATGAGTCTATTTAAATTTAGGTTTAAATTAATTGAAATATATAGTTCTTCACATGTGATTAATGATTACCATATTGAACAGTCAGATATAGAATATTTCTGTTATCTCGGAAAGTTCTGTCGGGTAGTGCTGATCTACAAATTATCAAATGAATGATGGATTCAGTTATAATCCATTCAGATCTTTTTAAGAGAAGGTATTATTTGAAGCATACATGTATTTCTATGTGTGTAATACCCTATAAATCAACTCAGTCTTGAAAAACATGGTTTATGAGATTAGATTGACTTTGAATTAGGACATCAGATTCTGCTAAATAAATGTCTGTTTCTAAATTACTGCAGAATAATTTGTTCTCAATTCTTTAAGCATTTACTTCATAGTATTGTTTACATTGTAGACTGTGGCAAATTCTTTATCACATAGAAAGTTAGATATCAAGTTCATGCTAGTTTCAGAAATAGCGAGGCAAATGTAGTGCCGTGGGGATGTGAAGAAGGTGGGGGAGGTCTACAGGAAGGTGCCTCAAAGAAATAATTCTATAAGAAACATCAGTTAACTATGGAATATCAAATATATTCATTTCAGATGACTTCATAGAGATAGTTTGATATAGGATCCTTTTCTCACCTGATTTCTAAATGCTGAATCTTTGATTAGTAGTATAATGACATTTCTTATATACTTAATATTTTATAACCTTGTGATACAGCTTTTTTTGATTCCGTGTTTATTGACTTTACCTACTTAATATGACCTTGAATTTAGAAGCTCTTAAACATTATATTTTGAAGAGAATGATACATTTTTTTTTTAAAGAATATTATACCTGACAGTCCAAAACTATTGCTAACTCAGTGTTTTGTGTCCTCATGGACATTGAGGTGGAAGTTCAGAATTTCTCAATTCAGAGTTAAATCCAAACCCAAATCAAAATATCATCATAAATTAATTTTAGGAAACCTCCATACAGTGAACTGTTTGTTGCCTTTGTTTCAATGGGGCCTCATCAGATGAGAATATATTTCACCTAGACATAGAAAGAAATCCATTTTAAGCTTGTAAGTAATTGTGCATTCTGTTTTTATATTTATTTATATATGTATAAGTGATATGCCCTGATGTTTCATTATGGAGAAAAAAAAGCTTTAAATAAAAGTAAGTTTTTTAAAAATTCCTGATACAGGAAGCAAAAAAGCCAGTACAGTTTCTAATTGCCTTTTAGAGTCTCTGAGTTCCCTCATTACCTGTGATTTAAGCTAAAAATGAGGTAATTATAGATAACATCAGTGTTTATCTGGTTGATCTTGGCACCTGCAGTCCTAATGTTGTAGCTTACCCATATCTGGTGCCACACTTTACAGTCTGATGCTGACATACCTAATTTACACTTCTCATATTTCCATTGATTTTTAAGTTAGATGTTCCTTGTTCCATTTGAATAGTATTTTTAAAATCATTTCTTGAAGATGGCATAAAAGTATATACTCCTTTACTTGGAATATTGGATTTATGGTACAATCCTTTCATTAGTAGAAATCTTTCACTAATATATTTCTATACAGATTTAAAATTTATTGTGTCCTTTTACCTATATATTTGGTAAAGCAGTTATGGTCACTAATATGGCAATTTTTTTCAAATATTGGCATGCACTTCAGGATCATAAAATTGTATAAACCTTTTTGCATCAGATTCAGTTTTCTTACCTTGTGCTTTTCACCGTCAAATATTCTACACATCTAACTCTCATCTTATTTTGCATAAAGATCACCTTTATTTTGCCCTGGCCTTTAGTACTACTATTTCTAGTCAAATCTCAAAAAACAAGATGATCAAGGGCTAGCTGACCTTGTAAACTACAGGATCATCTCTGCAGAGCTTCTTCACCATACCACCCCCTTACCATACCTCCCTCTTTGATCTTCCTTCTCTGTGACCTGTTCAACTTCCCCCTGGTGATAATCATTCTCCATTCCCCTCATTCTTTATCAGTGAAAACCAGACTTAGCTCCTCTTAACCAAGTATTGAAGATCCTGAGTACTAGACTGTATGTAGTCTCTGAATTGTTTTCAGTAACTGTAGTCATTTGGGTTTCTTCAGTTAGCCCCATAAAGACATTGCTGCCTGCCCAGCTGGTGCCTGAAAATGGGGGTAGAAATCATCCTATAAAATATACAGTATAAAATTATTTTCTCTAGTGTGTCATCATTTGGGGCAATTCAGAAATTTTCTAGTCCAGAACTGCCACATAATCAAGTAACTTATGCATTATTTAGGTTACAAAAGTAATTAAACAATTATATTTAGAAGGTGCTAACTAGTTTTATACTAACTTTATGTGCGTATCTTAGGAAATACTACATTAAAATATATAATTAGAAAGAGATCTTACAATCATCAGCCGTATTTATTCACTGCGTATTCTAGTTGATTGCCATGTCAAAAAACAAACAAACAAACAAACAAAAAAACCCTACCAAAACCCAAAAGCATTGCCAAGTGGATTAGCTACCTAAATAGGTATTCTTGGAGGGGAGACCTCAATTGCTGCTGCAGAAGTTGATTTCATTTCCTGAGAAATGACTGCAACACTCATGGCCAACATTTTTAATCAGTCACAGTGTTCTTTTCTGAGGAGCACATGGTAGCCTCAGAATCCTTTTTCACACAGTGCTTCCAAGGCAGCCACTACCAATCCATTAACAATGGCCTGAGAAATAAACCAGTTTCTCTGCCTTTCTCTGCCTTTCCCTGCGTAGATGCTGGTTGTTTTTAGGGACCCAGTGTCTGCAAGGCATAGTGGTTACCACTAGATGGCACTAGTGCTTTGTCAAGAGAGTCCTTAAGGGCCAGGTGTCTCTCTAATCTGTTCTATTTGAGGCATTTACACACCAAATACCCCAGGTTGTTTTTAACCACTCACAGCAGCTGTTGACTTACTTTCTCAGTCCAGCGTCCAATTGGTGAAAACTTATCCCTGTACCCATGGACTTGATGTTCAAAAACTGGAAATCTAAGGAAGAAAATATAAGGTCATATTCTTGTCTTGCCTTGTTGCCAGAGGCCATTTTTGTCCTTTGATGTCTGCAATACCGTGTTTCCCTAGTGTTGCTTCCAGGAAGATGCTTTTCCTAATTCTTTTTTTTTCTCTTAGTCAATTCTTATGAGTCTTAGTTTCCTCATTGATAAAGAGGGGTTAAAAATACACATCCTAGGAGAGTTGTTGTAAAGGTTAAAAGTGATTTACTTAAAATACTGTATTTTTAAATATATATGGATTTTTTATTTTTTATTTATTTATTTTTTAAAGATTTTATTTATTTGACAGAGAGAGACACAGCAAGAGAGGGAACACAAGCAGGGGGAGTGGGAGAGGGAGAAGCAGGCTTCCCGCTGAGCGGGGAGCCCGATGTGGGGCTCGATCCCAGGACCCTGGGATCATGACCTGAGCCGAAGGCAGACGCTTAATGACTGAGTCACCCAGGCACCCGTGGATTTTTTTTTTTAGCATTTTAATGGCATCATTGCCAGATTTTGGCTGTTACGGGCACACTATTTACTTTTTTTAAATATAGACAAAGTTTAGGAACTACCTTTTCTTTATTTTTGTTAAGCTGAAAAATTCCACCACTGACTCGTCAATAACTTAGTATTCTTTGCCCATGTCCTGATCTGAGTTCAGGCGTAGGTCCCCATTTGTATTTATGATTGTAAAAAACTTTTATTTGGGTTCAGCTCCCCTCAAAGGGCTAAACTCTTCAACACTTTGTCCTCTTGGAGACTGTTGAAGCTCTGACAGCCCAGCTCTTAGGGTAACATTTGAGTGCGTATGGTGCTGCTATTATTTTCTACACTCAGTTTTTATTTTTAGGTATAAAACTAGTTCTCCCTTTTCTGTACTGCCAGGGTGCTTTGCCTTCACCAGATTATTATTGGTTTACAGATCCATCTACCTTCTTAACTTCATGCTTTCTCTAATCTTTCTATGTGCTAAGCACATGGTAGGCACGGTCACTCATGTTTACTCCGTATCAGTGTTCATTAATGAAACACGAGGCCCTAGAAGAGCAAGACAATGAATTATCTGTGGCCTTCGTGTTTCTCTGTTGTTACAGAGCTCTTCATCAGTTTGAGGCGTTAAGCCTTAATTGGAACTTTAAGTACACTGAATAAATTGAGATGATTGTGAATTCCAAAGATAATGTTTCCATTTCACATGCCCCAGTCTCCTGTTCTCTCTACCGACACTGTAATCAAGGCCCAGGGTCTTATTTAAGCTAACAAATAATTATCCTTCATTTCATAAGTAGTATGTAACTTGACCTTAAAAGACTGCGTAACTTGACAAGATGGCAATGAATCTAGCCACCAGCTGTGTCTACCTTCACACTGTCCTGGTCCCTGTGAATAGGAGCTGATTTTGGAAGAGACTTGGGGAGTCCTTGCCTCACACTTCCCTCTCTTATCTGGAATGTATCGGTGATTTCAGGCCATGGAACTGCATGGTCTTGCACAAATTTTGATTCCTTTTGGGTTCTGAATCCATTTAAAATCTGCAGTTTTTGCTTGCAGACCACAAGCTATTTAGACATACTTAACATTTTCTGAGATGTACTCATTGCTTATCTCATCTTTGAGTACTGCTAAAATTGGATAAAAACAAAACCTGAATATGAGATGTGGATAATATATGTGAGATTGTTGGGAAATGGATAATGTATTTAAAATATTATGGGTAATACAAATGGACTAATGTGATTTTAAAAAAAGAACATTTCTTTGAGCTTGGAGCGGCTAAGAATTACTTAAGCATGAGAACAGCGGAAAGAGCATCAGGAGAAAATGTTAGATTTAAATTAATACACAAATTAAAAAGCTTTACTGTGTTGAAAACCAAGGTATTGGGTTAAAAAGTATATGTGTGTGGCAGACAAAGGTGTGATGTTTTTAATGTATTAAAACTCCTCCTTTGGGACAATAATACGGCACACTAAAATAAAAGCAGTATTATAATTATTATTAACAATAATGCTAATTTTAAAAAAGAAATAAAATGACTCAAGCATGAAAATTTTTCACTTTCACTAAGGATACAAATGCAAATTAAAATAAAAAGTATTATTTTCTGTTATGAATGGAGTGTTGGGAATAAAATTTTCATGGAGCGGTGGTAGGAATGTATCTCTTTGGTATGGAGCCAGAGTGCTTGTCTCATTTGGCATACTTAGCCACTAGCCCCTCCTGGCAGAAGGCTTGGGGATCAATGCTACAGGGCTGAGCTGGAAGTTCTCCTGCTTGTGGCAGTCAGGAATGTGCCATTGCCTGCATCACTCTTCTGGAAAACTCTTTGGAGAAGATACTCCACAGTCAGGTGTTTTAGCTGTAGGCGTGCAGTGGGTTGCATTACTGGCCCTAAGATAACATAGTGAGCAGGCTGTCCTTTCTCAAAACGAATCAGGTCTGGCCAGTGACAACTGCATGTGTATATCGGAGGATGGTTGAGGGTTTTAAAGGCTTTCTTTTGAGGAAGTCTCTCTGAAGAGATTGCCAGGATTTCAGCCTTGATGATAAGTTTTAATTTATAAGTTTACTGTGGTATTATGAAATCTGAGAGAAATTTCATAAAGCTGTGCTCAGTAGCCTCAACTGTTGACAAATGATTCTTGATGTTTAGTTTGGTACAAGATGCAGGGAATATAGGTCTACTTCCTTTATTCAAACTCAGTAAATGGTTTGGGACAATTAATTTCCAATTGTTTCCCAGTAGAGCAGATTTACTTGTATATTAATGAGGCACAGGTGTTAGGCCCCCGGTGTCTGCGCGCCTGGGAGGCATATTTCAGTTGTTTATCTGCTCAGCCATAGGTACTGCAAGGTACTCAAGCTTGCCTTTAACAGTTTTTACAGTGAGGCTTTTTAATTTTTTGATGTTTTTTTCAAATTTGCCTGCACCTGTTAAAATTTTAAAACTGATCATGTAGAAAGAAGTTGCAGAGATTTCAATAGGAAATAGCACTAAAAGTTAAAGTAGTCTTCTATTATATTTAACACCCCAGCCTGACACTAAAGAGAAATGGGTTCATTTAAACAGATATTTCATGTGAGAAGCCAATATAATCAACGGTACCCTTTTTGTTGTGTATTTTTGGAGCAGGTATGTCTTTGTCAATGGCTAAAGCAGTCATGTATTTATATTAATATTCATTTTTTTTCTTGTTTCACTGAACTGCACTACCAACATTTTAGAGGAAATGGAATAGCCTCCATAGACATTATGAATTTCAGTAGCTGGCACAATTACAGCGATCTACATATTCATTAAATCTACAGAAGAACTGTGTCCAAAAAGACAGCCATGTGTTCAGAAACAGTACACAACTAAATATATACGTTTTAAAAGTTGCATTTCTTAGACTTTATTTAAAATTAATTTCCTGTTAGCACTCCTCTCCAAGCAGAGAATTTTAACAAAAGGATCCCTATGCTTTGGTTCCTTGCATATAGGAAAGAATGGGAAGAACTATTTGTAAACAACAATTACTTGGCAACAATAAGGCAGAAGGGGATTAATGGGCAGCTGAGAAGCAGCAGGTTCCGCAGCATTTGCTGGAAGGTAAGAAGAAAATATTTATTTACAGTTTGTGGTTGCAGTATATCAACACATTACCTGATGCCCTGGGAGATTACCCATGCAGGGGATCACTGAATTTTCCAGGAGACTTCACTCTCGATTTTTTGGCCATCCAAGTTTATCTTTCATAGGACATTTACTAATAAGGTTGAACCACCTTAGTCCTGAGTAACTGTTGATGGTAAAGGAGTCATTTGAAATAGCTGTTCTTTCATCTCATTTGATAGAGCAGAATTCAAAGCAACACCTTTACATCCCCCAGAGGCTTCTGCAGAAATCCTTGAAGCCGGGCAGGAGCAGAGTGGGATTTACTTCCAGCTTCCCATTGTATCAAGTGCAGCCATTTAGTCACCCCCCTTTTTGATTCAGAAACAGCAGATGGAAAAGATTTTTCAATTTTTTTTTTTTACTGGAAACAAAGTGAAGGGCAGCAGGAAAGAGAAGTGGAAGAAAATTAGGTCAGTCTCCTAAGAGAAAGGGCCATTGATTACCAAAACTAGTGATAATCTGCAGTTATCTTTTTTTAATTGCCTGGAAATATTGTCCCTTTTTGTTCTCTCAAAATGAATTAATTGAGGTTTAGACTTATTTCTGAAATGACTCCTGTTGAAAGTTTTTTAGGTTTTATCTGCAGAAACTGAGCATACAGAGTCTGTGAAAGTAAAGACAGTAAGAAACACATGATGCATTAGAGTTTTAGATTTAATAATTTAAATTTAATAATTAAAATACGTTTTTCTTCTGTTAGATGCAGGCAGTAAAGGCAGGGGACCTGCTGCTAGAATATTTGTATACAAATATTTGTGCCCCACCCCCATTCCTTGTTGTTTAACTTTTAGTATCCTTCGTTTGCTAAAAATAAACTCAAATCCAGATTTATTTTAATGTTGTATTAAACTAAATGAAATAAAATTTGTCTTTTTAAGAATGCTTGTTATTTTCATAAGCTGGTTGCCAGTTGTAAATTACATTTCTGCCTTAAAAGGAATGACTTCACTTCTCAAGCCGTGCCCTCAGGTTGTTCTTTTCCGTCCTTTACCTGCCGGTTTTAAGACAAATCTTAAACCTTGAAATTAATCATTGGACTTTGTGTCTGTCAATATGCC
The DNA here is from genome assembly GCF_054177405.1 of Leptonychotes weddellii. Lineage (NCBI taxonomy): Eukaryota > Metazoa > Chordata > Mammalia > Carnivora > Phocidae > Leptonychotes > Leptonychotes weddellii. Next base: position 73,102,005 of record NC_138369.1, read on the forward strand.
ATTAATATAAGACTGTAAAATGGGAATTATACTTGAGCCTCAGTGCATTCTTGTTCATTTTTAATATAAATCTGGAGGGGAGCTTGATTCAGTTTTGTGGTGTAGCTTTTGGGATCTTGTTCTTTTGACCTCCGTTCACTTTTTGAATTGTCCAAATATATATAAACATTCCCAAATATAATTTATTGGGAACTGGAATGCTATGAATATGAAATACCATGAATATGAATACCTCTCGCAATATTCAATATGAGTATCTCTTTCAGGTGATTCTCTTTGACAAATAGTTTTATATGTTGCTTGTTAGGATTTTTACAGAAGTTTCCTTTTTTCTTTTTTTTTTTCCTTGACAGTTATTTCTTTGTGTCCTTCCTCAAGATAAAAGTCAGTGGATAAGTAGAATTAAAGAATTAAGAGCATGGTATAGCAACGTTAAAGAAATAGTAAGTTGTACTTTAATTAATGTAATTGTTTTCTTATGTATGCTTTAAAGTCCAGTAACCTCTGATCTTTGTGTGTGTGTTTTCTTTCTTTCCTTGCCAGCACATCACAAACCCGAGGAAGGTTGTTGGCCAGCAAGATTTGATGATCAATAATCCCCTTTCACAGGATGAAGGGGTAAAGTTCATCTTTATTCATATCTCAACTTCTTTTGCCCATAAGAATATGCTTATGAGACTAGTTATCAATCACAATGAAAGCAGTGTTTTTTCATGCCAGTTAGTTTTTTTTACTCCATATATTATGCAACCTAAAACCTGATGGAAATTATTCCATGCTATATTCATCCTGTGTTGTAGGAGGTTTATGATCTATTTCTGTGGAATGGCACTATGGAGAAGTCCCAGGGGACCATAAGAACTCAGGGTAAAAGAGAAGAGCATAAACAGGAGGATAGAACTGTTTTATCAAGGTTGTAGTGGGCAGTGAGGAGGCTAGGAAACCTCCCTTTATGATAAAAATAGATAAGCGTTCACTTGGTGGGACTAACTTCCAAGAAGAAAAGTGACTATTTGTAGTGAGTCTATTAAGTTTTTAAAGATATTGAAAAAGATCTGCCTATCCCCACTGATATTCCAGCAAAGACTAATAAGAATAATTGCTACTTTAGAGGTATTGTATAACTTCTTCGATTGCTGCTCTAATTCCTGTTTCCCTGCTAACAGAAATTATTTTTCAGCTAATATATAATATTAGCATTTCTTTTTTTACCTGATACATATAGTTGTTATGATATAGTCAATAGTAATAGCAGCACAGAATATTAAGTAAATTTTAAAACTTTGCTTAAATTCACATTTTAAAAAGTATCTAAAAATCTGTTTGATCATAAAAACCAAGCTTTGCAGAAAACATTATATGTCTAGCGCTTTGGGAATTCAGATCAGGTTCAAGTTGAGACCAGTTGGCCTATGGCCCTGCTCTAATCCAAGTAGACCTCTTTGTTGTTTGTAAGGGAAGTAGTGGATGTAGAACAGCAAAACTATCATTCACTTTATAAGATAATACAAAAATTTAAAATATATACAGTATTATTACTGGAAAAATTGATGTTAGTATAAGGATATGTTTCTGGTATTAAACTAGCTTTTAATAAAAATTATTCCAATTTCAGGTTTCCTTTCCACAATGTGAAACGATAACTCAGAGAAGGATAAATTTGATCAGTTAAATTATTAAATTGAGATCATAAAAGTCAAGCAAAGGTGTAAGATTATCTTAAATAGGTTGTTTTCCTTATTTCAGAGTCTTTGGAACAAATTTTTTCAAGATAAAGAACTGCGATCAATGATTGAACAAGATGTCAAAAGAACGTACGTAGAACTTTTAGTAATTCAAATTAGTGTTATCTCTTTGTAATTGTAGTAAAATACAAAATCCATAGAGGAGTTTTAATTGAATGCAGTATTTGCTTTGTATTAGTAACAAAGTTATTGTGGCCATTTTTGATAGCAACAATTATTTTCTATTCTTAAAATATAGATTCCTGTTTTCCCTTTTCAACATAAGTTGTAATACTGATAATCTTAATATTTAATCCATTTTTCAGTTTTCAACAGTGATTGAAAATCATGTGCTTCTGATTAAGGTTATATTATGTGGTCATAATATTGGTATTGCTAAAAAAATTGTCTCTTGCTTCACACCTTTGAATCTCTTTCTAACCAAATTACTTTTTAAATGACAACTATTATTTTTACCCTCCTCATTTCTGTCTCTCTCAAAGTCATTCAGGTTTGCAAACAACCTCTTCTCTGCATCTACTTAGTATTTACCATGTGAAAGAGTTGTTTACTTAGCTCATGGTTAATTAATATCCATGACTTTAATATATTGGGCTCCATCTTTCTGGCTCATGTAGTGAGAAGTACATGGAATTTGTGTGCGAAAGTCCTAGGATAATTTCTAGCAACATATGCTATAATCTTAAGCATTTTACTTTTCAATGAACATCTTTCCTCAGTGTCCTTTTCTGTAAAATGGGGATAATAGTTAACCTAAAAGGATTGCTGTATATTAATAAGTGTACATTTTAATAGTAGTATTTAAATATGTTTGCACTTTTTTTCTAAAGATTTATTTATTCATCCTAGAGAAGGAGAGAGAGTGAGCATAATATAATGATATAATATTATGAGCAGGGGAGAGGGACAAAGGGAAAGGGAGAGAGAATCTCAAGTGGACTCTATGCTGAGCATGGAGCCCAACATGGAGCTCGATCTCATGACCCTGAGATCACAGCCCTACATCATGACTGGAGCCAAAACCAAGTCGGACTCTTAACCTACTGTACCACCCAGGCGCCCCTAGATATGTTAACACTTTAAGCTGTAAACAGTTACATAAGTGTTAGTAAATTTAATCATTGGATCTAGGATAGCAGAGTCATGGCTATCCCTAGTGCCTTTTTCCAGGTTCTTCTGCAGCTTCGCCTGTCTGCCCCACCGCTAGTTCAACTCCTGCTAGACCTGTCACAAGGTCAAGGCCTCTGGCTCTCTGAGATCCATCTCTTTCCAGGTCCCAAACACTGCATAATCAGATGACATAGACTGCTATTAAGGTTATACTACATATTGAACAAATCACATTTTCTATTTTAAAATGAAAATCAGTGGCGGGGTGCCTGGCTGACTGAGTCGGTAGAGCGTGTGACTTTTAATCTTACGGTTGTGAGCGCAAGCCCCACATTGGGCCTAGAGCTTACTTTAAAAAAAAGAAAGAAAGAGAGAGAGAGAGAGGAGAGAGAGAGAAAGGAGAGAGAGAGAGAAGGAAAGGAAGAAAGAAAAGAAAGAAAGCAGTGGAATCATGGGTTCAGAGTACAACAGAATTGTATGTAACTGGCACTGGCGGCAGGTTGAGGGGAGGGAGGTATGGGATCATTTTGATGAGCTGAGTTATGTAGGTAACCCGAGAGTAACCAATTATAGGGAAACTACTCTCAGAGGCGTCAGTGCTTGACTTCTAGTATATAGTTGCAGAAAGTAGAATGCCATTGTATTGGTGCCCAGGAGGCACTCAAATACTTGTTGGAAAAAACAAAAAACAATTTCCTCACCAATCACTTAAGTAACTGCATAATCAGTGGCAGTAAAACAGGCCTCTTAAAAACAAAATGCATGGTATATATTGCTAACCAAACGGTAAAGGTATCCTTTAAAAAAAAAAAAATTGGTAGGCAGTTATCTTAGAAAATTTGGCTAATAAGAAGGATTATGATTAATCTCTCTACTGTTATCAAATGATAATGGCACTGGAGTGGAGTCACATACTCAGAGGCCCTGTGGACCAGACTGGTTGAAAGACAAAGCAAACAAGAGAAGGGGAAAATAAAACTCAGACAGCCAAACCTCATAGGAAGTGGCACTGAGAGCCCATTGATTATTTTGGTTACTTAACACAAACATTTATGCTTTGCTGGGTGAGAAAGTGTTATTTCGTGAAAAGCGTATTTGGTTTTATATTTTCTATGCATTTTTCATATATTTAAAATGTGTGTGTGCATGTGGTGTGTACAACACATAGATGGCTAACTTATTCTCTTACAGTTGTCTCCACTGGTACATTTTAATTCAGTTGGCAAACCTGAGATTCAGGGATGGCAGTTAGGAGACCCTATAGTTCATAGCATAGATGGAGGAGGTTGCATCTTCTTCCCCAGAAGGCTCTTCCATGGCTCTCCTCCACATTTAGAGAAAGTCTCCTTGCCATCCCTATATAAATTCTGTGGCAGGTAGCTTAGCTTGTAAGGTAAGACTGTCAATCTTTTAAGCCACCAAATCGCCTAATGATAAAAGCTGAATAGCTTGACTAATTTTACTACTTTAGGTAATACATTCTCTTTATAAGGTACTACATGATCTAAAATCCATGGTTTTCAATCCAGTCTGTAAGGCATCTCGTGATGCAATAGGAGAAGAAAAGAAGAAATACAGCTCAACGAATGTTACACAGTGTTACTCATTTACTAGCATCTGTGATAAGAATTTTGTTTTTTACTGTACGTTTATTGAATGTCTACTGTGTCCCAGCCTTATCCTTTGCATTGTGGGAACAGAGTGGTGAATAAGACAGACAAGGGCCTGCTTTCATGGGATACACATTTTAGTGTCGGGGGGGTGAGGGGAGTGAGACAGTCAGCACGTATAGATAAAGAAGATAATTGTAAAGGATGGTAATTGCTGTGAAGAAATAAAGCAGGGTGATAGGATAGTTAGAGGGATGGCAGTTTTAGGAACAGTGATTAGAAAAGGCATCTCTGAGAAGATGACATTTAAGCTGAGATGTGAAAAATTTTAAAAAGCCAGCCATGTGAAGATCTAGGGAAAGAGCATTCCAGGCAGAGGGAACAGCTAGTGCAAAGTCCCTCAGTGAAAATAAGCTGGGTGTTTTGAGAAACCGAAGGGGGGCAGGTGTGGCGGGAAGTAAGTGATTTAAGTAGGGAAATTTGGGAGAGAGCAGGTGCCAGACAAGCAGTCCTGTAGGCCAAAATAGGGAGTTGGGGTTTTATTCCAGTTGCAATGGGAAGCCATTGGGGGATATTGAGTAGGGCTGTGATATCTAAAAAGATCATTCTGGCTGCTGTGCAGTGGGGTGGGTAGAGGTGAAGATGGAATCTGGGAAAGTAGGAGTCTTGTGGTATGATTCCACATTAAGTAATGTTAGTGACTTAGATGAAAGATGTAGTAATGAAGATGGTTAGGAGTAGATAGGTTGAGGATGTGCATTTTCTATTTTTAAATATTAAGTATAAGAGGTCATTATATGTAGTTTTCTCACATTCGTCAGTTCTCTTCCACTTTTGCTGCCCTGTTTGTAGGTCTTTTTTTTTTTTTTGCCTCCTGTCTAGAGTCTCTCACTTGTTTAATTGTTTTCTTCAGATCTGTTCTCTTTCTCCTCTAGTCGAATCCATGTGTTGTTACAGCCTTATTTTCAGAAAGCACATCTAGTCATGCTACTTGCCTAGTCTGAAGCCTTCTCTGACTCTCTGGTCTGCCGAAGAATGGATTTACCCAGACCCCTAACACACACATGGTTCCCTTTTAGAGTTTTCCAGCTCTCTTTCTGTTACTGACATCTAGTTTAACTCCACTGCAGTCTGAGAGCATGATTTCTCATCTGCCAAATTGGTTTGGGTGTGTTTTGCGGTCCAGAACATGGTATATCTTGGTGAAGGTTCCATGTGAGCTTGAGAAGAATGTGTACTCTGCTGTTGTTGGTTGAAGAAGTACATAGGTCTCAGTATATTCAGTAGATTGATGATGTTGAGTTCACCTGTATCCTTCTGATTTTCTGCCTGCCAGATCTGTCCATTTCTGATAGACAGTTATTGAACTTGCCAACCATGATAGTGGATTTTAAAAGTTCTTATTGCAATTTTATTAGTTTTTGCTTCACACGGTTTGATGCTCTGTTGTTAGGTGTATATATGTTAAGGATTGATACGTCTTCTTGGAGAATTGACCCCTTTATCATTATGTAATGCCCTTTTAAAGAAATCTTTTAATTAGGGTCAGCCTGGTGTATTTTTCTCCATTCATTTACTTCTAATCTAAATATGTCTTTGTATTTAGAGTAGGTTCCTTGTAAGTAATATATAGTTGGGTTGTGTTTTTGATCCACTCTGACAATCTCTGTCTTTTAGTTGGTGCATTTAGACCATTGGCATTTAAAATGATTATTGATACAGTTGGATTATTGTCTATCATATTTGTTACTCTTTTCTGTTTGTTACCTTGTTCTACGTTTCTATTACTGTCTTCCGCCCTTTTTCAGCCTTTTGTAGTTTTAATTAAGCATTTTATATTATTTCATTTTCTTTCCTTTCTCAGCATACCAGTTATACTACGTTTACTTTTTTTTAGTGATTGCCTTAAATTTTACAATAGACATTTTAGGTAATCCATATCCACTTTCAAATAACACTATACCACTTCATTGATAGTGTGAGTACTTTATAATAACAAAGTCATCCAAACTCCTTCCTCCCATCCTCTGTGTCATTGCTGTTATTCATTTCACTTATATATGAGCATATATATATCTATGTATGTTTGCACGTATACATACATATAAGCACACATAGTTGAGTACATTGTTGGTATTATTTTAAACAACTGGTATCTGTTATATCAATTGACAGTAAGAAAAGTAAGTTTTTATTTTGTTGCACTTATTCCTTCTTATGTTTTTCCTTTATGTAGATCACAGTTTCTAACCTATATTATTTTCTTGTAAATCACTTCTTGTGAAGCAGGTCTACTGACAACAAATTCCCTCAATTTTTGTTTGTCTGAGAAAGTCTGTTTGTCCTTTACTTTTAAAGGATAATTTCACAGGATATAGAATTCTAGGTTGGTGTTTTTCTTCTGTCAACACCTTGAATATTTCACTTTACTCTCTTTTTGCTTGTGTGGTTTCTAAGTAGAAGTTGGATGTTATTCTTCCCTTTGTTCCTGTACAGATAAGGTGTTTTTATTTTTGTTTTTCCTCCCCCTCTTTAAGGATTTTATCTTTGATTTTCTGTAGTTTGAAGATGATATGCCTAGGTGTAGTTCTTTTGCATTTACCTGGCCTAGTCTTCTCTGAGCTTCCTGGATCTGTGGTTTGGTGTCTGACATTAATCTGGGGAATTTTTCTGTCATTATTGTTTCAAATATTTCTTCTGTTTCTTGCTCTGTGTCTTCTCCTTCTGATATTTCCATTGTGTGTATGTTACATCTTAGGTAGTTGTCCCATGGTCCTTGGATTTTCTGTTCTGCTTTTTTGTTTTGTTTTGTTTTCAGTCTTCATTCTCTTTGCTTTTCAGTTTTCAAGAATTTTGTCCCCATCTACCCTTTAGCTCAGAGATTCTTTCCTCAGTTATATCTCATCTACTAATAAGCCCATCAAAGGCCTCCTTCACTTCTATTACAGTGTTTTGTTATCTCTAGCACTTCTTTTTGATTCTTTCTTAGGATTTCCATCTCTGCTTTTATTGCCTGTTTGTTGTTGCATGCTGTCTACTCTATCCATTAGAGCCCTTAGCATATTAATCATAGGTGTTTTCAATTTCTGATCTCATAAGTCTGACATCTCTGCCTTGTCTGGTTCTGATGCTTGCTCTGTCTCTTCAAATTGTGCCTCTTGCCTTTTGTTATGTCTTGTAATTTTTTTCCTGGTAGCCAGAACATGTTGTGGTAGGTAAAAGGAACTGCTGTAAATAGGCCTTTAATAATGTGGTGATAAGGTGAGTGGGGAGGGGAGGTGTTCTTTAGTCCTGTGATTAGGTCTCAGTCTTACAGTGAACCCATGCCTCTGGACCATGACCTTCACAAGTGTTTCTAATTCTCGGCACCCTCTTAGATGGGACAGAATGGTTGAAGTGGACTGGAGTTGGGTATTTCCCTTCCACCAGGTCATTTAGGGTCTAAGAATACCCCAGCAGATTAGGCTCTGGTTAACTAGTTTTCCCTGAGGGCAGGTTTTTGTTGTTGTTGTTGTTGTTTGTGTTTGTTTTTATTTTTGTTTTTTGAGGGTAGGTTTTGTTAAGAACAGAGTGCTGTGTTCAGAATGACTCCACCCCCCCCACCCCCGTACTGGAAGCCGAGGGGATTTTTTTCCTGATATTTACTGTGGAAGCCTGGTCAAGCTCTTGGAGGTGTTCAGGGGGTCCTTCCTATTATTGGGTCCCTCGGAGTATTTAACTCTCAGAGTTGTCCATACTGAGCTTCTAGCAATTTGTTAAGTATTGTTCAGGTTTTCCTATCCTGCATTGGTTCCTGTGAGGGATTTTGCTTATGAGTTCTGCTCTGGTAAGTTGTGACTCCCTATATTTGCCTGTTTGCCCTGTGTCCTCCACTCTCTTAATAGATCCAAGAAGAGTTGTTGATTTTTCAGTCTGCTCAGCTTTTTACTTGTTGGGAAGGAGTAGTGATGTCCAGGTTCCTTATATGCAGAACCAGAAATCTGAAGTCCCTCCACAGTTCTGTGTTAGATCAGTGCTGTGTCATTATTTCCTGAATGGATTTTGTGTTTTCCATTTTCCATGCTTTGCATTACTTGCTTGTCCTCTCTTGGAATGCTGTTTCTCCCCATTGCTCCCTTTTGGATTACTGAAAACTCATTTTTAAAGGCTTGAGTTCATCACCACACTGTTCATGACGCATTTTCCAGTCTTTACAATTGGAAATAATATGTGCCTATTCTGTGTTCTAGTAGAATTTCTTAATAACTTTTTGATGATATTACTTAATTTCTTTGGGTCCTATATTTACTTAGACCCGCCAGTGTATTCAATCTGCCAATGTATTTAGTACATTTATATTAATCTCCTCAGAGTGCCAGGCACTGGAGATGCCAAGATAAATATGTCATGGACCCTTAAGAATCTCAAAGTCTAATAGAGAAAGCAGCCAAAAAAAGTTACGGTACAAGATAACTGGTGCTATCATGGAAAGAGTATGTATGAGCACTTTGATGTTAGCCCAGGTCTCGTCTTTCAGATCTACTGGTAAGCCCTTAAAGGGCATGGACCTGATCTTGTTTTTGTGCCACTGCAGAGTCAAGTTGATGCTTAATAAAGGCTCATGGATTGTGATTCTTATCACTGATGATCTGTATTGTTCAATTTTAGTAGTAACAATCTTTAACATTTTTAGTCTTTAGAGACATAGCACGCTTTGAAAAAAAATACTGTTATTAGCCTTCTAGTCCAAGTTTAAACAAGATAATTTCATCTCATAAGCTGTGTTGTTGCCATCATTATTGAATTTATTTGATCTGAATATGTATTAAATATTATCTTCTCCTCAACTAATTTTAATATTCCTTTATTCTACTAGCCCTTTTTTGCCTCAGAGGGTTTTGTATTCATTTCAATTAATTGTTGCTTATGTCAACCTAATGAGGTTGTTACTGTTCTCATTTTTATTACTGAAAAAAACTGATAATCAAAAGGTAAATCAAGGAACTTCTAATTTACAGCATTTCTAATTCAGAGCTTGAATTGTCCATTCTGAACCAATTTTGCCATGCTTCAAAGGCTGGAACATTAAATGAAATAAAGTATTACTTGAAATGATGGGAAATACTGAGTTCAGAATAAAATACCATTTCCATACTAAACGCCAGAGAAGTCTGTTATTTGGTCTATCAGGGTCTATTCTAAAAGATATTTGTAGTGTATGTAATGTCATTTGCAACCTAACATTTATAAGCTGTTTATGAACAGTATCACTCTTTCTTCAGATGCATTTTCCTCTCTCTTGAATTAAATGATTAAAATTCTTTAACTATTATCATTGTAACTTTGACTGTATTTAAAGTTTATCTGATTGCCTGTTGGATATGGTAGTCAACCTCTTCAGTTCTTGGTCTTTTATGTTTCTGGTTATTGTAATGTTGTTACAGTAGCACTTCAGGCTGCTCTGTTCATCAGTTAGTTACCTTCTTTCCTACTTCACTCTCCATGATATGGTTGGATCTCTAAGAATTCAACTTTCTCATGTTAGTGCTTCCCTTTGGTTATAGTTTATATATGGATCAAGCTTTAGATATAATTGATATAAGCAAACTTTGTCTTCTCAGTTTTTTCTTATAATTTAATATTTTTTGGATTCATTAATAATCGCTAAAATTCCCCTTTAAAATTATAGATGTGTGCTGTCCAGGCACATGTTGCTGTATAAATTTAAATTAAGTAAAATTAAAAATTAAATCTTAATTTACAGTAGTCATATTTCAAGTGCTAATGGCTATTGGATGGGACAACACAGATATAGAACATTTCTATCATAAAAAGTTTTACTGGGCAGTGTTGTGTAGATAATTTGTTGTTATGTATTTGTATATGATATGAGTGCATTTTACTTTTTATTCATAGTGAATTTTTAGATATGGTCTGTGCTCAATACTTAACTTTTATTTCCTTCCTCTGCCCTTAAGAGTACCTCCATGAATTTTTACGATATACAAGTCTCATCTGAGTTTCTAGTCGAATTTAGTTATTAACTTACATGGTAGTAGGCAACTTGAAATTAGACTACTTCGCAAATTTTTCCTGTATTAATGATACACAAAAGTAATTTTACAAGGTGAACTTACTGATTTTTAAAATTTTTCTTAAAGTCATCTTCTCCAAAGTTCCTATTTGGAGAGAAATAACTGCCAGTCCTCTGGTCCAACACTGTTTGCCACACTGTACAAAGTTAAGATGTCCTAAATGTTGGTCTCTTTTATATAGTTTCCTCCAAGCCCATTTTTTTACTTAAATAAAAAACAAATTCCTTAGGGAAGGAAGATTTTACAAGCAGTTTCAGAGCAGAATTGATTTTGGTTTGTGTTAATGCAGACAATCTGCCCCGTGTTAAAATGTTAAAGAGAAAAAAAGAAAAACACACAAGCTGCCATATTCGTGTGATCACACCAAAATAGCAGCTTGTATTTATATTTTCAGTCTCCTCGAGGTGGACTGCAGGCACACATGAATGAGGGGATGTAGTTGGTGGTGTGTTGTGATTTTATTTAATGCAGTCAGAGTACATGCTTGTGCATGCACGACCAGCCCTCGCATATGCACTTGTTCACAGCCGGGAAAGCGAAAACGACAACACAAGCCGCTCTCTAAGAGTTGTCGGCAACCTGTGTGTGTGTTTCTTAAATATTAAAGAGGGGAAAAACAGATTTTCAGGAAATCAAGAAACAATTCTTCTTGTCAAATGGCCTGTAGTCCTGCCTCATTTGACAACATTTAAGGTAAAAACAAAATATTTTATTATTATAGTTGCATATATATATATATATTTAGCAATATGTGTTTTCCTGTACTGCTCCTGTTTTTGACATGTATTTTTCCCATTTCTGTTCCATTTAGGCACGCAGATTCTTACCACACATTTACGCCAATTTACGGGATTTTTTTAAATTTGAAAAAAGTTCTTTAGGACTCGAGTGAGAATGTAGGTGTGTTTGCCGCAGGACGGACAGTCATAGTGCTTCGGTTAGCGTCCTGATGCTCCTCACGTTCGGGACTTGGAAGCAGCGCTGCATGTAGTGGCAGCGCGGAGAGAGCACCGTGAGCTGCCGACCGGAGGAGGTTTTGCTTTTGAGATCCTCCTTGCTCTCTGTTAAGCCAGGTTTTTCAGCACTGTGTATAGTTGTGGGATCACATATTAAAGAAGGTTCAGAAGTCAAGTCTGGTGGGTGGTCAAGTAATAGTTCATCCTAAAGTGTTCCTCCCAGGTATAACCAGTATAGTAGTAGAACATAATCTTTTCAGAACTTAAGTGCAGATTCAGAATTGAAGCTACCTTAGTACTTCAAGGGTAAATGCTTTGAGTTACTTTAAAATGTTTTAATTGTTGAAAAACTGCAAAATAGTCTGTATTTTCAGTTGTGAGAGTCTTGCACTTAAAGTGCACGCATCTATCTACTTATATATTTTTTTCCTAATCTTATACCTTTATGGTATGAGTAGGAAGTTTTTTGGTTTTGTGTTTTGGGGGCAGGGAGGCAGTGGGGTCGAGGGCTTGCTGTGTAACTCAGGACATTGGAGAACTAGACAGAAGCTTTGATGAAATGTCTATTAGATGGTGACACATCCCATCTCCTGAGACTCCAGCCCCACCTGCCCTTTCCCCACTGTGCATTCTTTGCTGTTCCTGTCATTATAACCCTTCTGCTTCATTATCTCACTTGTAAGGTGATTTCAAACTCCCACCTTCCATGTTAGCCTCTTGGAGATTTTCTGCTATCCTCTTAGGCTGGATTCTACCTGTTGTCATCACAACAGATTTCTACATTTTTTTTTAACATTTTAAAATCAGTATTCACCTTCAGTTTGTGGCCTGTGAAAGCTGTATTGCTCTTGTCTTTATTAACTGGAGAAACAATGACTGCAGAACTCTGCCCCAGCCTTTCTTCTGCTTCACCTTCCCACCTCCAGTCCTTGAGTCTGTAGATTTCATTTTTATTTTTCATTGGTTTGTTTGTAGGTTTGTGGATTTTATTCACTCATTCAACAAATACTACTTAAGAAATGACTATGTACTAGCTACTCTCATGGAAGTTGAAGGTCCTGATAAAGAAAATGGTGCCTGTTTTACTCTTTTATACATCATGTACATTTTATTGTAATTATCTCCCTTTAATCAATCTGCAAAATTGTCTGTTTTCTCTCCTAGATTTTCTTGAGTGCTTAGTTCTCCTGCTTTGTATCTGGCACCCATAATAGGCATTTGTGTTATTGGTAGTCATCTAATTAAATCTCTTTAGTTTGCAAACCTGGAAAGTTGAAACTAAAAAAGAATATGACTTAAGAAAATATAATTTGTTAATGGCCAGAATGGAAATAATGCCTGGGACTCCTAGTCTTTCCACAACTCTGTAATATTTTATGTTAACATTGTTTGCCTAGATTTAACACTTTCTCAGTTCAAGAAATATTAAGTGAATACCTTTTGTATGCAGAGCACTCTGTGGAGCGAACAGGAGATGGAAACATCGGTGAGTTACTGTAAGTCTTACTCAGAAAGAGATTAAGTAAATATGGTGTGTGCCCTCTAGGCTGATATACTCTAATGCCGAGTTTCTCAACCTCGGGAGCATTGACATTTTGGACCAATTCTTTGTTGTGAGGGGCTGTCGTGTGCAATATAGGATGTGCAGCACCATCCCTGACCTCCAACTGCTAAAGGCTCTGTGAGGCATGCTTTTAAATCTTTACAGGGCATCAGGGCATCTTGTCTGACAGAGGGTTCTGTGAGGCACCACTTTAGAGCTTTCTGGGATCTTAATGAAAGATTTTACACTCAGTCCCTTGGTTTCATCTTTAGACCTTTTTTTTTTTTTTAAATGTGTTTTAGATTTGATGTTTGCCCAGAAGCAGCGTTGTAATGTTGGCATCATTTGCTGAATAGAGAGGCTGAGAATGAGAAGAAGTTTTATTCTCAGAGTCCTAGAACCTTTACATTTACTAGTTCTTCCTTTTGCTTTTCTCCTCTTTCATTCTACTGTAAGTTCAAGTGTAACTCAGGCAGCACCTTCAGCACTCTGCCTGGATAGCTCCCTCGCTAGGTCACTGAGCTTATGTGGTACATTTTCTATTTTCTGTATAACTAGAGGCTGCCTTGTTGCCGCTCTGTAATAAGGAAGCTTCTGCCTCCATTTTTCCTATAATATTTTCCTTATTTTCATTTAAGCCCTCACTGGCTGCCTCCTCACGGTCTGTCTTTTGCTAACAGCCTTTTTCATATCCTTTAATACTTCACTGGTGCTGTATGCAAGGTCCTTCCAGCTTCTGCCCAGTCGCATAGGCACTCCTACCATGTATTCTGTGGTTTTTTAAAAACACCCCCGATTCAGGTATCTAAACCTGTATTAGTTATCTGTAGCTGCATAATAAGTTGACCAAAACCTAGTGACTTGGAACAATAATCCTTTATTTCAGAGTTGCTGCATATCAGCGGTTGGAGAGCAGCTTAGCGAAAAGGTTCTGGCGTAGGAGTCTCCTGAGATTGCAGTCGGATATGAACTGGAGGTGCAGGCATCTGGAGGCTTGACTAGGGCTGGAGGATCCATATTGGTTCCTCTCCATGTGGGTCTCTCTATGGGACTGCTTAAGTTCCTTTTCCAGAGAAGACTACTTCCAGAGCAAGCAATCCAAGAGAGGAGAATATTCTAAAAAATTTGCACATGTATTTTTAAAACCACCACAGTCCACAGGTAGCTTCCCAAGCCTCCTGGATGACCTTTTTCTTCTATCTAGCTGGATGGAAAAATGTGTATGGGGCCCAACTGAAGTGGAGGTGGGGGTTGCATTTTGTGGTCATACATCACTTCCACTCTCATTTCATTGGCTAACACTCGGTCACATGTTACAGCTCACTGAGAAAGAAGCTGAGAAATTAAATCCAGCTGTGTGCCTGCAGAGACGAGAAAGCAGATTTGGTTGAATAGGGAGAGTGGTGAAATCATCAACCAAAACAGGGAGCACAAGAAGAAAAAGTATGCCTGCTTTCATTCTGTATGAAATTGCTTCTCTTGACGGTTTTTCCTTGATTTTCCACTTTTTCTCTGATAAAACAATAAACCAGAAGAAGGTATTATCATTATTTTGGTGTTTAATAGTATTCTAGGGAGTTTCCATCAGCTCATTTTATATTTTGGATGAATACTTGTTTTGAAATTCTGTTTTTGAAGTACGGGCATAACATCAGTTATTGTTCCTTCAAGTCCTTGTGTGCTTCTCTGTCCTACTGCATGATTATAAACCTTCACCAAGGGCTTTATTTTTCCCCCTGGGGCATCTTATTGAATACTTGCATCTTCAGTTATTCATCTGGGCCCAATGCTTTGTCTGTTTTAATACTTTTAATTACCTAATTATGTACTATAATGCAGTGACAAAGCCCTTTATCATTTCACTCTTTTCTTAACCCTTTTTTTGCTTAGGAATTTTTTTTTTTTTTTCTTTTTGGTCTCTTTGTTGTCTGAGGAACTCTTCCTTATAGATGGCCCAGAAATTTGCCTGGCTTCTCTTTATTGTCTGTCTGTATTATGACAGACCATTGCCCTGTTGAATATCTTTCCATTTAACTTACATCAGGCACCTGGTTCCGGGCTTTTGGGGCTCTAAAGTTGTTGTGTGGTTGTTCTCCATCCCTCTTCCTGATTCATTCCCATATACTGCAGTCATGTGGGAAGATACCCAAAAGGCACATAGGATAGTCTGGTTGTTGTAAACTATTTTTGTGACGGAATTAGTGGCCATTCTGTCATTCATTTAGATGTCCACAACAAGTATCCATGAACAAATGTAATGGTAGTCAACAAGATTTCTCAGAATTATGCTGACCTTACTTCAGGATAAGTAAAAATTGATGAAGGGAAATTTTTTTATTATAGATGTGTTTTAGACAATGAAGGAAGATAAAATGATAGAATTAGAGTTTTACTATTTACAGCCTCTAATGAATTAATAGATCTAAGTAATGATCATCAATGGTTGCTAGCATCATAAAAATAAATAAGCTAATATACGCATCCTGATGGAAGTACACAATACCAACTGTGTAACGGTTATCTATTGCTGCATTGTAAACTACCCCAAAGCATAAAACAACAGCATTTATTTTCTTAATGAATGTACAACCTGGGCAGGACTGAGCTGGACAGTTTCTTTCTGTTCCACATGGTGTTGGCCAAGCCTGCTTGAAGGGTAAGGGCTGGAATCATGTGAAGGCTTGTTCGCTCCCATGTCTGGCTGTGGAACTTGGCTCTCGGTGGAGACCTTCTCTGCAGCTGTGACTAGAACACCTCCATATGGCCCCCCGGTGTAGCTACTTGACTTCTTAGCAGCATGGTATCTGAGTTCTAAGGATGTGTCCAGACAGAGAGCCAGACAGAAGTTGTGTCACAACCTCACTTTGTGGGAAACTAGTCACTAAGACCAGCACGCATTCAGATGGAGAGGAGTTAGGCTCCTCCACCTTTTCACAGGAGAAGCGGTCAAAGAATTTGTAAATGTGTGCTAAAAACATCATACCACCCATGAAGAATTCTGTTGAAAATTGAATTTGAATTTGATGAAGTCTCTAGACCTCACTACCAGTTTATAAGATATATAGGTGGAGGAATGTGTTAAGTAACAAAATAGAGGAACAATAAGAAAAATTCAGAATGTGGGAAGTTTCAACGCAATAAATAACCTGGCTTCTTTAACAAGTATGTTGCAGAGAGAGAGAGACAGAGACAAGGAGGAGAAAAGAGAGGGGAAGAATAAATCTGAAGAGATATATCAACGGGGCGCCTGGGTGGCTCAGTTGGTTAAGCGACTGCCTTCGGCTCAGGTCATGATCCTGGAGTCCCTGGATCGAGTCCCGCATCGGGCTCCCTGCTCAGCGGGGAGCCTGCTTCTCCCTCTAGCCCTCCCCCCTCTCATGTACTCTCTCTCTCAAATAAATAAATAAATCTTTAAAAAAAAAAAAAAGAGATATATCAACGAATTGTAGTGTATGGACATTTCTTGGATCTTGAACAAACTGAAAAAAATTAGGGAAATTTGCACATTGCCTGGATATTTGATTTAATTAATGGATTATTTTATTAGTAGTGTTAGAATGGTTATGTTACATGGTTATGTTTTTAGAGTCCTTTTAGAGATACGTACTACAATATTTATAGATGTGACATCTCAGATTTGTTTCAAAATGCAGAATTGAGGGAGGAATATATATGAAACAAGAACTGAAATGGGAGTGAAATTGGGTGATGGATCTGTTGAGTCTGCTACTGTCTATTCTTTAGAAATGTTTGAGTTTTCCATAAAGAAAGTTTTTTTTTTTTTAAGTCTTATAATGAAAACTATAATGCCTATGAATTTTGGGTTATTGCAAGATGCAGAACAAAACTCAGACCCCAGAGTTTTATGTCTCTCGGTATTAATTTACAATATGTAAAATTTGTCTGATTATAAGTTCCTTCATACATCTTGAGAGAGGAACTGCTGTATTTTAAATACCGATCAGTTAAGTTAGAACTGAAATACTACTTTTTTTTCCCATCAAGAAAAATCTTAGAGTCTCTTGGAGAGCCCTCATCTTTCCAGTTCCCTGGTTTGGGGTGCCCCTCTTCCCCATGGCAAGACACCTGGCTTCTAACACCATGCTGGGAGGGCCAGAGCCCTGCTGGGTTGACCCTCGGACCTTGCTGAGCTTCCAAGCCCCTCCTGGCAGGTCAAGAATTGGGCCGGAGGGGGCGCCTGGGTGGCTCAGTCGTTAAACATCTGCCTTCGGCTCAGGTCATGATCCCAGGGTCCTGGGATCGAGTCCCACATTGGGCTCCCTGTTCGGCGGGAAGCCTGCTTCTCCCTCTCCCACTCCCCCTGCTTGTGTCCCCTCTCTCTCTGTCTCTCTCTCTCTGTCAAATAAATAAATAAAATCTTAAAAAAAAAAAAAAAAGAATTGGGCCGGAGGTTGGGACAGGCACGGAGGTGTGGGGGGATTCCCTGTGCCCACCCCACCCCAACCCTCAGTATGAGTTCTGCAGGGGAATGGCGTACTGTGGACCTCAGGTTGGAGTGGGGCTAGTGCCCCAAGGCGTCCTGAAAACTTCTCAGGTGGAGGGTGAGTGGGGAGCTGGGGTGGAGAGCAACTCCGAGGTGGCCTCCCCCTAGCCCTGCACTGCCCCACCTGGGACTGTGAAGCTGGAAAAGGAGAAACTGGAGCAAACCCCCAAGGAATCCTGGGACGTCAAAGCTCTGCAGAAAGACCTGGAACAATTGGCCAAGCTTTTGGAGCAGAAGAGGATCACCCTGGAATATACTCAGGCAGATGTGGGACTCACCTGGGGGGGTTCTCTTTGGGAAGGTGTTTAGCCAAACGACCATCTGTCATTTTGAGGCTCTGCAGCTCAGTTTCAGTAATGTGTAAGTTGCGGCCCCTGCTGCCCAAGTGGGTATAGGAAGCTGACAACAGTGAAAATCAACAGGAGATAAGCAAAACGGAGACCCTTGTGCAGGCCTGAAAGAGAAAGCAAATGAGTCTGGAGAAGCCAGCGAGAGACAACCAGGAGGACCTGGGCCTGCAGTGCCTGAAACCTGCCATGTAGCCAGTCAGCCACGTTGCCCAGCAGCTCGGCCTCAAGGATGTGGTCCGAGTGTGGTTCTGCACTGGTTGCCAGAAGGACAAATGATCAAGCAGTGACTATTTGCAAGGAGAGGATTTTGAGTCCCCTTTCTCAGGGGCACCAGTGTACTTTACTCTGGCACCAGGGCCCCCTTTTCGTACCCCAGGCTATAGAGGCCCTCTCTTCACTCAGTCCCTTCCCCTGATGGTGAGGCCTTTCCCTCTGTGTCTGTCACCACTCTGGGATCTCCTATGCATTCAAACCGAGGTGCCTTCCCTTCCCAGGAATGGGGGGCAGAGAGAGGGGGAGGGCTAGGGAAAGAGAACCTGAGGTTTGTACAAGGACTCTGTAATTAAGTTCTTTATTCACTGAGAACAGATTTGGGAACACAAAGGGTGTGGGGGCAGGGAGTTTGGGGGGAAGGTACACTTCAAGGATGCTCTTGTTTTTAATTCCCACATCACTCATCACTTTGTTCTTAAATAAAGAAGTCTAGGATACGTAAATAAATAAATAGAAGAAAAAGAAAAATCTAAACTGTATTGTCTAAATTTCATCATAGAGTACTTTAATATTAGTTTCTCTTTGGTTTTTATCTATGTCAGAGTTTCAGTCTCACTCATTTACCATTTTCATCTTCTGGCCAAATGCAGAAATTACTTCTCTTGGAGTTCCATTTTCTGATAATAACAAAATTTATCTTCAGGCCCATTTGGTGTGAATTTTGTTCCCTTTTATTTGCCTATCAAATATTTGGTTTGAATTAATCATAAACTTAACACAGTTTTAACTCAAGTTTTTTTCTCTACCTCATCTTTACAGAAGTTACTACCATTTCTTTCTTTTTAATGGAACTGTGGAGTCACTATTGATTTTCAAAATCTTAACAATTGTTGAAGCCAGCTTGGATCTGTATTCTGTGATTTTCATTATTGTTTCAAAAGTAAATATGCCCCATGGTGTTCAAATTACTTTACCTATCCTGAAGCAGCACCAGATGGCATGGGGTAAAAAACAAAAACAAAAACAAAAAAAAAAAAACATAGACGTGTAATGGATGGCAGGGAAGCTATTTTGAAACTTAAAACGTATCATTAAAAACTGATTATTACTGGGGGGCCTGGGTGGCTCAGTCAGTTGAGCATCGGACTCTTGGTTTCAACTTAGGTCGTGATCTTGGTGTCATGGGATTGGGCCCCAGGTCAGGCCCCTCATGGGGCTCTGCGCTCCGCATGGAATCTCCTTGTCCCTCTCCCTCTGCTCCTCCCCCTTTCCCTCCCACCTCTTTCTCAAGTAGGTAAATAAACAAAATCTTCTTTAAAAACCCAAACTGATTATTACTATTCCTAGAAAAACTACTCACTGTACTTTTCTCCCTTATTTCTGATTCCTATACATGGTATGTCTTCTGGTTTGAAGCCTAACAATAAAACAATCAAGTATTTATTGTGGGAAATATGTTATTTTTCAGGTTTATTCATCAACCTTATGACCTAGGTACCTCTTGGTAACTCTGAACTCATGGAATTTTACCTAAATGTGTATGTCTGACTGAGTTATAATTGATGAGTGAAGCAGTTGGAGAGTACTGCTGCCCTAACTACCCAGATATGTGGGGGCAGGTATTCATCTCTGTGCTTCAGAATCCTTACCTGTGACGTTCTGACTTAGACTGGATAATCTCCAAAGACTTCTTCAGCTTAAAACTCTGAGTGTAAATTCTTTTTCCAACTTCTTAAATAGCATAAACTTTTATATCTTTTAAAAAACTTTTCTATATCTTTCTACCTTACTTATTTGATGCTGTGAAACCATCAGAATTTAGAGAGCAAGTCATACTTTTCTAAAAAAGAGTGTATCGTGAAACTTCATAAATTGGCACTTTAGGGTTGTAGAGTTGTAGATAGTGTGCTGTTGCGTAGATATGCTGTGTCTGCCTAATACACATTTTTGGTTGATTGGGTATTTGCTAAAAGTGGGTAATTTAAATTATCTACCTGTAATTTAATTCTTGTAGCTCTCTTGTTTTTAATCTTGCAAGTGGTTAGTATGCATTTAAATGAAACTATGAATTGGTATGTAATATAATTTACATTTTTAGTAGTTAGGTATTAAACTCTTACTATATAGTTCATGGGTATTTGTTACAAAGTGGATGTTGCAGTTTTTAGTACTTTCTTGCATAATCAGTTCAGATTGCATCAGCTACACAAAATTTGGTTGTGCCGGTGTGCATGGAAAATTTCCAAAGAATAGTTAATGGAGGGGATGTGCAAAATCAATTAAGTCATGTGATCTATATTATGGGGTAGGAAGCCTACTTAAAGACATGGCTAGGATGGTAACTAGACTTGTGGTGATCATTTTGCAGTGTATACAAATATCGTATCATCATGTTTTACACCTGAAACTAATATAATGTTGTATGTCAATTATACCTCAATTAAAAAAAAAGACAAGGCTAGATTTAAGTCATCTAATGAGGAAGAAGGAGAAACAATTTCACTTCTCAGAAGGATTAATCTATTTTTACCTTAGTGACTAAGTTTTCCCAAGAAATTTCTCTAGCAATTTAACTCCTTACCTGCTTTCATCCTGATTACTTTAGTTTGGGATATTTGACTTTCTAAGGGCTTTATCAACTTTCTGTTGTCTCAGAGAAGTCATTTAAAAAGTGGTTTTGTTTCTTTTCCTACTTCAGTGCATTTGACATCTTTCTGGAACACTTTTGGCTTCTATGATATAATATTCTTGCTCTGAATCTACTTCCAGGTTAATTTTCTCTTCTTTAAGAGCTAAGGTCACTTATGCCTAGTCACACTCCCTTGCCTGAATAGAGACTGTCGGGAGGGGTCATCAAATTAAGATTCATGCAGAGATGTGAGGTCATCATGCTCAGATCCATGGGTTGTTTATTACTGGCATCCAAAAAAGAGGTCTCCTTTCTGCTGGGGACCAAACCAAATATATGTGTTTGGGGACAATTACACATCCAAGGGAATTTCAAGCAAAAGTCACATGAACAGATGAAGATAAAACAGGCTTTATTATAAAAATTAGGACCAGAAATGAGATGCTTCACAAACCACTAGCATAGTTAACCCAGAACCCAGCCTGAACTGGGAAGAAAGTTATAACTCTCACAGGGAGCCAGAGAAGGATCAGAATGAAGCATAAAACAGCTAAAGTCTCTAGAACAAGGCAGTTAGCCATTACAATATGAAGTAAAATAGCCATTTTTGCTCTTTAAAAGACTCATTAAGGAGTATTTTTCTGTTTTGATAATGCCCTGTCCTTCCATGCTTTAGGTACTCTTCCTCTTAAACCTCTCTCATATCCACTTATTTTCTAGTTCCAAAGCCACCTAATTCACTTCTTTATCCCCTAAAGTACCAATACTCAAAGACTAATAATGACCTCTGTTCCTACACATTTACTGCTTGCCAGGCCCTGTTCTTGGTGCTTTAACATGGTCTCATCTTTTTTTTTTTTTTTAAGAATTTATGTATTTATTTGAGAGAGAGAGAGCATGAGCAGGAGCAGAGGGAGAAGCAGGCTCCCCACTGAGCAGGGAGCCGGACGTGGGACTCGATCCCAGGACCCTGAGATCATGACCTGAGCCGAAAGCAGACGCTTAACCGACTGAGCCACCCGGGTGCCCCTAACATGATCACATCTTGTTCACAAGATCAGTATTATTATCTCCACTTAATAGATGAGGCCGTTAAGCAATCACTTAAGATTGTATAGCTAGTAATTATGCAACATGAATTTGAACGCAGGCTTTCTTAGGTTTGTGATTTTTTTCCACTTCACTTCATTATAATGCCCTCTTGTTCCTTCCTGTAATCTCTCCTCTTTCAAGGCTTATTCCCACTTAGAGTTACTTAAATATTATTTTCTTTGTTACTTACCTATTCAAAAATGTAGAATCACTTGGTTATTTTTTCTTCATTTGTAGATTCAGCAATTCAGAGCTATTTCCAGACCTGCCCCACCTTTCCTCCTGTGTCGTCATCCTGCTCTCAAGTGGCAGTACTTCATGGAAGAACGTTCCTTTCTCATTACTGATTGCCGTACTGTGCTGTACACCTGGAGTACTCATTACCTTCTGTGCCTTCATCTTTCCTTCTAATTTGGTTATCTTTACCACTGACATTCCATCTTCCTCCTCTCCTAAAAATTCTTGTTCAAACCTTTGTGATTGAACCTATTTGACTGTTAACTTCTAGGTGACATTCCTTCTTCCCTTATATATTCATTGTGTATTAGATTGCTGTGTATTTGGATTGTTACGATTGTATATTGTTTCATTAGAAACAACTATGTAGGGGCACCTCAGTGGCTTAGTCAGTTAAGCGTCTGCCTTCAGCTTGGGTCATGATCTCAGGGTCCAGGGATCGAGCCCCACGTTGGGCTCCCTGCTCAGCGGGGAGCCTGCTTCTCCCTCTCCCTCTGTCATTTCCCCCCTTGTGCTCTCTGGCTCTCTCTATCTCCTCTGTCAAATAAAAATAAATCTTTAAAAAAATTAAAAAAAAAACTATGTAAGCTTCTTTCAAGTGGATACTGTGCCCTTTTTCTATTTCACATTACCTCAAAGCACCTGGTAGAATTTTTGATCCAGAGATCATTTAAGCAATACTGACTAACTTGTTCCGTTTGAAGTCTACATTTTAATCAGACAAAACTAACAGTGTGGTCATGTATAATAATTTAAGTCCTGGTACTGGCATTAAAAAAATGATAATGATTTCTTCAAAAAGCTGGTGCATCCAAAATTACATTCTAGCCCTAAAACCAAATGGGCTAAAACAAAGTAATCCTGAACCCTAATTATATAGGCTATGATTCATTTTGCTTAAGAACTGTGGTATCCACCATGTGAGGACTTTAAGCATGTGGAGACATTTAAAATATTTAGGTGTTGAAAGGTATCATTTCCCTCTGTGATAGAATAATTCCCTTTTCTCACCCTTTTTCCTTAACCTATTAGTCCCACCAGTGGCATAAGCTAGCTGCATGGCAAATACACACTTGTACTAATACCTAAAGTAGCCTTTGGCGCTTCTTAAACATGAGAGATTGAGGGTAATTCTTGGAATTCTGCTAGTCAGTTTTAATCCTGTGTTTTCTTTCTTTAGGTTTCCTGAAATGCAGTTTTTCCAACAAGAAAATGTGAGAAAAATTCTTACAGATGTTCTTTTCTGTTATGCTAGAGAAAACGAGCAGTTGCTTTATAAACAGGTAATGAAAATATCGTACAGGTGGCATCCATTGACTCAAAATTTTCTATACAGCTTGACAAATGATAGAGCAATAATATAGCCTTTATTGTATCCAAAGTTGTATCATAATAGTAAAGCAATCAAAGAGCTGCTTGTCAGCTGCATGGTGAGAAAAGTAAGCTCATTGAAGCACATATGCTTCTTCCTTATTATAAGACATTCCACCAAATTGTCTTCTATAAGGCGTTCAATCTTTTCTTTCAACTTTTGGGAGTTTGTTTATAAACAGCATCGTTGAAGCCAATCTAGTAATAAAACTTTTCGGAGTTGTATGTATAAATGTTTCTAAATACAGCATTTTAAAATATGTGACATGCCATGTAAAAAATAATCAGGTGTCCTTCTACTCTTTAAGATTTACTGGTAATATAACTTAAAAAGTTCCTCTAAATTTTTTGAAATTTATGATATTCTTTGTTATCCAGATATTCATCCCATTACTAAAGGAAAGAAGATGAAGATTGCTGGATTATGTTTTGCTCTCATTGAAATGTAAATTATTTATTTAATATATAAAGAAGATCTAGGTTTCTACTTAAGCTTATGGTGTTCCAATAAAAATACAAAAGTTGGATATTTTTATGTATTTCTCAAAATGAATAGTAAGTGGGAATTCAAACCAAATTAATAAATTCTCTGACAATCAAAAGTTACGATGTATGTCCAACCAGTAACCACCTAACTTCAATGTAATATACAGAAAACACCTGTATGGCTAGAGCAATGTAGATTTTTTTTTTTTAAGTTTATTTATTTAAGTAATCTGTATACCCAGCATGGGGCTCGAACTCAGAACCCCGGGATCAAGAGTCACACCCCTTCTGACTGAGCCACCCAGGCCCTCCTTAGAACAATGTATTTAATTTGAAATATACTTGATCAGTTTAAAGATAATATACCACTGATGAATCACTGAACTCTACCTCTGAAACTAATAATATACTATATGTTAATTAATTGAATTTAAATAAAATAAAAAAATAAAGATAATAAACCAAGTCATATTCCAGTTGTCCTAAATAACATATTTGTTATTATATACATAAAATACCCAAGGGAACTAATTTTATCTTACTTTTAGTATTACTAATACGCCTTCATATTAATTACATGGTGATAATCACCTTTTAGAATGGAAGATGGAAAAAATATATCCCATTCATAATGGCAACCAAAACTTTAAAATGTCTTGAAATAAGCATAACAATATAGGTGCAGAAACTATGTGAAGAAAACTATAAATGTTCTTGAAGGATGTAAAGCAAGAGTTAAATAAACAGAAAAGTGATAGTATGTAGATGGGAAGGCATTAAATAAAAATTTTACTTCTTCCCAAATTAATATATAAATGTATTATCATTCCAGTGATAATCTAAGAGAGAGATGCACTTTTTAAAAACTGGACATGGTCATTTTAAATTTGGTGCCAAAAAGCTTTACCGTAATTTTAATGGAGAGAATACAGCTTAGTGGTTAAGAGAACTGGGTCTAGTCCTATATCTGTTATTTAAATATCATCTCAAACATTTACTAGCTACATAATCCTAGACAATTTACTTAAATTTTCTAAGTCTTAGTTTTATTGGCAGTAAGATGAAGGCAATAATAGTACTGACTTTGTAGAATTAAAAACACATAGTGATCACTAAGGGTTCTTGTTGGTATTTATGGTGGTTATTACTATTATTATCATTATTAAATATGTTAGAGTTGCTACAGAATGTAGTGGAAAGGGAGAATGGCAAAGGGAAATATGAAAACTTCTGTAAGTAGTCTGTGATCAAGCTAGTATGACATTAGTGTGGGAATCAACATAGATCAGTGGAACAAACTAAGAACAGGTCCAGTTATATATAAATTCTTAATATGATAAGATAGGATATTTTCATTTAATGGGAAAAGGATATTGATTTGCCATGTTTGACTTTCCATTTAGAAAAAAGATTAAAGTATACCTTTATTGGAGAATAAACTCCAGGTGGCATAAAGATATAAATATGAAAACTAAAATTTTAAGATTTATTTATTAGAGAGAGAGAGAGCATGAGAGGGGGGAAGGGCAGAGGGAGAAGCAGACTCCCCGCCGAGCAAGGAGCCTGATGTGGGACTCGATCCCGGGACTCCAGGATCATGACCTGAGCCGAAGGCAGTCGCTTAACCAACTGAGCCACCCAGGCGCCCAAAAACTAAAATTTTTAAATGGAATACTGGAAAAAATTTAGGAGAGTTTTTTATAATTTCAGGGTTGGAAAGACCTTTCCAAGCAAGATAGGCTCTCCAGAAGTCAGATACAAAGTTCAAAGACCAAAAACAAACCGAAAAGGAGACTGGGAGAAAATAAGTATCAGTGTAGGACTTTTGGAAGCAAATAACAGAAAATCCCATTCAGAATGACTTAAACTCGAAGGAGGTTATTAACACACTTTGCAAGAAGTCTAGGGGCAAAATGGTTCTGCAGCATTAGTTAGTTCAGTAGTTCAGACTCCTTTCTGTTTTTCTCTTCTCTCCTCATTGTGTTGGCTTCTGTCATCAAGCTTATCTCTTCATTGTGCCCTTTCTTCTTCTCAATATTTGAAAATACCTCACAGTAAAAGATTTGATGATAGCAAACCAAGTCAGAATAAAATTATCCCAAGTTATACATTTGTTTCCCATTTTTCTTTAGAGAAAGAAAAAAGTCGATTAAGGAAGTGTTATAATAATGGAAACAGGAACAAAAACATGATAACTGCAGTCAAACATTTGTGATGTATGTGGGCCACTGCATTTCTAAGGAAGACTAGACAAGAATAGGGAAGGTCAGATTCTTGATAATTTAGACAAAGTCAATCAACTACTGTATAAGAAAGTATCATTAATTTACTCTTGGGAGTCCCTTAATAAGACTTAATTACTCCCTCTACATGTTTAAAATCCTATAGATTATTTACATAGAAATAATACCTTGCTAAAGAAGGACTGAATATTTAGCCAGATCAAATTTAAGAAAAAAACCTTGAGTTTCATCACAAGCTGTTAAAGCTATTATTTTGTACTAGGTGACACCCCGTTTAACATCGACCATATTGTTAATAGTTATGGGATTTTATTGAATTAATGAGACTGTTATCATGTAGTAGAATGTCTTGCTGAGTTAATTGAAACTGCAGAGATTATATAAATGGTATTAATGAACTTTGACTGCCTGATGCCTCAGCTTTAATAAAGACTGCTTGGTGGGCTAAATGAACACAGGCAGATAAAAGAACAGGTTCAATTTTGTGAGCCTACAGGCTGTTGATGAAGAAAACTTCGTTACCTTTATTTTCAACTGGCATGAGTTTGGAGTGCAGTGACTACTAACGATCCAGCAGGGATAAAGGCTTTAAGCAAGCAGAAATGCTGATGGTATAGATGCAAGCAAAATACACATTTTGGGAACCAATAACTATACTAGCAATCTATTATATTTTATTTTGCTTTGTCGTATTTACAGCATATTGAATTTATGATCATTCTTTCTAAATAGTTCTCCTTTAAAGATGTTTGTACATTTGCCACTTGTAATTATTAATCAGGTTTTACTAGTCTAGAATTAAGAGTAAAACTAACAATCTCTTCCAAGTCTGAGAAAATATCTCTAGTTTAGTTGGAAGTCAACAATGAATTTGTAAAAGGTTGTCTTAATGATATTCAGGGGACTCTTAATTTCCATTACACAAAGAGCACCCTTATTTATTGGTTTGAAATATGATTTGTTATTCTATTTCATTTTTCATATTGTAGTTCAACATTTACCAATATATTGCTATATGGAGAGGTAGGTATTTAATCAGTCAGTGAGTACCTTCTATGTGCTGAGCCTGTAGTAGGAGCTGGATTTTTCTATCAACACATAGACATCACTTATCACAGTTTCTAATTGTATAGTCACTTCTCTGCTCATTTTATTATTGTGTATCTTGCTCTCTAGACTGCAAGCTCCATAATGGTAAGAAACTTGCCCACTTCATTCACTTTTGTGTTCTCAACATTATCATAGATAGTTAATAATTTTTGACATATGAACTTGAAGACGAACTTTGCATGAGCAAGTGGAGAATCTGGAGAGAACAGTATCGCAGAAACTAGAGGGAAGAGAAAATTTAAAGAAGGTGGGAAGGTGCATTTAGGCAAGTACTCATTCTTATTAAACCAGCCATTGGTTAGAAAATACCTTGAGGGGGAAAAGACCCAATCAGAAGATCACCACCACCATCAGCAACAACAAAAACCTAGTAAAAAACTTAACAGTTTACAAACTTTTGGGTTGGAAAATCTGTTGTTCTTTAAAATATCTTCTTCAAGTTAATTTTAATGCAATGCCAGTAAAATTGCAATATTTTGTTTAGCATTTTATTTAAATGATACTGAAGTTTACCTTCTAATTAAATTAAAACAGGCAAGATAACTTTGAGGAAAAGAAAATATGGCAGAATAAAATGTTTTACAGCTCAAGTCATTAAAATAGTAAAGTTCTTGTTAAGAATGTACAAACCAATGGAATACCGGTAAAAGCTGAGAAAAAACAAGCACTAATGATTCAGTGTATGGTAAAGACAGCATCTCAAAACTCTTGGGAGAAGATGGGTTATTCAATAATTAGTTGAACTCTTTTGCAGAAAAAAATACAGATTTATTCTTCAGGACAAAACTAAATACCCGATTGGTAAAGAATTCAAGCTGTAATAAAGAAAAGTATGTACTCATCTAATCTCCATATAAGGAAAGCCTTTTCAGGCATGAAAACAAAACAAGAAACCATGAAGGATGATGTATTGATTTAATAGTTTTAAAGTATAGAGATTCACGATGACATAAGATATCACTATTAAAAGACAAATGATAGGGGCTCCTGGGTGACTCAGTTGGTTGAGCATCTGCCTTTGGCTCAGGTCATGATCCCAGGGTCCTGGGATCGAGCTCCTCATCGGGCTCCCTGCTCAGCGGGGAGCCTGCTTCTCCCTCTGCTGCTCCCCTGCTTGTGCTTTCTCTCTCTCTCTGTCAAATAAATAAAATATTTTTTTAAAAAAAGACAAATGATAAACGTGGGAAAGTGTAACAAAAATGACTACAGGTTAATATCCTGAATTGGTGAAGAACTGTAACAAATTATCAGGAAAAAGGAAACACTTCATTAGGAAAAAATGGGCAATTCATTAAATAATAATAGCCAATAAAATTTTTGTGTCAGTCTCACTAGCATTTCAATAGGGTAAAACAACCATTTGACTATGAAGTTTTATAAGATTTTTTTTTAAGATTTTATTTATTTATTTGACAGAGAGAGACAGTGACAGAGGGAACACGCTTAATGACGGAGCCACCCAGGCACCCCGAAGTTTTATAGGATTTAAAAACAAAACAAAACACTACAAGTTAAGATGTGTGAAGTGGCAATTTTTATGCCCTAAAGTGAGGGAATTCTTTCTGAAGGGTAGCTTAATTGTATATATCAGAAACTTTAACAAATTTCCTTACTCATTCACCCAGAAATTCTACTTCTAGGGACTTTATCCTAAGGAAATCATAGAAACAGGCAAAAAGATTACAAGATATCTACCATAGTTTTTAATTTTTCTTTCTTTCTTTTGGTCAGTCTGTCCATCCTTCCATTTCTTCCTTCCTTTCTCCTTGTTTTTTTTTTTTTCTTTTCTGTAGCTACAGTAATTCTTACATTAAGTAGCTATTACTTTGATGATTAAATTATAGCACGTGGTTTTTAGAATAATTTGAGATTATTCCAGGAGAATAAACACCTCATATGATTTTAAAGCAAACTTAGCACTTAATTCCATTTTTTCTGTGTCTCTACCATGTTCCTTTAAGGGATAGTCAAATAGTTGTCTCAAGGTTTGTTTAGTAAGAAAATGGTTACTTAAAAAGATTGAAGTGGTGTGTGGTAATTTGTCTTAATCACCAGAAAGTTGTTGGTGTGTCATAAATTATTTTGTACAAATCTCAGTAAGTCCTAATTGAAGTCTAGTGATAACTTACAAATAAACTCCGATAGAGTTTACTTTCATATTATTTTGTGATGATCACTAGCTTTTAAGAATGGCATGGTACTTCTAGAATGTACAGAGGGTTGTGTGACTGCCCTTCCCATCATGGGAAGTCTCTACTTCCGCCAGTGAAACTCTCTTTTCTTTGCTTCCATATTTTATTTTTATTTCCTATTAAGGTGGTGTTTTGTCTTATATTTTTTTTTTATAAAAGATCATCCAAAATTATTAAGGAAAAGGAAAATGATAATTTAAGAGGCAGAAAAGATTGTAATCTATATTTAACTTGCTAAAACATGTTTTCGGATGCTTAAGGGGGAAAAATCTTATAGTTAACAAGGCACATTACTAATGTGGAATACCTTATTCTCCACAATAATGAATAAATAATGAATTTTTATAATATCCTTTTAGAGACACCTTAGTAACCAATATACTTTTTTGTTTCTGTGCCTATTCATGTAATCCACAGGTGAGCACCAATATAAGGAAAAAGCAAATACAATTGGTGAATTCACTAAATAAATTGAACAGTAACCTTATAGTTGAAGTAGACAGGAAAAAAAATTATGGTAGTTTTCAGATTAAACATGTTGAAAATCATACTTTGAAAACTTTGTTTGCTGTTATACCTGCTAAAGATTGTTTCTTTTATTATCCAACATTTCCAGCTAGCTGACTTCAGCTTTTCCTAAATCTACAGACATCCTAATTTTGAGCCATTATATAATGAAAACATTGGATGTAATTTCCTTAGGTCTACAGTTCTTAGTTGCCCTTCTTACTGCAGATCTTTACACTGCAGCTCATGATTATAATTTGCATAAATGAAATTCATATTTATGAGTACAGATCGTGAAGCAACTGACAGGTGCAAGGTTGTCTACCATGCCAATTTATTGTTTGTTGTGTCATTTAAAAGAGAACTGCTCTCCATGTTTTAAAGAAGAATTTGTGCTATGGTTGAATTGGAATCAAATTCTAAAAGTAAATAAAATCTCATTTTGTAGCTTTTCATTTTATGCATTTCAATGAAATATGTAAATGGTGGTGAGGATCAGTTGAAGAAGCATTTAACTAAGCCTATTCTGTCCACTGGTGGACTCTCAACATCCATCCCCTCTCATTTCTCTTGCTCTTATGTTTCAGGGAATGCACGAGCTGTTAGCGCCTATAGTCTTTATCCTCCACTGTGACCACCAAGCTTTTCTTCATGCCAGTGAGTCTGCCCAACCAAGGCAAGTTTTTATTTGAGCTCTTTCTGTTTTTTCAGCCTTGCTTCAATCATTTTAACCTCAGAATCTTTTACATTGAAGGTACTTTTGTAAATTGTAAACATTTGGTTGTGTTTCATGTGGCTGATTGTTAATTCTACTTAATAGTTTTAGTCCTGGTTCAGCTGTGGTACAAATTTGGAATCATAAATGTCTTTGCAAATCTTAGATCTGTGCCAAAGGAAGATATATAACTAATGGATCAAGTAGAGCAAATTTTTGTTATGATGGCAAAGTGCTAATGATTGGTAATATTCATATATATAATCCTCTCATGACCCATTCTTTCACTATAGGCTGCATGAGAACCTTGTCTGTGAGATCCTTTCTCCCCACCAGGTTTCAGTGAGTTCAGGTCATAAATAGGAGACCAGTACCCCAAAGGACCCCAGTCTGTAAATAAAGAAAAATGACTTGTCATGTTTTTGAGATACATTAATTTATTCTTCACAGCAAGTAACTTTAGTATTTCCTAGCTTCTTTTGAATTTCTCTAATTATACTGAGTCTGTGCATCTGACTAGAGTAACCGTATCTTAATTACCTTTTCTTCAGTTATTCTAAAGTATGGTAAGGGTGAAGTTAGTCTTGGGATCCTGTTTTCATGCCAGTTTTATCTTTTTAAAAGCATGTGTATACAATATACTTCACAGGAAAGTATAGATGTTTGAAAATTGCTTTTAAATAAGTTGGACATGCTGTTTTAGCAGTTTCAAGCCAGTGAAGGTGAAAGCAACACTAAAATAGATTTGAAAGAGGTACTGTCACTAATTAATGGATGTTAAATATAATAAAAACAGAAGCCACTGAAAGAAAATAATGTTCTGATAGGATATATTTGACTCGTAAGTATTTTGTTTTGTTTTGTTTTGGAAAACAAGTGATAGATTGTGGAGTAATCAATTTATTCTAGATCAGGCACATTCAAGGAATCTATTGTCACATTTTGTAGTTGTTATTTGGAGTAATTAGATAGTTACTTCTTTCTGGTATAGACAAGGCACCTAATTTGATTTTGATCTTTATAGAAAGGATTTCATTTGTTAATGGAATTGCTTTTTTTATTTAGAAAGGATGATTTTTTTTTCATTTGCACACTATATGAAAGTTGGCTTATGAGTATAGAATAAGGCAACTTCTGCATCCCCTTCAACTAAAAAATGATACATTTTGATTATTTGTATTGCTTTTTTAAGTGAGGAAATGAAAACTCTCTTGAACCCCAAGTATCTGGAACATGATGCCTAGTAAGTACAAAAGTTCTGTTATTTTAATTTTTTATGCCATTTCTACTTCAATGAGGGTTTAACATTAGCACTGTATTATTTTCTAATTTTTAGTGCGATGTTCTCACAACTTATGGAAACTGCTGAACCTTGGTTTTCTACTTTTGAGCATGATGGTCAAAAGGCAAGTGTTATAGTACAGATCTTTTCAATATATTTGAGGGAACAAATGATTTCAGTAAGTAGCAACGTCTAATCAGAGAATCAAAGCCATTATTATTACTATAAAAAAAACAAAAATCTAAAAATCTATGGAATAAGATTGAATTGGGGATCTAAACCATATTGCTAATAATATTGGCAGAAATATAAAGGTAAAATTAAAAATTTCATGTAAATAGAAATTTTATTTTATATGTATATTATCCATGCAATAGAACTTCTTACTTGAAAAATTATTATAAATTTTGAATGACAAGTAACATTTATCTGCTTGATCTATTGTTACACAAGTGAGTTGATAGACATTTTGTTACTGAAGCGCCTAGACAAACTGTGTGAAATAGGCTGTCTTATTTTTACTAATACATCACTGTTGAATTTACACATTTAGCTTCAATACCTTCATTTATCATTTACTCTTTTATTCTTTTTAACTATAATTTTTATTATGTGTTATAACCAATATACCATAACATTGACCTTTAAAGTGTACAATTTAGGGGCGCCTGGGTGGCTCACTCATTAAGCGTCCACCTTCGGTTCTGGTTGTGATCCTGGGGTCCTGGGATTGAGCCCTGCATCGGGCTCCCTGATCAGCAGGAAGCCTGCTTCTCCCTCTCCCACTCCCCCTGCTTGTGTTCCTTCTCTCGCTGTCTTTCTCTGTCAAATAAATAAAATCTTTAAAAAAAAAAGTAAAAAAGTGTACAATTTAGTAGTTTTTAGTATACTCACAAGAGTGTGCGAATGTCCCTAATATCTGATTTGAAAATATTTTCTTCACCCCAAAAGGAAATCCCATACCCATTAACAGTCACTCTGCATTCCCTCCGTTTCCCAGAGTCTCTGGCATCACTAATGTACTTCCACTTTCTATGAACTTGCCTATTCTGGACATTCCATATAAAATGGAACCATTTAATATGTGGCCTTCTGTGATTGACTCCTTTCACTTAGCATAACGTTTTTAGTGTTCATTCCTGTTGTAGCATGCATCAGTACTTCACTCCTTTTCATGGCCAAATAATATTTCACCATGTGGATATACTACATTTTGTTTATCCATACATCAGTTGATGGACATTTGGGTTCTTTCACTTTTTGGTTATTAAGAATAATGAGGCTGTGAACATTTGTGTACAAACTTTGTGTCTACATATGTTTTCAATGCTCTTGGCATTTCTCTAGGAGTAGAATTGCTGAGTTAACTGACATCTTAAACAAACATATATGCTAACTTAGAGATCATTATGGTGTTTTCATTGTTATTACACAATATTGGAAGAATATTAGAAAAAATGTCAATTATTCTGGCAAGGGATGTCATTAAGAGTTTTTGGTATATATATATAATATATATGTATATATATAATATATATATTTTTTCTATATGATTAATTCATTTTATATTGATATAATTGATTGCATTCTGGTTAGAAACCATATATTATTCTGTCACTTTATTCCATCTCTTAAAAAAATGAAATGGATAACTAATGCTTTTTATGCCTTTGGTCTAGATCAGGGCAGACTACTGCCTGCAGGCCAATTTGGCCTGCCATCTGTTTTTATACAGCTTGGGAGTTAAGCATGGCTTTTACATTATTAAATGGCTGAAAAGCTATCAAAAGAAGAATAATATTTTGTGGCATATGAAAATTATATGGAATTCAGATTTCCATGTTCATAAAAAAGTTTTATTGGGAAATAGCCATGTCTGTTTGTTTCCTTACTGTCTATCGCTGCTTGCTCATTACAGTGGCTCATTACAAATTTGAGTAGTTGCAACACAGACGGTATGACCTATAAAGCCTAAAATATTTACTATCTGGCCTTTACAGAGAAAATTTGCTGATCTTCAGCCTAGGTGATAAATTCTTTCTTTATTAATATATCAACATGTTACATTCTCTAAGGGTTGTTAGAGGTGAAACTTGTAAGCATATTTGATGAACTACCATGTTTTAGAACAATTACTTTATATTTGTTCTTGGCAGGAGATTTGATGAAGTCATAGGCTTATGTGAAAATCAAAATTTTGAGCAGAAAGTATTTGAATACATTTAAATAAAAGCATCATGACCTCTTTATGCAGTGGTCATTTTGTATTTTATAACTGACTCACAGTATCTGCAAAAGTGAATGATAAAAATGTGAGCATTACCACTTTTCAGTTTTACCCATTCATGTTGATATCACTGAATCAAGTTCATGAAAATGGCTAAGACAACACGAAGAAGGATATTTATTCATTTTATCAAGAAAAAACACATAGATGCAACCTCTGAACATTTATGTTACTTGTATATATCAATGAATAATATATTCCTGAAAAGCGTATCTAGTGAATCCCTCTTTCATTGTCCCCTTTTTATTCTATGCCTTGATTCTATCACCTTTTTTAAAAGAAGTTTGAGAAATTAATATACTACTGTCTTTCAGTTCTTCTAGTTCCCTTGACAATTCAGTTCTATCACTGTGCATGTTGCCTCGGCCAGCAGACATACTTTCCATAATGAGACTCTCTTGATGAAGAAAGCAGTGTGTTGCTTTACATAGTGGTGTAGAATTATCTCGCTGAATCCTTGTAACAGTTTGTGGACTGGCACTGACCTGTAGAGCACATTTTGAGTACCACTTAATAAATGGTTAAAAAGATTGCTAGTTTTGTTGGAGCTTGTAGCCATCCCATATGATTATATTTGTTAAATGCAAATAGCATTTTTATGGTGATAAATCTTTAAGATAAGGAATATCTTATATTAACTAAAATTTTCTCTTTTGGTTTCACTGTTAGATAAGCTGTTTACCATTTAAATGATCATGAGCATTACTTGTGAGTTTCTTAAATTTAAGAAATTTTGTTGTAAGTATTCTGAGCACAGGGGAAATCTTTTCAAACTACATATTTAAGTCTGTAGTTCTTAAGCTACACATGAGTCTCTCTTCAGTATTTGATAAATGGACCATATAGGCTGTTGATTTAGTGACAACTCATTCTCTTCAACCTGGAAATTGATTACATTATTTCTTAAGTTAAACCTTTGTTAACAGGTTAATTTAGGATCAGTTCTCTCCAAAGCCAGTGATTGTATCTTTATAGAAGTGTGTTTATTCAAGACCCTTAGAAGATGACTAGGTGTAGTGATCTGTTTCCCACGTGGTTGTTAGAAACCCTACCTGACCTCAGTGCCTTCATCCCACACAATATGGTATTCAGCCACACAAGGTTCTTCAGTAAAGAAAAACTACATGATTAAAATAAGCAAAAAGTTGAGTTGTTCATTTTTAAAGGAAAGTTGGCTTCAGCGTAAACAGTATCTCTTGAATGTGAATGGTATCCTAAAATTAACATGAATTCCCTCCCAATTATTTCAATTTAATATCAGTAGGAAAAAAATTGAGCAAGAATTAAGATTTTTTAAAAATTATAGCATCCTGTCATTTGAAGAGAATACTTGATATTATAAAATCAGAAAATGGTATCTTGGTTGTACTGTTTTTATAATAAACTACCACAACATAGAGGTATCTTTTTCTCCTATCTATACAAATTAGCAGAAACTACTTGAGCCATAAAAATCAGTATGGTCTTACATCCCTCAGACCTACAGATGCTGGTGCAGACACTGTAGGAAGTACTAAAGACTATATTTCTTTTTAAGACTTGAAATGATCCTGGCAAGACAGATGGAACCTCTTCCAGGAAGTTTTTCCTAATGCTAACACATGCCCCTCATCTCCTCTTTCTTTCTACCAGCCTGATTAGTCACTGCTCTTATGTGGATTTCTACATTTTTTTCTGCATAATCTTCCCCTCCAGACTACAAGGGCAAGAGCTTTACCTTCTTTATTTTTTTTTTTTTAAAGATTTTGTTTATTTGAGAGAGAGAATGAGAGAGAGAGAGAAAGCATGAGAGGGTCAGAGGGAGAAGCAGACTCCCTGCTGAGCAGGGAGCCTGATTTGGGACTCGATCCCGGGACTCCAGAATCATGACCTGAGCGGAAGGCAGTTGCTTAACCAACTGAGCCACCCAAGTGCCCGAGCTTTACCTTCTTTATTTTGTCCCCATGAATGTGGTCCAGTGATGATAAGATGATGTTCCTTTTAGAGATCTCATGGTTTAGGAACCAAAGAAGTAGAAACAGATACTGTAGAGGTAAAGAAGAAGATGAAATAGGACCTGACGCTTGAGCCAAATCTTTATGAACACTGGGGAGCTCCTCTGTGGAAACACTGGGGAGGGGATATTTCAGGTAAAAGAATGGCATCCCCAGGATCTCTGGAAGCACAGTGAGAGTAGAGGCTGACCAGATAATGAAGGCCTTATAGACCTGGCTCAAGAATTTGTCTTTTGTTTTTGTTTTTGTTTTTCCTGAGGAGGGCAACTGGGCGTAATTTAATACCTGTTTTAGATGGATCACCAGGCATTTCGGAAGCTAGATTTAAAAGCAGACTGAATTAAGGGCAGTGAGACCAGTTAGGAGGAAAGAAATGATTAGGACCCCAAATCAGGTTATAACAGTAGAGCTGTAGGAGAGGAGACATAGTAAGAGTCTCCTGAGTGGTTCTGAGGAGCTAAAATTGGCAAAGTGGGTGTTCTTATTGGAGGATGGGTTAAGGTAGGCATGGGGAAATAATGAACATGTTTTTGAGCAGAAGATGATAGCTCAGTAGTGGGCCTGCTGAATTAGAGACCCTTTTGTAACCTAAGATTCCTTACCAACATATAAATGTATGGGAGAGAACCCAAGAAGGTTCTAGGTTATGAATACAGATTTGGAAGTCTTTGGAAAATGGGCATTGTTGTATGAGTATGATCACTCAGGGAATCACATGCAAGTAGAGAATTAAACTAGGACCAGACCTGTATGAAAAAGCAGCATTTGCAAAGCAGAAACAAAAATTTGAGCTAGAGAAGTAGAGTGAGGGAGTGGCAGGCAGTCATAAGAGAATGATGCTATAAATCTCAAGATTGGAGAGAGGTAGAAATTGAGGACTCAACATAAGAAAGGTTAGACATAGGGACACCTGAGTTTCTCAGTCAGTTAAGCGTCTGCCTTCGGCTCAGGTCATGATCTTGGGGTCCTGGGATGGAGTCACTGGTTGAGCTCCTTGCTCAGCAGGGAGCCTGCTTCTGTCTGCCTGCCACTCCCCCTGCTTGTGCTCAGTCTCTCCCTCTCTCTCTCTGACAAGTAAAAAAATAAAATCTTGAAAAAAAAGAAAGGTTAGACATCATATATTAGGGGAAAACATCAGACTTGAGAGGGTGGTTGAAGTTTACATGAAAGCATTACAAGCAGTACAGATATATCTTTCTTAATGTGAGATTTGGAAGGGGAAGAAGGAAAGTTGTAGTTGGCCTACATAGATTTTTTTTATTATTATTATTCAGCTGTACTTTTGATCTGGAGAGTTTAAAAATCTTCCTACTCAGCTATTTAATTTGATCAAAGGACAGTTAGAAAATATCATATCCTCTTTTCTAATACTAGTTTCCTTTATTTCCTAACTTTTTTATAGTTTGGAGAGCTCAAAGTAAAACATTTTTCATTTACTGTTTTTCATGTTTAAGTTTTATGCCACAAGAAATATGTTGGCATCAGAGTATTCCATTTAGGTCCTATGGCTGATTAGACAAACTAACTATACACAAGTAGACTAGCAGCTACCACTACCTGTAGTGAAAAATTATCTTGAAATACTCCATGTCACCAGAGAAACTGGTCAAGGGAATACAAGTAGGAAATATTTTAGAAGGCATTTCCTGGCCTTTATTTGATGAGCATAATCATCTGTATGATGATCAGCATATGATTCTACATTTAAGCATGTGTCATGAGATGATTAAAGTAGTTATTGGTTCTTATTTTCGCTCCCATTGATAAATACATTGAAGAATGATGTCCATATATTTGTTCATTTCATATTGAAATAACACATGCTCCATTTTTTTCTCTTTTTAGGGGAAAGAAACACTGATGACTCCCATTCCCTTTGCTAGACCACAGGATTTAGGGCCAACAATTGCTATTGTTACTAAAGTCAACCAGATCCAGGATCATCTACTGAAGAAGCATGATATTGAGCTTTATATGCACTTGAACAGACTAGAAATCGCACCACAGATATATGGGCTGTAAGTACTAAAGTTTAAGTTTCAGCTACATCTAATTATGACTTAATGGTGGTTTCTGTATATCTCAGATCCACAGAGGGAAGACCAGAACTGTTCCAGCTCCATTTCATTTCATATGACTTTTGTGTCTTATGTGCCAGGCTCTGTGTTATTACTTTCACATGTGATATTTCATCCAATACTCACACCAGTCCTGTTAATTGAGTGTTGTACGGGGGGAAGAAACTAAGGCTAACACTGCGTTTAGACATATTAAATAGTGAAATCTTAATTTGGATTCAGGAAGGATTGGCTCCATAATCTGCAGAGCCCAGTGCAAAATAAAACTGAATGTCCCTGTAAAAAAAAAAAAAAAAAAAAAAATAGCAAGAATTTCAAGATGACAGCAGCAGATCATTAAGCCAAGCATTCTAAGAAGTACAGGGTGACACAGATCATACACACATGAAGCTAGCCCCAAACCTAAACAAACCTATACGATATCCATGTGCTTTCCATTTTATTGGGAAGTGCTTCCTAAAAGATAAATGTTCCTCACAGTAAACATAATATGGTAATCATCTTCAGCCAATAACTTCTCCAACATACTATAGCAGAAGAATAGGGAGCCATTCCTCAGATATGTGTGTGTGTTTGTATGTATATTTATTCAGTGGCTTACTTTATAAGGTGGGTAGGAAAATTAGAAAGATTGCAGTTTTTTTTTCTATGTTATATTAATCACCATACATTACATCATTAGTTTTTGATGTGGTGTTCTGATTCATTGTTTGCGTATAACACCCGGTGCTCCATGCAGTACGTGCCGTCTTTAATACCCATCACCAGGCTAAACCATCCCCCCACCACCCTCCCCTATAAAACCCTCAGTTTGTTTCTCAGAGTCCATAGTCCCTCATGGTTCCTCTCCCCCTCCAATTTCCCCCCTTTCATTCTTCCCTTCCTGCTACCTTCTTTTTTTTTTTTTTTTTTTAACATATAATGTATTATTTGTTTCAGAAGTACAGGTCTGCGATTCAACAGTCTTACACAACGCACAGTGCTCACCACAGCACACACCCTCCCCAGTGTCCATCACCCAGCCACCCCTCCTCTCCCACCCTCCACCACTCCAGCAACCCTCAGTTTGCTTCCCGAGATCAAGAATTCCGACTTATTACGCTCAGCATAATACCCTCCAGTTCCATCCACATCGTGGCAAATGGCAAGATTGCTTTCCTTTTGATGGCTGCATAATATTCCATTGTATATATATACCACCTCTTCTTTATCCATTCATATGTTGATGGTCATCTTGGCTCTTTCCACAGTTTTGCTATGGTGGACATCGCTGCTACAAACATCGGGGTGCACGTACCCCTTCGGATCCCTACATTTGTATCTTTGGGGTAAATACCCAGTAGTGTAATTGCTGGATCGTATGGTAGCTCTATTTTCAACTTTTTGAGGAACCTCCATACTGTTTTCCAGAGTGGCTGCACCAGCTTGCATTCCCATCAACAGTGTAGGAGGGTTCCCCTTTCTCTGTATCCCCGCCAAATATGTCGTTTCCTGACTTGTTAATTTTAGCCATTCTGACTGGTGTGAGGTGGTATCTCACTGAGGTTTTGATTTGGATTTCCCTGATGCCGAGTGATGTGGAGCACTTTTTCATGTGTCTGTTGGCCATTTGGTTGTCTTCTTTGGACAAATGTCTGTTCATGTCTTCTTCCCACTTCTTGATTGG
>NC_138369.1:73142498-73179322 GCF_054177405.1 Leptonychotes weddellii
TAAAATTCCATGATCCATGACATAATCACTCTTAATCCTTGCAACTTTATTTTTCAGCAGTACTAACAATACCAGGGCTTGCAGTAACCGTAGCTGACTCATTTATCCCATTATTTTAGTATAGAATCTCCTCTGCATTAACTAAAAATATACATATTTTTTTAATCTTTGAAGAAGTCATTCATTCTCTTAGTTGGTCTCTACTATAGTGAAAGGAGTTTACTCCACTTAAATTTGATGGTATTATTTCTATATGTGGGGTACATGTGGTCGAATTTTCCTTTGTCTTTATGCTACCTTCAGTTGTACTACTCATCTGTATACTTGCTGTTGATGATTGTTAGAATCTTTGGGGGCCAAAGAAAAATATGAGCATAATATGAAATAGCAGTTAGAAGCACAGGCTTTGAAATGAAACAGATCTGTTTAACCAATTTGATCCTTGGTTTCTTCATTTCTGAAATGGAGATTAAAAATAATGGTACCTACTTCGTAGGGTGCCTATGAGAATTCAATCATAATATGCAAAAATCATAGTGCTCAGTATGTAGTAAGCATTCAAGATATGTTTGGCAATACTTTTGTTATCATTATCTGGCATTACCATTACTCAATTAGGATGTCACAGCTCTGTGAATATGATGTACTATGTGTTTCATGAACCTTTCCACCTCTGGCTTTCTGTGTTTTCTTCACCAAAGCATATGAGCTTCTACTTAAGTGGAAACAACAGCTGTCTTTTAGACCAGTGCTTCTAAAGAGACAGTATAGAAGTTGAGGAATAAATGTCTAGAATCAGATTACAGCAATTTGTCACAATAATTTTGTGTCCTTAAAGCTAAAAAAAAAATATTGTAGGTTTGTACCTCATGGAAATGAATTGAAATATTTATTTGGTTTTATGTCAGTCAAGTCATATTCATTTAAATAATTGCTGATGCTACTATCCATTCCTGCTGGAAGAAAGTTGGTAATTTAGGCTGACATTCAATATTAATACTTAAAAACAATGAGTTTGCATTTTGAGTACTTTATCCTCAAGTGGGCAAATATAAAATAATCAATTTTCAGTTAGTAAAAATTATTCTTCTTTAGGATGACATCAGAATCCATAACTACATCATCTGAAATGTGCTTTTGTATGCCAACTGTTTTTTTACAGAATTTTAGTTTTCAAACAAGTATTTTCTTGTATACCAAAATACTGTAACAAAATTAGGAAACGATATGATAAAAATGTCAGTAATGAATATGTCAGTGGGAAATGTTATCAGTATTAACAATTTGTGTAGAATGGGAAGTAAATCATAAATATGTGTTTATTACATGTGAGGAGAGTGATAGCAACATGAAATTATAATC
The DNA here is from genome assembly GCF_054177405.1 of Leptonychotes weddellii. Lineage (NCBI taxonomy): Eukaryota > Metazoa > Chordata > Mammalia > Carnivora > Phocidae > Leptonychotes > Leptonychotes weddellii. Next base: position 73,143,861 of record NC_138369.1, read on the forward strand.
CTGTTGAGTCCAGGTTTCTCATTCTAGTCAATCTTGAGCAGTTGCGTGGTACATTAAAATTTATTTAAATCTACCTTATAGGGCTGCCTGGGTGGCTCAGTCGATTAAGAATCCGACTCTTGATTTCAGTTCAGGTCATGACTTGAGGATCTTGGGATGAAGCGCCCCATTGGGCTCTGCGCTCAGTGTGAAGTCTGCTAGAGACTCTCTCTCTCCCTCTGCCCATCCCCCTGCTCACATGCATATGGGCTCTCTCTTGCTTTCTTTCTCTAAAATAAATAAATATATCTTTTAAAAAAATTTGCATTATACTATGGTTACAATTATCACTAAGAGAAAGATTTTGTAATTACTCCATTTTTAAAAATAGTTTTTGTTCTGGTTTTTATAAGAGAATATTATGTGGAGGGCGCCTGGGTGGCTCAGTTGGTTAAGCGACTGCCTTTGGCTCAGGTCATGATCCTGGAGTCCCGGGATCGAGTCCCGCATCAGGCTCCCTGCTCGGCGGGGAGCCTGCTTCTCCCTCTGACCCTCCCCCCTCTCATGCTCTCTCTCTCTCATTCTCTCTCTCAAATAAATAAATAAATAAAATCTTTAAAAAAAAAAAAAAAAAAGAATATTATGTGGAAGTCTCCTGATATGGCAGATACACCATATACAAACATATTTGTTGCATTTTGCTAATAAATTTATTTAACAAAATTAGAATTCATAATTAGTGTAAAAATATTAATTGTACTAATATTGGCTAAAGTCATTCCAAATTAGCTTATCTTAATTTTAAATAAATTGATGGTATTTATCTTGAAATATGAGAATAATTACCCATGAGATCTTGAATATTGTATAATAATTTGCTTATTAATGCTATTATTTTATATACTTAAGTACATTATCCCCTGGATAATTGTAGCTGGTTTTTCTCCTACAAAATGTTAAATCAGTCAACTTACTATTTAGTTTAAACGAAATTAATTTGAAGTTAAATGTTCAATTCAATGTAAGTGATATTATAAAATAATATTTTCTAACAGTAATTTACACTGTGTTTTTCATTAACTTTATGAAAGATTACTCCTGTTGCACTTCAATCAAAGTTTCTCTTGCTTTAATTCAAATAATATTTTGAGTTGTCTTTTGTTTGCCAATTATTGATGGGTATTAGACTTATAAAAAATTAAGTTCCATAGGGACCTGTCAGTGCAGAGTGATTAATATCCAAAGTAAACATTGACTACATTATTTCCAACTTTCCCAAGTAATTCCTAAGAGTTGCTTTTTATTTATTTATTTTTTTGGGCATTTTCATTTTTAGTATGAGAATAAGAATGTCCTGTGATTTCATCACTTAGGGGTTATTTTTATGCAAAAACCTCTAAAATACAGTGTTACAGTTCCATCCATGAGTATGTACTTCTTTCAGTCCAAAAGACTCTTTATCACAAGAGATTCAAGTATAAAGATTGAATACCATTTTCGGGGCGCCTGGGTGGCTCAGTCGTTAAGCGTCTGCCTTCGGCTCAGGTCATGATCCCAGGATCCTGGGATCGAGCCCCGCATCGGGCTCCCTGCTCCGCAGGAAGCCTGCTTCTCCTTCTCCCGCTCCCCCTGCTTGTGTTCCCTCTCTCGCGCTCTCTCTCTCTCTGTCAAATAAATAAATAAAATCTTTAAAAAAAAAAAAAAAAAGATTGAATACCATTTTCATTTAATGCCATAATACTATTTTACAGAGAGACCAAAAATTGAAGTTTAAAAATAATTTTGCTAGGCCAGAGTAACTGTGTTTTATTATCACCCTTAAATATATTGAACATGTATATTTTCAACTACATTTTATACTTTGATATAAATAGAATACATAATAAGCATCTGTGGGATATGCAATTAATGTCACTTTTGAGGAAAGACCCTCATAACACACTTGGGCTTTGGTATTCTTAAATTATGAGCTCTTTACAACACTCATGGGATAAATTTCATATCTCCCAAATGTTTATTATACATCTTCCATTTCCCTTATTTCCTATTTTCTGGATTAGCAGTTGTTTTGCTGTGGTAGTTTATAGTATTTAATTGGGGAGGTTCTTGGTTACTGATTAATAATCTGGTAAATTTTGTGATATAATTTTAAAATATTTATATCATAGCATATTCTAACACATATCAGAGTGTAATTATGTATGACTACTAAGTTTTTAAACCTATATTTGATGTATAAATATATGATAAAATATAATTCTTAGTCATCAAAGTCACTATAGTTACCCACCTTAAAAATTCTGTGTCTCAACAGTTTAAACAAATAGCTTTCTATTCTAAACACAGCTAATGATTGAAATATTCTTTTCTTTTCAGTGAATGTTATGTTATACATTAAATGTAAAAAATATAACGAGGGACTACAAGGTCCAATGATACCTTGTCTTATTACCACTTGAGTATTACTCCCTTTGAAAAAAATTTTTTTTCATTTCTATAGGAAGAATTATCATGATTAAAAGTTATGGGGATGAATAATAAATTACGTGAAATAATGATAATAATTGTTAATATTTATTGTTTCCTTTGTGCTAGGCATTGTACTAAAGGCTTTACATAAATTATTTTATGTATCTTCACAACACATTGGGATAGGTACTATTATCCCCATTATGTAGATGAGGAAATCACAACTTACAAATGCGTATGTATTTTATTTTTTTTAATATATTTTTCTTAAGATTTTATTTATTTATTTGACAGAGAGAGACACAGCGAGAGAGGGAACACAAGCAGGGGGAGTGGGAGAGGGATAGGCAGGCTTCCCATGGAGCAGGGAGCCCGATGCGGGGCTCGATCCTAGGAACCTGAAATCATGACCTGAGCCGAAGGCAGATGCTTAATGACTGAGCCACCCAGGCGCCCCTACAAACGCATATTTAGATCAACCAGCTACCAGGAATCTTTGAAGTCTTGGAGGCTTTGAACTCTTGAGCCTATATTCATACTCTAATTTGACTAGGACTTGGAGTGGTAGAAGATTAAGGCACTCAAAAGTCCTGTTTGTTAGCTTGGACCATGAGCCAAACTTGTGGTGATCAGATAACAAACAAGACCAGGCAGGTGGTACAAGGCCTGGAATCAGAGGAGTCTTATGGGTAGTGGTCAGAAACAAGCCTGCTAAGGAAGTAATGGAATAATCGAGCGTACTGGGGAGCCCAAGGCCCACAACAGTGTAGTTAATTGATGAAACAGAAGAAATAGAATCTGTACTGACAAAGTAATGATGAATATTAAATACATAGACAAACGCCAAAAAGGAAAGGTTGTGCTGAGTCACACATGCATAAGTTTAGGATAGGTACCATCCACATGCCTTTGCAGGTAAAAATATGCTCTTCACACTGAAAGGTGAGTAAAACTTAATAATTCAGGCCAGAGGAAAGCAGGTCTTAAAAGACTGCTAGAAAACAATATAACCGGTAAGATATGGTTAGGTACATACAACTGAATGCAGGTCAAAAATAATCATCTGAAGTAAGTAAAAGTAATTAAAACATTTTTGGATCTTAGATCTACTTAACTCTAGTAAATAATTCAAAGTGGGAAAGAAGTCCAAAAGTTTACATCATTTATCAGCACAGAAATCAAATATACTATTTCATTGATTTTTCTAATAACTGAAGAATATTTTGTTTTATAAAATTCCTATAAATTAGTAACTATGCAATTGAATTGTGAGGTGTAAATGAAAAAAAAAAAGTCCTGTAGAGCACAGTACTTGGGACAGTGTAAACACTCAAAATGTTCATTGTTACTAACTTCTATGTGCTAAGCAGTTACCTGACTTATAAGACTCACTAAGGTAGTAAGAATAACAAAAGCAAATAACAAGTGCATGCAAAGAAAGCATAAAACAAAATGATAAGTACTGTCAAAATTAGTACACAAATGCTTTAAGCTCTCCTAATAAAAGACAAAGATTCTCAATTGGGTTTATAGACAAAATCCAACTTTAAAAGAGACAGCTAAAATAAATTGATATAGTTTAATAAAAGGAATACAGGAATCGTAATAGTAAAATAAAAATACTTTGGAACAAAAACATTGAAAGAGTATATTAGTAAGACATTTAATTATAAAAGCTGTGAATTTTGATGTGTAAAATCTGTGACAGCGAGGAGTTTGTCTGTCTTGTTCATTAATTTATCCCAGATGCCTCCTTAATAGAACCTGGTACATGGTGAGCATTCAGTAAGTATTTCTGAATGGATGGATGCATAAGAAGGAGGTAAAAACAAAAGAAGGAAAGATAAACTAATTATATAAGGAACTGATTATTCGAAATGGGAAATTTTCTATTTTGAGAAACATCAACCTGTAAGTACACATTTAAAAAATTAAAACTCTAAATAATTAGTAGAAAACATACATAAACACATGCTTGAACCAATCTTTCAGTGACCATGGATTTTCTAAGAAAAATTGCGGTGAAAGACATTTCAGAGGGTAAGTTTGAAATCTGACTACAAAATTTCTTTCCAATAAAATTCAATGCAAAGACAAACTTGTTTTTTAAAAAGTTGCAACATGTAGAAAGACAATATATATAGAATTAAAAGCAAAATTCTATTCTTTATGTATAATAAACCCTTAAATTTAGTAAGAAACCATTTAACCTACAAAGTAGAAAAATAAAATGAACCAAAATGCATAGGAAAAAAATAACAGTAGCCAATAAATATAGTGAAAAGGTTTCAACTATTCAGATATTTTAAAAATTACAAATTAAACAACAAAATACAGTTTTTGTTTAGATTGATAAGTACTAGAGGAAATTTAGTTGAGGTTGATATAATCATTTTAGGAGACAATTGGGAAAGTGAGTCACATGCCTGATGAAGTTGGGCTCCTTGACTCATGATTCTACTTTTAAGCCAGTAGACATCTTAAGGGACTCAGGGAGCAGAGAGGTCTGGATATAAAGATGTTTATCACAGTGTTATTTATGATATGAAGTGAGAACTACTACATTTCTAATATTAAAGGAAATAATAATAGGATAAATAAATCCATTTGATGAAATAGTATGCCATACTTAAGTAATGTATTTGTGGACTATGTAATCCCAACAAATGATGCTTATGATACATTTTAAGTGAAAAATCAGTGTTCCTAGATTATGTTCCAAAATATGTTCTATGTTCCAAAATTCTAGGTGTTTTTACATGAAAATTAGACTGGAAGCAATATTAGCAGTGGTTATCTCTGAGGGAATATTGGATGGTGTTTATTTTGTCAGTTGTCCCTATTTATCATAAATTGATTTTTATGAGACACAAAAAATGTGAGAGCAAAAATAAGAATGTACTTAATTACTGTTAATGAGCACATATGTCAACATCCAGAAAACAAACACTTCAAAGGTGTATTTGAACGATTGTCAGTAGTATTTGAGGAATTAAGGAAAATGGAGGATATAGCAAGAAGATGTAACATGAAGAAAAATCTGTTTTTAACATTTACAATGTAACAAAATGTATTTTACCTCTAAAATCTAACAGTATTTTAGAACTTTTAAATAAATAATCTGTAATTCCTTAGAAAAGGAAATTGTTTCTATATGGAAGTAGCATGTGTTCACCAGAACAACTTAGGCAAGATATAACTGTTTTCTATTCTGTCAAATAACCAGATTAGAGAAACACTTTTGACTGAATATTTCAGTCTCATCATTTTCTTGTAATAATCTTTCACTCAAAATGGAGAATTTGTGGACTAAAAGGTGTTACATTTAAGCTGAAATGTAGCTTTATGTAACAGCCATGTTCAAAGAGTATGGGTGAGTGTATATTATATTGCAGCCCAGTATATATATGGCATGAGGTCTCTGGTAGCATGCTGTTGGTAGCTGAGCAGGGAGCCCCGTATGGGACTTGATCCCAGGACCCCGGGATCATGACCCAAGCCATAGGCAGACGCCTAACCGACTGAGCCACCCAGCACCCCTGATTTCCTTATTATCCTTTTAATTTGTATGGTGTCTATAGTTAATATATCTGTGTGTGTGTGTGCGTATGTTCCTGCTATGGGTAATTTTTATGTTACCTCTTATCTGCATAGAAGTTTATCAACTCTATTAATGTTTTCAAAGAACCGACTTTAGATTTTGATTGATTTCTCTCTTCCATCTGTTTTCCATTTCATTGGTTTAGCTCTTACCTTAAAAGTTCCTACCCTCTGACTACTTTGGATTTATTTTGCTCTTGTCTTTTAAGTTATTGAAAGTGGAAGCCCAGATTAATGATTTCAGAATTAATTTTTATAATATAAGAATTTAATACTGTAAGTTTCCTTCTAAGCACTGCTTTAGCTGCATCCCTGAAATTTTAACGTGGTATATTTCATTTTTCTTTAGCTCAGGGTATTTTAAAAGTCTTTTAAAAACTTCTTTTTTGTACCATGGGTTATTTAGAAGTCTGTTGCTTATTTTCCAAATATTTGGGGATTATCCTTTTTTGTTGTTATTTATTACCAGTTCCATTATGGTCCAAGAACATACTTTGCATAATTTTTATTTATTTAATTTTGTTAAGGCTTATTTTTTAGTCCTAATACGATCTATCTTGGTGAATATTCCATGTGCACGTAAGAATAATATTTATTCTCCTGTTATTGGGTATAATGTTCCATAAATGTCTTGGGTCATGTTGGTATTGATAATGTTGTTCAGATCTTCTATATTATGTTCTTCTTTTGTTCTATTAATTACTGAGAGATGTGTTGATCCAGTTATAACTTTGAATTTCTGTGCTTATGAATCCAGAACTACTTTAGAATGACCTGAGACCTAAGATTGAGAATTAACCACCCATTATTCTTAACCCAATACAAATGGGACAGTGTTGTTTTTTGGTTTTTGTGTTTTTTTCATTTATTTTATGGCATGCAACTCAGTTTTGTTTATTTCCTCGTTCTTTTTTGACAAACAGGGAATATAATTTCAGTCATTTGTATGGCTATGTCCAGAATTTATTATACAACTTTTAAACAATAGGGCTTATGAGCTGTAAGAAACCAGTGATTTCCAATATGATCCTGGTATATTGTAGCTAAAAGGACTAACTAATGTATTTGGAAATTCAGTGTTTAACATTGACCAGCATTTTTTTTTCTCTCTTCTTAAAATTATGCCCAAAGTTTCTTCCAATCAAATGGCTTCTTCCTGTAGTGTTTTGGAGCTTAGTAAATATATTGGACTAATGAAAACAACCAAAAAACAAAGGCTGGTATTTTCATTTATTTGAATAGTTTTAAATGCTTCCAAAATACAGGTATACCTCATTTTATTGAACTTCACTTTATTGCACTTTGCAAATATTGTGTTGTTTTAAAAATGGAAGGGTCAAAACTTCAGTGGGGGAAGTAACTACAGATGTGGTAGAAATAGCAAGAGAACTAAACTTAGAAGTGGAGCCTGAAGATGGGACTGGATTGCTGCAATCTCATGTTAAAACTAACGGATGAGGAGTCGCTTCTTATGGATGAGCACAGAAAGTGGTTTCTTGAGGTGGAATCTAGTCCTGGTGAAAATGCTGGGAAGGGTGTTGGAATGACAGTGAAAGATTTAGATTATCACATAAACTCAGTTGATAAAGCAGTGGCAGGGTTTGAGAGGATTGACTCCACCTTTGAAAAAAGTTCTACGGTGGATAAAATGCTATCAAACAGTATCACATGCTACAGAGAAATCAAGTCAATCAGTGTGGCAGACTTCATTGTTGTCTTATTTTAAGAAATTGCCCCAGCTACCCTAGCCTTCAGTGGCCACCACTCTGATCAGTCAGCAGCCACCGACATTGAGGCAAGACCCACCATCAGCAAAAAGCTTTTGACTCGATGAAAGCTCAGATGATGGTTAATTACCATTTTTTTAGCAATAAGGTATTTTTTATTTAAGTATATACATTTTTTAGACATAATGCTATTGCACACTTAATAGACTATAGTGTAAACACAACTTTTATATGCACCACTGGGAAAGCAAAAAATTAATTTGACTTGCTTTATTGCAGTAGTCTAGAACCAAACTCACAATATCTCTGAGATATGCCTGTATCTACTCTCTAATAAGTATTTACAGTGGGGGCACCAGTCGATTAAGCGTCCGACTCTTGAGTTCGGCTCAGGTCATGATCTCAGGGTCAGGTGATCGAGTCCCACTTCCAGCTCCGTGCTGGGCGTGCTCAGTCGATTAAGCGTCCAACTCTTGAGTTCGGCTCAGGTCATGATCTCAGGGTCAGGTGATGGAGTCCCACTTCCAGCTCCGTGCTGGGCGTGCAGTCTGTTTGAGATTCTCTCTCTCCCTCTGCCCTTCCCCCTGCTGTCTCTGTCTCCTTCTCTCTCTCTCTCAAATAAATAAATAAATCTTTAATAAAAAAAGTATTTACAGTGAATGTTAAAATGCTTCCAAAATATATGGCATATAAGAAGTTTTTTTGGTTTGTTTTTTTTTTTTAAAGATTTTATTTATTTGACAGAGAGAGACACAGTGAGAGAAGGAACACAAGCAGAGGGAGTGGGTAAGGGAGAAGCAGGCTTCCCGCCAAGCAGGGAGCCAGATGCGGGGCTCGATCCCAGGACCCTGAGATCATGACCTGAACTGAAGGCAGACGCTTGATGACTGAGCCACCCAGGCGCCCCATATAAGAAGTTTTTAATCATAAACTTTTTAGCTCTGCAACTAAGATCTCATTTAAGTTTGTATTTATTTATTACAACATGCTATTTATTCAAGATGAATGTGTAATATATTTTCCAAAATTTTGTGCAACGACGTGGTTAAGTTCACAGTTTTGAAATTTATATTTCTGATTAAGAATTGAGGTGATTGAAACACAAGACATACTAGACACTTGAGAAATACTGATATGCTGAAGACTACAAGGTTTCAGAATAGTTCCTAATAGAACATACCCCCCACCCCAACACTATTCCAGATACTAAAAGCCATCCTTATCTTTCATTCATATATCTTAAACAGTACAACACTTTGCCCACCCTTAATCCTAACAACCAGACCTGGATCATCTTCAGGTTATATCAGTATTCTCTAAATGAAGCCCAGTAAAACTGACTTTACAATTGTTGTGATGTCTTTAACTGAATATAAGTGTACAGGGAAAAAAATATTACCCCCAAAACTTTACACACGTAAAATGCCCTCTAATGAGGGTCATAAAAAAAGAAAACTTCACCAGAAATATGTTATCAGAGTTTTTAAATCACATTGGGACAATGGAATGTCTTCTTTAAGCGTTCTGGTTTAACAACAGAGTGATACAACTGTAAATCCTATATTGCCTCAGAGTCTGTTAGCCAGCCAGCAGAATACATTTAGATTAGAAGGGAAGTAATTTTTTCCTCAAATCAACACTGTAAGTTCTAAAGCATGAAGGAGAAATTTTCAGAACATACTGAGAAATAATAGTTAAACATGGTAAAAATCTTGGCATTATTAATCTGTGTCTCCTATTCAGTTTCTCTCCCTCTTTTCTCATACTTGGCTTCTTTATTTCTGGGTCTCTGAATGTTTTCCTAACTTTCCAATTCTTTCCATAACCACGTAAGCCAGAGGCAAACTGACTATCTACAGCTAATTGCCCTAATAAGCTCTTTCCTATTGCCATATGGCACTTCATGTATGATATCATACTCCATTATTAAGTATACCTTGTAATCAGCCTAAGTTGTATCACTTACAGCAGTGATTACATTGTGTGTCTTTGATAGGTCTCTGACCAGACTTAAACTTCTACCCTTTGTCTTTGACCTCTAGGGACTCTGCCTAATATGTGTAAAACCTTTTATAGGAACTATTAGTACTTAAAACAGATGCATATAAATGCCATGTTTTCTGAAGAAGTGTTTCTTAACTAGCTTTTAAGACATTTGAGATCACCAGTATGCATTTGTGTGTGTGTGTGTGTGTGTGTGTGAAAATTCTATTATTTTTCTGACTTTTGTGAAATTATTTTAAGGACAGTGTTTTACCATTACATAGATGTAGTTTTATATGCTCCACGATACCAAGATAGAACGCTACCTGGCCACCATTAATTCTTCCCTGACTGAAATGTTACAGAAATGATGAGCTTGCTTAATGAAGAGGTCCTCTTCCAAGCTCATAATTTCATAAGATGCTATTTGACAAAGGCTGCCGAGTCAATTAAGAAAATTCATCATTTATTACACTCTATTAAAAAGGATAAAAATAGAGCTTTTCTACCACAAACTAAGAAAAACGTTTTTCTTCACTACTTGGGGATACAGGTGATACACTGGTAGAGCATATTGCCCATTACTTCTTACTTTTGCTTTTTCTACTTTTGGTTCTTCATGATATGTTTCTTAGTCCCTCAAATTACTTATTCTTAGTTTTGTATTTGTAAATAGATTTGTACCAGAATTTAAGTGCAGAAAAAAAAAAATATTATTTGTAATTCAGTTTGGCATACACACACACATACACACATTTTGTTTCTAAAAATCTCTTCCCTTAAAATTTGCTTTCTCTGTAGAAAATAATGCTTTTGTTTTCATTTCACTTCAATTATTATTTGTTAGATATTTTTGCATGATTTCGTAGATGACTTTTTTTAAACCAGTGTACCACCTCCAAGAGATTTTTATTAGGACTTGAACTGTAAATGGTGGGTAAAAAAAGTTAAATCTCTAGACTTAAAAAAAATTTAATTAGTCTCATTAAAATTAAAGTTTGTACTATATGGAATTTGTTGGAGAAACTATGTTGGTTCTGGGTTACAATGAACGCTTGCAAAAGTGGAGTTAAAGTCAAATTAAGAGTAATGCCTTTATAGGATTGTCACATGGAGTTTCTATTTGCAAAGCACTTAAAATGGTGTCTGGCACATAGGAAATACTTTCTAAGTGTTCATTAAATTAAAAATAATGATAAATCATAGCAAGGATCATAAAATTCTAGTTAAGACCTCATACCTCTAAATAATAATAAAAATGATGAATAATATTACTCCTTCAAATTGAAAATTAATGGGAAATGGTTCTTTCCAGAGTCATGAGTTCCTGTATACCAAATGCCTTTGCTCTGGTTTAGGCCATCAGTAATAGCTGTCTTTTCTGTAGCTTCATCAGCTCCAGGCAGGAAGAGTGCCTCTGCCTCTTGGTATTTATGACAACAGTGCCAAATCAGGCTGGACTGGCTCCTAATGTGATTTTCCTCTTCAACTTTTCCCTCCCACTCTTTTCTTTGGGGAAAATGTAGTTTTAAAACAGTAGTAAACGTGAGGTGAGAGTGGTCAGTTATCTAATTATCCTCTTCTGCAGGGCGTATTGCTGGTGATGGGAGACCAGGCACCTCCTTTCCGCACAGTGCTGCCCAGAGTGGGTCTGATGGGCTTTCTCCTGGCTCCCCTCCACCACCTTGGCTTTCTGCCTGTGCTGTCCTTTATTCTTTATCACCTCCTTCCCACGTCCTCTTCCTTGCCCCCACCTCACTACATTCCCACCTCCAACTAACGCTTTCTGCTGCTGGTAGGACATAAAGACAGGAGGAGAAAGAAAAGGAAGGGAGGCTCATGAAACATGTAGAGTTTTTTATTGATAGCCATGCTGCATTTAAACCATTTGTCTTGAGTTAATAAAGTTTTCTCTGTCTCTTGTTTATCAGGCAATACTGATCAGTACCCCCCATCCCAATATTTTTTAAACCTTTTAAAGGCTCTCTGAAGAAACAAGTTTTGACTCTTTTCCCTGTACCAATTTACAACTGTAGGTTTAACACTTGCTCTTCAAGCCCAGCATTTTGGAATAAAGCCCCAAGACGGTGGAAGACTAGCCCACCTAATCCAGGGCCAGTATTTCACAACCGAAGAGTGGGTCCCCACAGCCACCTGACTACTCGCAGCCAGCTCCTGACCCACATACGATTGGCCTCTGTGCTTCTGGTTGCTGCCCTCTTTGTTCTAGGTGGTCAGAAGTTTCACTCTGCGCCTAGCTCTTCTTAGATTTATAAGTTTTCATAATAAGGCAATTTGATTAAGCTGTATGTATATCCTTTTTTCTTTGTTTCTTTAGTTAAAATCTTTGATTTTATTAATTTTATGATAATTGTTATTTTTCAGTTTAATGTTTTTAAGAAGTACTGTTTCAAGTCCTCATTCATTCAGCATTCACTAATTATTATTAAGCACCTATTAATATCCAGCTTTGAGCTTTACGTTAGCACCATTTGGGTATTTGGAGGATTATTAATTAGAATAGGGAACTGCTTTTCTAGAAGTCTAGGCCTCTTAGAAGAGTAAGAGCTAGTAGAAAGAATTTGGGTGGTGGGGCATATTTTGAATCAGCAAGTGGAAAAATCCTCTATCAAAAAGTATTTGCAAAGTAGATGGTTTAGGACTGTTGAGTGCCTTCACCCTGATGTTTCAACAGAGGCTTAATAGTCCCCAGCCAGCAGAAAGTGTATGGATACGTTGCCTTATGAGTGAGAGGTTGGACAGAATGGCAAATAATGTCTAATATTTAAGTTGGACATCTTTGAAAATAACATAAATGACTAGGTTCATTCCCATTAAAAAAAAAAAAAAAAACGAAGTTTTTAACCAACAAGGATTAGGTTTTTTTTTTTTTTTTGTAAACCAGCATGCTGATGTTTTTGTACTGAAAAAGACTGCCCCTTCTAAAGCATGATCACTTTAACAAGTTATACACTTACTTTAATGAAACGTTATTAGTCAAAATATTTGTGGAATTCCCCCCTTTTTTTAAAAAAAATTAATTTATTTATTTGACAGAGAGAGAGAGACAGCGAGAGAGGGAACACAAGCAGGGAGAGGGAGAAGCAGGCTTCCCCCTGAGCAAGGAGCCCGATGAGGGGCTCGATCCCAGGACCCTGGCACCATGACCTGAGCCAAAGGCAGGCGCTTAACGACTGAGCCACCAGACGCCCCTGGAATTCCCTTTTTGGAATTATCTTCATCACTAGCATAGGAGCCTTAGAAACCCTTTTTTAACAGTGCAATCCAAATAATAATATGTTTTGACCTCAAAGTATTGCCTATCCTCATTTCTCATGTTGTTTACCACATTTATCTCTTATTAGAAGTGTTAGTTACTTGCATGGATAAAATTCATCCTCAAAACATACTTCTCGGCCTCTATGGGAGTATACAAAAAACTTACCATGGGTTCTGAATGCATCATTTCTTATATAAATTTTAGTGTTTTTGTTAAAAAAAAATCAGTTTCATTACTTTCTAGTATTTTATTATGGATATGTGAAAAATTAATGTTAAGTATCATACAGCAAAACCAAAACAATACACTTGATAGGACTTGATGATGAACATTATATTCTTGTTGTTTCAAATTTTTATTTAAATTCTAGTTAGTTAACATATAGTGTAGTATTGTTTTCAGGAGTAGAATTTAGTGATTCATCACTTATATATAACACCCAGTGTCCACCTGATGATGAACATCTTATTCTTAAATATTACTTAAAAGTGAAACTATGGATTACCTAAAAGAGAATCCAGTCTGAGATGCTGTCCTTTCCTACAAGACACTCATTCAACCAGTGACATACTTGACTGAATTTTCTGAGTTTTGTACTATATGTGAGCCAGTTTAATTGGCCACAGCCTCCTGAGAGTCAGTGTTCATCCTTAAAAACAATTGGGAACATACAGGAGCCTTGAGAGTGCCATAAATAGAACAATGCATTTGAAGGGCCATGGAAACTGATAGAGTAGGGTCCTGGCTCCTATAGCAGCTATAAAAATAGCTCAGCCAATAAACTGCCATACCTTCTTTTGAACATAAGCTGGAAGTTAGAGAATCTGGGAGACAATTTGGTAGAGTTCTATAAAAACCTTGGCTTATAAGAAAACAACTAAAGGGAAATGGTAAAGGGAGTGAAATGATCCTGTCCCTTGGATTGCAAACCACGGTCCAGTTGGCCAGATTTGGATTTTCAGCTATTGCCCAGCTGGTGAACAGTTCAAAACTATTTCAGGTCATGTGATCCCATTGCAGCCAATTGGGTGGTTTGGCAGGCAACAACATAGTAAATTTCTATTCACACAAATTGTATGCATACTGCATTTGTCCATGTGCATTGTCTGCTTGTCTATATTGATGATAACATATCCACATAGATGGATGGATAAATTTTGGGTATAGGTCCATACCTGGATATTTATACATAGCAATTATGTACTTGGATTCCTTCTAGGAAACAGAATGGTAGGAATAATCTAGTTAAATCAGTTTCTATGGGGATTTTTTTTTTACTCCTTTTTTCATATTTCCTCTAGTTGTAAAAATTACAGTGATTACACATCATAAAGCCTATCTGTAATAAAACGCATCAGCTGGCCAAGGTTTTCATCGCTCACTCAATAATCCATTAATACAGCAACGCTGCCCAGGCATCTTTATAATACCAACTCGGAGGTAATTTTAATCAGCTAGACCAGCTGGTATTTAACAGCAGCTGCTGGAGATGCCACAAATATACTCAATAGCTGACATCTTTATTTGCAGTTTTTCAAGGGGAGAAGAGATTCTCCTGTGGTTACTTGTATTAAGCATTTAAAAGAAGGTGTAAAGTATACAGGGGTTTATACCTAAATGAGAAGGGGAAGGGATTAATGATAAAACGAAGGTGATAAATTCTATCAGGAGGAGAGGTTTGTGAATGAAGAAACTGCTCAGATGAATAAGAATACATTGGCTTTGGGTGGACTTCAGACCCTATTCCTCGTTATGTTTACACTAATCTTGGATATCGATCCCTAGCCATAGAAACGTAGTCTGTAGTCTGCTGTGTAGCATCCTTATATCCGTCTATACTAGATTTGTGGTGTCCTTTCCTACATAATGCTGTGAAAAATGGTTTGATTCTGTGAAACAGTGATCTGCTCACGTGCATGTGTTCTCAGCCATTGCTTGCCATGTCCTTTTTGTTATTTTATGAGTATATTTTTATTAATGTTCAATTTTGATATTTTAAATGAAAAGAATCAGCATCAGTATGTACTGTCTAGTAGTAAATGTAGAATGCCATTTCACACTGGTGTGTATGAGCATGTGTGGGGGAAGTGAGCGTCGGCAACATGAAGTTAACAGTCACAAACCCATTATAAATAAAAATTTAATTACACTTGGGGGAGCTTGGCTTACAAAGCTCAGAAATCCGTAATGGAGCTTGCTGGTAATAAATGCCTGATCTGTTTGTTAAACTCCACTGTTCCCATCCCTTTTCTCGTCTTCTTTTATAAAATACCTTGACATCTCTACTGATTAGAAATTGGTAAACAGAGCTGACTTTCTGATTTATAAAATATGTTGCCTTTACCTCGTTGGATAAGAACCTTACCTTTTGGTTTGATAAGTAAAAAAGGAGGAATTAGAGTAAAGTAGGAAAAGAAATCGCTCTAGTTAGAAAAATAAAGTCTTACTTAGTCTACATTTACAGATGATGGCTTTGCACACAGATAACTGTGTATTGAAATGTGTCGGTGATAAAATGTCTGATATTTATGTGAATAGAAGTTAAGTGGTTTCCATTTTGTAGAAAATTTCTTGTGTCATTTTCTCTAAGATGGATTTCAAAATTAAAGTCAGTATAAAATAAACAAATGGGCCTTTGTAGCCTTGATATAGAAATGGTTTTGTTATTTCTGACTCTTGTAGAGCAATCAAACCTTCTTTTCTTATGCTAATAGTTCTTGCTGGGAGATATAAAGCATTACAAACCCCTAAAAAAGTAAAATGTATTACAGGTAAAGTGTACTTCTGCACTAAATTAATCAGAGGTTAACAATATTCATTGTAATACCAAGTCTTTTGCAGGTAGCTTCATTTATCAGTGCCACTGATTCTTTTTCCAGAGCGAAATAGTGATCTGTCTGTGTTGGACTATGATTGAATACTTAAAATCCAGTGATAGAATGGATTACTGAGATAGCAATTTGAATTTTAAAATTACTTAGCAAGCATTTTTTTCTGTTATTTGTGGTGAAAACAGTCTGTTTAAGTTTGTTCAGTGTGTTTGACAACAGTTTGATATATTGCTGGGCACAGCGGTAGGTTGGACTTGAGTGGTATTAACTCTCAGTGTTTTGATTAATGGTAATTGTTTCAATGAAAAGCCATGTTTTACGTACAACTCATGGTTCTGAAAAACAGAAGTCAACTTGCAAGATCCATAATTATTATTCTGAGTTAGCATATAAAAAGGGCCAGAAGAACCTGCTGGAGTAGCACAGTAGGATTTTTTTTTTTTTTTTTTTTTTGCTTTGTATTGTAGTTACAGACTGTTCTTTATGTCAGAATATAAATCTTCTGTTATTTATCTTTTGTTCAGTATTTGAAGTTGATTTATGACACATTTCTGTATCCCATAATTTAGTTTGAATCCTATACCAAAGTGAAATTTCACCTGTCTCTACAGTCGACTGTAAAAGGAATCCAAGGCAACCTTGTGTGGCATAGATTTAAAAAATTTTTTTTCTTATTTTTTTTTCTAGTCTTGCTCTCTTATTTTAAAAGAATGCAATTTAGAAAACAATTACAAGGCTTATTTTAACACCTCAGAGATTTGTATCGCCATTTTAAATAAAGCATTTTATATATTCATTAATGTACACAAACCCAGGAACAAATAAAAGGTTATTTTTATTTGGAGAAAACAAAACATGCGTTTAAGGACCAGTTTTTGTCAGCTTAGAAGCTGTCAGAATAACCCCCTTGTAACATCTTTCATTCACACACATAGATCTGTATTCCTGAGTGAAATACATGTACATACATACACATATCTGTCCACTAAATGCATAATGTTCTGCCTTTAGGTTATCAGTAGGTAGAAATTGATTTTAAATGAGTGTCCTTACCTTTAGCATGAACAAAGAAAAACCACTTTCACATAAAGACTTGGGAAGTGGGTGAGAGAAAATGCCCTTAACCATATTTAACCATCCTTTTAAGATGGTGAGAAATTTCGTAGGTGGCAGGTAGTGCTAGGGGATATTTTTTCTTTATTTCTCTCTTTTCCTTTCTTCCTACAAAAGAAAAGAACTAGGTAATGCAGTAAATGTAATCAGAATATTTTTTAAAGCGACATGAATGGCCACTGTGTTTGTGAAACCATGGTTGAGAATTAGTATTTGTACCACCTTTCCCTATGTTTTGAAGACGCATAGAAATTTTGAGTCTATTGGGCAATCTCCTAAATATTATCCAGGAAACTTAGTATGATATTTAAAAAATAACAGCCCTCCTGATAGTAGCAGGATTTTAGGTTTATATTAATATTAGAGCTTTGGCATAAATATTAGCGCATATCTCCTGTATCGCTTTTATATAAGCCATGTTCTTTAATGTATTTGGAGGAAAGGAATAGGTGAAATCTGCAATGCAGAAACTTGTGGTGTTACTGACTGTTTATATCTAAAAGGGAATGATACTGCTCTATAGTTGCCTGGATTGAAATGCTATTTGTCAGGTTGCTTATTCCAAGCAAAATTAAAATTAATAAAAGGTTGCCTAATGCATACCTCAGCCTTTGACATAAAAATAAATATAATTTAAAAATTTTTTTTCCTCGTGGTTAACAACCATGTGTCATTGTGGCATCTTTTATTGAAAGGAACTTTATTTAAGTAGCATAAACTTGTTGGATGGGCTTCAATTAAATGATGATTTGTTAATGCAAATGTGTAGCGAATGACTGGTAGTACATCTGTCTCTTCATCCATAGGCCATTACTGTGCAGCGTTAGCACATGATTGTAAAAAACGAGAAATCATTATATGCAGGTAGTACATATTCAATCAATTCTGACCTTATGTCTCTGGCGAAATAAAAAAAAAGTATATAATGTAAATGATATTTAATCTGAATAACAGAAAGCGGCTCTTTGACTCTCTGTGACTCAAACTGTTAGGTGATGTGAGGTGACTGCTGTTTGGGATTGATGGTTATGGTGGCCCAGTGGGGAAGAGCCGTCACTTTAATCCCTTGCCATTCCTCCCATGCACTTCTCCAGCCCAAATTATATTTTAAGTTCTATTTTCTTTTTTTTTTTCCTCTCTTCATTTTTTTTTTCTTTTCAAAAGTGGTTTGTGAGATAGTGGTGAGAAATGGCCACTGATGACCACCAGCATGAGCATGTTAAGCAAGCAGTGACAATTAATACAACAAAAAATGGTACAATTAGCTTCAGTTCCATAAGTGTCTAATGAGCCATTTGTCAGTCTTTTGCTGAAATAAACTACTCTGTCTTAATTCTCCACTCTTGCAGCAAATAAATAAAAGTTATGAAACACCCGGGCACCAATAAAATATAATTTATTTCATAGGGCATGACAGAACTCTTTACATATCTAAAATGAACATGTTATTTACAAATGACTTGTGATACTCATATAAACCATGGATCTGTGTGCTAACTGCTTTCATTATAGAGATATGCATTTTTTTTTTTTCTGATTGTTTAATCATTTAAACGTATCATTACTCCTAAAGGCATGTGAGTTAAAGTGACTCCTCCTGGTGTGATTAACTCATGAGGCCAAAAAGAACCTCAGAAATGAGCCATTCTGCAGCTGAAGACATTAAGAATTTACTGGAAAGGACAAAACAATAATTTTCATTTGGGAACCTCTCAGCTCTCTGCTGATTATCTTCCTGCCCTCATTTATTTTTAGGAACCCCAATCTCTCAAAAGTTTTCATCATCACTATATATCAGTCAAACAAAACAACATTGTAAGCTTCTTTCACTTGTATTCTGTACTACGGTAAAAGTTGTCATCTCACTATACTGTGAAAATGTGAATTGAAAATTCACATTGAAAATGTTAAGTATCACCCAAATGAAACCCAGATATTTAAAAAATAGTAATTAGTTGTTTTAGGGGTGCCTGGGTAGTGTAGTCAGTTAAGCATCTGACTCTTGGTTTCGGCTCAGGTTGTGATCTCAGGGTCATGAGATCAAGCCCTGCATCGGGCTCTGTGCTCAGCACGAAGTCGGCTTGAGTTTCTCCCTCTCCCTCTGTCCCTCCCCTCCCCAAATAAATAAATCTTAAAAAAAAAAAAAAAAATTAGTTGTTTTAATCAGAGGAAGAATACACAAAGTGTTTTTCAGAATAGTATACACTGTGGTTCTTAAGTCTAGTCCCTGATCCCAGCCAGCATCTAACATCATCTTGAAGATTGTTAGAAATGCAGATTCTGCAGTTCGTAGTGAATCAGAAACTGTGAGAGGGGTCCAGGAATCTCTTTTTACAAGTCCTGCAAGTGATTCTGATGTCCACTAAAGTTTGTGAGCCACTGCTATATAGTGATAGAATAACTGAAGCCAAAATAAACCTTGTAAGACATTTATGAATCCCTGATGTATACATAGAACCCAAAAGACAGCAGACCGCTCTCAGCTTCAGATGATTTCCATGAGATCCAATCCATCTCATTCCAACTCCTCTTGGTCATTTCACTGCTACTCCCCCCAACCCCCTTTCTTTTTCTCTTCTTCATATACCTTCTTTCTGTACCCATTTTGAAAGATTACCTTAGGTAGAGTTTTCAAGCAAATTCCCAGTTACTTTGCCTGTTAATTACTAGTAACCAATGTTTCTATCTAACAATCCAGGAAAGCTAGTATTTGATGAGTATTTTGTTTCACCTTTTACTTTTAAACTTATTTCAAAGCTATTAGTAGTCCACTTAAAATGATGAGAACAGGTTTCTGTCAGTGCCAGGCTGGAGAATCCATGAAGGAGTAGGCAGGTATCCCTGGAAGGAACAGGTCATGTACCCCAAAATGGCTGGTGGGGATCATTAGGACTTGATGCTTTACACCTGCAGCCTGAATGATTAGCTGTTGTTATCAGTAGCTGCAGATTGGCCCCAAGAATGAAATTGAGTCTAAGGTGGAGAGTGGCAAGTGAAATCAGAAAAAAAGATGGCCAGCAAGAATTTTACTAAAAGTGAACTAGAACCAGTGATAATTATAGGCAGTTCTGTTTAAAAGGCGCTCGTGTGTCCCTTGGTGCTCAAAGTGTGGTCCATCAGTCAGCAGCACTGCATCACCTGGAAGCTTGGTAGAAAAGTAGAATCTCAGGTCCCATACTAGGCTAGGCTACTGACTAAGAATTCACATTTTAACAAGATTCTTGGGAGATTCGCATGCACATTAAAAATAGAGAATCACTTGCTTAGTATATTAGCAGGCAGGGGATTGGATCAAAGATTGTTAGTGAAGGCAAACAGTTAAGTAATGACACACTTTTATATGAAGATGAATTCTCTATGGCCTTGATAGTTCCAAGGGGATTTTCAACAAATACACAGTGCTATTGCAATTGTAGGAGGAATTATTTTACTGGCCTCATTCACTTGATTTTGGAATAAATCCAGTATGGAAATACGAAATTTGATTAATGATTTTTAAAATTAAATTTTATTTGTCTCTCCCCCAGAGAAGATGTTTTAAAGTTAAGGTGATGTTAAGTGTGAAGGGGGCTACAACTGAAGGATAGCTAAGATTTAAATCTAAACTCTAAAAAGAATTCTGAGCTTAGACTTTCTTAATTTGGTTTTTAAAAAGTGATAGAAGTATTTAGATTTTGATATTTTTAAAACTCTGTTGCTTCATCTCAGGAAGTGAAGAAAAAAAAAGGTAAGTTTATTAATTTTTTTTTATAATACCAGAAGAAAAATTTATAATTTTAGGTTACTTGTCACACCGCTTTCAATTTACAGCTGAGAAAATTTATAGCTCAATTCATAACTGAGAAAAATGCACTTACAGCCAACTTTGAATTAATCCATATTAAGAGGAAGTAAGAATACTTTAAGAAGTGAATATTTAGTAAAACAAATGGATAAAGAGAATTACGGAAGACCAGGTTATTTGGATTAAGAGGCTAAACCAAGTTTACTTTGATATAAAGTCATCATTTAACAAGTGGTCTCAGAAGCTTGATCTCACATGCCATCCTAGCTCCTCTCTGAGGTGTACAAAGCAAATATCACTGAGGCTCCAAGAAGCTGACTAGCTTACCCAAGTACCCAAAGCTGGCATCTAATGGAGCAATGTCTAAAACTTTTATCTTCAGACTCCTGGGCCAAATGTCACCCTATTTCAAAAGCATAAAATAAAGAAACAGCCCTAAGGTTGTAAAACATCCATGTATAAGTATATAAATAAAAATAAATTTTAATTAGTGGTTAAATTACATATATTATCAACCCTGTATAGGAATTAACAGACCATTCTATGGAACAGAATAGAAAGTCCATAGAAAGATTCAAGTAAATATAAAGATTTGTGTATACTAATAGGAAATAGATATTAAATATGTTCTGTATGCTTAAATGTATTAACATGACAAAGATGACTTCACATTTATGGAAAAGGATAAATTATTCAGTAAATAGTGTTGAGACAATTATCTGTTTGAGAAAAATTAGGTCCTTATTCCAGTCCACATGCTGAAATTAATTCCATAAAGATTTAAAGGTAAAAAGTAAAACTGCAAGACACTAGAAAAAAAATAGTTCAATATTAAGTATTCTTGGGTATGGGGAAGCCTTTCTACATGTGATTTCAAAGCAAAAAAAAAAATAAAAAATCAGGAGATTTTGGTAAGTGAAATGTTAAATGTATGGGAGAAAACGCCATCAACTGCAGGACAAACTGGGAAAAATATTTGCAACTATATTACAAAGGATTAATATCCTTAATATACTAAAATCTTTTACAAATAAATAGGAAGAAGACTAAGAGCCGAATAAAGAAATGGGCAAATGTATAGACATCTTGATATTGGTTTGTGTATATATGCACAATGTACTAATAAGCATATAAAACATCTAACTTAGTAATCAAAGCCATGCTAATTTTGGATTAACTTAACACTTACTATGTGCTGGTGCTAACTCTAGAAATACAGCTGGAGGAATTCATCATGGGGTGTAGAAGAAGTTAGTCCTGTAAATAAAAGGCATGTAAATCTGAAAGATTTGTGTTGTAATGAAGGTAGATCTGCTTGTAGTTCAGAAGAAGAATGGCCATCTGTACTTCATGACAGTCAGAAGGCGGATTAATCAAGAAGAGATATTTGAGAGAGGTTTTGAAGAACTTCCCCAAATCCATGGAAGAGGCAGAGCATTTTTGTCATGTGTAGAAGAGGTGAAGAAAACATGACTTTGTAGTCTGCAATTAGGAAAGATTAAAATATGGGCTGTAGGGGCGCCTGGGTGGCTTAGTTGTTAAGCGTCTGCCTTCGGCTGAGCCCCTCATTGGGCTCCCTGCTTGGCGGGAAGCCTGCTTCTCCCTCTCCCACTCCCCCTGCTTGTGTTCCTGCTCTCGCCATGTCTCTCTCTGTCAAATCAATGAATAAAAATCTTTAGATAAAATAAAATAAAATATGTGCTGTGTACGGGCAAGTGTCCAAAAGTGAGTGTCAGAAGATAGTCAGAATTTTAGATGCCATATTAAGGTGTTCATCAGATAAGCGGTGATCACAGAAGTGATCAGATTTGCATTTTAGAAAGATCTCTCTGGCAGGGTTCCTAGGTCCCCCAGTCGGTTAAGCATCTGACTCTTGATCTCAGCTCAGGTCTTGATCACAAGGTTGTGAGTTCAAGCCCCATGCTGAGTTACACGCTGTGTGTGGAGCCTACTTAAATAAGAAAAAAAGAAAGATTTCTCTGCCAGCAAAATGGGCTGAAATAGGATGGCAGCAGGAAGACAGAAAACTGATGGAATGTCAGGCAGGAAAGATAAGGTATTTGGCAGTGGTGTGACAGAGAGAGAGGTAACTACAAACCAGAGACCAGAGAATGATGTATTTTGGCCCTCAAGGATTGGAGACAGGAGAGGGAGGGCTTAAAGGCTGGGGGCCATTAACTCTACTCCCAGATACAGGACGGAGGTGGGGGTCGGAGAATGTTCAGTGATGAGTTCTGTACCAGACGAATCAGGTTTTAGTTGCCTGTTCAAATCTCTGTATCTGTTACAGTTGTATATTATGATTTCTTACTGTAGTATTCAGCTTGAATAATCATTTTACAATTATTTGTAGTATTCTATCAGTATCTTCCCAGAATACTCAGTTTCATTTAAATATGGTGCTTTAAAGGTTTTACTACATTTAAATACCATTTATTGGTAGTCACCTTAGAAGAGTGAGTAAGAATGTGAGTCAGCCGGCCTGGAATTGAACCCAACTCCACCACTTACACTGTGTGATCTTATAGAAGAGTAACTTGGCACCCCTAAGCTGCAGTTTCTCATCTGCAAAATGGGCATAATACCTTTAAAGAGTTCAGAATTAAATGAAGTGCTACAGGTAAAGCTCTCAATGTAGTAACCACTCAAATAAATGTTAGCCAGTGTTATTGTAACAAGACAAAATGTTTTATATTAAAACACAGTTTTATAATAGGAATAATACATAAAATATTTGCACATTTTTCTTAAAATGATTATTGTAATATATTCACTATGCAAAACTAAGGGAATTCTCTGAATATGAACATTTTCAGAGACTTGAAGTTGCAGGGGCCAGTGCCTGTAGTTCAGGAGTTTATCTACAAAGTGGTGATCCGGTGGAGACTGATTAAAGAACAGCATGGACAAGTACTGGAGCTATGGATAGCTGATAGAAGAAGAAATGCACTTATTTTATAACTATCTGTGGATTAGACAGAACTGCTGAGATCACTAGAAAGGAAGCTGGTTCCCCTCTCTCACTGACTCTGGACTCCATTATGGTGATTTATCCAACGCTCTTTCTAATCCCACTGATCTTTTAACTCTTCTGGAAGGAGTGTGGAGAGTCCAAAGGAAAACATTCCAAAGTGTCCAGGGTGTGTTCTCCATTCTCAGTTTCCTGACATGAAACAAGAGCTGCTTTTGTTAAAGTTACGGTGACACACTCAGCCTGTACCTTCTTGTTGCCAGACAGACGCTTTTTCCATCTGCTTACTCTAAGGCATTCGTGTAGTGGCCAGTGAAACCTTACCTCTCAGAGACCATGGGCATGCCTAGCCCTTCAGCTTGATCCCTGCTTGTGGTGGCAGCTAGAATTAAATGAGAACTACTTCTTTGGCGGTCTCAGACTCTGGGTTGACTGAAGGCCCCATTTGTCCCGATGTGGTCATTCAGGGCACAGGAGCATAGCCATTTTGATTGTTCCTTATTGCAAACTTCTGCAACTGAAAGTTTGCAGGCAAGAACTGAGTAGCTGCCTGGGCCTTTGATGTGGTGACCCATTCCCAGTGTAAAGGCGACCCAAGCATGAGATGGGAAACATAGCAGCTAACAACTGTTTCAAGGTTTTATCTTTTAAATATTAAATAAGTTAACAGATAG
Source organism: Leptonychotes weddellii (assembly GCF_054177405.1). Lineage (NCBI taxonomy): Eukaryota > Metazoa > Chordata > Mammalia > Carnivora > Phocidae > Leptonychotes > Leptonychotes weddellii. Next base: position 73,168,272 of record NC_138369.1, read on the forward strand.
TGTTACACCTCTCACATTAACATTCATTTCATCTTAAATGTAAAGTTTGTTTTCCTTAGTTGATCTTTTTAGTCTTCTGCTACAAGAACCTTGATTATTTTCTCTCTGGCAATTTTAGGTACTGACCAACATCTTTGCCTTTTTTTTTCCTTAACATAATCTCCTTGCCCATGATTAAAAGGATCATCTCCTTAATTCTCTTAGATAAATTCACCACAAATGTCATGCAAAATATTATAGATGGTGAATTTTCAGCTATATGGTATGTGTGTGTACAAGTGTGTACCTACATATATCCTTTTTAAATACTACATTTGAGATTTCTATATATCAATATATGAAGATCAATTTCTCTGAATTGCTAACCATGGAAATTTGTGGGGCAACATAGGTGACCAATTATTACTGGTCAAATTCTTTTCTTCGAGGAGTTTGTTTTGATACACAAGTCACTAAATGGTTTTTCAGAGAAAGCTTAGCTTGATGGGTCGTCACATAAGCTATTTGACATTTGTCCCCAGTCAGACCGGATGCCACATGAAAAATTTACTCAGGCAAGAAGCTCCTAGGAATAAACAGTTCTCTAGTGTTGCTCACAGGGGACTCGGCAAGGTGAGCGGAACTTCAACTTGTCACGGATGCACTGTTCTGACAAACATAAGTAGATGCTAATGGCTAAATCGTGACAGAATAAAGTCCCACAACCATATGGCTAATTGCCACAACAATATCTTCAGTGTTATTAATCAAGTTTTCGTAGTGTGCCATGATAATTGGAATAATTAGAAACAGCATAGGCATTGCTTGTCTCTACCACACATTTTGCAGACAGGGACCTCAAAAAACCACAATTGCACATCCAATACTGTATTGTTTAATGCTGTCTTTTCCTTAAAAATACTTTGGTTAATGAATTAACTGCTTACCATTGGTGTATTTTGTGTGAGCTTCTGTAGGGGACAAGTACCTAAATGAAATCATTAAAACCCCTGTGTATATGTTTAAATAGGCAATATTTCTTTAAGGCAGGAGTGGAAATCTGCCCATCTTGGATCTTATAGTTTGAAAGATGAATTCATTGTACACTAATTTGGATGATGGACATTCATTTTTTGGTCATATATTTCCTGTTTTAGCTGATTTAGTTAAGAAAATGAGGAATTAGAAAGCAGTTGAATAAATTACAAGAGGTAAGTATTTGCATAATTTGTTTCAGGCAAATACTACATAGTAGTGCTCCCAAAATGAATTATTTTGAACATGTCTTTCAATTATGGACGAAGTAAATATTATCATCTTCAATATCACAATTGAAACTTATATTTTCATGTTGCTAATATTGAAATATACTCACTTCAGTCACTTATAAACTAATGCTCATTCCTTCATCTTAATAGTGGAACGAGAATTCATTTGTGTTTGACACAATGCTCTAATTAAGAGGGCTTCTTGGGCTGTTCTGCTTTGTGAGGAGGTAACTGGACAGGAAAGGCAGAAGAAGATTGATGATAGCCAGCACCTTGGTGGCACAGAAGCATTTAGGCAAACAGATGAAGGGAAATGGCTGCTATGGGTGTCTGTTATGAAACAGCTTCTCTAATTATTTTTGAATACATAAATAGTCATAGTTTTGAATTCTGTACCATCTCAATTTTTGTTTTCCTTGCTCACTCCTGTCCCACTGCATTCCTTACTAGGAACAAGCCAAACTACATTTTTCTAGAATTTTAGAATCACTGGTGTCTTCATTTAAAAGTATCCCCCAAATTCCTCAAATAAAAATCACTAATTAAAAATATTATTTCACTATAACTTTATAATTACCTAAGCACAAAACTGTTGCTTCACTAAATCTTGAACTCCACAAAATGTAAAATCACTGTGTTACTCAGTCTCTCTTATTTAAATGAGTCTTCTCTTCTCCTGCCTTCCTTTGCTTCTCCATGGGTAGAGTCAGAGGCACAGGGTAGAGACTCTATTAGGTAAATTGGAAGTTAGAAATAAAAAAGCAAAAAAATCTGATTTTCTTTCAATCAGCTTAACTGCTGATTATTTATTCACTTTGTGGATGAAATTATTTAGACCTTTTATTTCTCATTAACAGTTATAAAAAATTGGTGTAGGGGAAAATCTTAAACCAGTGTCTAAAATGATGCTTGGATTATATGTAGATTTTATTTTTCCATGGCCTACTTTTGTGTTCTTCATTTAAACTGCAAGATTATCCTTTGTATCAATCAGGATGCTTTTGGCTGCAAGTTGTAAAAAAACTCTACCTCGAACTGGCTCCAGTATTTTAAGGAATTTAACTATTTAACATAGCTGAAGTCTAGAGGTACTGTGACTCAAGAGGCTCAATTAAGGACTCAAGTTTTTTCTATATCTCCACTGTGTTAACCTCATGGTCAGCTTAAGACTCATTCTCTTTTTTTTTTTTTTTTTAAGATCTTATTTATTTATTTGAGACAGAGAGAATGAGATACAGAGAGCATGAGAGGGAGGAGGATCAGAGGGAGAAGCAGACTCCCCGCTGAGCAGGGAGCCCGATGCGGGACTCGATCCCGGGACTCCAGGATCATGACCTGAGCCGAAGGCAGTCGCAAGACTCACACAAATGATTTGGGGGCTATGGGCTTCCTTGTTTTAGCCCAGCAGGAGTGAGAATGAAACCTCCCATCAAATACAAAACAAGTTTCTTTTGGCCCAGTTGGACCAGATTAGGTCATGTTCCTACCCCAGACCAAGAACAGTTTCTAAGGGGAATACTGTTTACTTTAGACTAATTGGGATCTGCCTTTCGAGCAGTAGTTCTTAAATTGTGTCCTTTGGACCAGCAGCATCAACATCCCTTGGAAACCTGTTAGAAATGAGAATTCTCAGGTTCCACCTTAAACCCACTGATTCAGAAACTCTAGGGGTAGGGCCCAGCCATCTGTGTTCTTTAAAACCCTCCAGATAATTCTGGTGGTTTGAGAACCACTGACTTCTAGAGCAAGGGATGCTATCAGCTTCCTTCTGAAAAATGTTGGGGAGACATGCATGACTGAACTAAATCAAGTTCATTTAGGAAGGAATAAGGCCAGAATAGATTCTTGGTAGGCAGTCACCCTCCCTATACTTCAATAAAGTATGAAATAATAAAAAAAAATGTAAAATAATAAAAATAAAAAATAAAATGCAAGCTCCTCTTTTGCAAAGTTACTTATGAGTGATGTACTGTACTTCATTTGTAATGAAACTCAACTATACCAAATTCTTTTCCTGTTTAGATGTGGCAGACAGTACGGTTTACCCACCTAAAATTCATTTGCCCTTCCTTCCTTACTAAAATAACTCTGTTGTGGAGTTTGTTGGATTTTTCTGTTGTTTTTGGAATGATACTATCCCCACCTTCAGGTGTACAGTGTGACACAGTTCTGACCGATCATATTTAATTTCCAGTCAGCCGCTGGGGATTTAGGTCAAAAATATGCTTTCCAACATCGGCCGCACCCTTTCTTCTTATCACTTTCTCTTTGCTGTTTGATGGCTATAGGTGCAACCACCGTTTTGCATCTATGAGTGAATACCAAAGAGAAATTGCAGAACCGAAGTCAGCAATCACATACTGCAGACTTCTAGTTACACAAGATAAAAACAAACCTCATATTTTAGACACTTTAATTTTTTTCTTACTTGCAACCAATTGCAATCATGACTGATTAACATAGTAGAATTATTTCCGTAAAGGAGAAATATGTAACTTTTCTGTCTCTAAATTCTTTCTTCTGTTTTCTCCATCTTTCTGTACATCAAAAAATCATTATAAAGTGCTTGGCATAGAGGCTAACTAAGCCCACATGCTTTAGGCTTGACTCTCCCCTCTCCATACCATACCAGCTATCTTTGGCAAATTATCTAACTTCTCTGAGCCATCATTTCCTCAAATGTGAAATGGGAATAATACTTCATTTGGCTAAAGGGATTAAATATGTAAATGGCTACACACCTTTAGCTCCATGCCTGACACATTGTAAACTCTGAAAAATGGCTGTATAGTCTGTCGAAGCTAAATGAATATGAAAGTGATTTGTATCTGTAAATGGTGTTAGGTTCAGCAGCATTGGAATAAGGTCATGGAAAACAAGTCAGCAAGCCTTATTTTGTTGCAATACTTATTTGGGCATTTTATTAGCAGCTTACAAAATTCTTCTTAGAAGCTCATTGTGCCAAAATAAGACCTCCAGTAAGTGTGAATATGCATTTTGTTTCTTCTGTCTAGATAACACCTCAACTCTTTATCTTTGGGGAAAATCATCACTTAAATTCTCCAACACAATAGTTGAAATCCATCCTGCATAATTTGATATTCCTTAAAATTCAAAATGAATTCTGTATAGACTTCTTAAAGCATAGATTGTTGTTCAGATTTTTCACTTTAGCAGGTAGGACCCATGCCTATTTAATTTGTGTTCTATAAGACTTAAGACAGTTAAGTGTGCGAGTGGGCATTAATAATACTTGCTGCTGATAAAGTGGAGCAGTTATCACCAAGGAATGGTTTTCTGTATTCTAAGCCTGGGGGTTGTGGTTCTACTAGGTAGAGTCCGAGATGGGTCCTTTTCACTTTAGTTTGGAGTCATTTATTGCACTGTTTCCCTGACCACCTGAAGGATCCAATGAGATAGTGAATGGGTCAGGGCAAAAGTTTTTAGCATTAGGCAGATAGCAACTCAAAGATGTCACTTATAAAATACACTTTTGGTGATATTCATAAAACTTACTAAAGGCCCCATGTGAGATAAGACTATAACTTGCCAAGATATTTTTAGTAATACAGTCCATTAAAATAATTAACCAAATTAATATTTACCATTTTCAAAATGATCTTATAAGAAATTACTGCTTTCCTTATCTTTTAGGTATATGTACTTAGATTTTAAGGCTTAGACCAATTTTAAATCTCTATTATCTTATTTTGATTAAAGGGTACATGGATAATTGATTTTATAAGGGTCTTAGTATTATTTTTAAGCTAACTAGCTTATCTGTACTTTATCTGTAGATTTCCCCCCCTAAAATTGAATGTAGTGTTTGCTTTAAATACACAAAGTCAGATCACTTTGGAAGGAATTAAAAAATTATCAGTTCCAACTACCCATTTTAATACCCACCTCAGAAGAGCTTGAGATGTTCAAAGGACAAAGTAGGAAATTTTTCCCTTGTTCTGAATCCTTTCAGTACAATTCTGTAGAAATATGAAAACCATTTATGTAGAAATTTATATCAAAAGCTGATTTACCAAGGTCTCAGTGTTTGGATTTAGCTAGATTTTGAAGTGAAAGACCAGATCTCACAATCCTTAGGATGAGAAAGGTGTATTTCCTCTTGTCAGTGAGGTTATATGTAAGAAGAATTAGGCTTTCTTTAAAAGTACCAATTAAGAAATAGGAAGAGTCTTCAATTTTAAGGTCAAGCAATCCTAGGTTTGTTTTTTGTTTTTGTTTTGTTTTTAAGATTTTATTTATTTATTTGACAGAGAGAGAGCACAAGCAGGGGGAGCGGCAGGCAGAGGAAGAGGGAAAAGCAGGCTCCCCGCTTGAGCAGAGAGCCCCACATGGGACTCAATCCCAAGACCCTGGTAATCATGACCTGAGCCGAAGACAGCCACTTAACCGACTGAGCCACCCAGGTGCCCCAAGCAGTCCTAGGTTTTAATCTTGGCCCCATCATTTGCATAACTCTGTAACCATGGACAAGTTACTTACACATCTTTGAGCTGCAACTGCTTCATCTGTAAAATGGAGACATAATAATTATCTCCCAGAATTGATGTAAACATGAAATAAAATGACATAAAATACTCAAAACAAGGATCTTCACTAAATGTTAGTTTCCCTATGAATCACCAAAATCTATATATACTTGAAGAATTAACATCCATTTGAATTTCTAAAGCTGATTTAGATGATAAGTAGAAAATACTCCCTCTGTCCCCCAGGTGGCTCATAAAGTAAGTATCCTTTATAAAACAGTAAGTATCACCTCCAATCTCCACAGTTATTCCTCTACCACTTCACTTCTACCTTCCTACTCTCATGGGCATATCTGGAATCCTTTTATTTCCAGTACTTGGACCACCTCAAAAAACTTCTGCCTCAAACATGCTACTACTCTTTGACTTGGCTTCACTCCCTTCATTATCCTGTCTCCAACTCCATTTGGACATCCAATTCATATACCCCACTGCTTATTCGTTGTCATTTCTTCCACTCATGTCCTCAATTCCCCAGCTCATTCTATGCGCCCTCATTTTGATTACTCCCTTGTATTTACTCCCAACACCTTTGCCCCTTCATACCTCTGTTATTTGACTAGGAAGCCCAAACCCTACTAGTGCTTGTGAGCAGCTAAAAGTGGTAGGAAAAACAGCTCTGCTTAACAGAAGTCACTTTCTGTAGCTTCAAGTGGGCCCTCAGCACTCCCTAGCAACCCTGCTGTATCTCCTGTCTTCGTAAACACCCAACACTTCTCTCCCCAATACCCTTGCTACTTATTTCACTGAGAACATGGAAGGGAACTTTCTCACAATCCAACAAGCAGATCTTTCGGTGTTCTTACGTATTTCCCAGCTCTCCTCCCAAGACTGACCTTTAGCTCTACACTTAGGCACTGAGTCCTGCTGTCTTCTGCACAAAGAATGTGTTCCTGCAGTTATATCTTCTTATTTCTGTATTATTAATTTCCCTGTCTATTGTATTATTACTAACATTTGAACATGCTGTAGTCTTTTTTATCTGAAGGATACACACATCCCTCTCGAGCTGTTTCCTATTCCTCACTACCTATTTCAGCAAAACTGCTTATACAAAGTGCAGAGGGGCAGCACAATTCCATTTCTTCCAGTCTCTTAAACCCACTACTCCCAGGCTGCCCCCCACCTCACCCCATTCCAATGCACACCCCACATGGGACTCAAACTCATGACCCTGAGATCAAAAGTCGCATGTTCTTCCCACTGAGCCAGCCAGGCACCCCTACTTACTTTATTTTTCTTAAAACCACTTATGATTTATTATGGATTTATTGGTTTACATTCTAAGTGACCCAGTAGAGTGTAAGTTCCAGGAAGGCAGGGACTTACCTTGCTCATTGCTAGGTCCCCAGCACCTGCAATAGGCTGTGGCATATATAATATGTTCTTAACAAACATTTGTGAATGAATAGATTACATTTTCTTTTTCTTTCTTTAAGTTGTCTGGTATGAAAAGTCATTAGGTATTTAATGAGTATCTGCAGTGTGGAGAGTGTCTGTAATAAGAGGAAGAACAATAGAGACAGACGAAGAAGAGCTAGACAAGTATGTGTCATCACAGAGGCTGGGGAAGAAGAAAGTTGCCAGATGTTGGGTTTTGTCAACAGAGACAAATGTTAAAGAATGTGAGAAAAGTACTACAAGAGATTAAAGAATTAGTGGATGCAGAGAAAATAAGAAGTTAAGAAGGAGTTGCAACTTTGTTAGACCTAAACAATGAGTAGAGGGGCTGGACCTGGGACTTGGAAGGTCAGTAAGGAGATATGGATGTGGTAGGGAGGAGCCTTGATAATCCAGTTAGGAGTCTGAACTCTGACCTCAACCAAGTCGCTAAAGGATTATAAGTAGAGGAGTCCCAGGATCAGATTTTAATGGCAGGAGCACATTCCCGGCATTGTATGGAGAGGGAACTGCAGAGCGGCCAGGCTGGGGACAGAAGAGCAATGCAGTCACATGGGCCAAACGTGATGATGTCTGGACTAGACTGAAAAATAGGAGAAAAGAATGGATCAGAAAGTTTAAGACGGTATTTATTAGACGTTGAGGAAGATGCCAGGTGAAAGGAGACAGGAGTTGAATAATATTCCTATTTTTGCTTGGGTACCTGAGATGAAGAGCACAGCAGGAACAACTTTGGAGGGAAAAATGAGTTCCCTGTTGGACGTTTTGAGTGCTTATGGGATATCCAGGTGATGAAGCCCAGTGATCAAGCAGGTATATATGTAAATCTGCAAGTCATAAGGGGGTTCTAATCTGGGGAGGAGAGTTGGGAAATAGCACATAAATGGTTGGGAAGGACTCCTCTCTAACTTCGCCAAGGGGGAAGGTGGAGAAGATGGGTGTGAGTGCTGGTAATTTTGTGGTTTGATGGTAGGAAGATGCGAGAAGTTCTGCCTGAAGGCTGCTGAATAGGAACTGAGGCCACATATTGAGAATGAGGGTTGGAAATGGCAGGTTGGGAGGTTTGAGGACATCAAAGAAAATTTGAAATAGGTATGTGATGAAACTGAGAGCGACTAACTAGGAGCAGCTTGAGAAAATGCCAGGGAGGGCTGAGGGCACCACGAAGATTGAGTAACTGGCTTTACACAACATTTAGAGGATTGCTCTGAACAAACAGTCAGCTACCTGCATGCCTACAGATGGAACAGAAGGGTGACAGAAAGGGCTTCAAGTAATAGACCAGAGATTCGAAACTGGACAGGAAAGGGAACAGAGATGGGGGAGGGGCCTGGTGGATGGTGTTCAGAAGGTCTAGGACCTAGAACTTGTAATGTGGTAGGATGGGATGACTGGGAGATGGCCAAGGTCAAACAGGAAAACTATTTGGGCTGCTGTGTTTGATTCACACCCCTGTTTTCTGTGACCCTGGGTTGTTTCTATAAATGAAGGAGGAGCAGTAATTTGTAGTGGAAATATCCTGCCAGTATTCCCGAGTTTCTCCTAAAATGCTTTGCATCTATTGCCAATGATAAAGGATAGAGAAAATAAATGCTGTGTTTCATCAAAGACTGGAAATTCAAAAGGTGAGAGGATGAAGGATGACAGAATCCAAAGCACTAGCTCTTATCTTTGAAATGTTTATCCCTGGACCTCAGATTGCATATTTAGGAAGTGGGGCCAAGGATCTAGGACTGTGAGACAAAGAAAAGGTGCAGTCAAGAGGTAGCATGGAAAAATCACTGGACATAGGAGTAAGGAGACCTGCTTTCTGGAGTCACATCAGTGATTTTAACTACCCCTTTTTATTATTTTTTTTTTATATAACAGGTTTTTTTTTTTTAAAGAATTTATTTGATAGAGCACAAGCAGGGGGAGTGGCAGAGGATGAGGGAGAAGCATGTTCCTGGCTGAACAGGGAGCCCCATGCGGGGCTCGATCCCAAGACCCCGAGATCATGACCTGAGCAGAAGGCAGACACTTAACCCACTGAGCCACCCAGGCACCCCTAACTACCCCATTTTATGTTAATAAATCTAAGATCTATTTTTGTGACCCACTTTCTAAAATTGAGTTTATAATCACTTATCTGGTGTTTTGCAAGTTGTGTTTTTTGTTGTTGTATTTTATCCTCCTTGAGGTCATGGGTCACATTTTATTTTTGCATGTTTGTGTTTCCACAATAAATAATTATTGACTAAACGTAAAGCCACCAAATTGCCATACAATTAAGGTAATCAAGAATCTCCTATTTAAATATCACCAATTTTAGGTCACCCAGCCTGTCAAGGTATAACATGTGCACATATAGCTTATTTGTTCCTGAGCATCAAAGCTGAATATTTCCCCATTATTTATGCCTAGTGTAGTACTCTGAAAAGTGTGTTTGTTATATAAGCCCATTTATGTTGATGGATTGCTTAGTAGAGACTTAGAACAATGATTCTGAAATGATCATGAAGTTATCCCTACGGATGTTATAAAGGACCTAAGCATGGTGTCTCCCATAATTAATATACTGTAATTCTAGCAGCAGAAACTTATGCCATCCCCTGGCTATGTAGGAAAGATGCCTGTAAATGGCATGAAATGGTGCTTAGAGGAGTTTTTGTCCATTCCAGACACAAGACAAACCTGAAGAGTCAGGAAGCATCTCTCTGGTACCTGGCGCCAACTCTTTTTTTCCCCTTTCCTCAGTGTTATCCATTAAACATGTCTTTATTAAAATTACTGTTTCCTCATTCCTTAACTTGAACTTAATATTATAAACAATTGATACCAAAACATTTGTACCAAATGTCTGATAGACACAATTGCAGTACTTGTGGATCCACATTTTAAATCCCCAAATTTTATTGATCATATATGTTTTGAGATTATTTAGTTGGGGAAGTTTTATTAATATAACTTTGTTACTCTGGGTCTCCATTTTTTTTTTAAATTTTTTTTATTATGTTAATCACCATACTTTACATCATTAGTTTTTGATGTAGCGTTACATGATTTACTGTTTGCGTATAACACCCAGTGCTCCATTCAGTACGTGCCCTCCTTAATGCCCATCACCAGGCTAACCCATCTCCCCACCCCTCTCCCCTCTAAAACCCTCAGTTTGTTTCTCAGAGTCCATAGTCTCTCATGGTTCGTCTCCCCCTCCGATTTCGCCCCCTTCATCTTTCCCTTCCTACTATCTTCTTTTTTTTTTTTTTTTAACATATATTATTTGTTTCAGAGGTACAGGTCTGTGATTCAACAGTTTTACACAATTCACAGCGCTCACCATAGCACCTACCCTCCCCAATGTCCATCACCCAGCCACCCCATCCCTCCCAACCCCACCACTCCAGCAACCCTCAGTTTGTTTCCTGAGATTAAGAATTCCTCATATCAGTGAGGTCATATGATACTTGTCTTTCTCTGACTGACTTATTTCACTTAGCATAATACCCTCTAGTTCCATCCACGTTGTTGCAAATGGCAAGATTTCGTTGTGTTTTTTTGATGGCTGTATAATATTCCATTGTATATGTGTATACCACATCTTCTTTATCCATTCATCTGTCGATGGACATCTGGGCTCTTTCCATAGTTTGGCTATTGTGGACATTGCTGCTATAAACATTGGGGCGCACATACCCCTTTGGATCACTACATTTGTATCTTTGGGGTAAATACCCAGTAGTGCAATTGCTGGATCATATGGTAGCTCTATTTTCAACTTTTTGAGGAACCTCCATACTGTTTTCCAGAGTGGCTGAACAGCTTGCATTCCCACCAACAGTGTAGGAGGGTTCCCCTTTCTCTGCATCCCCGCCAA
>NC_138369.1:73179822-73199903 GCF_054177405.1 Leptonychotes weddellii
TCTGTGAAGTCCATTTGGTCCAGTGTGTCATTTAAAGTCTTTATTTCCTTGTAGATCTTTTGCTTAGATGATCTGTCCATTTCAGTGAAGGGTGTGTTAAAGTCTCCCACTATTATTGTATTATTGTCGATGTGTTTCTTTGCTTTTGTTATTAACTGGCTTATGTAACTGGCTGCTCCCATGTTAGGGGCATAGATATTTACAATTGTTAAATCTTCTTGTTGAATAGACCCTTCAAGTGGGATTTGCTGTCCTTCCTCAACTCTTATTATAGTCTTTGGTTTAAAATATAATTTGTCTGATAGAAGGATTGCCACCCCAGCTTTCTTTTGGTGTCCATTAGCATGGTAAATGGTTTTCCACCCCCTCACTTTCAGTCTGGGGGTGTCTTTGGGTCTAAAATGAGTCTGTTGTAGGCAGTATATCAATGGGTCTTGTTTTTTTATCCAATCTGATATCTGGGTCTCCGTTTCTAATATCCAAAGCCCTCACCTCATGTTGTAGAAAATAAACTCCTCGTTTAGAAAGTAACTGAAGCTAGCAGTTCAGTGTTGCAGACCCTCGAGGAGCAGTAGGGCATAAGGGAGGAGGAGTACTATACTGTTGGGTAGGAGATTTAGAAGTGAGTCCGTTTTGCCACTGTCTCACTGTTGAACTGGACCAGCCACTTAACTTCTCAGTCTCCTCATTTGCCTATTTGCCATTGGCCTGCCAGATGATTGCAGGTGGATAATCTATGGCAGGTTAGGTCAGTAGGGAAACAGCAGAACACACTTATTGATGATCATCTAGCTGGACGGAGAGTAATTCTTCTTAGTAATAGATATAAAAACTGGGCACATTCTACCCAGATGATCAGTAGTGTGTGCTGGCAAAGACAGAACTAGAAGATCTTTAAAGTCACATCCAGTTCTAGCATACCATGGTTCTTACTGGATTTTAGAAAAATGGCTAAGGATGTTTGTTAAACAACAATGTATACATGTATACCAGGCACTGGTTTTATAGAGTTGGGGGCGGGGGGGAAGCAACAAAGAAAAATCTCTCCCTTTATGGAGCTTCAATTACAATGGGGGAGATAGACAGTAAACATGAAGTGTGGATTATGTTAGGGAATAATAAGTGCTACGGAGAAAAGTAGATAGGGAAAGGATCTAGAAAGTACTGGGGGACTTCAGATTAAGAGTTGCAATTTTTAATTGAGTGGTCAGAGAACTTCTCGCTGAGAGGGTAACATGTGAGTGAAGACCTGAAGTAGCTATGGGGCAGGTCATGCATATATCTGGGGGAAAGCCTCTAGGCCATTGATACTGCAAATACCAAGGTCCTAAAGCAGGCCTATGTGTGATGTGCTCAAAGAACAGCAAAGAAGCCAGTGAGGCTGAAGCCAAGTAAGCAGGACAGTAGTAAGAAAAGAAGTCAAAGGGTACAGCAAGGTTGTGTAAGGTCCTGAAAACCAGTTTAAGGACATAGGTGTTTTTCTGAGATGATATGCCAGAGAAATTTGAGCAGAGGCATGACTTACCTTTTAAAAGGATCACCTTAGAATCAGTGATGAGAATGGACTATAGGAAAACAGGGCAAAAGCAGGGAAGTCAGTTAAGAAGCTATTGAAATAATAATCATTTTCCACTAGAAGTAATTTTCTACCAAATAAGCTCCACGAGGACAGAGATTTTTGTCTGTTTTGATTACTGCCGTAACCTCACTATTTATAATTATAGTTGGCATATATTAGGCCCTCACATATTTTTTAATTACATGAAAGACTAAATGTTTGGTTAGTCAAGGTGAAAGATGATGGTGATGTCAGCAAAGTAAAGTTGGTATCAAGATGGAAGAGCAGGGTGCAGTAAGTAAAGTTGGTGACAAATGGTCAGATTATGAATATATTCTGAGGTGGGCGCCTGGGTGGCTCAGATGGTTAAGCGTCTGCCTTCGGCTCAGGTCATGATCCCAGGGTCCTGGGATCGAGTCCCGCATCGGGCTCCCTGCTCCTTGGGAGCCTGCTTCTCCCTCTGCCTTTCTCGCTCTGTCTCCCATGAATAAAAAAAAAAAAAAAAAAATCTTAAAATGAATATATTCTGAGGTGAAACTTGTAGGATATGCTGTTAGACTAAATGTCGGGTAGGAGAGGAAAAAAAATCAAGGAAGATTTCCAGACTGTTGGTCCCTGAGCAGCTAGAAGGGTGGAGTTGCTATTGGATAAATTCGGGAAAGTGGTGAGAGGATTAGGAGTTGGCATTGGATATTTTTCGTTTGAGATGACTTTTAATATTCAAATAGAGAGGTTCTGGTTCTGGGTAAAATGAAGCAAGCACACTCTACTCTGTGCCCCACTGCATGCAGCTATAAAAGCTTATCCAAATGAATGAAATAGCCATATGAGAACTCTGGGAGGTAACTAAAATAGGCACATTGGAGGAGACCAGAATTTGAAGCACCACCAAACCGGCAGTGAATTTGCCATTTCCCACCCTCCAGTGTCCCCACCAGTATGGGACACTGCTCTGTTCTATTTGATTAGGTATGTCAGCTTTTCTCTTTATCAGTGTTGTGATTATCAGAACAAATTTTTCCCCGCATTCTGTGAAGTATTTTTTTTGTGTGTAGTACTTGTTTATATTTCCATGGAATCATTTACTCTTCCTCAGATTTCCTCCTGACAGGTTACGTTCCTAGTTCTCTAGAAAATGAATAAAGTCACACAGAATTTATCTATTCTACTATTTTTCCCATTTGACTTTAATACTAACTCAGATTTTTAAAAATTCTTTATTGACTTATTGAGCTTTTGTTCTTTGTTTGATTGCTTAGCATTCAAGTTCTTTGTGACCTAATTTGCCTATCTGTTTTCTGTATCCTAAGAAATCTTTGCATACATCAGTGTCACAAAATTTTACCCTACTTATTTTCTAGACATTTTATTGCTTTTGCCTTAGATATGTTATCCATTTTAAGTTAATTTTTGTGTATTGTGTGAAATACAGGTCCAGGGTTCATTGTTTTGTAGTGAATGTGCAATTATTCCAGTATCATTTGTGACTGTGTTTTACGATTGAATTTCCTTGACAACTTTAGCAAAAATCAATTGACCATATATGTGAAGTCTATTTCCAACCTCTGTTCTGTTCCATTGATCTAGGTGTCTTTTACCAATATTATGTTGTCTTCATTCCTATACCTGGATAGTAACTCTAGAAATCATATAGTATGAGTCTTCCAACTTCGCTTTTCTTATTAAAGTTGTTTTAGCTATTCTTAATTCTTTGCTTTTCCATTCATGTTTTTTAATTGGTTTGTGATTTCATCAGAAATCTTGCTGGGATTTTGATTAGGATTGCATTTAATCTATAACATCAGTTTTAGGAAAATAGACATCTTAACAGTATTGACACTTCCAGTCAAAAGACATGGTATATCTTTCCATTTATTTAGATATTTATAGATTTCTCTCATTAGTTTTTGGTAGTTTTCAGCATAGTATTATAATTGGTATTCCACTTATTATATTCATCCCTAAATATTTTGTGGGGTTTTTTGGTGCTAATTTTAAAGATGCTGCTGCTTTTAATTTCAATTTCTAGTTGTTCATTCCCAGTATGTAAAAATATAATTGATTTTGGTATATTGGCCTTTTCATTTTATATCCTTTCTGAAGTTATTTATTAGTGCAAGTAGCTTTTCTGTAGATTGTTTGGGATTTTGTAGAAAATTGTGTCCTCTACACTTACAGATAATTTTATTTCTTCCTGTCTAATCTTTATGCCTTTTATACATAGCTGGATATGATTTGCTAATATCGTGTTAAGGATTTTCGTACTTATGGTCATGGTGGACATTGGTCTGCAGTTTTCTCATGGTGTCTTTGTTTGGCTTTGGGATCTTGGTAATGCTGAGCTCATATAAATTTCTGCTTTTATTTTTTCAGGAAGTTTATGAAAAATTGGTATTATTCCTTTCTGCTATCTTTAGTTTTAGGTAAAATTTTCCTGTTCTTCACATGATTTGTGTTTTTTTAAATTAAATCCTGCACGTTTTAAATGTTATGTTGTTGAATTTCTGAATTTTGTGATCTTCGTTTAAAGAAATGTTGAGTTACTTTTTGAGAGTCTGTAAAATAACTTCAGGATCATCTTGATCTATTTGATGCTTGTTTTTAGGCTTTTTAAAAAATATGATTCCAATGTATCCTCTACCCAAGGGCCAATTTAGCTCTGCTACTAAGGTATGGCACTTGTGGGATTTCTACTGAATTCCCCGTGTGTACACCAGTCTCTCTCCAGTCTGTTTAGTCAGAACTTGAACATTTCCTAGCCTCATAAAACCTTCCTGCAGTTTTTACATTCCCCCAGTAGTGGTTCTTTCTCTGATAGTTTTTCTTTGCTGGGCTTATCAAAGGTTTATCCTATACATGTACAATTTAGTATTCAGCACAGATCCTCTGTGCAGACTTCTGGAATTCTTTCTCTATCTAAGCTTCCTCCTTTAAAGGTAACATGTCCTGCAAATGTCCCACAGTCTCTGATCTCTGTTTTCTCAACCCAGTAAGACCAATGCATTCTGCTTTGGGTTTCCCCTTTTTGCAATGTGCTCTCAAGAGTGCTTCCAGAAAGAAAACCATGTATCATAGAGCTTCCCCTTTCCCCAATCCTCCCCCTCGCCACACTTACGTCAGAATTACAATGCTGTGCTACACTGCATGCTAATGTTTCATATACTTTATCCAGTTTTATGTGTAGAATCAATTATTCCATCATGATCTGAAAGGGAAGTCATATCTAATCTTAAAAATAAAATAAAATAAAACCAGCCCTATTCTAAGAAAATAACTCCTAAAGCAAAGGAAACTGAAAGAGATTGAAAATAAAACAATTTTCACATACATAATGGGAAAAACAAAAATGAAGTATAATAATAATCATATCAGACAAAATGAATTTAAAGCAAATAGCATTGAATGACATAAATGAGAACATTTTATGGTGAAAACGTTTACAATTCACAACGAAAACTCTTCTTTAATCATTGTACACCCCCCCAAAGAAAAAAAATGATTTTATCATGTAACAGCTGGGGAAATATAAGAAGAAATAGAAATGCAACAGTAAATAAATTACTTGTACCTCTTCTCATTCATGATAAGTCAGTCCAACTCACTATAAAGTAGGGATATAGAGAACCTATTTACACTTAATAAGTCAGATCTAAGTGATATATATCAAAATCTGTGTACTATAAACAGAGAATGAAATGAATGTGTCCATACAATATTTATTTTTACAGTAGCCACAAACAAAAATGTCAGTAAATTTCATGTAGCAGGAAAAGTACAGGTTGCATTCTTTGGCAACAAAACTTGAAATTAATAACAAAAAAAGAAAACAACCCCCAGTGAAAATCTATCACAAAATATGAAAACTCTATTTACTTTTGTACTAAAATGAACTCTAAACTGAAATTGCATAATTTTTAGAAAAAAACAATGAAGTATGCTGATCAGAACCTATTGATTTTGACCAGAACAATACTCTTAGAAGTTCTTAGCCTGATACTCTTAAACCAAAGGAATAAAGATATGTGAATTAAACATGTATCTCAAGTGATGAGGAATATAACAGCAAAATAAATCTAAAGAACACAAAAGGAAGGAAATAAAAGTAAAAGCAGTTGTGAATTAATAAGAAAATATAGGGGTACCTGGGTGGCTCAGTCAGTTAAAGCGACTGCCTTCGGCTCAGGTCGTGATCCCAGAGTCCTGGGATCCAGCCCCGCATCAGGCTCCCTGCTCAGCGGGAAGCCTGCTTCTCCCTCTCCCACTCCCTCTGCTTGTGTTCCCTCTCACTCTCTCTCTCTCTCTCTGTCAATTAAATAAATAAATAAAATCTTTAAAAAAAAATAAGAAAATATAATTATAACTAATACACGAAGGAAGTGTTTCTTTTAGGGGAAAATAAATAGTAAACATCTTAACATAGTTTACATAGTTTAAAATAATAACATAGAAAAATATAAACTATACATGCATAAATTAAAAATAGATTACCAAAGGTACAAATTTGTCAAAAAGTACACATTTCCAATTGTAAAGTGAAGAAATCATGGGAATACAGTGTACAGCATAGTGATTAATAATACTATATTGCATATTTGAAAGTAGCTAGAGAGTAGATTTTGGAAGTTATCACAAGAAAAAAAATTCTGTAACTGGTGACAGATATTAACTGGACCTGTTGTGGTGATTATTTTATAATATGTACAAGTATTGAATCATTACACTGTATACCCAAACCTCATATAATGTTAGGTTAGTTATACCTCAATAAAAAATATAATTTTTTAATTGCAAAAATAATTTAAAAAAAATATACATTCAAGTATAGCCAGAAATGTTCTGGGGTAAAAGAGTCATTAGTCCCACCCATTGTAAAAATGTATTATAGATACCATACTTATAACAGTTTGGATTTGGCACATAATTAGGCAGACATGTTGGTAAAATAAAATAAGAGAATCTGAAATACACAATATGTAGGAGAATTTAATATATGATAAAAGTAGAATTACAATTCAGTGGGAAAACAATGGATTGTTCAGTAATACGGTTTTGAGAACTGACTAGCTGTTTGGCAAACCATGAAACTAAATCTCTATTTTTGTACATAACAAATGCCAGATGGATCATTGATATAAACAAAAGTGGAATAAAATTATTATTTTTATATTCTAAGGTGGACAATTCAAAAACTCATAACCATGAAGAAAAAGCTTGGTAAATTTGACAACATTACAGTAAAATTTCTGCCTGGGAGAAGAGACCTCCCTGTAGTCTGAGAAAGTTAGGGGGTCACTAAAACTTCCTTGGTTCCTGGTAGCTTTTGGGCCCAGGACTATATAGTATTCGAGTAGTGGTTCTTAAACTTGAACTTGCATCAGAATCACCGAGAGGGCTTGTTCAAATATAAATTGCTGGGCCCTATACAGAATTTCTGATTTAGAGGTATAGGGTGGATAAAGTTTAAGAAATTGCAATTTGAACAAATTCCCAGGTAATGCTACTGCTACTGGTCTGGGACCATACTTTAAAAACCAGTTTTACCATGTTCCCAAATCCCCCCATTTTCCCCTGAGACCACCCAGTATTGCTCTTTGTAATCAAAGAGTTCTAAATCAAACTAAGTGTCAAGGATAACATGAAGTAAGCAGTTTCCTTTTCCCATGATATGGTCACAAGCATAAAGAGCTATACGAGGATAATCCATGCAGTATTACACAGAATAACAATGGAAGGAATCTAAATGCCCCAAAATAAAATAATGTTAAATATGATACATCCACTCACTAGGATACTGTGCAACCATAAAAAACAATAAGGTATTTCTGTAAATGCTGAGTTAGAATGATCTCCATTTTACTTTATTTTGTTTTGTTTTGTTTTTTTAAGATATATTTATTTGAGAGAGAGGAGCCCATGCATGCCTGAGTGAATGGTGGGGAGGGGCAGAAAGAGAGGGAGAGAGAGTTTCAAGCAGACTCTGCATAGACCTTGAAGCCTGACTCTGGTCACATCGCATGACCTGAGATCACGACCTGAGCTGAAACCAAGAGTCAGACGCTTAACTGACTGGCCACCCAGGTGCCCCTGATCTCCATTTTATCAATGTTGTTGTTAAGTTAAAAAAATACATGGTACAGTATGTTCCCATGTATGTTTTTAAAAGGTGCATGCATGCACAAAATGTCTCTAGGTTAAGAAAGAACATCGGCTGCCCTTAGGAAGGTGGATTTTGGAGGTAGAGGATCTGGGATGAGAAGGGAAATGTCTTCTCATTGCATGTCCTGTTACAATTTAAAATTCTTTTTCACCATTTGAAAAAAAGTTACTCTAAATTAACAGAACAATAGCTTTACATAGTTTTCATTTAATTCACAGGAAATAAAAGAATTTAGGAAGTGGGAAAGATGGCAAGAGAGGAGGCTGTAGTCAGAAAACAACGACTCAGGCTGAGATTGCAGATTTGTAGCTTCACAGCACCAGCACTCAGCCACAGTATCGGCTAGCTGATGTGGAAAGGAAATGAGTGTTGTTGATGGAAATAAATTTAAAGTATTTTATGTGATGTTTTTGTGCTTCATATTTGAGTTGGTTTACGAGCAGATTAATTTATCAACATATTATATACCATGATGCCCCCAGTAAGCTAGACTTCACTGAGTTTCTGTTCTCTCTGTTAGCCCAATACACAATTCTAGACCTCATAAGTCTTTCTAAAATCGGCTGACCAAAAGTGGCAATTAATTTTTCTTTGTAAGTTCTTAGTTCTTTATAGTTTCCTTAATGAGTTTCCGTGGGAAGAAGCACTCTAAATCTTGTAGGATACCATAGCTGTAATCACCACTGTATTGTAGCTGGGTGCTCATGAAATAGCAGATCATGATTCATCAAAATAAGTCCTTCAGAAAGCCACTTTTATTCTACTCCAAGAAATGCAGTTATCACACATTTGACAGCAATGGTAGATATTGTGCATCTTGAGTCTTGAAACTTAGTCATTAATGTGGAGAGGTGCTTTTTTAATATAAATCTGAATTAGGTATCCTTTAGGAATTAAAGAGGAAAATTCAAAGGAGTATAAAAATGTAAGAGGAACACGGAGCTCAGAGTTAAATTATCATCGTATAAATCTATAGACTGCTTTTGGTCAGGGTGTGCTCAGGTGCTGCCATTTGCCTCTGTGGAGGCATCTGCAACATGTAGGGGCCTGCCCTGCCTGTTTGGATCCATGATTTATGTACTGGGGGTGAGCAAAGAAGTCACCTGTCTTTGAAACATGCAGGAGTTTTCCCATAAGTGCTTCTAATGCATATATTCCACAGACCACTTGAAATAAAACTGCTTTTAGGTGGCTAAGGTGTATTTTTAGATCATATATTTGGTAGTACTTTTAGAAATCAAAGAAGTCATGCATGATATTTGCCATTATCATCAGAAATTGTGTGTGTTTATTGTAAAACATTGAGTTGCAATCTTCTGTGCATAAGGAAACACATTTTCCTTGCCTAACGTATATTTGTCCTTCTTTTAAAAAAATTTACACACATATAGTTGACTTGTAAACTTCTCTGAGCACTAAACTTCAGCTATTAGCTAGGGATAAAATGAAGCAGCCAGCCCCTACTCTTTTGTTTCCCTTTTGCTTCTAATACTAGGAAAGGTAACTTATAATTGAATTGGGCTTCTGAATTTCTCACCAAAACCACATACTCAAAGTAATGCCTGTGGTGGTGCTGTCCTTTTCCCTCACTGGCTCCTTCGGGCTTTTCCTTCTCCCTCCCTATCTCACCCTGCCCCCTTATAAGTCATCTGGGCCCCATGCAGATGCATTCAGCTCTTCATTTATCTGCCTTAACGGATAGGAATAGCGCACTTATAATCCTAAATGGTGGATAATCCAAAAACAATTAATACTTGGCTTTGGAATGTATTTAGTAATATTTTAAATTGTTTTACCTTACTAATTATACTATGCTAATTTTGCCATTAGTTTGCATTCCCTGATCATACCCAGGTTGATTGGGGGGCTTAGTGGGGAGGGGGCAGAGAAAAATGCAAAGTGCCTATGGGAACCCAGATTGATAGAACTTGTATTGAATCAGAATTTTACTTTGTATAATTTCCATGTTAATGATTGAAAGTTGTCAGCATATCATCCAGTCTAGGGCCTAGCCATATAGTTATAATTCAAGAAAAAATGTTAAACAAAATCTTTAATGTTTTTCCTAGCAGTCTTACTTATGTCAGATCAGAGCTAGCATAAGCCAAGAGAGGAAGTCAGTGAAGGATATCCATTTACCTTGACCCATCCACCCCCTTCCAGCTTAGTGAAGATGAGTATTGCCAAGTCATGGGCATTTTCCCAATGTGGTGCTGGCTTATAGGCTCTTTGATCAGCTGAACCATACAGATTAGCTACTCAGTAGTAGAGACTTAATCCAGGGACCCCTCAAGAAGGAAGGTATGCTGTTCTTTTGAAATGTAGAGAGGTACTTTAAAATAGGCACAGGGAGTCTGTGTATTCCTTTCAGTAGAATATAACTTTCCATAGCAGTACAAGCATCTAAAATAAAATGAACACTAAGAGCATGAATTACCAATTTAAGATCCATGATTCCGCTAAATTCCTCATATAATTTGTACATGAGTAGGTGTGGTATGTATGGGGTTGTGTATATTTTTAGGGGAGAGGGTTCATAAACTTGATTAAATTCTAAAAGGGGGCCACAACTCCTATTATATAGAGAATTGAATTTAAGTTTCACTATTTTATACTTTTCATAAACTTTTGCAAAGAGGGGACTACATACCCATTGCCACTGCCTCTCAAACTTGTCTCTATTTGAACTTGAGAACTATCAGATAACTTAATTTTGTGAATTCCCAAAACTGCAGCTAGTTCCAGACTGGGCACGGGCATAGGCTCAGAAGCCAAGAGTCAGTATTTAAAGACTGAATATGCAAATGGACAGTGGCCAGACAGTATAGGAGAGTAGAACTCTGACTGGCATAAGAAGTCCAGAAGCCAAACCATAATCTCTGTGGCATAATAAGCCCAGAACAGTCAGAACTTGGTCAGTGACTGCCACCTTTCCTGTTTTTGTCTGCTTCCAACTCAGGACCAGCCAGAGAAAGCCAGATGCACATGCTCCCCAAATCAATCACATATGATGCTCCCTTTTATTTACACTACTGCCATACTTAAAACCTTCAGTCAGGCATACCTGAAGCCTTTCCTGTTTTTCACTACAAAGCTTTCTCACTCCCCTGATTGCTTTTGATTCTTTGCCAGACACAAGTGATGGTAGCTGATTCCCTTGTTATAACAAGCTTTGAATAAATAGCCTCTGCTTATTTTTATTTGGGTGGTCTTCCTTAATTTCAGCCATGCATCAAGATATGAAAGGTTCCAGGAAAACTCCCTTATACTGAAAGCTCTCTTCCACCAGGACGTCATAGAGCTGGCGGTAATGCCATTGGGTGAACATCTCTTAGAGTTTAGCTCTTTCTTTTTCCAGAAATAACATCTTATTATTCATTCATTCATTTTTATTTTTATTGAAGTATACTTGATATACAATGTTATATTAGTTTCATGTGTATAACATATCAGTTCCACAATTCTGTACATTACTCAGTGCTCCCCATGGTAAGGATAGTCACCCATCTGTCCCCATACAATGTTATTACAATATTATTGACTATATTCCCTATGCTATACTTTTCATCGTCACGGTTTATTTTTCTACCTGGAAATTACCTCTTAAACCCCTTTATTTTGCCCATCCCTCCACCAACTTCTCCTCCTCTTTCAATCACCATTTATTCTCTGTATTTAAGAGTCTGTTTTATTTTTTAAATTCCGCATGAAAGTGGAATCATACAGTATTTGTCTTTTTCTGGGTGAGTTACTTCACTTAGCATAATATCCTTTGGGTCCATTCCCGGTATCACATGTGGCAAGATCTCATTCTTTTAATGGCTGAGTAATATTCTGTTGTATATGCATACCACATCTTCTTTATCCTTTCATCTGTTGATGGGCACTTGGGCTGCTTCCATATCTTGGCTAAATAATTCTGCAGTAAACATAAAAAAGATAAGCATGTATCTTTTTGAATTAGTGTTTTCGTTTTCTGTGGGTCAGTACCCAGTAGTGTGATTACTACTAGATCATGTGTTATTTCTATTTTTAATTTTTTAAGACACCTCCATACTATTTTCCACAATGAGCATACCAGCTTACATTCCCACCAACAGTGCACAAGGGTTCCCTTTTCTCCGCATCCTCACCAACACTTGTTATTTCTTATCTTTTTGAGAGTAGCCATTCTGGCAGGTGTCAGGTGATACCTCTTTGTGGTTTTGATTTTCTTTTCTCTGATTAGTGATGTTTAGCATCTTTTTACATGTCTGTTGGCCAGCCGCATGTCTTCTTTGGAAAAAATGTCTATTCAGGTCCTCTGCCCATTTTTAAATTAGATTATTTGGTTTTTTAGTGTTGAGTTTTAGGAGTTCTTTATGTGTTTTGGATATTAAACCCTCATGGGATACATAATTTGCAAATATCTACTCCCGTTCAGTAGGTTGCTTTTTCATTTTATTGATGATCTCCTTTGCTGTGCAAACACTTTTTATTTTGATGTAGTCCCAATAGTTTATTTTTGCTTTTGTTTCCCTTGCCTGAGGAGACAGACCCATGGATATGTTGCTATGGCTGATGTCCAGAAGATAACTACCAATGTTTTCTTTTAGGAGTTTTATGGTTTCAGGTCTCATATTTAGGTTTTTAATCCATTTTGAATTTATTTTTGTGTATGACAGGCTGTCCAGTTTTCCCAACACCATTTATTGAAAAGACTGTCTTTTCCCCATTGTAAATTCTTTTTATCCTTCCTCTTGTTAATGTCATATATCACATTGATTGGTTTATGGATATTGAACCACCCTTGCATCCCTGGAATAAATCCCACTTGATTGTGGTGAATGATCCTTGTGATATATTGTTGAATTCATTTTGCTTATATTTTGTTGAGGATTTTTGCATCCATGTTCATCAAATATTGGCTTATCGTTTTCTTTTTTTTATAATGTCTTTGTCTGGTTTTGATATCAGGGTAGTGCTTGCCTTGTAAAATGAACTTGGAAGCGTTCCTTCCCCTTCAATTTTTGGGAATAGTTTTAGAAGAATGGGTATTAACTCTTCTTCAAATGTTTGGTAGAATTTACCCGTGAAGCCATCTGGTCCTGGACTTCTGTGTGTTGGGAGTTTTTGATTATCAGTTCAATTTTATTACTAGTAATTAGTCTGTTCAGTTTTTATAATTCTTCCTCATTCAGTTTTAGAAGATTGTATGTTTCTTTTTTTTTTTTAAGATTTTATTTATTTATTTGACAGAGAGAGACACAGCGAGAGAGGGAACACAAGCAGGGGGAATGGGAGAAGGAGAAGCAGGCTTCCTGCTGAGCAGGGAGCCCAGTGCGGGGCTGGAGCCCGATGTGATGCGGGGCTCAATCCCCAGGACCCCGGGATCATGACCTGAGCCGAAGGCTGACTCTTAATGACTGAGCCACCCAGGCGCCCCAGATTGTATGTTTCTAGGAATTTATCCATCTCTTCTAGGTTATCCAACTTCTTGGCATGTAATTTTTCATAATATTCTCTTACAATTCTTTATATTTTTGTAATGTCAAGTTATTTTTCCTCCGTCATTTCTGATTTTATTTATTTGAGTCCTCTGTCTTTTTTATTGATGAGTCTGGCTAAAGGTTTATCAGCTTTATCTTTTCAAAGCACCAGCTCTTGGTTTCATCGATCTTTTCTATTTTTTTTCTTAGTCTCTGTTTCATTTATTTTCACTCTGATCTTTATTATTTCCTTCCTTCTACTAGCTTTGGTCTTTGTTTTGTTTTAGTTTGTGTTTGTTTTTGTTTTTTTCTACTTCCTTTAGGTGTAAGGTGGGGTGGTTCATTTGAGATTTTTTTGTATCTTGAGGTAGGCCTATATCACTATAAACTTCCCTCTTAGAACTGCTTTTACTACATCCCAAAGATTTTGGACCATTGTGTTTTCATTTTATTTTGTATTTTTTTTTTAAGATTTTATTT
The DNA here is from genome assembly GCF_054177405.1 of Leptonychotes weddellii. Taxonomy (NCBI): domain Eukaryota; kingdom Metazoa; phylum Chordata; class Mammalia; order Carnivora; family Phocidae; genus Leptonychotes; species Leptonychotes weddellii. Next base: position 73,193,486 of record NC_138369.1, read on the forward strand.
ATTTATTTCAGAGAAAGCACAAGTGGGAGTGGTGCAGTGGGGCAGAGGGTGAAGCAGAGTCCCTGCTGAGCAGGGGGCCTGACACAAGGCTCGACCTCAAGACCCTGAGATCATGACCTGAACTGAAGGCAAATGCTTAACCCACTGAGCCACCCAGGGGCCTCTTTATTTTGTATTTTAAATGCATGTTTTATTCTCAAGACAGATCTGAGCAAGGTGATAGTGCAGAACCTTAGAGTGAGAACAACTCACAGGTGAGGCAGAATAAATAAACACCAGAGAGATGACCATTCAGCCAGCCTCCCGGTATTGTATGGCTTCTGCATGGGAAATGCGAGAATACCCTTTTGGGTCCTGGTAGGATTGGGATTCTGATTTGAGGACCCACACCCAGGATTGAGCCACTTCCCTCTTGGGCTCTATCTCTTTGCACTAAGCTAATCCGCGAGGTCCTATCATGTCCTAGCTCTCTTACCTCATTAGAGCCAATCACAAGAGGCCCAGGAAAGCCGTTAGCTCAGGACTAAACACAAAGGGCCTCAAAGTTCACTTTGAGTGTTCACTTTGCCTTCAAATGAGATTATATCTATCCATCATAGTAAATTTATGTTCAAAAAACATTGACTTGTAAATGTAAACATTTAAAATGTCACAGTTTTTATAGCCTTGTCTTGGCATTTCCTCATCTTATAATACACTGGGAGTTAAAAAAAAATCACAGTGGCCTACGTTCTCCCAACCTTTGGAAGGCCTCCCACGTCCATGTCTCTCCTTTTTATTGGATAATGTTTTTATAGTGTTTGTGGGTTGTTTTTTTTTTTTTAATAAACATTTAGAAGTTAATAGAGATAGAATGTGAAGACGTGTTTAGTTCTGTGTGCTTTCTGTCCCAGCCAATAGATGTTTAGTGGTCATTGGTCCAATGACTAGACATGTTGAGTAAGCTGATTTGAAGACCCACACCAGGACTGAGCTGTGGATATGTGGAGAGAAACCAGAATTACCAGAATGTGATTCTCTTATTGTGGCCCCCAGATCAGCAGCATTAGCAACTCTAGGAACTAGTTGAAAATGCAAATTATCAGGCCCCACCTGAATCTCAAAATCAGAATCCCAAAACTTTCAGTATGGTTTTTAGCAGTGGTGTTTTAATAAGCCCTCCAGGTTAGTCTGATAAATGCTAAAGTTTGAGACCACTACTCTAATGAGCAGAGTCATTCAATAGTTTAAGCCTTTTCTTCTCCTGGAGTAACAATTTCCATGAATGCGTGGTAGGTTTTAGGAGCTCTGACAGCTGGCACCTTAAAATGGGCAGGAAACAGGAATCTGTCTCCTAGGCCAGGGATCCTCAAACTTTAATATGCACATAGATCCCCTGGAGGTCTTATTAAAATGAAGATTCTGATTTCAGTAAGATTATATTAGGGGCCTAGGAGTCTGCACTTCTAACAAGCTCCCAAGAAATGATGATGGTCTTAGGATCATACTTTGAGTAGCATGGTCTTAGTAGAAACAGGGTCCAGCTGAGGAGCATCTGAGATATGAGCAAGCAGGGAGCCAGAGTTCAGGAAATGTAGGGGGAGGTCCAAGAAGCCTTAGGAGGCCTTGATGAATTCTTATGTGGGTGTGATCACTTACTACTTAATGTGTGTGTCCAGGGATCTCTACAGAGATGAGAAACTTAGGGAAACATCTGCTTAGCAACTAGGAAACCTGGGAGAGATTAAGGATGTAGGGTCAAGATCAAGAAGACCCCTCATGCTGACGGGAGGATTCATATTAATTTAATAAACATTTGTTAATCCCCTACTTTATGTCTAATACCAAATAACCCCAACGAGCTTGTGATCTGCTAGAGAAGGAAGAGAAGCCAAACCAAACTATCAGTAACCCTTCAGCTGGAATTTGCTTATCAGCACCTTTATCTCTGGAAAACGTAATTAGGAAGCAGTGACACCAATAGATAATGGAACCTCCAAACATCAACCCTATGTGAAGTACCTGTCCTAGCCTCCGAGCAGCCAGGCAGGGTCAGGGTGACTTATGGGATTGGGAAGAAAAGAAGGAAGACAGAGCCACTAAAACGAATCCCAGAGGCTGTTTACAGCGATAAGTGATAAGAGGTAAAAAGGAAATAACCAACACTGTTGCCTTTTAGGAATGGGTTCAGTCTGACTTTCTTGATGACCTATTACCAGCCTGCAGATTCGTGGTCTTCCCTCTATCCTGAATCGCATGGATCCTGGTACTTTTCAGCTTAGTATTATGCCTCATGTCACTTCTACTAACAACGGGTGTAAATGCATTAGGAGATTTATGCAGAGGAATTTGAAAAGTGTTACTTAGAGAGGTTAAGATCCCATTGGTACTTGAAATGGTCTATGACAATTTAAAAAAAAAAAAAGTCACACAAGTTTTGTTTTTTAATGAGTTTCAGATTAGGGAGGATAGGAGCAATTATTTTTAGCAATTATCTGTATGCTCTTTTAGAAGACTGATTTGATCATAATTCCCTTTCCTAAGGTAAAATGACAGAACAAAGCCTATTTATTGACTTTCTAGAAGTAAAAATTATCTGTAGTATGAATAAAGACTGGTATTCACAGAGCCTAAAATTAATTTTCTCAACATAACCACCAACTGTCCATTAATTCTTCATGTTGTTATTTATAGGCAGTAGAGGCTTCCAAGTAATTTCTCAAGGAGATGTCCAGTAGCAGCTCACTACTAGTGGGGCCCAAGTAAGTGATAGGATAGAAAAATCAGTTCTCAGCAACTTTTACTCCCATAGTCCTCTCAAAGCAGGGCTAAGATTCTAACTGCATACTGGTTGGAATATGCAATAGGATTCTCAAAGAGGGCACATCCTATTCATACAATTAAATCTATATTGAAGGAATACCATCTTTTACTAGCTTTATTTGAATTTGCTGGTAAGTCACACATCCTAAAATTACTAGTCCTTGAAATACCATACTTGTAAACCAAATAGCAGGTATACATTTAAAAGAGGGGTGTGTGAGTGTGTGTATGTGTATTTGTGTGTGTGAGAGAGAAAGAGAAAATATTCAAAGATTATACAGCTTCTAAACATATGGTGGTCATCTTCTATGCTCAGCATTCTCATGAAAACATAGATGCACAAGCTCTGTTTTCCATTCAAACTATTTTTGCAAAGGGTGTATTACAGTTGTTCTGACAAAACAGCTTCAAACATTTGCCAAAGAGAATAAATTACAGTAGAAATGGGTGGTAATTATTAGGAACTTATTTTTAGAATAAGAAACCTTCCTTAATAAAGGGCTATGTACTGCCCTCTGAAAGGAATAGAAAATTTTCCCCAAAGTCAAAAACATATTTTTAACAGTTCGTGTACATATCCTTTGGGGGTTAAACTAAGTTTAACATGTGTTCCCAGAAAGTTAAATTCAAGCTGGGTTCAATCCATGGATTACAAGGAGCACATAGAAAGCAAATTTGAGTTCTGTAAAAATAATAATTAATTCAAACTTTAAGTTCCTTCTATTTTTGAAGCAGAGGTTAAAGGACTTGAAGTATTTAAATCTTTCTGTAACACATGTAGATCCCAAACATTTTTTAATAAGACTGAATTGAAATAGTACTAGATAAAGAAAGAAAAAAAATCGTAAATAGGCTAAGCATCTTCCAATAATGTATTCTGCAGCACTGTTAGAAGAAGAAGAATGTGAAATTGGAAAACATACTTTATTTTGGCTTCTATCTTTTGTGGCTCTGTTCTGCAAAGACATAAGAATTAAAGATGAGAATGCCTTGTGACCCTAATTATAATAACTGCAATATTTGGTTTTAATTTTAAGACTATTTTCACAGAGTTGATATAAAGGAAAACTCAGGGTAAATTAATTTAAAAAGAACTGAGTACAAAGGAACGCAATATAAAAAGAACTTCAACTTCATCAAGGAGCTACCAACCACAGAGATGAACACTCTGGCTTGCTCTTGTTTTCCCCTGATATTAATACAGAATTTGGATTCTATGTTTATTTTCTACCCAGCCTGGGTTATTTAAATATTAATTGTTAGCTTTGAAAAGTCCAAGTGAACAGAGGCAAAAAAGCAAAATTAATATCATTAAACAAAAATCTAACATTGCTCTCTTGTGTTCCAGTGTGCTTACCCAGTGCTATCATTTTGTGATCACAGGTTGCTTAAGATGCCCTTATAATGTTTGTTAAATTAAATTGAACATACCTTTTTTATTTTACTTGTTCTTCTAAGCTGGCTATGCCTATATCTTACTAAAGAGTCATTAAAGGGAAAGGAAATGAAGATATATTGTTTCTTTCTGCATATATAACCTACTACAGCCATGTTGGATGAAGGCTATGTTTAGTTGAACCTCAAATTGGTCATTTTCATAAACTGCTAAAAAAATGGATTTCTCTTGGTGTTTGGGTCATTCACCAAGCAATAATACCATCAGGAGTTACTGATCCCCTGGGGGGATAGCAGCTTAATTACACAGAAATTTTAAATTGAGAAGAGTGGTATAAGTGCAGACGTAGGAACAGTCCTATCCTTGGGTGGCTTATTATTAAATTTAATACCTCAGATGGTCTTTTTTTGTTTGTGTAGATTTTAATTACTAAGTAGGTCTGGTAAAATATGAATTATGTATTATCACAAGTGATAAAATGTGTACGGTTATGAGCATTGCAATCTGCAGGTGTAACAAACATAAAGCAAGATTAATAGTATTAAGCAATTAAACTGAAGCTATCTTTAAGGGGAAAAGAAAGCCTTAATGCTACCCTTAAGTGTAAGTTAAACTTGGGCTAAATATTTTTAACTGCAATAAAAGCATGTTAATTTTAGGAGTGACTTCTTTATAAGACCTCATTTCTTCGAGTAAGTTTTCCTTTCTAAGAATACAAAAGCTTACTGAAATAATTTCTGTTGGTAACTCATTCCATAAAGAACGGAATTTTTCCTTGGCTTTTAAGCTCAATGAAGAAAGCCCAAAATAGCACAGGAAATTTGTGTGTGGTGAATATATGCATGAACTAAATCCAGTAGGGATTAAAATGATTAAATTATTGATAAGGTCATTGTTGGTCCCAAAGCTTTCCATTAGTCATACAGTACTACTTAAATATTTTGAGAATTTGGCTTTAATTTTCCTATAATCGCACATAAAATACAGGAAACTGTGTTTTGCTTTAATTTTATATCCTTGCATGTATAACAGTCTTATATAAAAGGAACATGCCAAGTATCTAATAATAAATTTTTTTCCTTATGTGTTTCTGTTTTTTTTTTTCCACTTCCTGAATTATTTTTATGTTGCCACTAACAAGATCACTGCCTGTATTTTCAATTTAGCTGCACCTTTGCCTCTCAGTAGCATGACAGGTGGCTTCACAGTGAGTTTATCAAGACCTTGGTAAACACATAGAGCGCTTAGCAAAGTGTACAGAGCTCTTTACAAAGAACTTCCTAGATCTTTCTCTCTCTTCATCTCTCTCTCTCTCTCTCTCTCTCACACACACACACACACACACACACACACACACACACACACAGAATTTGGTCCTTGCCCTGGAATTATTTAGCAGTGTACTTGGCAAGGTGAAACATTTATAAAGCAGCACATCATAGATTACACATTAAATATAAAAGTACTGAAGACTTACATTGTGTGTAGTTTCAATGATATGTTTTATTCAATGTAGATTACTAGATATTTGCAGTTCTCCCTCCTTGACAGTACTGCAGTGGAGATTGCTGCACATATGTATCTGTGGGGTCATTTTTGAAGCTAAGCTAACAAAACCCCAAGCAGCAGGAAAGTTGCATGAGTTTGAACAGTAACTGGGGGTTTTGTTGTAGAAATAATAGGAAATATATAATTTCTTTAAAACGAGGGGGCTATTTTTTTTCTTTCTTCTCTTTTTTTTTCTTTTTTTCTTTCTCCCTTCCTTCCTCCCTCCCTTTATCCCTCTCTCCCTCTTTCTTCCTTCTTCCCTCCCTCCCTCCTTTTTCTTTCTTTCTTTCTTTCTTTCTCTTTCTTTCTTTCTTTCTTTCTTTCTTTCTTTCTTTCTTTCTTTCCTTCCTTCCTTCCTTCCTTCCTTCCTTCCTTCCTTCCTCCCTCCCTCCTTCCCTCCCTCCCTCCCACCCTCCCTCCCTCCCTCTCTTCTTTCTTTTCTTTTCTTTTCTCTTTTCTTTCCTCTTGAAGCACCATCTGTGATGAAACCAAAGCTGTGATTGTCCATAAGAAAATCAGAGGACTTTGGGCTTTAAGGGGCAAAAAGGTGGTATTGTATTCTCTGTGGTGAATATTAACCTTCATCAATTTTTTTTCTTTGCTAAATGATGTCTATTTTAGCATGATAGATGTCAGCTTTTCTCAAAAGTCATTTTGCTTTCAGTGGGAGGT
>NC_138369.1:73200403-73241635 GCF_054177405.1 Leptonychotes weddellii
TTTTTTTTTTTTTTTTAATTCTTTGAGTTGAGTATAGTTGACACACAATGCTACGTTAGTCTCATGGTGATTCGACAAGTTTACACATTATGCTGTGCTCACCTCAAGTGTGTAGCTACCATTATATAGGTGTAATTCTTGAATTTTGTATTGACATCCAGATTTGAACCAGGAAGGATCAGTTAAATGTCAGAATTTTCTATTTTGAAACTGCTAAAATTTGCCTATTAAACCAAGATAATTCTTTTTTTATTTATTTATTTGAGGGAGGGAAGGGGGGGGAGAGAGAGAGAGAGAGAGAGAACAATCTGGGGGAGGGGCAGAGGCAGAGGGAGAAGCAGGCTTCCTGCTGAGCAGGGAGCCCTATGCAGGGCTCGATCCCAGGACCACCCCCCCCCATCATGACCTGAGCCGAAGGCAGACACTCAACCGACTGAGCCACCCAGGCGCCCGAACGAAGATAATTCTTAATTATTTTATTTTTCAGCTTTATTGAAGTATAATTGACAAATAAAATTGTAAGATATTTAAAGTGTATGTTGTAATGATTTGATATATGTGTACATTGTGAAAGGATTCCTCCCATCTTGTTAATTAGCACATCTATCACCTCACACATTTTATTCATTCATTCATTCATTTATGGTGAGAATATTTTAGTTCTCTTGGCAGATTTCAATTATACAATATAGTGTTACCAACTACAGTCAACATGTTACACTTTAGATCCTCATCATTTTTTTTCACTGATGAATTTTTCTTCCCTTTTGTATCAGTTGAATAACTATAAATGACCACATTCTGTTTTAGTCATTTAATAATGCAGATATAATTATCAGTTTAAAGATCCTTTAAACAGATGCCTAAATGGTTTAATCCAGGTACTTTTTGATTTGCCCATTCTCTGGTTCCCCTGATACTCCTTGCAAGACCAGTTAATTCTTTGTCATTAAGAAGAACATCCTATGTAATTTAGAGCTATTTCTGTACTTCTTTAAATAGTAAGTATTGGCATTTGTAATTTGAAAGAATTAAAAGTGTGTAGAGAAAGAATATTTTTCCCTAAGCCACACAACTGCAGGCAATATTAGACCAAAAAAACATTTTGTTTTAGTCACCCTCATATTAGCAGCAGAGTAAGAATTGAAAGATAAATAAAAATTGTAAATGATACTCTTAACATTTTTAAAAAGATAAATGTTACTTAGGCATTAAATTTCTTTTTCCTGAGAAATTGAGTGTCATAATTTAAGATGTAATTAAAAATACAATTTAATTAATCTGTTGATTAATTTGATAATATGAATGAAAGAACTTTCGTATTTGATTATATCGTATATGGTTCCTAATAACTGTGATACATTTGTGTGATTCTACACTATATTGTCACAGCTTTGATTTCTCTGTAAATATGATACACTCTGAAGAGGAGTAAGTGCTCACTTTAACCCCACAGATGGTTATATTTGGTTTCTAATTTTGCAAAGAGATAATCTCTTTTAACTAATTTTTAAAGAATTCCCTCTCTTCTGTACTACTTGGTATACTAGAAATTTTGGAATTTTTGATTCTTTGTTATGTGCCAGAACCACATAGAATTCTAGCTGACATTCCTGTAGAAAGGTTTGTGTAAGGAAATTGTAGCCGTGTTATATAGAATTAGAAATAAATGGATTAAAAATGGATATCAAAGTGAATTTTAATTTTCTTATAAGAATTATGAGTAGCTTAATGTTTGTTGAAAATTTGAAGTATAGCTGTTTATGACATATAATTATATACAGCCCTTGTTTAGTATTCTTATAAGCTGCCTATATGTGCTTATAGCATAGATACCCAATTTTCCTGGCCATAGAAGTGACTCTGTTCTTAAAAACAGCCCTCAAAAGATAACCTCACTAATAAAGTATATCTATTCTAGAGTTAAAAATAAAGTATTACTATTTGTTTCATTTGAAATAACTGTCCACACTTGACTATATATATATATATATATATACCGTTTTTTTCCCACATTTGAATTTTAAAATGAATTATTTTAAAATAAGAGTAAAATGTGAGAATGCACTTTTCTTCTCGGTTATAGTTAATTTGTTGTACAGTTATTTGCAAAAGTCCAGTTAACAACAACAACGACGAAATCAGTAGTGATCATAAAATTTTGGAATATTTTATCTTTTAATCCCTAACCTTACCTGTGAGGCAACTATCAGACCACTGTGCATTCATTTTTTTCTTTGCCTTTTGAGATTTGGGATTTGTGTTAAATATGAAAGATTTCTACCCTTTTCAAATATCATGCTAGTGTTTTAGACATATAGGAATAAACTTTAATGATTGTGGCCCAGTTATAAAATTACAATATTCATTTGAAAGCTTAAAACTTGGATTTTACCGTATTATATATTTGATATGTAATATTTACTCAGTGTGATCAGTTAAAAATTACAGTTTTTTTCACAAGTATAGGAGAAAATGATTCCTTTTTATATTACTTTCAGAAGTACTCATTTCTGAATTTTGGTTTTGTTTCTTTCCAGACGGTGGGTCCGGCTCCTGTTTGGACGAGAGTTCCCCCTGCAGGATCTTCTGGTGGTCTGGGATGCCTTGTTTGCAGATGGCCTCAGCCTGAGTTTAGTTGATTATATCTTCATAGCCATGTTGCTCTATATCCGAGATGCTTGTAAGTATCAATGACCTTGCCTACATCCAAGTAGGTGGTCCTGATTTTTTTAATGTGTTTTATCTTTTAAATATACTTATTCTCTTACTCTGAATTACTGTGCCTACATTTTCATAGTAGGTAATATATTGAAGTTTCAAAGGAGCATGCTAAACATCTTTTTTGTTAGTTAACTATGTACATATTGGGGAGATGTGGGTGATTTTATCCTGAGAGAATTGGAATATTCTCCAGAGCCATTTTTCTAAAGACTTTACTCCTGCTTTAATCTCCTCATTACACACATTTGTGAAATGCACAACTAAAAAGCCTGTATTTCAGATATGTTTAGAGCTCCACCTTCTGACAGGTAGGGAGCATTCAAAGATATTTATCAGGAGATTGGAGCTATTTTTATAGTATCAACAACTTGCCAATAAAAAATAAATATTACATTTAAAGATATTTTAACTTCTTCTCAGTTATATTTTGGCCAAATGTATTTCTCAGTAGATTGCCAAATGGTAGACATATTCCTGTCTCATGAGATCTACCTTAGGATGCTTGCCATAGCTGGAAAGCCAGTGCCTGTCTGTGTGGGGTAGTCTGATCATCTTCGGCTTGAAGAAAATATCAGAGCATGTTTTAAATTTTGAAATACCTCAAATTGTTTTCCTTCTCAGAAAAATAATCACTGTTCACAAAACAAGATTTGTAAGCCAAAATATAATTAGGAAGATTGCACAAAGTGATGATTAAATTGGAAATTAAAAAAGAAAAAAGAACTCTTAGGAGTGGGACTTTGTCAGAAGAACATAAACGGTTTGGAGTCATTCATAATCTTGACTGTTAAACTGCTGTGTGGTTCTCTTTACTTGTTCACTGAGTACCAGTGGCGCCAGATGCTCTTGTTACGCCTCTGGTGACACTAATAATATTCTTTAAAATCTTAGATTATACTGTTTTAATTCCCCCAAAATTACTTGAATGAATAAGTGACAGGAGCACCACATTTTATCCAAAAATTGTGGGTTTTTTCTGTGCCTTGAAGGTCAAATAGTTTGGGTTTTGACAGACTAAGTGAAAAGTTCCTTCTTTCTAAGTCAGAGCTAATCATATAAGAACATGGAAATCATAAGAGCTAACATCTGGAAAGTAGAGAAAGATGTTTGGGTAGATTTGATGGATACTAGATTTTAGAATATTAGGATACTAATCTCATTTTAAAGTAGTATGAATTTTTTAATATAAGTAATAAAAAACAAAAGGAATGAATAGCCTCTTTTATTAAAAAAAATGGTTTAGGATAATCTTTTCACAGAATTTTCCAATTCAAACAATTGTTGAAATGTATTTTGATTTTCTGTAGTCTTAAACAATTAGGTATTTGCTCTTTTCTTAACTTTGGTGTATCCCAACTATATATTTTTTTAAAAAATTTAGTCCTGTCTCCTATGCTAAGATCTACTTTTTAAAATTAATTTCATAAAACAGGCAAATTGTTGGCAGCTAAAGCCCTTCCACATTTTCAGTCCATCTATTGATGTTATAAAACATATGGGCACATGTGGAAAAATGCAGGGATAATGAAGTTGTGTATTCATTTCAATATTTAGACCAGTTTATTTTAATTTGCTTGGCTGAATCCAGAACAGTGGATGAGATCTAAAAATAGGATGACTATTAAATATTTAAGGGCCATTGCCCCTATGCTCAAGAAGTTTTTCAACTAGTAGGAAAGACTGACATAATTAATTTTAAACTAACATATCCAGTGCTGTGGTTGAAATAATATGAAAGGTGATATGGATAGTTAATATGAAAGTTTAAAGGAGAGGCACTGAGGGGCGCCTGGGTGACTCAGTCAGTTAAGCGTCTGCCTTCAGCTCAGGTCAAGATCTCAGGGTCCTGGGATCGAGCCCCACGTTGGGCTCCCTGCTCGACAGGGACGTCTGCTTCTCCCTCTCCTTCTGCTGCTCCCCCTGCTTGTGCTCTCTCTCTCTCTGTCTGTCAAATAAATAAATAAATCTTTAAAAAAAATAAAGGAGAGGCACTGAACTCCCCTCTGGGCCAGCTGTAAGTGACTAGAGAAAATGGTATAGATGTCAGCAAATTAAATAAGGGGATCTGCAGTCCAGGCAGAAAGAACAGCATGAACAGAGGCTTGGAAGTAAGAAACAGTTTTAATGGGGGACTGTGTGTATGTGTGTATGTGTGTGTATGTGTGTTTCTACAAGGCATTTGGTATTAGATTGCAAAGGGAGACTGATAGGTTATGAGACCAAAGAAAGTGAACAGGGATAGGATCATGATGAAAGTCTTTATCCTATAAATAATAGGAAGCTCCTGAAGGATTCAAAGCAAAAGTACAGTCAGTGTTAGATCACTCTGGTGGCACTGTGGCAAACAGACTTAAAGGAGGCAAGAGTAGAGCAAGGAAATCAGATAAAAGGTTATGACAGTAGTCCAGGGGGAAAATTGCAGATTAAAGAAATCTTCAAAACTAAAGTCAGTATGTCTTGGTGACTAAATATGATGGGTGAGGGAGGTCTAAAACAATCCCCAGCTTGGAGAGTTGAGTGACTGGGTGATATGTGTAACTTGGATAGGAAATACAAGGATTAGCAGGTTTTAGGAATGGAAATGATTATGTTTTGGCCCTACTGAATTTGAGATCTGTGGGAAATCATAACCTGAAGATCTGGAAAATAAAGCTCAATGTCAGAATTAAGGCTACAGATTCAGTTTTGCAAATGGTTAATAAGTATGTGTTAGTTAAAACCGTAATAGTGGATGTGACCTCCTAAGAATAGGGTAACCATATATCCTGATTTGTTTGGAACAGTCTTGGTTTACACCTGCTAGTCAAGAGTAGTAATTATTAATCCTGCGCTCTTTCACCCTCAAAGGCATCCCATTAGGATGATAAGAATTACATGGTCAGCCTACCTAAGGTGGGTGCTTATAGAAAGAGAAGATGGGCTAAGGTGGAACTCTGCATTTAACTTCAATGTGTAAGACACCAGAGAAGGAAGGGCTTGTGTTGTAACCTCACAAAACTGTGTTGTCTGAGCCAAGGGAGGTCATGAGGGTTGGGAATACTGAGGTATAAAAAGGCAAGGCGGGAAACGTCCATTCAGACTTGGCCCTGTGGAGAGACACTCATCAGATACCTTTGCCAGAATGGTTCAGTGGAGTGGTAAAGCAGAGACTGGATTATGATAGGTTGAGGAGTGACTGGATGGTTAAGTATAATAGCTTTCCCTACAGTTTTGTTGTTGTTCCCATTTTCTTCTGTTTGTATTACAGTTTCAACTAAAAAGTCAATTAAATAAAAAGGAAAGAATGTGGAGATAGCACATGTAGAGTAATCTTTAAAGAAAGTCAGCAGAGCAGAGGAGAAGAAAGATGTAACTAGGGATCAGTGCAGGGGCAAGGAAGGTTAGATGGCTGTCTTTTGAATGAGACCAGGGTTCACTGGAGGCAGAGGAGAACCGACTGAGGGTTTACTTCTCAGTCAGTCTTAAATTGGTCCCTCAAGGATCAATACTAGTTTTTCCCCCTGCTCCATTGATGAGATCTATGAAAAGATAAATTACCCTGTTTACTTGACGTTTTTACTTGTTTATTGTTGTTTACACCCAGTCCCCTACCCCCCAGCAAGAGACTGGATTTTGTCTGTCTTGGAATCCCTACCATATCCCAGCATCCAGAACAGGGCCCAGTACATAGTAATCTTGACAAATATTTTTTGAGTGAAATAATTAAAGAAACAAGGGCTTAGAGGCAATGGTATGAGGTCAGGAGTCCTGTGGAAGACTGGCTGGGGAGCAGGAATAAAAGCTGGTGCTGATCCGGGAAAAAGGTACTAGGCAGGTTTCAGAAGTAGTCTAGTTTATAGGTGGAGAAGATGGGAAGTGGAGGAATCCTATGTCTGATACAGAAGGAAGCGAGGTTGTCTGCTGTGAGTGAGGCATGCTAGGGTTTTAGGAGTTTGAGGGGAATATGTAGAAAGTGTGGGAGAGATGGTTGACCATGGACTAGGACAAGCTGGTCTAGCTATTGAAGATCCTATCCTACAAACAGTGGGCAACAGCACCAGGCCTTAAGGTTATGATTTTTCGAGCCATGCTCAGCAGTCCAGGCAAGATACAAAGGAGGCAGAACATGATCTAGGCTCCAAGCAAGGCCCACGTCCAAATCATTAGGCAGAACTGAAGGGAAGCAGAAGGACGGAGGGTGTTGAGTACATTTTAAGAGGGTGGTTTGGGATGTGTGGGGAGGGAAGCATGGCCAGGAAAAGACTATGGGGAAATCAGAGTGTAAGGGGATTTGAGGTAGGGTATGAGATTGAAAAGCATCAGAGGACAAGAGGACATGGAGCAGTTCTGGGTACGACCAGGACAGTCAAAGTTAGTTAAGGGGAAAGTAAGTCATCGAGGAGATCAAGAGATCATAAGGGAGCTGGGATTTTTGTTTGGTCATTTATGGACACTTGGCCAAGAATCATGGTAGCAAGATGGCACCCCCCACCTCACTGCTGGAGGTTGCAGGGGCAGCAGTAACTCCAGGAAGCCTGGGCCCAGACAGAAAGATGGAGAGGGAGGGGGGTAGCAGGAGGAGGACGCAGAATAGACTGGGTAGGATGCATGGGAGGACAGGACTAGTAAATGAGCTTACGTTTTAGGCCATGGTCAAAGACCAGAGAAAGGTGGACAATTTGCCAGCCTCATTGTTCCAAATGGAACTTTTTATTCCATCTCAGTGGATTCTGAATCATGATGCCCTGCCTGGGGCATCCAGAGTGGTGATGTTTAGTTATACCTAGTAGTTTCAAGCCCATTTATTCAAAAAATCCTAACTGAATACCATTGTATGAGGCTCTGGGCATTACATGTATTCTCTTGGAGCCGTAGGTGAGATGTTTATAGCTTAAAGAATGGTGCACTTGGGGAAACTAAAAGAGCCTTTCTCCAGTGACAGCATCCTCCTAGGGGTTCAATATAGGGCTTCAAAGGGCCTGTGATCATCCTGATACTGTGCTAAATATTGTGGACATGTGCATTTCCCTGGGCCAAGGGTATATAATTTATATCCTCTTCTCAAAGGGATATATAACCTGAAAAATGGCTAACTGCATCTAGTCTAAAATCCTGATTTTACAGGCACTGATAATGAGGTCTGAAGATATGCTGAAATCCTAACCCCTAGCACCTCAGACTATGGACTTTTTTGGAAATAGGTTGTTGGAGATATAATTAGTCAAGATGAATCATATTGGAGTAGAGCGGGCCCCTAATGCAATATGACTAGTGTCCTTATATAAAGAAGCAAATTTGGACACAGACGTGCACAGAGGGAAGCTGATGTGAAGACACACAGGAAGAATAATGCCATATGAAGACAGAGGTACAGATTGGAATGATGCATCTACAAGCCAAGGAACACCAAGGATTTTTAGCTGTCACCACAAGCTAGGAGAAAGCATAGAACAGATTCTCCCTCAGAGCCTATGAAGGAACGAGCCCTGTCAACACTAGTAGCTAGAAGAGACAAGGAAGGGTCCTTCCCTGCAGGTCTGAGAGGGAGCATGGCCCTGTCAACACCTTGATTTCCGACTTCTATCCTCCAGAAGAGTTCAACAATAAATTCTCTGGTTTTAAACTCCAGTTTTTAGGCACTTTGTTCCAGCAGTTCTAGCAAACTATCACAGTGCCCTTGGCAGTTAAGTAATTTAAAACAATCACAGTCGGTCTGTGGAGCTGGATCCTAGTGCCCCTCCTTTGTACTTGTTCTGCCCCTTTCACTACTGTTGGCATCTCATACTTAATTTTTAACAAAAGTACTCTTATAATTTTCTTTATATACCTTGAACAAAGCTTTCATTCACTTCAAAAGTAATCCAATTAGTCAGGCAAGTATAGTATTCAACCACTTAACAGATTTCTTATAAACATCTTCTTTATGAGGCCTCAGAGATTGAGCCCAGCCTCCATGTTTGGAAGTTAGGAAGCCAGATCAAGGCCATAGGGCTAGTGACAGGCGGGTGGTTCTCACATTGTCTTTTCTGTTCCTCAAGCCCTACCTTGATTTTATTAAGTAAAAAGTAAAATTTCACATTGGGAAAAATAATATGAACATTATCTGTACACATTTTAAAATTTAACCATTGAAATGATGGTCAAATGCCTATTCTTTGAATGAAACTTTTGCTTTACTAAAATTACAGTCTCCATTTTGAAATAGAATTATTCCCAAACATTTTAATCAAACCATAACGTGTTTATTTTCTTATGTGTTATAAGAAGTGTTTTTTGGATTCTTTGCTGGATTGTATGGGTGAAGCTTATATACACTAATAAAGGTTAGGAGATAAGGAAATCTAATCATGAACCATTACTCCTACAATAGTTTATTAATAGCCATACTCTCATCACACTGTTGTTTTTACTGCCTTATTCTGTACTGTACTAAAGTCACTCATATGGTTCTCTTCTTCCCCTCGCTCTCCTTACCTAAACTGTGCTGCTATTTTTAGGCCTGGGGCAAGGCAGCTTTTTCCCAAACCTTCCCCAATTATTCTAGCCCACACTGATTTCTCACTTTTGTGTTCCTAGATGATTTTAATCAATACAATGCAGTGTAGCATTTAATTATACTCTGTCTTATGCTGTTCCTTATTGTATGTTAGTCCCACCTTCGAAAATAGGTTGTAAGCTCTTCAGGACCAGAACCACATGTGTTAAAATTCGTCCCTAACCCTCAAGGCATCTGAAGTTCTTCATGTGCTCAATATCTGGGGTGATCTCAGATGGAAGGGTACCCCAGAGACCTGTGCTGGGGAGGTGGCATGGATATGTGTATAGTAACTCCTGAGAAGACAGGTGCCAAGAAGCTCTTAGAGTAAGAACTCAGATAGATTTTTTTAAATACACTTTTTGACGTGGCTTTTTTGAAGAAACCATTGTCTACCTTTTAGCATGAAATTTTTCACATCTGTTTTTCTATCGATTTAAGTTTTTTTTTTGACGAGTACCAAAGAAAAACATTTCCCCTGATTTGCAATATACCATACTTTTTGTCTTGTACATTGTATTAATAACTAAAACACTATAGTCAACTTCATTTAACAGTAGATTTTCCTAACTAGAAAGTATCTCTTACTGATTTCTTCCCCTTCAGTTTTCCCTTCCTTCCCCGATGAGGGAAACAAATCATGAGAGACTCTGGACTCCAGGAACCAAACTGAGAGTTTCGGGGCGGGGTGGGGGGGCGTGTTAAGGAGGGCACGTGTGGTAATGAGCACTGGATGTTATACACAACTAATGAATTGTTGAACACTACATCAAAAACTAATGATGTACTTATTGTATGTTGGCTAACTGAACATAATAAAAAAAATTAAAAAAAAAGAAAGTATCTCTTAAACGTTTATGGTCTCTTTTAATGTACTTTCTCTCTGAACACTTGGTAAATGGACAACTTTTCTTCTTGGCCCTTCTACCCACTTCCTGCCTTGTGTTTTCAGCCAGCATGAACATGTCACAGCTCTGTCATTTTCCTGGGTTTTCTCTAGGGGTGTCTTTAGCCATCTCTTGGCCTGGCCCGGTGTGGCAGTTGTGTCTTCTTCGTAGTTTACAAACATTTTTCCTTTTCATTTTGCTTTAGATCTCTGCTTAACTTCTCAGCCACTACCTGTCTCTCTGCCAGTGTTTCCATCTGTCCTACCCCAGAATTTCTGTTTCTCTATTTTCTCATTAAGAGCATGTTCAACATTATACTGATGTCAAAATGCAGTTTATTTCAACTACAAATTGAATTTATTTGTCTTTCCTGGGGAAAAGCCTTCCCCAACCTCAGGGACTAAGAAACAAAGGCTCTCTTAAATCACATAGTAGTGTGTCATAGAGTTTTTATCAAAACACAAATTGGTGGTCTTATTTTTTTTAAAAGATTTTATTTATTTATTTGACAGAGAGAGACAGCGAGAGAGGGAACACAAGCAGGGGGAGCGGGAGAGGGAGAAGGAGGCTTCCCGCCAAGCAGGGAGCCCGATACCGGGCTCGATCCCAAGACCCTGGGATCATGACCTGAGCCGAAGGCAGATGCTTAACGACTGAGCCACCCAGGCGCCCAAGGTGGTCCTATTTTTAAAGGAGTGTTTAAACACTTCCTGACTGCCAGCTTTCTTCCTCCTCAGACATTAAATTTTGCCAGTCATTTTATGACCATCTCAGATATGGATATCAATATAACCCTTTGAATTACAAATACCATTTATATCACTTTATATTTTGTTTAAAAATCTTTTAAAATTTCACTAACATAGGCTGATACATCACAGCAGCACATTTTTTTTTACGGTTAGATTTTTTTTTAGAAAACAGACCTTGGGCGCCTGGGTGGCTCAGTTGGTTAAGCGACTGCCTTCGGCTCAGGTCATGATCCTGGAGTCCCTGGATCGAGTCCCGCATCGGGCTCCCTGCTCCGCGGGGAGTCTGCTTCTCCCTCTGACCCTCCCCCCTCTCATGTGCTCTCTCTCATTCTCTCTCTCTCAAATAAATAAATAAAATCTTTAAAAATAAATAAATAAATAAATAAATAGAAAACAGACCTTACTTTTTAAAGAAGTTTTAGGTTTGCAGCAAAATCCAGTTGAAAGTACAGAATTCCCAGATACCCCACCCCCACATACACACAGCCTACCCCACTATCAACATCCCTCACTACAGTAGTACATTTGTTATAATTGAGCCTACGATGACACATCATTATCACTTAAAGTCCCTAGTTTACAATAAATTTGTAGCTTCTATGGATTTGGACAAATGTATAGTGACATCTATCCCTCATTATAGTATTATCTGCATAGTTTCCCTGCTGTAACAATCTTCTGTACTCTGCCTGTTCATCCCCGTAACCCATGACAACCACTGATCTTTTTATTGTCTTCATAGTTTTACCTTTTCCAGAATACAATATAGTTGGAATCATACAGTAGGTAGCCTTTTTAGATTAGCTTCTTTCACTTAGTAATATACATTTAAGTGTCCTCCATGTCTTCCCATAACTTGATAGCACATTTCTTTTTAGCTCTGAATAATATTCCATTGTCTGGATATACCACAGTTTATCTACTCGCCTACTAAAGGACATCTTAGTTTCTTCCAACTTTTGGCAACTATGAATAAAGCCACTGCAAATATCAGTGTGCAAGTTTTTGTGTGGACGTAAATGTTCATTTCATTTGCATAAATACCAAGGAGCATGATTGTTGGATAATATGGTAAATTTCAGGACCTCAGCTGAGCTGGGCAGGAGAAAGAGCTGAGCTGTTAGGTGTTAGAGTAGCCAACTAAAGCACGAAGTCAAAAATGGAAGAGTTAAGCCTTTAATCACTTACTATTGTCATATGAGCAAGAGTCAAAAAGTGGAGAAATTGTCAGCTCCCTCTGTTCCGTTTCACCCATGGAAGAAGGCACAGTGGTTGAGGGTCAGGTAGATAGCATAGATGTGAGGTCATCTCACTGTTACAGGAGCCCTGAACAAAAGACTCTGATAGTTTAAGGACCCTGGGGTGGCAGTAGTTTAGGGGGCATGCATGGGGGGATTGAGGTGGAAAGGTTAGGAGTGGAAAAGAAATGGGTACTAAGTCAAATGAGGAAAAGTGTCTTCAGGAGTTCTTTTTCCTACCCTAATAAGGAGGTCCTGGCAGAGGCACCTGAAAAGGACCTACACCTGAGAGCTCAGAGAAAGAAATTTAGGAATGAAGGCACCATGACTAGGAATATAAATACGTGAAAGGTCATGCCAGCTAAGTTGGCTGAGACCTTAACTGCAGCTCCTTTCAGAGACTGGAGTTCACTGGCTGTGCACCACGTCTGGTGTGGGCTGGACAGTTTTCTCCTGTGAGACTTGTCAGGTAGAGCTTTTTGAATTAGGGTTCTCCAGAGAAAAAAGAACCAATAGAATATAAATGCAGATATATATGAGGAGATTTGTTATAGGAATTGCCTTGCACGGTCATGGAGGTCTGGAAGTCTCACAGTCAGTCATCTGCAAGCTGCAGAACCAGGATAGCCAGTGCTATAATTCAGTCTGAGTCTGAAGGCCTGAGAACCAAGGGTCCTATGGTGCAAGTCTCAGAGTCCGAAGGCTCAAGGACCAGGAGATCTGATGTCCAAGGGCAGGAGAAAAGGGACCTTCTGGCTCAAGAAGAGAGAGAGGATTCACCTTTCCTTCACCTTTTTGTTCCATTGGGACCCCAATGGATTGGCTGATGCCTACTCTTCCCGAGGGCAGATCTCAGTCACTCAGTCCACTGAATCAAATGCTAATCTCTTCAGACACATACAGACACACCCATAACGGAAGTTTTACCAACTATCTGGGCATCCTATAGGCCAGTCAAATTGACGCCTAAAATTAACTATCATCTTTGTAATTGCCTATGATCAGGCCTAAAAAATCACAACATGGTTGCTACACTGACCTCTAAAATGGCTGTACCACTTTTCATTAGCACCAGCAGTGAATGAAAGTTCTTATTGCTCCACATTTGGTAGTGACATTGTTTTGGACTTTGACCATTCTAATATGTGTCACATTGTCTTTTTAATGTCAGGGGGTTTTTTGGGGCGCCTGGGTGGCTCAGTCGTTAAGCGTCTGCCTTCGGCTCAGGTCGTGATCCCAGGGTCCTGGGATCAAGCCCCGCATCGGGCTCCCTGCTCCGCGGGAAGCCTGCTTCTCCCTCTCCCCCACTCCCCCTGCTTGTGTTCCCTCTCGCTGTGTCTCTCTCTGTCAAATAAATAAATAAAATCTTTAAAAAAAAAAAAAAAAGTCAGGGGGTTTTTTGCCTGAAAATAATTTTGATTTACCCAGCTACCAGAATAGAGATATGAAAGGGTAATTATCCTCCTAGTGAAATTTTGTTTCTTGTTCAGAATTAAGAGTCCATACCCATTCTGGCCTTTTATAAAGAGGAGGAAGTAGTCTTCTCTCCTAATAACATAATCTTGCCTTTCCATGTTCTTACTCCCATCCCACATTTTCCATTGCCCTAGAAGGCAGTACAACAGATGATTCAGGAACTCTAGGATACCTTTTTTGGGCAAAAGCTAGCAAAATTACATGCATCACTGGAATCTTACCCAGAAATACTCAAGATTCCATGTCCATCTGTCGCTGTCAAAACATACTGTGAATAGTCCTGCAGGTTGACTAGAGTCATTCTCTCTGATGATTAGAGAAAAGGAGATGGTGATCTTGGGCTTCCTGACTACTGACTTCTCCAGCTTTCTCACCCAGCTTCCTCCCCTCTCTCCTTCTTCCTCAGCTTTCCCTACTCAGTTGCCTCCTCACCTAGATTCTTCTTCCCCATCAGTTCACCTGCCCATATGCTGAGTAGAAATGTCATTAAAGAAGTGATTAAGGATATCAGATATGAGATGTTATATTGAGCTCCTGCATTTACCCCTGTTGCTCCTGAAACCCCATTAAGCTAGCATAAACACACAGGACACAGAAAATTAGAAAGGAGATTACAGAGATTTTGGAAGTAGGAAAGCAGATGGGTGAATGATAACTGACTTAGCAGATCCAAGAAAGCTAAATACAAAATTGATGATGGGGAAAGCCAAGAAATAACCCATAAAATTCCTAAAAGTATAGAAATTGGCAGTGCTAGGTGTTAATGTGGAAATTGGTAGGGGGAGGGAAAAAGTTAAGAGTAAAAAATAAGAACTGGTTGAAAGTCTATTTAAGAAGCTGTTATATACTCAGATCTCCAACCAGTATGTTGAGGATTTATCCTTGAGGTGGTAAAAGGGAGGATCTCTGGACTAGGGACTCGGGGAGTTTCAGTGAACATGGAGCCCACCAGTGTTCTTTTACCATCTTTAAGTGTTCTCAGAACGCTAGAACCAGACTGCCTCTCTCTAGAAGAAATTAGGGAGATTCTTCTCTGGGGGAATCCAGTGAGCCCAAGAGAAAAGGCCTAAAAAATCTAGGCCCAGGGATCACCCAAGAATGACCCATGTAAACCTGAGAGTTAACAGACCCACCCATCGATGCACACAAAGTTCTTCAAATTACCTTTGTACTGGCCCACTCTTAGACATGAGCAGATAGCCAAAAATCACCAAACATTTGAGGAAAGCATCAAAATAAAAGCAGAGATCTAAACAAGCAACCAGGAAAAAAAACAACTGTGAGTACACAGAATACACAGGGAGGAGGAAACATCTCAGAGAGCTAGAAAAACATAAATCAAAGGAAAAAGTGTTAGGGGCACCTGAGGGACTCATTCAGTTGAGGGTCTGCCTTCGGCTCAGGTCATGATCTCAAGGTTCTGGGATCCAGCCCCGCATTTGGGCTCCCCACTCAGCAGGGAGTCTGCTTCTCCTTCTGCCCCTCCCCCCCTGCTTGTGCAAGCTCACTCGTCTTTCACTCTCTCTCTCTCTCAAATAAATAAATGAAATCTTAAAAAAGGAAAAAATGTAATTGAAAATTAAAATATGATGAAAATAAGATGGTTGGAATATAAAATTGAGAAAGTATCCCAAGAAGCAGCACATAAAACAGAGTTAGAAAATAAGAAGGAAAGGGGCGCCTGGGTGGCTCAGTTGGTTAAGCGACTGCCTTCGGCTCAGGTCATGATCCTGGAGTCCCGGGATCGAGTCCCGCATCGGGCTCCCTGTTCAGCAGGGAGTCTGCTTCTCCCTCTGACCCTCCTCCCTCTCATGCTCTCTGTCTCTCATTCTCTCTGTCTCAAATAAATAAATAAAATCTTTAAAAAAAAGAAAATAAGAAGGAAAAAAAGGACCAGGCCAGGAGATCCAACACCTAGATAATGAGATTTCTTCTAATAGAAAGAGAGTAGAAAGAAATAACAAACACAGAATAAACAAAAAACAGAAAGGAGAAAATCATCAGTGAAGCAATTAAAGAGAAATTTCCAATTGAACAGAAAAACATGAGTTTCTAAATTGAAAGGATCCATTATATATGAAAATACATGCAAATTAAGGTGCATTACTTATGAATTTAGATGGGGGCGGGGAGAAGAGAAACAGGTCACATAGAAGAATGGGAATTAGAATGGTTTGAGACTTTTTAACTGGAAGCCAAAATATTCTGGAACAGTGCTCCCAATTTTCTGAGGGAAACGTATTTCCAGCCTGGAATTCTGTACCTAGCCTATTAATTGTCACAGTAAATCTTTCAAACAGAGAGGTTTTCAAAAAATTCATGTCCTCTGCATAAAGCTTTTAGAGGATGTGTTCCACCAAAACAAGGGTGTAAAGCAAGAAAGAAGAAGCTAGGTACTCTAGGAAATAAAGATACAACACTTGCAAGAGGTAAAGGGCAACCCTGGATGAGGGAACAGGCCAGAGAGCTCATGAGAAATTGAGAAATTTCCTCAAAAAAAATGAAAGAAAGAGAGGGAGGAAGGAAAAGAAATGGATAAAACTCCCTAAAAAAATTTTTTGAAGTTTTGAAAATTGATGTATACAACTGGGAGAGTATTTAAGGTTAAACTCGTGTTAAATATATACATGATACGGCAAATGAAAAACATGAGTTACAAACCCCAGGCAAGAAAGGAGGCTGTGGGAAAAGGAGGAGTAGTAGCTCAGCTGTGAGATAACATTTGCCTCGTTATAAAAATGAAAACTCTAAAAGTTGACTTAACCAGAATTATGGTGTAACATCATCAGGGGAGGGAGACCAGGAGTGCATGTGTGGATGTGGAGGTTGGCGGAGGGTTGGCTTTCAGTGGTCAGTTAAAGCTTCGTCTTCTTGAATGGGAAGTCAGTAGACAATATTTAAAGTCAGAGTTAATAACATTAGCATGGTTTTTCCCACAATATGGAAGGTAAATTTTTTTTTTAATCAGCTAACAGAAAGCAAGTGCCCCTGGGGATTGGGAAATAGGGGGTGGGAGACAGCAAGTGCTATTTTCGTTACCAGCCTTCTAGGATGATTGGAATTTTTAAACTGTGTACATGTATAGCTTTCATAAAAATCAGAACTATGTTTAAAACTTCCACAAAGAAATAACTAAAAGTCGCTGTATTCTTTAAGTAGCCTTATTATGTAAATTCATTAACATTTTTATTGATAATTTCTTACTGTCTTCTTTTGCTTTTCTGTTTCTCTTTCATATGCACACATTCCTCAAATTTAATTGCATATAAAGACCTATCCATTTTTTCCAGCAATTTCTGCCCACTGTACTCCCCTGCCCCTTGCTTACTTCAAATATTCTTCTTCTCCCTTCTGTAGTATTACCAGGAACTTTAGCTGGCCCCCTGCATCCTGTCCCTCTTCCTCCCTCCCACTGGTCACCCTCTGCTGGCATTAATCTTCCTTAAAACCAAATCTGATCCCATTACTTACAGTCTTTCAGCAGAGGTAGCAGATACAGAGTGAAATCTAAACTCCATCCCCTATGGATAAGCAGGCCCCCCACCTGCTTGCATGTCTCCATTTCTCCTCAGCATTCCTGCCACAGGGTTACTTCCACTTGTTGCCTGGCACTCACTGACCTTGCAGCTTTCCACTCGAGCAGTTGTCACAGCCCTTTGTATGCGCCACTGTTACCAGCTCTGTCCTGTGCTGCAGTTAGTCTGATGCTGTTCTTCCACTGCGATATGAAAAGAAAGCTAAGATTGTCTTTTTTCTTGTCATATCAGTATATGGAACAAAATAGGTATTTAATATACGCTAGTTAGCTGAGTGAATACAAGAAAGAGATATGGTCAACACTTCTTAAATATCTTCTGTACCTCAGCCCTTTCTACTGACAGATCTATATTTCTGAGTAAAGAATGAAAAATCACTAAGCAATGAAGTAAAACAGATACATTGATCAATCGATTGCTCGACAGATCTGTATCCAGACTGACAAACAAACAAATAATTAAAAACCTGGCCTATGGTTTCCCTTCATTTGGTTAAAAATAACCAAATTGGTTAAAACTTGATTAAAAAATGAGAGGCAAAAGCTATGAATCAGACTTACTATTTCTTTCCTAAATTTTAATACATGCTAAATTTTTTAGATTTCATTTCTGTAACATTTTATAACATGGAGATAGAACTAGGGCCCTGATTCTAGGCAGATCCCTACAGTTATTACATTAATGGTAATAACTTGCATTAAAAGACTTAAAGGTTTTTGCACTGTATCATTTCCTTAGGACTAAGGAAATGGATAACAAGACAGAGATGATGACAAAACGTAAGCCTGTACAGATAACTGATTGGCTTCACACTTAATCCTAGTCCCATCGGCGCTCTGGAGCTAACATGTGGCCATGCTGACTTCACTAGTGCAGTATTCTTTGTCCTGTGCTCACACCCTACCGACTAGCAGTCCTCCACTTGGATGCTTGCTTGCTTACTACCTTTCCATTGACAACACTGCATGTTTAAAAGTATAAATTCTTGAGAAGATCTCTTATGTTGTTTGATCTGATTGAAATAAATTCTGCTTAAAGTGTATTAAGCTTGGAAAGCATTGAAAAGAGCACTTTTTAAAGGCTTTTTCTAGGGGCGCCTGGCTGGCTCAGTCAGTAGAGCATGCGACTCATGATCTCGGGGTTGTGAGTTCGAGCTCCTTGGTAGGTGTAGAGATAACTTTAAAATCTTTAAAAAAAATTTTTTTAAGTTTTTTTCTAGGAAAAAAGAGTGAGCTCCTCAGAATTTGAGATTGTTCTCTTTCCAAAAATCTAATTGAAAATTCTCATATTTCTGCACAAAATCTACTAGAGATATAAGAGCCATCCCATTGTTTACGGAAGAGTGTGTCTATCTTCGGTTTTGAGAGTGGATGTTGCTGTGATTGATGGTGCTCAGAGAGGCAGTTGTCATAGTGCCAACCAGGGAGGGAAACCTGGAAGGACAACATCTTAGGAGAATCTCTTAGGAGAATCTTAAGCACTAGACAAAAATCACTTTGTATGGAGAAGGCCATTACTCTGTTTTATACTTGGCTTTCTCCAAGACTGAGAAGAATAAGTTTTGTTGTTTTTATTTATGATTACTCCCTACCCCCACCTGGTTTTCTGATCCATTTGAAATCTAATTTTGCATGTTGCCATTTTGTGACTGGGGAAGTTAAAACAGTAAGGGTTTTTAAATAGTTGAAGACAATAAATGCAATAAGTATTTCTTTTTTCCATCCTGTATTAGATCCTCAACAAGTATTTTTTCAGAGCACATAGCATTTATTGAATGTCATTTGTGTGCCAGGTACCTTGCAAGACACTTACCTACACATCGGCTTTGTTTTCAGCGGAGAGGTACAATAAATTATGTTAAAGCCTTAAGGTTTTCTTCTTTGTTGTTGTTAGTTAATTATTTTTATTTTATATTGATGATTATTTGTTTTATATGCCATTTAATAGCTAACTACAAGAATTTATGCCTATTTCTAAATATTTAGTTTACCTGGCCTTATATATGGAGGGCTGTTCTCAGTGTATCTTAGGAGCTTCTCTGTGTCTCACATGTAGTTGGCATTCAGAAGCCGTCTGCACTTTGTCTGAACTTGGCTTCTGTACACAGACACTCCTGTCATTACATTTTCTGCTAGAAATACAGGAAAGCACAAGATACAGTGGTGATGAGTGAGGCTTTCAGCTACACAGACCTGGGTTCAGCCCTCTCTGCCTTTCGGGAGCCCAGTGACCTCAGATGTGTTGTTCATCCTCTCCGCAATACCATCTCCTTGTCTAAAATGTGGAGTTGATGATAATACTTTCCTTAGTGGGGATTGGAGGACTTACAGAGTGTTTGTATAATATGTAGCAAGTTGCCAGGCACGTTATAGATGCTTAATAAGTGATAGCTATTACTGTTCTTAATTTTAGAGAAATTAAAGGAAGTCTACATTTAGTTTTGTGTGCTTTGGTTAGTTGTTTCCCGTCCATTTTGTTACCTTGGGAAAGTAAGTATATCTAAATATAAAATTAAACAATTTGAATGAAGTGTTTTACTTACAAGTGTTAACAATTGTAGGTGCAGTTAACTTTGAATCATCCATAAGTTCCTTAACTGTATTGCTCTAAGCTTTCTCAAAACAGTAACATCCTCTATCTTTACTGGTTTCATTACGTTTTTGTTTGTTATGACTGAAGAAACTATTTAAACCAGCTCCCTTAGACAACTCCAGAACAGTCGTGTGCCATTTAAAAGTAGAGACAGAGGGTGCCTGGGTGGCTCAGTCGGTTAAGCGTCTGCCTTCGGCTCAGGTCATGATCCCGGGGTCCTGGGATCGAGTCCCGCTTCGGGCTCGTTGCTCAGCGAGGAGCCTGCTTCTCCCTCTGTGGGAGGGAGCTCCAAGAGTTCTTGCTCTCTCTAGCTATCTCCGTCACTCTCAAATAAATGAATAAAATCTTTGAAAAAAGTAGAGACAGAGACATCGGCTCTGCTTCGTGCAGAGGGAGTGCCATTCAGCAAGAATTAAGCAAGATGGGCAGCACACTACCTTGCATCTGTGCCATGCTTACAGAAACCCTGCAGCTAGAGTAAGCATTATTATTGTTTTATCAGTGGGGGAAATAAAGTTCATGAAGTTCAGTACCTTGCCTAAGTTCACCCACATAATAAGTGACTAGCCAGCAGTCTGATGTAGATTTGATCTAGATTCTAATCTAGATCATCTGATCCCAGATCCACTATGTTTTCCTAGGTACCACTCACCTTTGTCTTCCACTTCTCTGAATAAGCTCTTCAGAGTGTGTAGCTTCAGTACTTTGTCTTTAAAGCATATACATACTTGATTTCAAATGTAGGGAGATACCAAAACTCGGCCTTTTTTAAATCTTTCACGTTTTTTCCTGTGTCACTGCCCTGCTCTGATGGAGTAAACGCTAGAGAAGGAACAGCAGTACAGATGAGTTTCGCACATTCCACAAAACTTTGCTCTGAAGATCAAAACTAAATTCTTACTCGATCAGATCTCTGCTATTTTGTTTTTAAAACAGCATGTGTTACTCTCTCTTGCCTACTCTAAATTGGGCACAGTTATTCAAAAGGGACTTAATACTTAGCGTATGTAGTTACAAGTTAAAAGTGCTGTCAAAGTACAAGTTTTCATTAATAAATTAGAGATGGTATTATCTGAAGACAGGGGGCTGTTGGGGAGGTAAAACTTTACCTTATACCCATTTAGGTTTTCAGCTGGGATTCTTTTTTTTTATTTTTTTTAAGATTTTATTTATTCATTTGAGAGAGAGAGAGAGACAGAGAGCACAAGCAGGGGGAGAGGCAGACTCCCGGCTGAGCTGGGAGCCTGACATGGGGCTGGATCCCAGGACCTGGAGATCATGACCTGAGCCGAAGGCAGACGCTTAACCATCTGAGCCACCCAGGCGCCCCCAGCTGGGATTCTTTAACAAAACAAAACAAAAAAATAGATTAACAAGAAAAACAGAAGCTTATTAATATATATATCTTTTATTATTATTATATGATTATTACATAATATAATTATAAAATTAACATATTAACATGTAAATATAAATGTATGCCTCATTTGAATATGGCAGATACTCAGGAAAATGAGCAACTCTCAAAGATACGGTTTTAGAACTCAGGATTAAATATCATCTTAATAAAGAAAGGGTGGGGAGATGTAGACCTCCTAGAGAGAAGTAAATTATTTTTAGGGAAGACAAATGGGCCCTTAGAAGAATAGATGAGAGGTATGAATCTGTGACAGAGTTTGTCTTGGGGGAATTTATGACAATGGACTTCCTTTTGGAGGATTTATCTTTAGGCAGATAAGGGGAGTTCAGAGAAAGTCTCACTGTGCATTTGTT
Organism: Leptonychotes weddellii; assembly: GCF_054177405.1. Classification (NCBI taxonomy): domain Eukaryota; kingdom Metazoa; phylum Chordata; class Mammalia; order Carnivora; family Phocidae; genus Leptonychotes; species Leptonychotes weddellii. The sequence goes on from NC_138369.1 coordinate 73,221,896, forward strand.
GTTTTTCAAGTGCCTACAGCTCAGAATAATCAATACACCAAAGTGGCATATTTCACGGTGGCATGTCCTGAACTCCTACAGCAGTATTTTGCTTCATGAATTTGCATGTCATCCTTGCTCAGGAGCCATGCTAATCTTCTCTGTATCATTCCAGTTCTGGTGTATGTGCTGCCGAAGCGAGCACCCTACAGCGGTATTTCAGGCGGCAAGTTCTGCTGCCCTTCAGAGCTCAGATTCATTTGCCATTATATCCCTAGTGCCAGTGCCTGGCACCGTCTCTGTGTGTCCAGGATATAGTAGATGCTCAGGAAATGTTCATTAACATTCGGTGACTGGATGGATGAAAGGGAGAAATGGGAGAAGGAATGTTAGCTCCTTCATTCATTCTGCAAGTGGAATATTAATGCATTAGTTGGCTTCCCTTATATATTTTTTACAGCTTCCGACAGTTTCAAAAGTTCTGTCCAGTTGTAAGAACAGGATTGTTGCCCTCGTCCCTCCAAATAAATACCTGTCTATATCAGGCTATCCTAGAGACTGGGTTATGCTGATCTTCCAAGCTCCTTAAAACTACTACATGAGAGTAATATTAAGTAATAAACTCCTGTTTGCAATGACTCTTTGCATTCACTATGTTGTCTGATTTTTAAAACAATTGCCTTTTCAAAACAAAGTCCTGTATTAGAGCTCAGATCCTGTAGCTAGGCTTCAAAATTTCAAATCCTGCTCCACTACCTAATCACTATATGATTTGGGCAAATGACTTAACCTTTCCAAGTATTAGTTTTCTCACCTGTAAAACAGGGATAATAATTATACCCTTATAATAAGATCATTGTAGAAATTAAATGAGATAATGTAGGGAAAGTTCTTGGCATAGGGCCTAGGCTCAGAAAGCCTTCAGGGATTGATTATCATCTTAGTGGTAGTAGCAGTCATTCTACATCTGCCGTTCGGCACTTTAATTTTCTTCAGAGTAAGGACTGTGTTTTGTTTATCTCGCATCCCCTCCTAACAGCACCTGCCATGGGTTAGGTACTCAACAAATAGCTATTGGATTGAATAAAGTTGGCAGATCTTTTTTTTTCCAATCAGGAAGTTGTTTTCCACATGACTGAACTGAAGCTCAGAGAGGTTACCCGCAACAGGTTTTGAGCAGCTGCTGTCGATCGGCCGAACAGATTATGTCCTTTGATCATACGGCAACCTTAGAAAAGGTTCAAATGGTGTCCCAGGATTCAAACCCACATCTTGGAATCCCGACCCCAGAAGCGTTTGCTTCTCTTAAAAAATATACAAGAATTCTTCCTGGGTCAGTTACTAGTATATAAGCATTATAGTATTTGGGAAAGTATGAGTTAGAAAATGAATTGATTATCTAAGTTTTATTTATTTGTTAGCTCTCAAAGAAAGCCCTACATGGAAACATTATACCATTCTCAGTATACTAGCTTTTTGAATTCTAGAGCAAAAAGGACAACAGGTAACTGAATGTGAATATGACAAAACGAAGGAATAAGAAGAAAAGGGTCTGAACAGATACAGAAAAGGTAGGATAAGTAAGTGCTTTACAAATGAAAGCAGATGTATGAAATTACAAGCTGTCAGATCAGCAACGGAAATGAAGATGATAAAGTGGTTCCTTACATAGATTATAATTATTCATTTTGCCCAGTCCTGTCTCCTTTCCCCATAATGTTCCTGGGAAGGGGGAGGGGGTGGGAAGCTGTTGCAAAAAATGGTGCTTCCAACAAAAGAAAGGAAAAAAAAAAAATCTAAGAAGCAAGGGCATTTCTGATCACAAACAGTTGTTTATTTTGTGATTTGTGTTGTTTCTATAGAATCACAATTGTTTTCCTATGGAATATTTTTCAACTGCTTGTTCTGATTAATGAAGAGGATTTGGTTGCAACAACAGGAAGTTATAACTGTAAAGTTTCTTCACAATCAATGCTGTGGAGGCAGTCAGTGTGGCTTACAAAACAGGCGTCGTTAATGGGCCCGACTGTGACAGCAGTGGCAGATGGATTGCCAAGAAATGAAGTAGTTTACATAGACCTGCCTGAAAAGATGTGTTTAATAATTGCGCCCATAATTAGGTTGATTTGGGAAAAAAATTAAATGACAGTCTAAGGAACACAGTTAGGCTTGTCTGTGAAGATTTTGACATTTTTCCTCCAAGAAATGCTGCATAGATACTCTCCCTAAATTTCTCATTACCTTTAGAAAAATAATTGGAAGAAATTATATTTTTTAAACTTTGAATTATGTAATATTTATATATAAAAGAATAAATGTAACATGTAACTTATGAAGCATAATAATTAGGGTAGATATTATTTTATGAGAATTTTAAACTGGTTCTTTCCCATTCATAAGATTTTTGTTACTAATTTCTAAGCAGCAAAACTAGAGACATTTAAACACAGACATATAAATGGCAATAAATATGCATGCTTCTAAGAGTTTATTTATATTGCAAACGTACACATCTCTATATCTGAGGCTCTTCTTCCAACACCCCCTGAGGATAAGTGCTAGATATTAGATTGCAGTTAACAGTACAGTGTGCTGCTTCAAAGGCCATTTGGTAGAGATCCCTTCTCCCTATTTCCTTTTATCAAATTAATTGAGTTATTGGTTTGCTTTCTTTGAATCTAAGTTGTTATTTTTTTACTCTCAAGTAATGCAAACATCTTAAACAGTATTGCTTCTGAATTCTTTTTTTTTTTCCTCTTAATATTTAGTGATCTCTAGTAACTACCAGACCTGTCTTGGCCTTCTGATGCATTACCCACTAATTGGGGACGTACACTCACTGATTCTCAAGGCTCTGTTCCTTCGAGATCCAAAGGTAAGCTTTCCAAAGAGAATATGCACAATTTTAAGTTGGGTGAAGAATTGGTTTCTCAGCATGACTCCCAAGAATTCCTAATGGAGAATTTGTGTAATGACAGGTGAATTGCCTAATGATAGAATTTGCCTAGAGACGTAGGCAAAACTCACATACCTCACTGGCTAGCAGCTTAGCAGGTAAATTAAGTGGACATTGCCATGAGAACCTGGAACACACATCTCTTGTCCCTCAGAAGGTTGTTCTGCCCTCTACTTTCCTCATAACTCAAGGGAGTAGTTCGGCAGTTGCTTCTCCTTATAACCACATTACCCCTCCAAGGGACCAACTTATCCAGGGAGAGCCTCAGGGGCCATTTGAGGACCAAGACATTAGAGCTATAAAAAGGACTGGTTCTGTAAAAGTTTATGACACAATGAAATACTAAATCATTTCATGTGAGGAATATGTATTTTTTATTTTGTGGGTGAAGAGTAACCTAATAAAATAAAGATTTAAACAGACTTTAATGCTGATTTCTCTATTTGAACTTAAAGCAAGCCACCAAAATTTTCTTTACACTTCAGAGAAAAAGTGTGCTCTTTTACAACTAATGTTATATTTCTTGAAAATAAGAACATTTAATGATCTAAAAAAATCTGTGAATCCTTGATGCTTTTGAGCCAAACAAAAATATTGGATGAAGTATAAGAGAGAGAGCTTCAAACACAAGTATGAGAATGCCAGGCATTGGGTGGTAATCCCAGCCTTTGGCTCCTTGGCAGAATTCCCAACAGTCATGTTGGCAGTTGTCGAACTGTCTTTGAGTCAGTCTGTCTGTGGATCCATTGCCAAGCTCTGTCTGATCGACTTGGGACTCCAAGTTTAATGTAAATTTTAATTCTAAAGGATTTCTGCTTTTCTCTCGGCTGTTGACTTCAACATTTGAGTATGACCTCTATTTATTCTTTGATTTAAAAGATTTTATTTCCTTGTGCCTATACCCATTTTGTACAAAAATACACAATTTTATATCATTTCTCCTACATAATATTTCATTAAGTATCAGAAATATAATCCATCATTTCTCTGATACCTAAGATAGCATATTTTTTTTCCTGATAAGGCTTAGGAGTCTGATTATAAGATAAAAAATCCCATATTTTTATGTATTTTGTTTTATAAAAATAACCACAATATCTATAAAAGGAAAAAAGAATGCAGTTACTCGTCAATGAGGTATATGAGTTTTGGTCTGTGAACTTAAGGTAAGCTCTATCAGCTCAGCATTAGGAATTCTTAGAATCATACAGAGTGTGGAAAAAACTGTTAAAATAACTATTTGAATTCTCTACCTATATGATTTATTTGGTTTACTGAAGGGAGAAGTGAATATGTTATCTAAACCTATCGATCTTGGTAATTTCTCCCTGGCTAAATATGGTTGATCCTGCTATGAATCATCCACTCTTCTAGATGTAGGATTCTATATAACAAATCAATCAGTGTTATTAGTAAAATCTAATTTAATAGAGTACTTTTTATCTCAATAAGGTAGTGTACATAATATTAAGTATAATGAAGCCAATTCTATAAGCATTAAAAAATATATTCTCTAAGGATTAAGAGAAAAAAAATAGCATAAGTATCTCTAAAAAAACAGTATTCCCCACTTTTACATTTAGGATCTAACTAAGTAAAAACATGATCAAGATAATGGTCCAAAATACAGGACCTTAAGGTGATATTTCTGAGACAGAAGAAATTGATGATGAGGAGAGAATCACGTTTAAAAGGTTGTTGAGAACAAGTTTATAGAATGATGATATCTATAGGATATATAGGAAAAATAAAGAAAGCTGTATAGTTTAAGGGGCTTTCACATAGCTAACCCAGCAAGGTGATAGGTTTAGTTAAAGAACAAGGAGACTGAATTAGAAATCAGGACACTGGGTCAAATCTTGACTCTGCTAATAACCATCCTTGTGATTTGGGGAAACTCATGCTTGCTGAATCTTGGTCTTCTCTTTTGGGGTTGAATTAAATTGTCTCTAATGACCCGCCCAACCAGAGCTCCTTTGTCCACAAAAAGCTGACTTACAATGATCTAATAAGATCCAGTCCAGTGCTACAAAGGTACAAATGGAACACACACACACACACATACACACACAGAGCAAGTTTATATATGACATAGAAATCCACACATGGACAGAGTTTTCAGTGTAGTAGTGTCATTATAAATTCATATAGGAGGCCATTTATACTAAGGAGGAAGAAAAAAAGGGCAAGGAAGATGATGCTAGTACCCCGCCCGTATTCTCCAAAAATCCAAACATCAGAGTGCTTAATTTTTTTCTATTTATTATTAACAATGAAACACTTAAAATACTTGAATCATTCCCAATTCAAGTAGATCAGAGTAAGTATATAAACACACGAGTCTCTGTGAAGCGAACTAGTAGAAGGATGAGATTTGAGGCATGAAAGTACATTTTCACATAGCCCAGTACCTTGTGACAGTAGTGTTGAGTGCTGCTGACAGACTCAATAAAATAAAAATAAACAAGGAACTCTGAGCCCTCCAAGTTCATTGCCAGCTTCAGAAAAGCACTTTGTCCTACCGCTTTCCATAAATCCCAGTGGAGATTGCTCAGTTGAGAATAGACTCTGCAACTAGAGCATGAGACACTGGGCTTTAATTGTTTTATATCAGATGTAGGCTTTACTGCGAAAAGATTTCTCATTTGAACAGACTGAAATAATGGGGCTGTAAAATGTAATAATAGGATAGTCCTCCTTCATAGTTTCTAAGCACTTAGATGTGCTTAATTTGGTCCTTACAAGCTATGAGGTAGGCAAAGCAGGGTATCTTTCTTCATTCTTTTTCAATGTAGACAGATTAAGGTTATGTGGCATTCCCTAGGCCAAAAACTTGTAAGGTTCCAAGCTAGCTAGAATGGCTCCATGACCCTTATATGTATCCATCCCCTCCTAAGATTCCCAGCATACCTTCTACTTCCTTCAGGAAGCCATTCCCAGGCTTAGATAGGACATGTTTTCCCCCTTTGAGTCCCCATAAGAACTTTGTATTTTAGCTATTTGCTTATTTATTGCATCAATTATTCTGTATGATCCTGCTCATTTATTAGCATTTAGCTTTGTGTTCTGCAGTAGTTGGTATTAAGAAAATAATGGTAGAATTGAATTCTGACGCAGTTGCTAAGCCTCTTCCAGTACACCACACTGACTCTAATCTAGGTGGATCTCACTCACCTCACGTATTTCTGGAACCCATACCTACATTCCATGGAAGCCATTGCCAATTGTATATTTGTCAGCTGCCATTTTTATCAGGATGGTTAATGAACTCTATAACTTGAACTTAAAGGGCATCTAGTTCCTTAATTTACTGTGTGTCAGAATTGTTTGAAAACCTGTTACCACCTTGAAGTATTATGGAACAAAAAAGACATAACGAAGAATCTAGTTAATATACCTCGCTGTGACTTTCAGAATTTCAGAACTGCAAGGAACCTAGAGATCTAATCCAGCTTCTGCTTCTGTAGATGAACAAACTAAGGATCAAGGTTAGAGCCTTATTTAATACAGCTTGTCAGTGGTAGAGCCAGCAATTGAACCCAAGTCTTCCAACTACCTTTCCACACAGGAACTATAGTTTTAAAAATAGTAGAATCCTGGGGGGCGCCTGGGTGGCTCAGTCGTTAAGCGTCTGCCTTCGGCTCAGGTCATGATCCCAGGGTCCTGGGATCGAGTCCCACATCAGGCTCCCTGCTCGGCAGGAAGCCTGCTTCTCCCTCTTCCACTCCCCCTGCTTGTGTTCCTGCTCTCGCTATATCTCTCTCTGTCAAATAAATAAATAAAATCTTTAAAAAAAAAAAAATAGTAGAATCCTATTTACTAGTATCTGTCATAAAAATTATTCAATTTGTAATAGACATTTAATTTGCATCTGTAATAAATAAAACTGCCATGTATATAAGTGAAGTGGACCTAGAACTATTTGAAATTTTCTTAAATGTATGCTATATAAAGAGACCAAATGTCAGATATCTGTTTGTAGCATCCTATACTCTGTTCACCATAAATACGGTTTCTATACTTAGTTCCTCAGACCATGTTCCTAATTCTCATTTTCTTGTCTTTATCATATTAGAACCACTGAGCAGATTTCCAAAAACAATTCACTAAATGAAGTGGAGGGATAGAAGGAGGACAGTCGGAAAAATATGAAGTGATTAAAAAACATTGTTCTAACTAGTTGTTCAAATTCAAAAAAAAAAAAATTTAAAAACCCAATTAGAAACAAAAGTCATAGAAAATGTGAACATATTGTGTTCCTTAAATAACCAGATGTTCTCTCCTTCCTGAAGGCAGTAAGGGCTAGGAATAAAAGGTTTAAAACTATTGTTTTAAGTTAACTGTGAATTTTGCAAATCTGTTTTTACCCTTTAGCAAATAAAATTCTAATACGGAAACATAAGCAAAGTAATTTTCATTTTTCGGTGTTCTCTTATTTGTGTTGTGTGTTGAAGTGTTAACCTTATCACAAAGACTTATTACAAATGAAATACAGTACATGGATTAACATTTTAGATTATGTAGTAAGAATTTGACAGCCACTGTTTGTTTTGAAGACTAGAATATTCTCCAAAAAATATTTCTAGTAAGTTTGCAAGCAACCCTTTTAGCAGTGACTGCTATTGTTTATGGAAGAAAATTGCTAGAAATAAGACAATTTAATTTCATAGTCATTCTTGTACACAGAAACACACTATAAAAAATATAGTGTACAATGTTCTTATGCTTGGCCAATTCTGTTTTGGCTTTTATTTGGAGTTATATTAAATTTTGCCTTTTTAAGTTATAAAAAGTCTAAATATTCAGTTTTCAGATTTTATGCAGGTAATAGATTTTTACTCTTCTAATTCCAAAAAACCCCACTGTAGGTGTTACTTTTTAAAAATATCAAATGGCTTTGGTAAAATGTATCAAATTGAAAAATGGTGAATGGATCCAAGCCTACTACCAGTCAAGTGACAGTGCTGGAAAATGTGTATCACAGTAATGGTACTGTAATTTTTTCCCCTCTGAGTAGTAAAGAACTTAAAACCACATATATTAACTCTTTGAGGAGGATGCACAGCATCCATTTATTTACTTTTCATGATGTTCCACACATCAGAGGTTCTGTTCAGATTTTCCAGTATTAGTTTTTAATCGGATTTTCTCTTGTAGAAAGAATGCTACTTCTGTTTTCTTCATCCTTTTTTTATTCCCTAAAAAGCTGGAGCATTTCTCTGAAACCTGCCATTCTTTGAGAATCTTTTTTTTTTTTTCCTCTGTTAATGTCCCCCCCTCAAATATTTTTCTTTGTATCTGAGCTATGTAACTACATGTCATTCTTTTTTTATCATTAGATTACAGCCAACTGGATGTTTATTATTGTTAATATTTAGGTATTAGTGATTAATCAGGTATAGACTTTTTTGACATAGAGCAACATTGAAAAACCCTTAAGTTTTACTTCTGAAGTAAATGGTGACTATCAAAAATCTGCAAAGAAGTAATCTGAAAATCTTTACTAAACCAGTATTTGAAATTTGTTCTTACTGTAGGCATTTTATAAAGTAGAATTGTGTTTCTCAAAACTTGTTAAGGGTTTACTGGGGACTTCAAGTAATTTTGAATTTGTTTTATAAAAATATTTTTAATTAATTTATTTATTCAACAAACCAGTCTTTATTGTATACTATCTAGAATTCAACAGGCATTGTTTAGATCCTGGTGATACATATATATATAAAAAGATGTGGCCTTTATCGTAATATACAAGTAAACAAGAAAGTACTCAATTTCTCATGTGTTATAAAGGATACAAATAGGGTATCATAAAAATAATAAGAAGAGGAAGAATCTGGGCTGAGTGAAGACCTAATTATGTAGGTTGGTCAAAAGGCCCTCTCTCTGGAGGAGATACCATGTTAGGTGAGAACTAATGGAGGAGAAGGCGTCAGCCAGACAGAGAACAGGGAGAAAAGTCTCCAGACAGGGAAACAGCAAACATTCCAAAGTAAAAAAGTGCCAAGACTGTTGATGGAACTGAAAGAAGACCTACAGTATGACTAGAGCCAGGAGCTTGGGGGAACCTGCCTGAGACAATGGACGAACCAGGGAAAGCTGGTTTTGTGGTGATTCTTCTGATGAGTCGAGACATGCTCTCATTACAAACTACTCTTACTCTCAGCCAAAAGTTCTAAGAACTCTTCTTAAATGAGTTCCTCACTTGGTAGAGCACATTCACTTATTCAGACATCTAGGCTGTCACATGGATCTGACCAGTAGGCCATTGTATGAGTTAGGAAGATTGGTCAGGCCCCTGAACATATATTATGTCTATCTTTTAAAATACTGTCTTGGCTTCCTTCCATACACTACCAGTCAGTGTTGCTTTCATTATAACAATTTTCTGCTTCACTGTGTAGTGACAAGGGAACTAGACCAGTCTTTCTCACCTACCAAAATGAGTGCTTTGCTAGGTGCTTTGCTAGGTCAGGGATTAGAGCTCCAACAGCACTAACCCAGTGGCAGCCACACGAGGGAAGCACAGAATTCAGGTTCCACTCATATCACAGCCTTCTGTGTGTATTGGGCAACTCACTCCTTCCCTTGAACTGTAGAATGAAGAGGCTAGACCACATAACCCCAGTAAACCCTTCTGGACCTATTTTAGCAAGATACAATTCAACAGATACACTTTTTAATTACCTACTGTGGGCAGAGCATGAGAATTAATCCATGGGACTAGGACATAGTCCCTTAAGATGTAAAGAACTAATCGTTATGGAATGTAACTTGAGTGAGAGTATTGCAGGAAGAACAGCTAATTTGGACTTTGAGAGTCAGAAAGACTTCCACTTGGGAGAGGCATTCCGACTGGGCTTTGAAGAATTTTCTTGGGAGATGTTACTCTGTCTTAAGAAAACAGCATAAGCAAAGCCCCTGAGAATTGCTGAAGCAAGTGGCCAAGCTGGGCCTTGCAGTTCTCCATCCAGACTCACTCAGTGACCCCCTCAGGGACCTAGAGAATGACATTGTCCCCTCTCAGTACCTCATGTATTAGCACACACTCATTTTTAAAAGTCTATCAAATGTGTCTTAATGTGATAGTATTTTATTTGGCATTAATTTATATGGTATTCCAATTTGTGTGTTATTATTCAGCATAAACAAATGTTGTATATTTAAGTGAAAAGTCAGCGTAAAGCAGATTTCATCCCAATGATTTTTACTAGATTTATTGGCTATAAATAATTGCTCATAGTATAATATTTGCTCAAAATAGGCATGTCTTTGTTTAAATCTTGGAAGTCACTCTTGGGAAGCTTAGTGATTTTTCTTTTGGGTGGCCAAAGAGAGCTGTGAAACTTTGTGGCAAAGATTGCTCTGCATGTTTTAGATGAAAGGGTTTCTTCTCTGAAACAACCAATTGCAGCAGTGATTTATTTTTCCTCAAATAACTAAAGAAGAGACTAGGATGCATGGTTAATTCTGTTCTGATTAACAATAAATAAAATAAAATCTACAAACCATTCCCCTGCCTTTTATTTGATATCTTATAAGTAAGGGAAATCTAGGTTTTTAGGGGGAAAATATTTATTTTAAATAGATTACTTAAGCTTTTAAAGCTATTAATCCTATGCCTGTGTGTTTAGAAAGGCACTAGGAGGCCCCAAATGTAAAAGCATTAAGGTATTACAACACGTTACAGCGATATGTTTTTGATACGTCCCTGAGGCCAAGGAATGAAGCGTCGGCCCTGCTTCACTGCTGACTTGCCATTTTACCCCCAGAGAAATCATTTAACCTTTTGCTGCCTTAGATTCAGGTTCATTAATTATTTTTTAAAAAGGGATAGGTGACTGGTGAGGCTTTAATTAGCCTATAATCTCTAAAAGTCATTTGCAGCTCTAGATGCTGTGAGAATCTAGCCAATCACTTATTCTCCTTACTGTAGATGAAGTAGCTTATTTAAAAAGAAAAGGCACTACTTGGAGTTGTTTCTACGTTGTCTTACTGTTACAATTTCAAGAAATTGGAAGTTACAGATCCCAGAGTATGACAAAAAGATTATAAACTTAAAAATGGCAAAATAGGAAAAAAAACTAATTCTTTTTAATATAAGTAGTTGTGGCCACAACAGATATTTTATTTGCCCCTTAAGTATCTTAGCTCAGTAAATATTGTATTGCTAATTTAAAATATTAAATATACCATTTTATAGGAATCAAAGTCAATGCATTCAAGTAGTAAACTGCATAACCATAATCAATTAACTTTGTCTTACTTAAATACTTTAGGCAAGAAGTTATATCTGTTCTAAGAACAAAAGCAAAACAAAATCACAAAAGATTTTATCACAGAGGATTTTTAAGTGTATTTCATGATTTGTGTGATTACTACCCAGGGAAATGTCAGGTAGGTCTGCGGATATTTGCAAGCGGCAGTTCGCTCAGACCAGCCTAGCACTGCCAGCACTCCAGGCCCCGGCCAGTTCGGCTCTGTGTAGGGGGGTTCGCTCTGGCATTTGATGTGTGAGCAAGGTCCTCGGATGCTGTTCATGACATTTTCCAAGTAGCTTCATATGATTTGGAGTAGCTCTTTATTTCCTTGGTTGATTTTCCTGGCTTCAGGAGGAACTTTATCGTTTCATCTCTCCACATTGTTTCTTTCTCCAACATGTATATTTGTTCATTTAGCCAACATTTACTGAGCTCCTGCCATGTACCAGTAGCATGTAAAATGTCTCAGAAGTCCTGAATCATGTAAAGAAGGATGAACAGGATTTGTGGCAAGTGAAAGGAATAGCCACTTGGTTGATGCTCTCACCTCTAAGTCTTGGCTAAGGTGAAGTCTTCTCAGTGGGAGCACCGTGCGGTTGCCCTGCCCCCACGGCCCCCTACACCAGCACACCTGATCCCCTTAGCCTGCTCTATTCTCCTTTCCATGGCAATGATCACCTTCTATCAGAGTAGATCATTTGTATGTTATTTTTTATTTTCTGTCTCCCCTGCTGATGTATCAACGCCATGACAGAAGTGTGTTTGGTCTGTTTTATATTCTGTTACCCAAGTACCTACAATAATGGGTGGATGAGTGAGTGAATGAACGTATGTTGACTAATAACTCCCAACCAAACCCTCAAGCTCTCTGCCAGAGGAGAATTTATGCTGTTCATTGCACTTCAGTTCAGCAACTGTTTATTGCTTCCTGTGCCGGGTCCTGGGGATATAATGAATTAGGGGGGACACGGTCCCCTCAGCACAAGGATTGCAGTCTAATGCAGTGGATCTTAAACTGTGGTGTGACAAAGAAGCACCGCGGGATCTTGTTATAAATACAGATTCCCAGACATTCTAGTGTAAATAGCTCTGTAATAAGACCCAGAAATCTGCATTTGTAACTGTTCCGAAACTGCTCAGCTGCGGACAACACTTTAAGAAACAGACATTAGATTGAGAGGAAAGTTATGACACAAACTGAAAGCCAGACATCTAAAAACAGAAGCCTGGCTCTAAACCAGTGGTTTCAAAAGTGCAGTACGTGCATATGCAGTGACTACACAGAGATCATCCAGTGGAGTATGGGAAGAAACTATGGAACTTCTATTCATAGTCACTTTTCTAAAAAAAAAAAGAAAAACTGAGCTTTACTTCTTAATGCACAAATTCATATTGGTGTCTTCACAAGGCGCATGTGTCAGCCAGTCATGTATCTGTCACCTAGGAGGTCTTGTAAAGGAAGACAAGACTTTTCTACACAAAGGCATTGACAGTGGCCTCCTTCCTTCTCTCTTTGCTTTCACTACCTTGTGCCTATTGCCATTTCCATATGCCCAGTTAAGTGGATTTATGGGCTATGTTATCTTAAATGATGGGATATTTACAATACCAAAGAGATGTCAGGGACCATGGACATCTATTGCAGGTTCACTAGATATCTTTTGCTAACATACTTAAAAGATTTCTTCCTGAAAAAAAATATATATACTTCAAATTTGTTTACCTCTGTTGTGATGAGTAGCTGTTAGTAATATGTTACCGTGCAAATATTTAAAAAAAATAAATAATTTGTCTCTTCAAATTAAGATTCTCATTTTAATAATGAGAGAAAATAGGAGCTTTTTCAAAGAAATTCATGCTATGGAAAGAACATTTTAAATTTGAATATTTGGAAACATTTCATCCATTTGCAGTGTTCTTGCCAAAAACAATTTAAGTGTATAATTTATTTAAAACTTTCTAGGTACACTAAAAAGTTACGGGAACAGAATTTTCTAACTTGGTTACTCGTATCCCAAATGAAGCGGTGAAGTCAAGTTTGAATCTGTTTTTTAAAATACAGAAACATAATATCCTCCAGTTAAATTTTAAGAGCTGTACAATGGTTAATTTTATGTCATCTTGACTGGGCTAAGGAAACCCAGAAAGCTGGTAAAACATTATTTCTGAGTGTGTCTGTGATGGTATTTCCAGAACAGGTTAGCATTTGAATCAGTAGACTAAGTGAAGATTTCCCCTCACCAGTGTAGACAGCTATCATCCAGTCTCTTGAGAGCCCAAACAGAACTAAAAGGTGGAGGAAGGGCAAACTTTGGAGCTGGGACGTCCATCTTCTCCTACCCTAGGACATCTGATTCTCCTGGTTCTTGGGCCTTGAGATTCCAGGACTTACCAGCATGTCACCCCAGTCTTTCCCTGACCTCCCCCCAACTGGTCCACCTACACTTCCCTCTTTCCACACCCCAGTTCTCAGACCTTAGAACTTGGACCGAATTACACCGCTGGTTTTCTTGGTTCTCTAGCTTGCAGTTGGCAGATTTTAGCGTATCTCAGCCTCAGTACTATCACATGAGCCACTTCCCATAATAAATTTCTTCTTATATATCCATATATATCTTACTGGTTCTGTTTCTCTGGAGATCCTCAATGCAAGCTGATTAATATGAAGGAAGATAGAAATTGTATGAGTTTAACGAAAACAAAAATCTTGGCGTAATTGGTAGATTGCACAATGAATGCCATACTTTAGCAAGGGAAGTAAATAATATCCTTCCTCCCTTCAGACCTGTGACTCTTTGTAAGGTAGCTTTTTCTGGAGTGTCATTGACAAAAACTGACTCTCACAAAGCATTTAACTAAGATTTTCAAAAAGTAAAGAAGCATGTTCAGTCACATCAATATATGCTAAACATATATTTTTAGGAAGAGCAAAAATTACCATTATAAGTAAACTATTATGAAAATTAATTTATAATTTATTTCATCTCTATCTCATTTAAAAATTCTATTGTACATACATATATTTTCTCATGTACATAATAGATTAGTATAAATGGTACATGCGTATGACTTGGAAATAAATAAATACGCACATATTGAGGGTACAAACACACACACACCCCGTTTTAACTAGAATAGGAATAATGAAAGTTGAGGAGTCCCTGCTCTAGACCAGTAGCTCCTAAAAACTGATCCAGTTGATTCTAATGCTTAGCTAGGATGAGAATCTTAAGGCTGCTTCCCAGTGCACACACAATTCTGGAGTCCCCATAGACACACACATTAGCAGAGACAGCTTGGTAAGACACAGGCCTTACCTTTATCCGTGTGAGTGAGAGAGTTACCCTGAACTCCTCTAATTAAACTGATAATTTAATATCTTCTAGACCATTGACTTTCACTGAGAAGTATACCTATTCCATCCTAGTCCTCTTGTTGTGTTATCATCATTTGTACTCATTATGCACTTTTTGTAGATGGTACTAATAATTACAAAGTAGGGCCTTTAAGACATTCAGTTATAGGAACATGATGCATTTTGCAATTTCTTTAGAGGTAGTTGAGACTCTAGAGATCGATCATATAATTATACCTTCATTTTCTGTTGAGGCCTTGATGAGGGTGAGGTGAAATACCCAAAATCATCCAGAATTCAGTGGCATAGCTAAGACCAGTCCCCAGGCTCCACTCCCAATCTGGAGCCATCTGACATCCTTCTCCTTGGCCTCACTCTCCCTGCAGACTCCTGGGACAGAACTTTCTCAGTACCTCCACACTCACCATTTCCCCCCCACTTTCTCTGTAGCCACAAGGAAAATTAAGATGAGTTGTTTGGTCTTGTGTAATAAACACAATACAGTGCATTTCAACTTGATCATCCTTCCAAGGACAGGTTGTTTACTTCTGATTTCACATTTATTCACACTGAATACTGAATTTGAAAATTGGTCTGTTGTTAGTTTGCCAAGTCTAGCCTCCAGGTTCCTGAAGTGCAGTACCCAGTGAAAGTGATGGGGAAAAAGTATAAAAATAATATTAATTGCTTTTCTATAATGAAACTGATCTTTGAGTTCTTTCCTTAACTATGCGACTATAATGGCTACTACTTAGGTGGAAGATAAGACAAAAAAATAATAAAATAAAAAATAAAAGTAAACCAGTCGAGAGAGCCAGTTCAAAGGGTTAAGAATGACAGTGTGAAATGCAGAAGAAAGGGAGAGAGAGAGAGAGAGAGAGAAAGCAAATATATGAGAATATGAATAAGAATTAAGCAGCTGAAAAAGAAAGTCATCTTGGACAACTTTTCTACTTGAGAATAAATGTGTGCATACTACAATGATCATTCAGTTTAGTTGTTACAGTGTATTAAGGTTGATCAGCTGCTGTAACAAATGAACCCCTATGTTTGTGTGGCTTCCTACAGTAGATGTTTAAGTTTTACCCAAGTGGCAATCCATTATAAATCAGGGGTGGGAGTGTCCCATAGTCACACAATTCTTTGGGCTTTTGCTAGCCCTGCTGTTTTCAACTTTGACCTTCCAGGGTCACCCAGTACATTGACATCCCCAACAGGTGAGAAAAATAGCTGGGATGACAGTCCTTGGGAGTTTTTAAAGCAAGGCCTGCAGGTGGCATGCATCACTTTCACCACATTCCACTGGCTGGAACTCAACCTTTGGCTATCTCTAACCACATACGACTTTGGAAAATGTAATTGAGCCACGTGCCCAAGAAGAGGAGGAAGCAGGTAATCCGCCAGTGGCTTTCTAAAATGAGAATGCTTCTGGTTGCTTTACCTCTTCTGCTGTTTGAAAGGGCCCCCTCTAAGGGAAAAGCTAAAATCATAGTGGGAAGCTTGTGATCTTAAATCTCACAATCTGAGAAATCTGATTTTGTTAGCACTCTCCGAAAAACCAGGCCATCTCTCAGAGACATACTCCCAAAACTGAGCTCAAAAGGCTGATGTGTGGAGCCAGTATGTCCCTTTCTCTATCTACAGTGATAGAACATCTTTAAGACTGACATCCTCATGCCCCATGTCCACCCCATTCACTTCCTGTTGGCAGACTTAGAGGGATGCTACATCATTATCAGATTACTTACAGTGAGGGGGGAAAAAAAACAAGTTATTGAACTATTTTGACCGACATACTGTAGACCTACATGGAAAATGCAGTTAGAATCAGAGCTCCTTGGAGGGCCTGGTGTCAGATGGATGCAGATGGGTAGGCATATTTAGTGAAACCAGGCTATGAGAGCCTAGCATACCTACTCCACAGTAAGGATAGTCTTCCTGTGGTCCTAGGAAGCGCATGGCCCATTAACCACTAACTCAGGCTCTCCCTCCCACTGACTCCGCCCATATGTGCCTCTTTGACTACTTTTCTCTGCTTCCTTGGCAGGCCCTTTTTGACTGACATCTTTTTGCTTTTGATATATATTAAACATGTAAGGAATATAGTCAGACCTTGTTAACCTGAAAACCACCTGGTCTTTTGAGGAAGGCTTTGCATACCTCTGTTCAGAGGTACTTTGTGTTAATTTTACCATTTGACCTTCCCATAGTTGTTGGGTGCACCTCAGATTAGTTATTCGTAATCATTAATAAACTTGATTTCTGAAAAGGAAAATTGGAAATACTTGTCTCTTCACCCACCATTTCAGGGATACTGACACTAACATCTTTTTACTGCATGGTTGCTTCAATAAATCAGGAGTTAGGCTTCAGGTTTTTCTCTGCACACTGTCATTCTTAGCTTCTTGACAGCCCCTTCAAGTTTATCCTCTGTAGTGTTTACTGAAAACGTGTTGAAGAGATATGAATTGATGAAGTTGAGAGCTATAAGATGTTTCACAAAATTGTCAGCCATAGGTCTGACCATCATCACGTTTTAAGTTGGGGTTGTTAGTGATTTGATTCTGGCCTTTTCTTGAAGTTCCTATTGTAATACAAGTGCCTTATTCATCACTTCCCTCTTTCTTTCTATAACAATAGCAATAAAAATAGAGAGTATTTCAAATTACTTCACTTAAAGTAAATGTTGTATGGTGCTTACCTGGCTTGAGCTATCATTGGGGAATAGCGCCAAATGGGAAAATTTGAAGAAGGCAGAAAAATGACAGGAATGGCTGGAGTTGTTTTCATAAACCCAGGAAAGAGATAAACCCTTTAGCCTCATCTTTCCAGCTAGTATCTGAAGAAATCCCACCAGATTTTCTCATAAAGGTTATAATTGAATGTATCTAGTTTATATTCCACTTACAAGACGACCCGCTGATGAGAATGTCAGCTATTAATTTGAGATCAACTACTTAATTTATTTAATTGATAACATCTTATTTAAGCTCTCTTTTTGAACTTTCTTTCATTTGAGTTCTAAGACTAACCAACTATGTAGGAAACAGCACTGAACAAAACCTAAATTTCAGAATATATTTAGGACTTACTCAGAAGAAACTGACCTCTGATTGAACAAGGGAGAAGAGATTTCATTATCGCAGAGGAAATACAGTTTGGTGTCCTGGATGATTTAATGTGTGTGTATGAATATTTTCATTAAAATTATTGTCATTTTCTAGCAACCATTCATTTTGGTGTAAGAAAGCAAACAATGCGATATAGATAGATAGTATGAGCATTCTGTTTCTTTTTCCTGTTTTCTCTCCTTCCTTTCTTTTTTTTTAAACTAAGATTTAATTGTGAGCTTCTTGAAAACAGAAAATGTAGAGGATAACTTGAAGGAACATTTAAGAGAGTGTCAACAAGGCTTAGTGAATAATTAGCTGTGGGTGGTGAGCAATTCATTGTATTTCCCAGGTATCCAGCTGTTGATTGAGTTGGTGGGAAAATGTTTGGATGAGCAAGTTTGCAAGAGTAGCTAAGTATAAGAAGGTTGGATAATGAGTTGATTTTGAGTAGGTTGTGGGATATCCAGGTAGAAGTGTCCAGAAGGCAACTGGGGGGAATGTGTGTCTAGTGTTCAAAGGAGAGCTTTGAACCAGAGATAGAGATTTAGAAATCGTGAATATGGACATTAATTGTAGTTGAGGTATTAGAGGTCGTCTCAAGGAATGATATGTTGGGGAGATGAGAAGAAACTGGGACAGGAATCGTAGGACATAGCAGTAGGGGCATGAGGAAGGAGCATATGGAGAAAATTCAGAATGTGGGAAAACCATGAGAAGACAGAATTACAATGGTTTAAGAATAGATAATCCCAAGAACATGGAAATGGTTAGTGACAAATTTTGTAAAGAGATCAACTAAAAAACGAATAATGGCTGACGTATTTAGGGTGCACATTGAAGGGGAAATAAAAGTGTCCTTTCATTCTGAAACGATGCCGTGAAAAATACAAAAGAGAAGCAACAAGATTGTAGATGATTGAGAATTAGAAAGGGAGAAGGAGAGAGAATGTGGAACCCACGGTTGAAAATAAATTAGTAACATAGTGCTGTTGATAACCAAGGGATAATTATTATCAAATACATAGACAATGTGGCATTTGTCAACCAGAACCTTACTAAAGTAGTAAGTCCAGGTTTTCATTCTTAATTTTGAGATGTGACACATTGTGAAATATTATTTGAAAATATATAAACTGATTATTTAGAAGAAACACAGATAAAGCTAGGAAAAAATGATCAAGAGCATATACTTGGATCTGAGATTATTTAGCCCAAAAAGAAAACAGAATTAATTAACAGTGTTCTTCAAACTTTCATGAACCTTTACATAAATGAGAGCAGCCACCGGTATTTGTAGCCAGGAGAAGTTTGAAGATAGAAAGGGATTTCGTTCCTTGGTTAGTATCTCCAGGACTTTGGTGAGACTCCTAAGTACCATTCTGAACCTGGTTTTTTTACCTGTAAAATGGTGATGCATTTGTTACAAAAATCCAGTGACTATGAAATAGTATTTGTTTTTTTTTTTTTTTGGTTTTTTTTTTTAAGATTTTATTTATTTTTTTTTAGAGAGCGAGCGAGAGAGAAACAGCATGAGAGGGGAGAGGGTCAGAGGGAGAAGCAGGCTCCCCGCTGAGCCGGGAGCCCGATGTGGGACTCGATCCCAGGACCCTGGGATCATGACCTGAGCTGAAGGCAGACGCTTAACCATCTGAGCCACCCAGGCACCCTATGAAATAGTATTTGTAAAGGGCCCAGTATGATCTGGCACCCAGTAGAGGATAGCTGATGCTATGTGTACTTTCTCCAAGAAAAAGAAGCAAGACTAAATGGACTTGAGTCTATTTATGGCATATTTAAGCTGTGGGTTTTTTTCTTTAAATTTAGTGTTTAATTGGTGTCCACAATGAATAAGGTTACTTTTAAACCTCATAATTTTAAAAGTTTTCATTCACATAGAAAACTTCCCAGATAATTTAATGATACAGCATATTATGACTTGTTGATTTTTTTTTTAAATTGTCTATTGCTTTCTATGTAACTTATATACAGATAAAGTGGGATGGTTCTAGAAATCATTAGTCATTAAATAGTACAGTCTAGAAAAAGAAGTTAACATTTCTTTCCTTTTTTTATTTT
>NC_138369.1:73242135-73269339 GCF_054177405.1 Leptonychotes weddellii
GCGTCTTTTGGGTTTTCCACATAAAGTATCATATCATCTGCAAAGAGTGAGAGTTTGACTTCTTCTTTGCCGATTCGGATGCCTTTTATTTCTTTTTGTTGTCTGATTGCTGTGGCTAGGACTTCTAATACTATGTTGCATAGAAGTTAAGATTTTAATAGCTGATGAGAGCTCTAGAATGACAAAATCAGTAAGTGCATTCTTTCCTCACCATGCTGCACTGCTTCTCCCCATAACCCTCCCCTCACAACACAAACATAGTTTAATTACTTTTTCTTCAGATTGCTCTTCCATTGTCACTTCCTCTGAGAAGTCCTCCCTTATTTCCCTGACAAAGTAAAATTTTCCTATTGTGAACTTTCATAGCACCATATGTCTCCTTTTCTAAGTGTTCAGCACAGCTACAGTCCGACATTGATAGATGTATTTATTTGATTGTCTCATTCTCTAATATAAGCTCCGTCAGGGCCAAGTCATGACTGAGGTGTCATCACTGTACACCCAGTTAGCTAGCAAGTGCCTAACGCATAGGAACTCTGCGGACCGAAGAATTCATGGGTGGGTGGATGAATGAATGGAGACAAAGGGCTGTTTCTTTCCCTGTTACCTTTCCGCCAGCTCTGCATTCTCTTCCCTCTGCTTGGATTGCCCTCTCGGCCTCTCCCCTTTCAGCAACTTCACAACCTTCCTTTTCCATCTGGTGTCATTGGCGCTCGTTGGTTTTAAAATGACATCCAGCTCCTCACTATTTCCTAGGAAAACTCCTCCGAAGACCCAGGCCACAAAAACAAAACAAAAGTCATACAACCTATTGCCTACAGACAGTTCAACTCAATTGAGAAAAGTTCATGAAATTGCTCGTCTCTCACTTTATAAAGCAAGTGTCCTCCCTGGCCACTCAAGCAGCTGCTGGTCCGTGAGATAAGCCATCACACAGGGGCAGTCAGATCATCGTGTCTGGCCACGTGCACTCCTGCTTCCTGGGGTTTCCTCTTACAACAGGCCGCTCCCGTGACTGCTCACTGCACTGCTTTTCATCTGTTACCTGAACTGTGGACATGATAGTAGTGTGTAATTGGATCTGGTGAGTTAGGATTCTGTTCATCTGGACAGACTTCAAGAGCACTGTGAGATCACACTCACTGCCCATCAGCCTTTTGGGAGTTTCTTTCCCAAATGCGCATAATGGTAGCCTCTTTGGCTTCAGCTCTCATACAAGGAAAGGACTTACATGGGCATTTAAGAAATGCCTTCTCTCTGAGCCTTTCGTTATTCATGCATACCTGCAGGTCAGATAATTTTTCACTGTACTTCTCTGCGACTATTTTCTTTTTATTTTTTTTCTAATTTCAGTATAATTAACATACAGTGTTAATGATTTGACAATTCTCTGCATTACTCAGTGCTCATCAGGGTAAGTGTACTCTTAATCCCCTTCCCCTATTTCACCCATTCCCCCCACCCACCTTCCCTCTGGCAACCACCAGTTTTTTCTTTGTTTTGTTTCTTAAATTCCACATATGAGTGAAATCATATGGTATTTGTCTTCCTCTGACTGACTTATTTCACTTAACATTATACTCTCTAGATCCATCCATGTTGTTGCAAATGGCAAGATTTCATTCTTTTTTTATGGCTGAGTAGTATTCCATTATATATATATATCACATCTTCTTTATCCACTCATCTATCAGTGGACACTAGGGCTGCTTCCATAATTTGGCTATTCTAAGTAATGCTGCAACAACAATAGGGGCGCATGTATCTTTTTGAATTATTGTTTTCTTATTCTTTGGGTGAATACCCAGTAGTGGAACTACTGGATCATATGGTAATTCTATTTTAAGTTTTTGAGAAACCTCCATTACTGTTTTCCACAGTGGCTGCACCATTTTGCATTCCCACCAACAGTGCTTGAGGTTTCTGTTACTCCATGTCCTCACCAACATTTGCTGTTTCTCGTATTGTTGATTTTAGCCATTTTGACAGGTGTGAGGTGTTAACTCATTGTGGTTTTGATTTACTTCCCTGATGATGAGTGATACTGAGCATCATTTCATGTGTCTGTTGGCCATCTGTATGTCTTCATTGGAGAAATGTCAGTTCATGTCTTCTTCTGCCCATTTTTTATTTGTGTGTTTTTTGGTATCGAGTTGTTTAGTTTCTTGTGTATATTTTGGATACTAACCCCTTATCAGATATATCATTTGCAAATACCTTCTCCCATCCAGTAGGTTATCTCTTTATTTTGTTGTTTCCTTTGCTGTGCAGAAGTTTTTTTGTTGTTTTTTTTTTTTTTTGCTTTAGTCCCAATAGTTTAGTTTTGCTTTTATTTCTCTTGCCTTAGGAAACATATCATGAAAAATGTTGCTATGGGCAATGTCAGAGGAATTACTGCCTGTGCTCTCTTCTAGGATTTTTGTAGTTTCATGTCTCATATTTAGGTCCTTAATCCATTTTGAGTTTATTTTTGTGTACGGTGTAAGAAAGTGGTCCAGTTTCATTCATCTGCATGTTTCTGTCCAGTTTTCCCAACAGCATCTTTTTCCCATTGCTATTCTTGATGCTTTGTCATAGATTAATTGACCATATAATCGTGAATTTATTTCTGGGCTCTCTGTATCCTGTTCTGTTGATCTATGTGTCTGTTTTTGTGCCAATTCCATACTGTTTTGATTAGTATAGCTTTGTAGTAAACTTGAAATCTAGGGTTGTGGTACCTCCTGTTTTGTCCTTTTTCAAGATTGCTTTGGCTATCCAGGGTCTTTTGTGGTTCATGCTAATTTTAGGATTATTTTTCTAGTTTTATGAAAAATGCCGTTGGTATTTTAATAGGATTGCATTAAATCTGTAGATTGCTTTGGACAGTATGGATATTTTAACAATATTTGTTCTCCCAAATCATGAGCATGGAATATCTTTCCATTTGTTTGTGTCTCTTCAATTTCTTCCATCAGCGTTTTATAGTTTTCAGAGTACAGGTCTTTCATCTCCTTGACTGAGTTTATTCCTAGGTATTTTATTCTTTTTGGTACAATTGTAAATGGGATTGTTTTCTTAATTTTTCTTTCTGCTGCCTCATTATTAGTACAGAAATATAACAGATTTCTGTAGTTTTTATATCCTGCAAACTTACTGAATTCATTTGTCAGTTCTAGTAGCTTTTGATGGAGTCTTTAAGGTTTTCTATATATAGTATTGTATCACCTCTTCAACTGTTTCTTTAAAAGCCAGACTCTGGCAAACTCTTTGGTTTATCTAATTCATAGACAGTCATTGAGCACATACCATGACCCAGACGCTTTGCTGGAGGCAGAGACTGGCTGTACAGTTGGTGATCTGGACATGGGCTCAGCCCTCAGCAAACTTACACTCTATATGGAAGGCAGACATGTACACAACTAACCATAATGCAAGACAAGATGAAATACATGCAAAATTAACTTAAAATTAGCATGCTGTCAGAATGGAGTTACTGGAGTAAGGTGGAAATTCACAAAAGGCTTCATGTAGGAGGTAGTATTTGAACTGAGAATAAGGATTTCAAAAAGAGAATAGTGAGTAGACAAGTCTATCCTGAGGGAGCAGTTTACCTGAAGTCTGGAGATATGGGGAATGTCCATAGTTAGTTGTGAGTGAAATGTAGGATATATAGGGGGTAATGTGAGAAGTATTTTAGGGCCCAGATCATGGAGGTCCTTGAATGTCATGCTAAGAAATTGGGACTTTATTCGATTTGCATTTGAGACCTGATTCAAAACTGAGGAAGGTAGGGAAAAAAAAGCAGGCGTACATTTTTGAAAGGTGATTCTGGTGACATTATATGTACGGATCACTGAAGAACAAGATTAGAGACTTGGAGTAGTCAAGGCAAAAAGTAAGACATGTCTGAACTACAGGGAGGGTCATGGTCACCAGCAGTCTGGTCTTGCCACAGGAGTCATGGAGAAGGCAGAATGATAGAACTTGCTCAGCCCAGATTTTTATGTCCTGGGTCTAAGGTTCTGTCTAAGAGGCCGTCTGAAATGGTGATACCAGATATGGAGGTTTAGGAGTTCTTGTGCAGAGAGGTGATGGCGGAAAGATGAATATAAAAAGGATTGGACAGGAAGGATTGAAAGTGAGGCTATGTTGGGGCGCCCGAGTGGCTCAGTCATTGGGCATCTGCCTTCGGCTCAGGTCATGATCCCAGGGTCCTGGGATCGAGCCCCGCGTCGGGCTCCCTGCTCAGCGGGAAGCCTGCTTCTCCCTCTCATACTCCCCCTGCTTGTGTTCCCTCTCTCGCTGTCTCTCTCTGTCAAATAAATAAATAAAATCTTAAAAAAAAAGAAATTGAGGGTATGTTTACAAGGAGTTACTTCCAGATCTATAAGATTACACGTATGTGTATGTGTTATTTTGTAGTGAAATCCTGTAGTTGGTGCCATTTAAGGCTTCTAGATGACCTTCAAGGGTCAGTCTTATCTAAATTCCCAGATCTTCAAAGGCCTGTATGGAAAGAACCAGTCCTACTAGAGGTCAAAATGATTCACTAAGAAAAGTAAACATAATACTATGATAGACTTTTGGTAAAAAAATAACAGCTTCAGTCAGAATTGTAAGGTGTTCTGCATACTTATTTAACCTATGATATGTGTGATATGAGTACAAAAGCTAAACTGAGAAAGATATAAAATACTTATCTTCTATTTTAAGTAGCATTAAAGATAAGTTTTATTTTTCGTTTAGTGCAGAGAAGTATAAAGAAGAAATCAGAATGGTCCCTGTACATAAATAAACCCATTGTAGAGATAACTTCCATCAATAGGCAGATGGGAGTGGAGTAATATGGCACATGTTAAGGAAATTACAAAAGTCTGAAAAAAATACAAAGTAAAAAACAAAGTCTCTATCCAGTCCTTCTTTGCCTACATCAGTTCTTTTCTCCTTCTAGGAAAAAGAAAAGAAAAGCGTATGTGTATGTGTATTCATTTACCAGCACATATCATATTTCTTGATTTTAACAGCTTCATTAAGATATAATTTACATACAGTAAAAAATCCACTCATTAAAGCATACAACTGGATGGTTTTTAATCTGATTTGCAGAGATGTGCAGCCATCACCATAATCTAATCTTAGAACATTTTCATCATACCCAAAAGAACCTTTGTACCCACTAGTAGTCATTCTCCACTTTTCTCCCCCTCAACTAAAACTCCCCCCATCCTACCAGAGGCAACCACTAATCTAGTATCTGTTCCTGTGGATTTGCCTATTCTGGATATTTTGTATAAATGGAATCATACAGTATGGTATGTCTTTAGTAACTGGCTTCTTTAATTTAGTGTAGTGTTTTTGAGGTCCGTTGATGCTGTAGTTTGTATCAATACTTTATTGCCAAATAATACTCTATTATGGATATACCACATTTTGTTTATCCATTCATCAATTGGTAGACATTTGGGTTGTTTCTACTCTGTAGTTACTATGAGTAGTGCTGCTGTGAATGCTTCCTGGGCAAATTTTTGTGTGGACACATTTTTATTTCTCCTGGATATATACCTAGCAGTGGAATTGCTTGGTCATGTGGTAACTCTACATTCAACCTTTTAAGGAACTGCCAAACTGTTTTTGCAAAGTGGTTACACCATTTCACATTCCCACCAAAAATGTATTAGGACTCCTATTCTCCACATCCTTGCCAACACTTATTTCTGTCTTTTTATTGTAGCCATTCTAATGGGTATCAAATGGTACTTCATTTTAGTTTTGATTTCTATTTCCCTTATGACTAATTATGTTAAACATCATTTCATGTGTTTATGGGCTATTTGTACATTTTCTTTAGAGAAATGTCTCTTTGGATACTTTGCCCATTTTTAATTGTGTTGTCATTTTATTATTGAGTTGTAAGAGTTCGTTATATATTATGGTTACAAGACTCTTACCTGATATCTGATTTGCAGATATTTTCTCTCATCTGTGGATCTTTTCACTCTCTGAATGGTATCCCTTAAAGCACAAATGTTTTTTAATGTTGGTGAAGTCCAACTTAATCATTCTTCTCTAGACTTAGAGTTTTGTTATCATCGCTAAGAAATCATTGCCTAACCCAAGATCACAAAGAGTTATTACTGTGTTTTCTTCTAGGAGTTTGATAGTTGTAGCTCTTACATTTAGGTTTGTGGTCTACTTTGAGTTAGCTCTATGTATGATGTGAGGTAGGGGTCCATATTCATTCTTTTGCACATGGATATCCAGTTGTGTTTTTTAAAAAGACTATTCTGTCCCCCCATGGAATTATCTTATCCCTTTTCAAAAATTAGTTAATCATAAATGTGAGGGTTTATTTCTGGAGTCTCAATTGTATTCCATTGATCTATATATCTGTCCCTAATGGTAGTACCACACTATCTTGATTACTGTAGCTTTGTAATGAATTTTGAAATCAGGAATTATGAGTCCATGTACTCTATCTTTTTCAAGATAATTTTAGCTATTCTGAGTCACTTGCAATCCCATATGAATTTTAAGATCATTTCACCAATTTCTGCAAACTGTTTCTTTTTAAAAATACATAAAAAGAATTATACTTTGCTTTTCTGTACTTTTTTCCCCCTTTTCCTCTAATAAGTAAGTCATCTCCCTCAAGGGTATTCTCAATGCAGTGTCTACCAGGAAATAAGAGCTCCGTACTTCCACAGAGAATAACTGCTGGAGAAGGAATGGCCTCCAAAGATTCCTCATAAGCTAGATGGGGTGATTACTTAAGTCCTTCTCATTCTTCTTTCTGAATCACTACAAAGTATGCAGCTCTCTTTCATCTCACTGCTTCAGAGTTCCAACCAGAGGGATCTTGGACCCCAACTAACTGATTTGATTCTTCAGAAAAAAATTACCTGGTAAAAGAGTATTTTCTTAGAGCATTTCTGGCTGTAGACTAAAAGAAAGTTCAGCTACCTCTAAAAAAAAAAAGAGAAGAGAAAAGAAAGGGTGAATGGACAACCCCACTTATAAAGCATCCCTCTACAAATCTGGATGTGATCAGTTGCTCCACACCAGTAGGGAAATCAGAGAAGTTAGCTGAGAAAGAGTGGGCTGTCCAGAAGTAGACAGCTTGCTTTGCTGTCATGGAGCATTTCCCCATCATCCTCACCCCCATGTAGCCTCAGCTCTCATTCATTCAGATAACGTACTGGATGCTACCCAGGGTGAAACCTGTACTTCTAAACATCCCTACTCCTAAATGTTGTTTTTCTTCAGGGCTGGCACTCATCTGGTGTTACAGCTATACCAGTTGTTAAAATATGGAAGTACTTTGATGACAGTAGTTAAGGAAATCCAGCATTTGAAGGGTTAAAGCCTGGCGCAACAGGGGCTCTCCAGAGCTGCCTGTGCTGGAGTGGTTGTTTTATATTTGACTATTACCTCTGCCCACATTTGTACAGTGAAAAGGTTAATAAACTAATCCAGTGGTATCCATAAGACTGTCTCCCAAGATGAAAGCTGTTATCCGTAGCCCCTTTCAGGTTTCTGAGAAAAGCCCCCAAATGGTCTGTGGATGGAATTCAGGGAGTTCTAAGAACTTGGATGGGAAAAATTTACATCTTTATTTTCACTAAGCCCTTACTAAAATTTAGTATTTCCTTCAACTAGGGATGAAGACAACAAACTGCAATAGTATATTGACAGCACCTCAAACATTTTCACTAATAGCAATCACAGATATTTTATATCACATTACAGCTGATGAAGATATCTTGAAATACCATTTACATTCATCACTACTTCGAAATTATAGTAATGATTAGACCAGCCACTATAGCTTATTTAACACATTAATATAAAAGTACATTTCACTATGTTACAAATTTGTTCAGTATTTTGATTACTGCATTTCAGCATAATTGGTTTGCTTTATAACCCTATTTATTTTATTTTATACATTTAAAAACATTATTCTGAAAAGGAGGCCAAAGTCATCACCAGAAAGCAGAGCACTCCACGGCACAAAAGAGATCAGAACCCCTACTATAGACTGTCCTGTGTGCAGCGTGCAATTGACGTGCCAGTTAGTATCACTGGATATTTGAAGGGGCTGTGGTTTTAAGACTGACCTGTATCCAGAGTTACTGGTTAAAAAGAAAATGTTTTATGACACTATCTACTCTTACGAGAAATTCACACCTGATACTGGTGTTCTTTTTTTATAATGATACATGACATCTTGAACAAAATCACCAAGAAAGGCAAGAGTCCATCTATAGGGACTTTTCTCAGTAGCCTAACTTGACACACCTTCTTAAGCAGAGATTGGTCTCACTCAGGAACACATAACTAATCTGTTATTTATGGTTGTTTTCTGATTTCTTTCTTCATGTAGACATTTTAAAGTTCAGTACTGATACTTCATTGTTCTATTAGAAAGCATCACAAAAAAAATACAGTGTAAGTGAATGACCTTTGTAAGAGTGGATTTATATAATAAATGAATTTTTAATTTCAAGATGTTTTATTACTGAGATTACTCCCCAAACTGCATGAGAAGTGTGGCTGTGCGAGGCTTCCTTTTACCAGGCCTCAGCATGTAGGATCTTAGCTTTTGTTGCCTTGGCAATTGCAAAGCAGGTAATGAAAGGGAAGAAGATAGGGAAAAGAAGGTGGGAGCAACCTTTCCCAAACCAGGGTTCTCATTCCCATAGGGTCACCTAGGCTTATTCTTCGGGGTTCAAAAACCCTAAAACCAGTTTTAAATTGCTTCTATTTTGATGATACTTCGTTTAAACTTATTTTAACATTTCTAAAGATAGAAATTTACAGTGATAATTTTCATATCGAAGATTTTAGTTTAAAGTCCCAAATTGGAATATTTAGGAATATTTTTTGAGATTGCCTCTTTCCGTTTTCCTATATCATTGAAGGTTGAGAACCACTCTTGGGCAAAGACAAATGGATTTCCATATTTCTTTAAACCATTCAAGTAACATTGCTCCCCTATCCTGCTCACATTTAAGGAGAGGAAAAAGGTGAAGAGTTCAGTACTGCTAAAAAGAGCTAACCAAAAGGAATATTTTGAGGCCCAGTATTAGTAACAAAGAAAACGTGTAGACCTAAACTACTTTGCATGTTCATATATATATACATACATATATTGGGGGGCATGTTAATCTGGCATCTTCCTACATGCTAAATTCAAAAATGTAAATATATTTTAAAAAAGGAAAAAATTTTATTTCTCTTTTGGTGTCTATTTATTGTGTGAAGCTACAGTCGAGCATAACGCACAGGTGGTTTAAAATGCTTCTCTGCCATCTGAGATCTCGGCTTGCCAGGGTATAGATGGGGATGTCACTTTAGGGAATTGGGCTTATTCAGTATGTAAAATGAGGCTGGCATGGGTTCAGAGGTTTTGTCTGTGTCTTTACCCAATTAATGATTTTTTGCTTCCTTTTTTTAAAAACTTTTTTAAGACCTTTTAAATTTTCTCTTTCAGTTTTAATCTGTAGATTAGCATAGATTATAATTACCTAAATATTTCTGTCAATTACACTAAGATTCTTAATGCCTAGTACTCGTTATATATATTTCCCATCAAAATACATCAGAATTATTAGGATATAAACCAGAGGTCATTTTAATCCTGGTACTGAAATAATATTCTAATTTACAACCTTCTTAAAAGATTTTTTTTTCTTTATGTTAACTTAATGAATGCCTTGTATCTACATTTTGGATTTGTAATATTGCAAAACAATCAAACTAGGTTTTATTTTTCCAAATCTGTTTTTTTGTGAGTTTATTTTATACTGAGTATTTGACATTTAATTCATGGTATGAGTTGTTTTAAAGAATAAAGGAAAAGTGGTTTAGATAGGAAGGCATAGCTCAATACACTATTTATATACAGGTATGTGTAGTAAAATGAGTATTGTCTCAACAAGTAATATAAAAAGAAAATGAACTCTCGGATAAATGACGAGGAAGGAAATAAGATAGCAAGTCTAGGTTTGACAGCAATATCCAGCTAATATCACTTATTTTATTTTTATACATATATTTTTTTCTTAAATGGGAATTTTGTGAGCATTTAGGATTATAATGTCTGCCTTTTTGATCCACTGTGTTACTGTACCTAATTTTAATGAAGAGGGCAATATGTGGCAATAAGAAACAGAAATAGTGAGACCTTTGTGGACCCTCTAGCAATCAGTGAATATCAGATCACAAATTTCCCCAGCTTTAATTACAGGCAAAAGAAAAGACAAAATTAGCATTTTAATATAGAAATATCTTAGGCTTTAGGAGAATTATGATAAATCTAATGTTGCCTAGTGAACCAAAGAGGGGATATTACAACAAACTGTCTCCTTAGGAATATTTGTTTAAATAAAGGCAACAATACTTCATCCTTATCTTTTCTTTGGATAATTACTGCTATTTCAGGCTGTTCTTTGTTCCAGGTTTAAAATACCTTTAGTTAAAAAAAAGTAATTGGCAGTGTTTGTTTTCTATAAAACTACAAGAAGGGAAAAATTCTGTTTGCTTGGCACTAACAAGATAATTTTAGGGCGAGTTTTTGCTCTACAGCCCTAGTTCACTGGCGCCGTGGCATCCCTGCACTTGGATGCATTTGGGTTATCTCGTTTCACTTACAGCGTATTAAACTAACTCCTCTTCCATGGCGGAGGTTTGCCCACCTGTCTCCCCTAAAACACCTGCAACATATGTTTGCATAACCCTGTAATGCTTTGCCTTTGGGGTCCCAAGAAATTCCCCCAGAGCTTTTTGCTTATAAACAGCTGAGCAATTCGTTTTTCTATGACGGTTGCTTTTCCCCCAGCATTGAGGCAATAACATATTCACTAAAATAAGAGTTTCATTTTTCATCAAAGAGAAATGTTCGACATATTTTTACAGTGCTGCTTCTCCTTCTGAGCCTTATTTTTTCAAACCCTTTTCTAATCTGGCATGCTAAAAATTAAGAGTTGGTAGCAAGATAATAGGGAAATGAAAACTAAGTAATTCTTCATTTGTCAAATATTTTCTTTTCTTCATGCCAAACATGCATTATCTTGTAAACAATCTTTTCTGTTAAACAAGTGCTACAGGAACTTTATTAGTTTAAGGTAAAATTGTGATCAGTAAACTATAAAAGTGATAATAATTTGGACATATTGCAGGAAATCACTTTAATTGTTATAACCTCATAAGGTGGCAAGCAAATGTGCATTAATACGGCTTTACAATTTTTTAAAATTTATAAATGCATGGACTTTTATTCTGAGAAGCAAAACAGCCTTTCTTCCCACAAAGGAGATCCAGTATACACGAAATATTTTCCTAAATATGTGTTTTTGCTTTTAAAAATGTCATGGTTGATAAATATCTACCCTAAATTTATATGCAATCTTCAGAAGCATCACTTTCTCTACCTATCGCTTATCATGGATTTTAAGTTGTCAGACTATCAAATCTGCTCTCATAGTAAATGTCTGTTTGTCAGCCTTATCAGGAGATAATCATAGCTTCCTTTTCATTGAGTTTTTATCAAGTGCCCAGCACTGTACTGCGCACTTCATGTTCATCACCACAGGTTTTCAATGAGGAAACTAGGGCTAGGGGTGTAACTCACATGGCACAGGAGCTCAGCTAGTGGTGGGTGGAGCAGGGATCCAAGCAGGAGCCTCACGGACTCCTGATCCCTTGCCTCCCCTGCCAGCAGCCCATGCCTCTAAAGCAGATGAGTGATGTTATGTTTCCCCTAGTCCCTCTGTTTTTAACATATAACTTTAACTCCTATTGGAATATTCCTAAGTTAGAACAGGGATCACTGGAATCACAGGGAATTGCTTTTCTTTTGCTCCTGTCAGTTCTACATGTGTTTGTAAATAGCCAGCCCTTTGAAAGGCATTGTGTTGTTCCAAGCAGGATGAATACTTGAGACTCTTTTCCTTCCGTGGTCTCTGTATAACAATTCAAAAGGAGATAGTCATCTTCAAGTGAGGATAAGTTTAGTTGAGGGATCAATCTAGAAAGTACTGTTTGTAATGACCTTTGTTGGATGAGTTTGATATCCCCAGGCTCAGAACAAGGAAAACTGTCATGTACCATCTTGTAGTTAATTATTCCTCTAGCATCTTATAGCTAGTTGTACTTAGGGTGGGTTAGCATTTAAATATTTGTATGCTACCACACAAAGTGAGCATGAACTTAAAAATACTGAAATATTGGGGTGCCTGGGTGGCTCAGTTGGTTAAGCGGCTGCCTTCGGCTCAGGTCATGATCCTGGAGTCCCTGGATCGAGTCCCACATCGGGCTCCCTGCTTGGTGGGGAGTCTGCTTCTCCCTCCGACCCTCCCCCCTCTCATGTGCTCTCTCTTTCATTAAAAAAAAAAAAAAAAAATACTGAAATATTACCGTGGGGATAAAGGTTGCAGGAGGAGGGAGGTGATAACGCTGATCTATGATCTCCCTCCATTATAGAGGAGAGCAGAGGAGAGGTGGCCACTGTCAGAAGTCATACTCCTAAGGGAGAGGGTGTTTTACCTGAAATTCCATTAAGGAGCAGCTTTCTAGCATATAATATAGGCGTTGGAAGTGTAGAACATTAACTGCAATGGAGAGGTTAAATAGGTTTCAATCACTTTTATCCCTTACATTGATTGCTATCGTACTATTTGTAAATTGATTTTGTCATCATGCCAAATTAACAAAAGCATTTTTGGAAATTCAAAAATACAGCATGGGTTTGGTTTGGTTTGGTTTGGTTTTCCCATATACTTCCTTCTAGGACACTTGTTTCTGCTTCTGGAAGTCATTTTGTCCATAAGGCTTTAAGATGCCTCCCAAAAATCCAGCCTGTCTATGCCATGGGTGGGATTTTCAGCATTCTTCTTATACTGAAACAAAATAAAATGTTGAAGAGAAACCTTTAAGAAGAGCTCCAAAGGCTTGTTAACAGAGAAGAATTTGGTGACTGATACTTGGGAAGTTAACTAGCTGCAATCTTATAGAAGATTTATCTCGAGTCCATCTGGGTTGGTCTAGGAAAGGCATGGTAAACTCAGGGTGAACTGAATCTGTGATTTCTGCATCTTTGTGTATAGTTATATAGACTTCCCAGGTCATGGAACATAATTGGTATTCCTCCGTACGCAGGCCAGTGTCAGTTATGATCACCATTTTGTTGTTTTTCTTACAAAGAAAAATTCACCAAAACAAGAGGTTTTTGGTTTTTTGTTTGTTTGTTTTTGTTTTTTTAATGCACATTGGTTTGGAAAAACTTATAATAGTCAAAATCCTATCTATGTAAAAATTGATTTAAAATAATCAGTAATTGTTCCGGTCCATGCAAAGACATACTATGAAAACTGTTGACATCACATGTCCTGTATGATGAAAAATTACAACTGTCATGGAGTCCGGTCTTTCTTACATACAGAGTTTTATATATGTAGAATTCTACTGGCTCATATTTTAAAGGAAATTCCTGATCTTTAAAAATTAAAAATCAGAACTTAAATTTCTATAAAAATTTTATTTGGATAAAAATCCCTTTAAATAAGAAAAGCAAGTATCTCTTTACTTTTAAAATATTTCAGTTGTGTTAAGTTAGAATTATGCTCATTTAATCTCATGCCCCTAAGGAAACCATTGTTATCATTTTAGTACATAGCTGTGTGAAAGGATATTGTTCCAAAATTTCTTGACTTTTTAAAACCTTATTCAGAAAACTAACTTAATTAAAAGAGAAGAATTATAGGCAAACTGAAGAGCTGTCAGGACTGAATCTTAACATATCAAAGTATTTGTGCCCATTTATTGTTCATGTCTCTACATACTGATTTTTACAGCCACACGTTGGTTTATGTCTATGTCAGACATTTGGTTCTGTGCTGTTACAGGAGCCACAAGCCACATGTGGTTTTTGAGCACTTAAAGTATAGCTGATCCAAAGTGAGATGTGGTGTAAGTGTAATGTATGCAGTGGATTTCAAAGACTGTACAAAAGGAAGAATGTAAACTGTCTCAAGGATTCTTATATTGACTACATGTTACAGTGACAACATTTTAGATATACTGAATCAAATACAATATTATTACATTTAATTCAACTGTTTCTTTCTATTTTTTTTTTTAATGTGCTTGCTAGAAGATTTTAAATCACATATGAAGCTTGCATTCGTGACCCACATTGTATTTCGGTTGGACAGTGCTAGTCTTAATCATCTCTGTCTATAGAGTTACGTTTTAGTAATAGCATCATCTCAGAAAATCCTATTGAATAACTTTCAACTATAACCTCTGATTTTATTTTCTTACATTTAAAATGCTGTTTTTCAGCATCATCTTTTGATTCTTTTTTTTTTTTTCATCCCAGTACAGCGATACTTTAAACTGCCTCTCCCTTTGACACTAGTAAGTCTCCTAGGAATTTAAATAGGCCTCTGTGAAAGCAATACTTGAGCCTCATTCATATGTTCAAGTTAGATCATTATTCCTAATAATGGCTTTAAGTGCTTAGATAGATCAGCACTTCGTGTCTTGAATTGCTTGTCGTTTCTTTATAAAGATGTTCCAAGAAATTGCTCCATGCAATCCTTATTTCATTGTTTTCTAGCAAAAAGTAACATAATCTTTTATTAGTTTGTTGGGAGTCAGAGAAGAAAAGCCTTTTAAATATTAGCAAAAACAAAATGTATTTCCAGGTAGTGAGAATAAAGAGCAAAATTAGTCATGAATGATAGTCCTGCGAAAGTTAATTTTTTAAATAAATCATGAATACGCTGGCAATCTGCCAGTGGCTTTCACCTCTATTTTATTTTCCCATTATACTTGGGTCCAGGTTGTCATCAGTTACCACGAGGAAACCCATGTAATTCCTAGAGAGAGAAAAGTTGCACTGTTAGACTTAATAGTATGGTAGTCATGGAAGCATCGGTTATCTTCATCAAGGCAATTCAGATTTGATTATTGTAGAACTGTGTTGAATACCAAACCAGAGGAGTAGTAGCTGGAGCTAAATCAAGGGATTGTCATTTTTGTCAGATGATTAAGGCTGACTTGGAAGAGATATGAAAGGGTTGAGCTGTGTAAATGTTCTCTTTTCAGCAGAAAAAGAAAAGGTCCATCATGGCCATTAAGATGCAGCTTGTTAGCTTGATGAATTTCAAACAATTTAACCTTAGTAATTATATAACCCCCACATACATACAAGTATATCAGTGCCTTGGGATTATGGCTTCAAGGATTGATATCAAAGCATATTGGTAATTTTCTATTAAGATAAAATGAAGCCTTTCTATGTCTAGATAGATCTCTCAAAGGACAGGGCATGCTCTAGTTCAAAGTCCTAATTATTAACTTGAATTATAAGTTCAAGTAAACACTGGAGCACATTTATTTATAAGTTTTGTAAAACTTTTTAATGAAAAATATACGTAGTTTAACATTTTAGAGATGGTATTCATTTAAGCTATGATATTAACATGCTGCATTTTTATAAACTAGAATTAGTTTAATTTTTATTTGCCTATGAGGAGCCTGACACATTTAAATAATAGACACATTAAGTGATAGTAACATATTTAGGTAGACAACCCTGACCTAATGATCTCAGGACATTTCTGCAATGTCTGTGAGTAAATATCAAATGCCAGAAAGGCCAGTATATTGCTGTTTTTATGAAAATGTGCATTGGTCAATTTGCTTTTGTATTTTGATGGTACCCTGTTAATATTTTCATTACCTGGGTACTGATTAAACTTGTATATAAGAATAGATGACATAGAAATTTCTAACTTTAAAAGAATTGCTGAATTCTAAAATAACACATTCATTTTTGGAGAAGAAAGACTCGGTGTGCCATCTAGTGGGCATATTTAGCATTCTGGTTATCAAAAATTAACAGATTTTTACTCTCCCTCTAAGATGCAGCTTTCTTAACACTTCGTGTAGATTGTGCTTCTGTTACATCTCATGTAATTTTTCAGTTTCATCAGAATTTTATCTCATTGTATTTTGGAAAGTCATATTAAAAGCAATCAAAATCATCAGAAATAAATCTACACTTATCTTGATGAGCACTGGGAAATGTATAGAATTGTTGAATCATTATATTGTACACCTGAAACTAATACAACATTGTGCATTAAGTATACTTGGGAAAAAAATATAATGACAGGAATAAATCTATGTAAACTTTGAGACAGGTAAAAGTAAAATATATAGGGCGCCTGGGTGGCTCAGATGGTTAAGCGTCTGCCTTCGGCTCAGGTCATGATCTCAGGGTCCTGGGATCGAGTCCCGCATCGGGCTTCCTGCTCCTTGGGAGCCTGCTTCTCCCTCTGCCTCTCTCTCTCTCTCTCTCTGTCTCTCATGAATAAATAAATATTTTTTTAAAAAAAAGTAAAATATATAAAATAATTTCATTGTTTAATCAGGACTAAGATCATTTAAGGTAAAACTTCAACTATGAAAGCAAAACCCAAGCACACTAATTATTGAACTTTGTTATTATATGTATTTTTTCCTGAAAGAATATAAAAACAATTGTTTTTGTCCTTGTATGCGTTAATGTGTAATTTAAATAGCTTTATACATTTTAAAATTTTCTTTTCTGTAGAGAAATCCAAGACCAGTGACTTACCAATTCCATCCAAATTTAGATTATTACAAAGCACGCGGAGCAGACCTCATGAATAAAAGCCGGTAAGTCCTCTTTCTCTGATGAAAGTTATGAGCCACAAAAATGTTCTCTGAGATGGTAGGAATTTTTACACATTTGCTGACAAATTTATAGATTTTAGCATATCAGTGGTTAATGCATGCAATGACATCTTTACTAAATAAAATATCTGAGTTTTTTTAAAGGCATGAGAAAATGTATACATTGATGTCAATGGTAAGAAGAAAAATAGAAGTGTATTTGTTATAATTTGAAGTTAGGCAACTTCATTTTTCTAACACTAATAAACCTGAATAAATTGCGCCTACTTGTATAATCTCTTTCTAGATCCTTGCTGTTGATTGAAAAGAGGCAGTTCTATAATATATTTTTAAATTATTTCAGTAACAAAATTAAAATTGGGTTTCCCAACTGTCTTTAGAACTACACAATAAGCTTATAAATGCATCTTGTGTGTGCATTTGTGATTACATACATAGAAATTTTAAGGGTCACTGTAGGAATAAAAAAACATTAAAATTCTACTTTTAAAAGAAATTAACATTGGCATAAAGGGTTGACGAACAGTTTAGTTCTTTCATAATACTGTACTCAGATGTCTCAAGAGTTAACTTGTCAAACCAGAACCATCTCAAATTAGAATGTAATTTCAAAGTTTACTCTGGAAGACTAAAATGTTAGTAATGGTAAATGCTGCCAAGTTGTCCGAATTTCTTTTCCTTAAGCGTTTTGCCTATGTGCTAGCCTTTCTTCAGTAGGATTCCAGCAGCCTAAATATACATTTATGGAGTACACACACGTGATGTGTTCTGCTCCTACTTGGAGAGTTAAAAAGAAGACATAATTCCTGCCACATAGAAACTCACAGTCTAGGGGATGAGAAGAAGTTTCCAAGAGAGTGGCTAAATTGAAACTGGTGTCTTGAACCCTGTTTTAGTGTAATGTTATTTTTAAATGACCCATCCTTGATGGAAATCCGTCTCACTGTTTTGATGTGCTGTGTCATTGTGACACCAGCTCTGTAACCAATGAGGCTTCTCTGAAGCTCTTTCTGTTTGTTCATTTCATTGGATTCTTGTTTCACTAATACAAGGCTATTCTCCATAGTCACTTCGTTCATTGAATTTAACAAATCTTTATTGCGTGCCAGACCTTCTTTACTTGGTGAACAAACCAGATAAAACTCCTGCCCCCAGGAATCTTATAGTCTAGTCACTTGTATGTCTACCCTATCGTGTCAAGTATTTAGTTTTGGTATGTTTAAAAGAACAGGGTATTTTAGGTACTTCTTTATATGAGATCATTCTAGCTAGAATCCCTTCTTCTCTCCCCTATTCTCCCCGACCCCACCACCACCAGATTAGTTTCCACATAACAGCTGAATAACTCTCGACTGACAACAGATTATGTCACACCCCCAACGTAAACGCCTCCAAAGGCTACCTGTTAGTGTTGATAATCCAGTGTTCTTCCTGGGCCCATATTCTCTCTGTGACCTTCACTCCTTCCACTCTCCCCTTCTCTTAATTCCCATTCTTGCACTTGCTCTTCCCCCCTCCTGGAGCAGCCTTCCTTCCTTCCTCTTTTCTTGCTCCTGCATGATTTAGAGCTCAGCCCAAAGGTCACCTCAGAGAGGCCCCTTGGCCTTTTTCTCTCCTACTCACTCTCTACCTCATTGCCCAATCTTATTTTCATAGTGTTCATTACTCACTGAAGTTATAGACTTCATTTATATGTCATCTGACCCCCCAACTTCCCCACTAAAATCTAAGACCCCTGAAGGCAGGCACGTTGTCTTACTAACACTTGAGAGCACTGAGGATAATGGCTGGCATGGGGAAGCTACTCAACAAAAATGTGTGTATACATCTGTTATCTTTTTACATTTTTCAATGTCTACTTTTTTTTTTTATTTCCAAAAAGAAAATGGGCTATACCCTTTCCTTTCTACCCTTCATATTTTATCTTTCTTCTATTTAGCCTTCTGTCCTTGTATTTTTCTTGTCAAAATGTTGGTTCTGTTTTAGCAGTTACTTGCAAGCATATTGAAATTCTTATACAAAATATCATTGTGATGACTGGAAGGAAGGTTTTTCACCAGCTCTATTGCAATTTCAAAGCTTAAAACTGAAGCTGAACCAAATGAAAGATAGTGTATGAAGAACACATCATGGACCAGTGAGAAGAGTTAATAAATGGTGTTGGGAGACCTGACAAATCTTTTGAAAAGGTATCAACTTATAACCTTATCATATACCAAAACAAATCCCAACTGAATCAAAGCACACTCAAGCAAATATAGAAATAAAATGCAAGTGTCTATCCAATCTCTTGTTATTAGAACACTTTTTAACCTTAAAAATAATGGAAGAAATCACAAAGGGGATGACTGGTGCATTTTACTACACAACTATTTTTAAGTAGATATGTCAAAAATAAACTGAAACAAAAAGCAGATGGAAAATTGGAAAAATATTTGTAGTGTAGGGGCGCCTGGGTGGCTCAGTCAGTTAAGCGGCTGCCTTCGGCTCAGGTCATGATCCCAGGGTCCTGGGATCGAGCCCCGCATCGGGCTCCCTGCTCAGCAGGGAGCCTGCTTCTCCCTCTGCCT
The DNA here is from genome assembly GCF_054177405.1 of Leptonychotes weddellii. Lineage (NCBI taxonomy): Eukaryota > Metazoa > Chordata > Mammalia > Carnivora > Phocidae > Leptonychotes > Leptonychotes weddellii. The sequence goes on from NC_138369.1 coordinate 73,261,416, forward strand.
CTGCCTGCCTCTCTGCCTACTTGTGCTCTCTCTCCCTCTCTGTCAAATAAATAAATAAAATCTTAAAAAAAAAAAAAATTTGTAGTGTAAGTAACTGACAAACTAGTATCATTAATGTATACAGAACCTATGCAGTTCAAGAAACATGAAATCCTATCTCATTGGCCATTCCATCTCATGCCATGCTCTCTTGGATCCTCCTTTTCTGCTTATAAATTTTAGAACACCCTCCAGACTTCCTTTCTTCACTGCAATCATTCCCTAGAGGATCTCAGTCCAGGTTCATGACTTTCAATACCATTTATGACTGAAGGGCCCTTAATTTATATCTTTAGTAAGACCTCTTCCTTTGAACTCCAGACTCTTATGTCCTACTGCTTACTCGGTATTTCCTCTGGAATGTCCCATATGTATCTCAAATTTAATACTTTCCAAACTAAACTCTTGATTCCGCCTCCTCAAACTGTTGTTCCCCTGTGTTTCTCTATTACAATAAATAGCTAACCCAGTTGATCAAACCTTAGAATTGCCCTTGACTTATTTTCTCTTACATCACACATCAAGTCCATCAGCAAATCCTCTTCAAAATATATCCTGAAAGAAATCACGTTTCCCTCTGTACTGCTAATACCAAGTCACCACTAGTCTCCTAACTAGTCTTTTTACTTTCTCACTCCCTTATAGACCTTTTCCACATAGCAGCCAGATATATAAGTCAGATCCTATCACTCTACTACCCAGAACCATTCAATTACTTCCCAAGATACATAGGATAAAATGCAAAGCCTTTTCAATGACCTGCAGGGTAAGCCCTGCATGATCTGGCCTCCGATCTCTCCAGCCCCTTTTGCTACCACCATTCTTCCTGTTTTTCACTGGACTCCAGCCACACTGGCCTGCTTACTATTCTTCAGGCAAACAGACATGTTCGCATTTCAGGAGCTTTGAGCTTCCTTTTTGCTCTATGCCTGGATGCTTCCTCAAGGATCCACATGACACACTACTATTCACTCTGTGTTCAAATATCATCTCTTCAGAGAACCTCTCTTTGACTACCCTATCTAAAATAATGGACCCCTTTACTCTGTACTTTGTTATTATTTTTGTTTTTGTGTTTTATAGCAATTCTTACTAACTGAAATGGTTAAAAAAATGACTTGGGTTTCTTTTTATTGTTTTTATTGTTTGTTTCTTGCACTGAAATGTAAACTCTACATTTTGTCTTGTTAACTGTTATATCCCAGCCCCTAACATAGTGTCTGGAATACAGTAGGCACTCAGTGAGAGAATTTCAAACAGCAAATAAGCATTTCAAAGGCTATTCAAACTATAATTAGTCATAGAAATGCAAATTAAAATACCAATGAAGTATCATTTTCACCTTTCGTATTAGAAAATTAAAAATAAATGAGCCAGAGATGAGTAAGTTCCAGAGATCTACTGTATAGTGCCCATAGGTAATAACTATATTAATTAATATATATTAAAAATTTGCTAAGAGGGTAGATCTTATTTTAAGTGTTTTTATCACAAAAAGTAAAACAATAAGCAATAATAATAAACAAGGAGAGAGAAAACTTTTGGAGGTGATGGATATGTTTATGGCATAGATTGTGGTGATGGTTTCACGTATGTTTACTTATCTCCATACTCATCAAGTTGTATACATTAAATATGCACAGCTGTTTGTATGTCAGTTATACCTTGATAAAGTGGTTTAGAATGAATGAATGAATGAATGAATGAATGCGTAAGCTAGCACTGGTGAAGGTGCATGAATACGCTTGGTCGCCAGTTGAGGTATAAATTAAGACAAACTTGATCTTTTTTTTTTTTTAAGATTTTTTTTATTTATTTGAGAGAGAGAGAGATCACGAGCAGGAGGGAAGGGTAGAGAGAGAAGCAGGCTCCCTGTTGAACAGGGAGCCTGATGCGGAACTGAATCCCAGGACCCTGGGATCATGACCTGAGCCGAAGGCAGACGCTTAACCGACTGAGCCACCCAGGCACCCCAAACTTAATCTTACCAAAGGATTCTTCCAGTTCTTTTTAACCACCATGTTGTAATTCCCTGGAAGTTTGTTTATCCATGATCAAAAACCACTGTAGCTGTGAAACCATTGGTAAAGTCCCCATTTCATTATTTAAGGCCTAAGATACTTTTATCTGGCTGAGCCCTTCGGCCATTATTAGCCTTCCAACTACTTTCTTAGCTCTTTAGAGGCTCTTAAAGAGTTAATGCATTGGGGCTGTCATTAAGCAGCAAGAGAGGGAATGGGAATGATCCAGAGGGGGACAGACTCATGTGGGAACCCCCAGTAGTGATCAATAAATAGAAAATAGACAGGAGACAGGCAGACACCTGAAAAGCGGGGAACTTATACCTGCTATATCTATGGCAATGGACTTCTATTTGTGTTGCTTATCCAAATAAGGGACGAGGATGCAAAGATGACATGTGATTTCATGGATAAGAATATCTCTAGAAATCAAGAAGCCTGATTTCTCGTCTCTGCTTTACCATGGATTGCTATAATTAAGTCTTTAAAAGCAAGTGCCTAGGTATTTTAGTGGTAGATTTTCCATTACGTGTGTGGATAATATTCACTGTGCTCTGATTTTACTTACTTGCAAATTTCTTTTTAAAAATGGGAATTGACATTTTCTTATTCATTCAACTTTTAAGCTCAGAACGACAATTTAACACTCAACTCTCATTCCAATTTTGTCCTTAAATAACCAGAAATTGCTGCTATAAAAAAAAATAAGTGCATCTAATTTGTGACCAGTCTTCAGAAGGACCTATCAATTTATTTAGGAATCTGTAACTACTAAAATGCCCAACTGAGTAGACATGGAACAGAATTTCATAGTTTTTAAATACTGCAGTTGCTTATATTAAGAGTAGAATCACATACCTTCTTTATTCCAGAATGTTCATGGATTTTCTGCTTTGAAAATGACACGACATAATTTCTCAGAATGTGTAATTCTCTCTGTTCGGCAGAGGGGGTGAAATAGTGGCCGCCGAGACATCAGTGGTGCCTCAAGAGCATGTGTCCCTCTATCTAGCAGTGCCTTTTCGCAGGCTCCACACTGCCGCTCTCTTAACTTGCCGAAGCAATTTCATGCCACCAACGTTTTAAAGATAGAAGATACCAAGCTTAGTTCCTGATCTCTCAACTCACCCGATCTGCAGTAACATTCTCTGTGCTAACTACCCCAGCTCTCCCTTGCCCCCCTGTCAGAGCTTGGTTTAAACAATTCATGTCAATGATGAGAGATTCCAGAATTATAATTCTGGTAGGTAGGCCCTCTGCAAAAGGCCCCTTGTCAGGAACCCTGGTTGAGATCTAAGAGGAAGCCAGACTCCAGGGTAGGAAGACTCTTATAAGGAGGGTACCCTGAGCTCTTAAGATACATCCCAGAGTCCTTAGCTGGGCTCCACAAGACTGAAGAGTGATGGCATCCAGTCCATTCTTACCCCAGAATGCCTGGTGGCTAATAATTCTGCATCTCTCCTTGGGTTCAGGATCTCAGCCCTTTGAAGGGCTCCTCTCTGGGCCTGGCCTAACTAGAATGTCCTGAGAAAGTGCAGGGTCCCAGGAAGCCCAAGGATCCTTCCAGCAATCTTGTCTTAGAATATGATGAGCTTCATGAGAACAGCGACCATATCTACATCATTCACTACTGTTTCTTCAGTACCTGGCACAGAGAACAAATTCAAATATTAGTGAAATGAATGAGTGCTTTTTACCTTCAGTTGTAGAATAACTCATATTGATGTCAGGATCTGCATCTTAGAATCTTCATATTCCTAGCACAGTACCTGGCACTGTTCATAGTGGTTAACAAATATTTAGTTTAATAATTGAGTAAATAAATACTGTTTTGAATACCTAAAAGGCATTATAAAATTCCCCTGGACAATTTCCATTTTATATGATCAACAATTTTTTTTAAATTAGGCTTTATTATATTTACTTACATAATGACTGCAATTGTTCAGAAATATTTTCTTGCTAAAATATGGTAAAGAAATAATTGCTAATAATATTCCCTAGGCCGTGAAGCCAGGAAGTCCATGGTTATCAGTATTAGTAGTTAATTGGCTAATGAGAATTTCAGAGGACCTTGATTTCTTTATAAATGTAACTTTGTGAAATCTGTGTGCTCAAATAACTTGTGCTATGAATACATCCATGTCTGAAGTGCTCTGTTGTAGCAAAGAGAGTTGTTAATTCCTAACCAATTTAGGTAAATTGGTATTACTGTCTCCTGTCTAGTCCAGAGTAAATAGATCTTTCTCCTTTTCTTTTTAAATTTATGCATCATGTACACCAGTACACAAATCGGAAGTGTTCAGTCTCAGTTGCGTATCCAGGTGACCACCACTCTAAACAATATACCTGGTGTGAACATTTCTTTCACCTCAGAGTTCCCTGGGGTCCCTTCACAGTCAGTTGCAACCTCTCATCCCAAGGCAACCACTTTCTGATTTCTGTTGCCATCTACTGGTTTTGCCTTTTCATGAGCTTCACATAAATGTAACCACACAGTGTGTGCTCTTTTGTGTCTAGCTTTTTTCACTCAGCATGATGTCTTTGCAGTTCATCCATATTGCATGTAGCAATAGTTCCTTCCTTTGGATTGTTGAGTTGTATTCCATTATATGAACATACCACAAGTTGTTTATTCTCTTGTTGATAGATACCGGCTTAGCTCCAGACTTGGAGTATTATGATTAAGGCTGCCATGGGCATTCTTGTACAGGTGTTCTGATGTTGTTTATTGTTGCTGTTGTTGTTCATGGATATATGGTTTTCTTTCTCTTAGGTAGACACTTAGAAATTCAGTTGCTCTATAGGATAGATGTTTAACTTTATAAGAAACTACCAAACCTTTAAAAAGTAACTATACCTTTTTCTACTCCCATCAGGAATACATGGGGGTTCCAATTGCTTGCATCCTTGTACATCTTTGTATAACATCTGTAATTGTGCATCCTTGCCAACATTTGCTATCATCATCTTTTTTGTTTTATTCATTCCCAGTTGGTAAGGAAATGGTATCTCATTGTGGTTTAATTTGCATTTTGCTGATGACGAATGATGTTGAGCATCTTTTCATAACTTACCAATGATTTGTATATCTTCTTTTATCAAGCCCCCAGGTATGTGAAGACAATCTTACCAGGCAGGACTTTTCAAGGGCTGGAGGTTATCTCATGGTTGGAAAGAGCAGGATTTGCATGGCCCAGGCCTGCTGAGTTAACCCTTTATGGTATAGTCTCAAAGATACTCTGTATTCTTCTAAAAGCTGTGTGGTTCTAGCATTTGTATTAAATCTGTGGTCCACCTCAAATTAATTTTTGTGTGTGGAGTGAGGTAGAGATTAAGGTCCATCTTTTTCCTTGTAGATATCCAGCTGTTTAGTACCATTTATTTAGTCTTTCCTGTCCCCGTTAATTTAAACTGGATCCTTGGTTGAAAATCAATTGACCATATATATGTATGTCTATTTCTGGATGTTCTGTTCTTTCCCTAATACCATCATCACTTACTCATGTACTTTTATAACAAGTCTTAATTTTAAGTAGTTTGAGTCCTCCAGCTTTATTCTTTCTCATTATTTTGGCTATTCTAAGTCCTTTGCATTTCCATTATAAATTTTAGAATAAACTTGTCAATTTCTATAAAAATTATTGGGATTTTGACTGGGATTGTATTGAATCTATAGATCAGTTTGGAAAGAACCAATACCTTAATATTATTGAATTTTCTACTCCATGAACATGGATCATCTCGTTTAGTTAGGTCTTCCAAATCTCTCAGTGTTTCATAGCTTTCAGTAGATAGGTCTTTGTGTGTGTGTGTGTGTGTGTGTGTATATATTTATATATATATATATATACACACACACATATATATTTTAGTATATAGGTCTTGTGTGTGTATATATATATGTATATATATATATTTTTTTTTTTTTATTAAGAGAAAAAAATTTTTTTTCTGCATCTGTCCTATTCCCTCCTATGCCTGTATTTTTTTATGTAACTGTTTCCTTGGACTCTTCTATGGACTCACACATTTCTTTATATTTATTGACTCCCATACATCCTGCCTCAAAACTCTAGTAGGTGATTCTTGATATATGTTTAATTGTAGCTGCTTGTGATTTTATTTTAATTATGAAGATATATAGTGATTCTCAAAATGAGGGAAGAGAAGTTAAGAGGGCAGAACTTCCCAACATGAGGGCATCTCAGAATTAAATCCTCTTTCATTCTGATGCATTCCCTAGGCCAGAGAATCCCTGACCCTCTAAAGACTTTGGTATCGTGAACCATGGTTACGATGGGAGAAATTTATATCCTTCAGATACACTGAGTCAGGAAATAAATTAGTTGAAGACTGTAGAAACAGAAACCTCAATATTTCTACAGATAAATCTTGGGGAGTTTAATGATTTTTATATACTGCGGTTAATACATAATTGCTTATTATTTTTTATGTTTAACAAATATTAGGAATTGTGTTCAGACCCAATTAGGTAGGCCCCACAGTCTAGCTTATATCCAAACACATGTTAGGCCAGCCTTTCTATCCCTAGTAAGCACTCCTTTTGCTTCCTATCACATTAACAAAAATTTATCTGCCACATGCAAAATAATCATAGCCTTTATAGCTGAAAGGAACAAATGTTTTACCTGAAAGTCCGACTCCTAAGGAATAAGTAATAGCAAACTAACTTTTATAACTTTGTTCTAATAAAGATCTATTAAATTTAGAGTTCCTTGAGATGTGGAGATAGTTTGTTTCCTAAGGTGATAGAAACCTCACAATATGGCAAATACATTTAGAATTATGAAAGACTCTTTCATTGAAGCAAATTTGCTATTCTCAACCTTAAAGATAAAGAATTAAGAAAGGCCAAAACCAATTCATTTTATAGAATTTGAAGTCTTCTGCTCACAGAATCTGTAAGCAGAAGTACATCTTAAATGTTAGCTCAGGTGTTAGAATCATCTTGCAAAGTACCGTGTTGCAATCCTGACAACTGTTTTGAATTTCCAAAGAAAATATCAATGTCTATAAACACGGAAGAAATAAATATGAATGATAATCCATTGAGGGTAGATCAATAATGTAGATTTCTAGAAAAATAACAGAGATGCAAAGGGAATATTGTGTCTATCCAAAACCCAAAGTCATGTATTTATATTTACTTTTTCCAACTACTCTTTGCACTTAATAACTTTAAAATAAGTTCTGTGGTGTTACGGTGGGGGAAAAATGTATAGGTAGAGTGAGGTGAGAAAATGATAGAAAAGGAGACTATGATACCAAAAAAAAGGGAGTGGGAGGAAGAAGAGAGAAAAACAGAATGATGATAAACATGGAGGAGGAAGGAGGGGCAAAGAGAACAGAGTAGAAACGAAAGGTGGAGATAAGGAGGCAGGGCAAACAGATGGGCCCCTAAGTTTGGAGATGGGGTTTGGTAATGATACTTAAAGGCCTAGACTAGTGCACAGGCCTCTCATTTCATCCTGTCATTTCAACAGTATCATGAATTGTGATGGCAGAAGCCATTTTGCATGGCAGGTTGTAAATTCTTAGAGCTGGAAGGGGCCTTTCATCTGAGCTTGTCTCTCCCCCAGGCCAGGACAAGGAAGACTGTGTGTCTGAAGGTGATTTTCCCATCTTTTATACAGTTCCAGAATTGGAACACTTACTGTTTTGTTTTTTTTTTTCTCTTTCACAGTCCTTTTTTTATTATGTTAATCACCATACATTATATCATTAGTTTTTTTTGTTTTTGTTTTTTTTTTAAAGGGCAAGATGTAATTTGGGATTTTATTATTTACTTGTTTTGGTAACAGAGCTTCCCTTTTTAACATTTAAGTCTAGCAACTTTTGTT
>NC_138369.1:73269439-73282549 GCF_054177405.1 Leptonychotes weddellii
ACTGTTTTCTGTAACTTTTGTAACTCATTTCAGTTTTTATTTTTTATTTATTTATTTGAGAGAGAGAGCACATGAGAGGGGTTAGAGTCAGAAGGAGAAGCAGACTCCCTGCTGAGCAGGGAGCCCGATGCGGGACTCGATCCCAGGACTCCAAGATCATGACCTGAGCTGAAGGCAGTTGCTTAACCAACTGAGCCACCCAGGCGCCCTCATTTCAGTTTTTAAAGCCACACCATAAAGTACTGCTTTCCCCGATGGCAGCCCTCATAATATGGTAAGGCTTGCTCCCCGGCTTTTTAAGCCATTTCTCTTCCAGCATAGTTTTCATACCTCCCCACTGTTCCACTCCATTTTATAAACCTACATCTCAATTCTGCCAGAAATTAATGCCTCACCAAAAGCTGTCTGCCATAGCTGTACAGTTAGCTTCTGCAATGTAGGCACTTACCTAGTATTTCTAGTCACATGTTTATATTTACTATTAAGGGTAATATGTATTTACCATATAGAGATACCATATTTACTTTTTTTATCTCTAATTCTTTAACTATATAAAATAAGTTTCTTCCAGTAACTTTATCACAAATGCCCTTTGACTACCATATTTACTTTTGAAGGATAATTTCACAGGGTACAGAATTCTAGGTTGGTGGTTTTTTTCTCTCAATATTTTAAATATTCACTCCCTTCTTGCATGCATGGTTTCTAAGAAGTTGATTATCTTTGCCCTTGCATAGGTAAGATTTTTTTCTTCTGGTTTCTTTCAGGATTTATGTCTTTATCTGTGATTTTCTGTAGTTTAAAAATGATACAACGAAGTATACTTTTTTTGGCACTTACCCTGCATGGTGTTCTCTGAGCTTTCTGGGTCTGTGGTTTGGTGTCTGATGCTAATTTGGGGAGATTCTTAGGTGTTATTGTTTCAAATATTTCTTTCTCTCCCTCTTCTCCTCTGGTATTCCCATTATGCATATATTACACCTTTTATAATTGCCCCACAGTTCTTGGATATTCTGTTCTGGTATTTTTCTGTCATTTTTGTGTTTGCTTTCCAGTTTGGGGAATTTCTGTTAAAACATCCTTAGCCTCAGAAGTGTGTATAGTCTCTTTCCTCAGCTGTGGATTGTCTGCTAATAAACCTATCAAAGACATTCTTCATTTCTGTTATATAGTACTTTTTATCTCCATGCTTTCTTTTCTTTTTCTTCCTTAGAACTTTCTTTTCTCTGCTTACATTTCCCATCTGTTCGTGAATGCTGTCTACTTTATCTATTAGAGCCCTTAGCATTTTAATCATAGTTGTTTTAAATTCCCAGTCTGATAATTCCAACATCCCTGCTGCATCTGAGTCTGGTTCTGATGCTTGCTCTCTCTCTTCAAACTGTGTCTTTTTATTTTTTTTGTAAGTCTTGTGATTTTTGTTTTTTGATAGTTGGATATGATGTATTGGGTAAAAGGAACTGCTATAAGTAGACTTATAGTGATATGGTGATAAGGTGTGGGAGGAGAGGAAGCATTCTGTAGTCCTTTGAATAGGTCTCGGCTTTTCATGACCCCGTGCCTTCAGACTGTGAACTTCACACCTGCCACTTATCTCTGCTCCCCAACTGAGGTGGGACAGGGTGGCTAGAGGGGCTTGGGGTTGGGTGTTTCCCTTCCCCCAAGTCAGTTAGGCTCTGGTAAAACCTTAGCAGCTTAGACTTTGGTTAAGTAGTTTCTCCTGAGGGCAGACTCTGTTATGAAAAACAGAATGCTCAGGTGTATTCAAAACAGTTCCTTTCCTTTCCACCCATTGTACGCACAATTTTTCTCTCATATTTACCATGAGAGTCTGGTAGAGCTCCAAGAGGTAAAACTCAGAAGTATGGGCTGCCCCCTGTGTGACCGGGTCCCCTTGGACTTTTTAATCTGTCCCAATTTGTTCACACTGAGCCCCTAGTAATTTGTCAGTTGCACTTCAGATTTCCCTACTCCAGCTCTGCTTTCTGTGGGTTTCTGCTCTAGTAAATCCTGATTCTCTGTAGTCACCTGTCAGCCTGTCTAATTTTGAGACAGCAGTTTGCCCTGTGACCTCACTTCTCTTACGGATCTAAGAAAAATTTGTTGATTTTTTTTTTTCAATGTGTTCAACTTTTTCTGGTTGTTAGGACAGAGCAGAAACTTCCAAGCTTCTTACATGCCAGACTGGAAACTAGAAGTTCACCCATTTAGTATTAGTGCAGGCTAAGAATCTTACTTTTCTCCAGCAGTGTTCATGCGGGTTCGTATTAGCCTTATAGGCCAAACTAAGACACTAATGTTTGGGAGTCTGTTTGTTTTTTAATATGAACTCATGTTAATCCATGCCTCTCTATTCTGTGTGTAATGCACAGTTGTAAAAACGTTTAACCTAAGTGCTTAAGATTTTATTTCTCTTTGTTAAATTTTATCTGTTTAATTCATTTCTCGTGCTAGCCTGAGAGTATTTTAAATTTTGATTCTTTCATCTGATAGATTAGGTGACTCAAATTCAATAAGCAAATGTTCTCTTTCCTCAAGTCACAAAGTTACAGAATTTTCTATCTAAAAGGAACCCAAAGTATATATAATTCAGCCCCTTTGTTTAAAGATAAGGAAACTTCCGTCAAGAGAGCAGCTACACAACTCTCCCCAGCTGTGCAGCTTGCTGATGGAAGGAAGATTATGACCTTAAAAAAAGGACTGGTGAGCAGAGCAGGTCTGTGAACCAAGTGTGAGACAAATGTCATCACCAGAAGTCCTTGGTGGGTGCTAGAACATTCAGTAGTAAACTGGAGGTACAGCTCTCCAACTATAACTGAGCACATTTTTATCCTTCATTATATCCCACTGGCACTGACATATCTTGATAAATCCAATAGACTGTAACACTTCAGATAAGAAATAAAGTTGCCTTAGTTTAGAATGACTTGTTTTTAGTGAACCATACGGCTACTTGTAATAAACTACAGCCATTTCCAAGTAATTAGTAAAAAAATTTTGAATAAGCCAGTCTGTTTTCCAGTTGGTGGTTTCTACAATCCTTTTGAAAAATTAGAACATTCCCCTCACTTCCACTCTTGTGATATTTCTATTTTTATTCAATAAAACAAAGTGGGTGTTATATAAACACAAACAAACCCAACCATCTGAAATTTTAAATGTACCTAAATAACAACTGAGCCAATGGACTATTTAGAAAATGTGTGGGAAAAATTTTGATGCTATTGCTATAATCAGAGGCAAATGTATAGCTTTAAATGCTTTTATTGGGAAAGAGAGGAATGAATAAGTGAATGAGTGGATGAATGAATGAATGAACCAAGCATTCGACCTTTCGGAACACAGGAAAGGAAATAACAAGAAAAATATAAATTAGAGTATAGAGAAAAATGAATACAGATAAATTGAAAACTCTGACAAAAATATAAACAATTATGTAACAAAATTTTATCACAAAAAGAGTAAAATAAACAAATATTAGGCACTTAATATCAGACCTAAAAAATAAATCCTTAGATAGAAAAGAAAAAGCCTGGGGTGGTGTCAAAGTTTGGATAAGAGGAAAGGAAAATCTCCACCATTGTGGAGAGTTTTTACAGAGGTGATCATGTGATAATGTTTTTAAGTTTTTTGTTTTTGTTTTTAAGCTTTAGAAAAGTTTTAGAAGTTGAATGAAAACAGCTCATGACTTTGGCAATTAAGAAGGCATTGGAGGGGCGCCTGGGTGGCTCAGTCGTTAAGCGTCTGCCTTCGGCTCAGGTCATGATCCCAGGGTCCTGGGATCGAGCCCCGCATCGGGCTCCCTGCTCCGCAGGAAGCCTGCTTCTCTCTCTCTCCCACTCCCCCTGCTTGTGTTCCCTCTCTCGCTGTGTCTCTCTCTGTCAAATAAATAAATAAAATCTTTAAAAAAAAAAAAAGGCATTAGAGATGCTAGAAGCTCTTTCGGTAGAGTATGCATTAGAAAGCAAGAGGTCAGGTGGGTAGGAAGAGGCAATAAGAGCCACCCATTTTTAGAATTTTGGAAACTGATCCAAAAGGGCCCAACAGTGAAGTCAGGTTGGGTTCTGATACAGGTGTTCTGAGGATTCTTGCATCTTCAGAAAAATGCCCCATTGCTGCTGAGTTAACCCGCTAAATGAGGTTGTGCCAAAAGTAAGGTCTTGGCAACAACTTCAAAACAATCCCTCCTATATGGTACTATTTTTATTGTTATTTAATAATAGTTTAGACAGTAATAATGAAAGACTTTGATTAGACAAAATTAGTTACTCATTAGATTTCTTTAATGTTAACTCCAGAGTTCTCTTACTATTTATTTCAACACTGTTGACACATTGCACTCCATTGTTAGTCCAACCCAGTATTCGATGTCCATCAGATCTCTGACAACTGCATTAATTTTCATTAATTTAGCACACATGACTTAATAGTGTACATCACTGCCAGTAATAATTGTTGCAAATTGATTAGGATTTCTTGTAAAGAATGCCGCTACTGATATTTAAGATCTGTGTTAGCTACCTTTGGCCAAAAAATTATCATCCTGCAGAACAAACAGACTGTGGATAACGTGCTTTCCCTAGAAGTAAATGGTTTACAATTGTTTATATCTGAAAAGATGTAGCGTCACCTTCAGTAGTTGTTTTGAAAAGAAATATTCTTCTGGAAGCAGTGGGTAGTGGATGAGGGGGAAGTTGGTTGAAAACAAAAAATATTCAAAAAAGGAAAACAGTGTTCATCCCCTTTTAAGAGCTATTCAGATGAAAAATTGCTCGGCATGAGCTTGATCTATATGTTTCTCGTGGTTATTAGTAGTAATGAAGATGCATTAACCATATTCTCTTGATAATGCTCTAGCAGTTTCTTAGTACTTTTATCAACATATAAATTTTACAACTGGCAGTGTGGGAATTTGACTAGTACATTTTTGTTTATAAAAAAGGGTAACAACATTATAACTTCTTCATATCTGTGAATTATGAATCTTGACTTGCAAACAAGCAAAACTAAAATGCAATAGAACTTCAGTATCATAATAGCTCTTCTTCCTACTGCCATGCACAAGAAATGGGAATGCATGCAGGCTGCTGAGTAGAACACAGTGCCAGAGGTAAATGCCTTACTTAATCCACAATGTATGAGTTCTTTTCATTTCATTCATTCTTTTTTCAGTAAACATGTATTGAGTGCCTTCTCTGTTGCAAGCTGTAGTGTCTGTAAATTAAGAATGCTGTACTTCATTAGGAAGCAGCTGGAAACTGGAAGTAAGTGGTGCATAATCACTATATATCCTTATCTCCATTAGGAAACGTGATTTTCAATAATTTTTGGAAGGGCATTAAATAGTTCAGTTCTTTAAAGATAAAACTTGATGCAAGGAGAATCATTTGAAAAATGATTTTTTCACATTTCATTGAGTTGTAAATGAATAGATCTTTCTCTTAAAAAGCTGAATTCCAGGTTTTAAATTTGATTTGTCCTATCTCCAAAGTAATGTAAGTCTCCAGTACCTAGCCCATAATATTAGCTAGTACCATTAGAGAAAAACTTTATGAAAGGAAGAAGCATAGTGTTCTTTTTATTATAGAACTATGGATCAGTTCTATCTTAGAGCTATATCTAGTAATGCCAAGGATACGAAATGGAGCAGAATTACTACCTAAGAGCTGCCAGGTAGATCTGAGAGAAGGAAATGATAGTAAAATTCAAGTTAACTCCAATCAAGTAAATGTATCCCTCAAACTTGATTTTCATTTTCTACTTTTCTGAAAGAAAAAAAGCAAAATGAGAGAAAATAAGCTTCTTTTAATGATTGGGGCAATAAAAATACAAACTTTGATACTGTCATGGAATCAGACTACCTCCTACAACTAAAATAATTTATAATCATATCTGGTCTCCAAGATAATATCCCTAAGATACTTCAGCATTATGACTCATCTGGGAGGTAGTCATTCAGTAGTCATTCCGTTAACAGATGTTTACTTGGTGTCCTCTGTTTGCCGGAGAACAGTCACACATGCTGGCGAACCATGGCAGCCGAGCGAGGAAGTGCGTGAGAGGAGGGGTGCTTAGGGAGTTCGCTGCTGCTGAGGGGAGGATAAAGTAAGAGTGGGCTGTGGGCTCTGCAACATGCAGATCACTGGGGACGGGGGAGAGAGGTTTCTGAGCAATGGCAGGGAGGCCACAACCAGACTCTAGTGGGCTTAGGACCAAAGAAGCAGAGGTAGCACGTAAGATAGCTTTTTGAAAAAATACGTTGTGATGAGGGAGAGAAGAGGGACGGTAACTAGAAAGGAATGAGGGTTCAAGGATAAGTTCGAGTGGGTGTGTGCATGTGTGCACATGCACAAGCTCACAGACACATACACACACCATGGTTGTATGCTAATGGGAATGACATATAGAGAAGGAGAAAATGATGATTCAAGAGAGGGAAGTGCAGGGGCAACAATCTCGAAAGATCAGAGGATGGGATCCAGAGCCCAAATAGAGAGGCTGGCCATGGCTAGGAGCAGGGACTCTTCACTGTACAGGTGGAAAGACTTAGACTACAGGTAGGTGCAGCTGCCTTTTAACAAATATTTATAAAACTCCTGTTATATGCTAGGCAATGGCAATATAGCAGAGAGACAAAAATCCTTGTCTTCATGAAACTTTCATTAGAAAGGGGATTGGAAGAGATGGACAGGTAATAACCATTCGAGTAAAATAGATAGTATGTCAGATGAAACAAAGTACCACCAAGAAAAGTAAAATGGCGGCACCTGGGTGGCTCAGTCAGTTAAGTGTCTGCCTTTGGCTCAGGTCATGATCCCGGGGTCCTAGGATGGAGCCCTGCATTAGGCTCTCTGCTCAGCGGGGAGTCTGCTTCTCCACCCCGCCCCCGCTTCCTTCCCTCCCCCCACTTGTGCTCTCTCTTTCTCTCTCTCAAATAAATAAGAAAAAAAAAAAAACAGTAAAGCAGGGCAGTGGGGAAGGAGGATTTGGACAGCCAGGGCTGGTCAGGGTGATGAAGGTGGATTGCAATTCTCAGGTAGTAGGCAATTCTATATAACTCTTATTGAATTTATTTTGTGACTCTCAGACACATTTATTTTTCAAAATCACATTAAATGTGGCCTAATACGCATACGCCAGGGCTTGGGGGAAGTCTACTGTCCACTTTGTTTCATAGGTGCCGCCTTCTGTGAGTACCCCAAGGCTTGCCCAGCCCTGTACCTCTCCTTTAGAGTCCTCATCACAGGTTTTAACCTTGCTTTATTAATGTGATTATATATTTCTTCCCTTCCCTATATATATATATATATTCCAGTCTAGGGAATATATAGACTGGAAATTCCAAGAGGGGAACTGTGTCCTGGACAGTTGCATCCCCAGAACCTAGCACAGTGTTAGCACAACATAGGTCCCATTTGTTCAATGAATGAATGAGTGAATGAATGAAAAGTAAAAAGACCTTTTTCCATACGCTACCTCTTGAAGAATCTTGTTTTATTATTCTGTGATCACTTTTAAGTTCTTACTTCGCACTTGGTATAGCTGATCTGGTAAATGGCCTTTTTCGATAAGGTAAGATACGATTTTATAGCAATGGAATATGTGAAATAGGGTTGTCCTCTAACTTAAGTGATGTTTCTCCACCTAATTTTTTTTTTTTTTTACAGAACCAATGCCAAAGGTGCTCCCCTGAATATAAATAAGGTCTCTAATAGCCTGATTAATTTTGGAAGAAAGCTGATTTCTCCAGCAATGACCGCCCCAGGCAGTGCGGGCGGCCCTGTACCAGCAGGCGGTAGTGGCAGCTCGTCCCCTGCCGTGGTTCCCGCCGTGGTTCCCGCCGTGGTTCCCGCCGTGGTTCCCGCCAGGACCTTAGCAGAGGTCCCCAGGCATCATTTGCAGCAGCAGCAGCAAAGACTGATGAAATCAGAGAGCATGCCCGTGCAGTTGAACAAAGGTGAGGAAAAAAGAGCAACAAATGTGAAGAAAACACCTGCAGTGTAGCCTGGGATTTCCTCACCTGCCTGTGAGGAACCAGCCTCCTAGAAATAGAGATTAATGCAAAACTGAATCGTAAAAGCTCTGTTGTATTACATCCTTTTTAAGGTGGAATATCAGATACTCTAGTGTTCTTAATAGGAACGTGTTAGCAGGTGATTTGTTGAGGTACTTCGTTAACATGTATGTCCTAGCATACTTGCGTTTGAGTCCCGCGGATGCCCACAGAGTATGGCCCAGACTGTCACAACACGGAACTTGCAAGCAGTTGACTGTGATCCTGCTACCGTTGTGTCATGGTGCCTCTGGCCACAAGAGCCAGAACTGGGAAGTTCCAGCAGCATGGGCTTTCCTAGTCAGTAGCTGCTCCCCACGCCGTTGGTGTTGGCGGAAGCGTGCCCCCGGGCTTGCAGCCGCTCATCCAGCTGCTTTACGCCTGAGGAGGATCACCTAGACCCTTCCGGGGGGCGGCAAAGCTCAACGGATCCGCAAGCAGCCGAAGTGAATGAGTCCACACACTAAGATTTAGGGCCGTAGAATGTCGGAGCAGACGAAACGTGGGAGACCACACATCATCCCGAGCTGTCGTCCGATGAGCGGGGGCGCCGCGGGCGCTGCGGAGAGGGGCGTCCTTGCCGCCCGGCCTCACGCAAGCGCATTTTCTGTGTCACGGCCTTTGCGATGCTTCATCCCCCGCGTGAATTTTACTCGAAAGACAGCCCTTCAGGTTTTTACCCAGAACCTTTATGCTCTTCTTTTCCACAATTTACAGAGAGCTATGTATTAAGTACCTCTATTCATAGCAGATTAGAAACAGCTGCATTTATTTTTAGTGGTGGGACTCTGCTTTCTATACTATAGAAGCAGGAAATAGTAACATGATGGCAGAAAACTGACAGAATTCAATCCTAAGACCTCACAAAGTACAGAGTCTGGCCATTTAGTGTCAGGACAAATATCCTGACCCAGGCCTCCTTCACGTCTTAAAGAGATCCCTTGTTGTAGCCATGTTCAGTAACTGGTGTTGAGACTAACCATGGTGCTTTTGGATCAGTATGAAGACCTTAAACCATGTTCCATATACTCTGTGTCAGAAGATTGCATCCAAAATTATTAAAAATTTTAAATTATTGGCATTTCAACTGGTAAAAAAAAATTAAATGGACTTTATTCCCCAATGGCACAAAATAATGAGTACTATTCCATAATGAGTATATGTTTATTCTCCCGTTACATGGTGTTATCTATCATTGCCTATATGAGGTATTAGACTTTATATAGTTAGTATATAAGTTTCTATTAGAATGTTCAGTTTGCCTTACATAAGATTATCTTGTTTAAAACTACATTCTTTTTAATGTAGAGTTATCACACATGATTTAAAGAAAAGAGGACTTCAGATCATTAACACATTGTAAATGTATTTTAATGCCAGGAGACATGCCCACTTTCAGAATGGAAATGAATGTTATTTTATATATTTCTTAATTGTACTGTTTTATTGTTCTAACCAAATATGATTTCAGTATTGCTTTGATAACAAGCCATAGTCAGTAGTAATTCTAACTGATGGCAGGCAAATGAGTCAGAGAATCTCTTAATGCTGTAGCTTAAATTTTCTGAGGAAGCAAGCCAAATGACTGTAGAAGTATAAAGTTGTATCTCTAAGGAAATGTCAAGTATTAATACCACAGTAAGTGAGAAAGGAAGTGCATGAGGATGAAACAATTGATGAAAACGAAGTCCCCAGTTATAAGGAGACAGCAGAGCACTTAAGCAAAGTATTTGGAACATGAGTATCACTAGGGCATTTTGTAACTGATCCCTGTGCTGAGAGAAAGTCTCCTTGTTTGGCAACTCTTCTTTTTATTTCTGGTTCGTTCTTCTCATGTCAATCATGAAAAGCTTGTCTACCTTCATCTTAAAGATAAATATTCCAGCTACTGCCCCTCCCTGCACAAAGGTTTGAAGGAGACAGAGTAAAAGGCAGAGAGAGCAGTTGATGCCAGTAGATGCCAGTATAGGTCGCTGCTCTTCTCTCGTGACTCACCCATGAAGTGAACCGTAAGCACAGTCCTGATGCCTTCTGACCACGTGCTTCTGCACCCTGAGGTGAGAGGTTTTGGACTGCTCCCGGGGGAGCCTCCCAGCTCCAAACAACTATCAAGATGTATTTGTTAACTCTACAAGGAAAAGTACTTCTCCGACATTGGTTCTTTACACTGGTGTTTCCCACAAGTATCCTGCCGTGCTGTGGCAGTGACAAATCTGCACGTGTGTCCCCTGATCCCAGAGATGAGTGAGCACGGTCTGCAGCCTGTCAGGAGGCTTGTGTTGGAATATGGCTTCTACCTGTCTCAGAACAGTCTTCTACTAGTGCCTTTGAGGAGAGAGAACGAATTAGCCCTTTTAGTGTACTCTGCTGGAAAGTTTGAAAGTTGCTTTGAAAAATGGTTGTTTCTAAAAATGAAAATGCTTATAGTCTTCGTAGTTGAGTTAACTCTCGATGATGTGTGCTTATGTAGGGGAACAGTTGTAGGGAAAACCCAAAATTCAGGTATATGTTGCCAGAAATGCAAACTAGTTTGTGTATGTGCTGGGAGCGGGGTCGTGAAAGAAAGAAGAGGGAGCACAAATGTTCCTCCGTAATTTTCTGGTGGTATTTAATATTAAAATGAGTTTTCAGTCTCTAAATATACACTAATAGGTGATCCAAAGGCAGCAGAGAAAAATGGAATTTTTTCCATTTTTGGAAAACTGAATTGAAAATCTCCTTCAAATATATAAAAAAGAGACTCCATTTATCAGTGAACAGAGAGTTAACTATTAGGAAAATTCAGGACCTAATAAACTCTGCTAAAAGCTGCTTATTGCTGTTTGGAGTGTGTACCTATTTATAGATTTTATTTCAGTTACAGGAGATATATATACATATATCAAAATGTATGTACTATTAATTGATGGGAACTATATGATTACAACCCAGTAATTTCCAGATGAGCTGGCTGGGCTGACAGTTACAATTGTAGCAAGTGGTCAAGGCACTGAGGGTATGTTACATCATTCAAAAACTGATTTTTTACTGTTGTATAAAAGCTACAGGAGAAGGAAGTTTGTTAATTCTGCATTATCAAACATGGAAAATACGGTGTCTTTTAAGAAGGCTTGGTTTTTAGCTCATTAACTTCAAAATAGCTTAGGCCTTCAGATGCTGAGAGTCTGATTCTGTTGACAGTGACTGTGCCTAATGTTGAACTTGGTCATCCAGGAAGGAAATCAGAGAACCAAAGTCTTCCTTCTCAATGGGAGTGTACCTCAAGTTCTTCACAGAATTTTCTCTTGTGCTCCTTTTCCTTTCTTTCCTGTACTTTTAAAATGCACTCCTTTTCTCCCCATTTCCTTTGAAGTCGAACACTTATTTTGAGCATTTCCCATAGGTCCAAATTGTGAATGAAATCTTGCCTATAATAAGTATATCAAGTTTAAAGGGTGTGCAGTTCACAGATTTATTTTTACATGTTAACATTTGTAAGTACATGTGGTAACTTAGGAAATCTTTTCAGTACTTACTATGAAATTAGAGCTTGTTTAGGTATTTATCTTATCACTGAAGAAATGGGTTTTTCACATTGAGTTAAAAATAATTTCTCTCTGTTACAGGAGGAAATCAGCTTCAAAAGAATGCCTGCTTCTTAATAAATGCATATAGCTTATTTTGGATTAAGAATTTTTTTTAAAGAAAGAAAATATTATACTACACTACTGTTTCTAGCGTAATGAAATCTCAGCAAAATCTTTTGATTGCTCAAGTTTTCCTCTGCTTTAGACTAGGGGCAATTTGTTGTTTTGTTTTTTTTCTTGAAGGAAAACATGCACAGAAGCTTTTTAGGGAACACTTTTTAAAAATTATTGCCTTTAATATTTTATATTAAGTTTTCTGAGATTGTATTTTGTTTTACTGTACTTTTAGTAATTAGATTGATAAAATGATTAAGTATGAAAAAAAGTAAAGTTGATTTTTTTTTCCTTTTTATGAAATCTAATTATTTTTTCTTATGAAATCCAGGCGATGTAGTTACAGGAAGCGATGCTCAGGTTTCTGTTCCTGTCCAGACTCTAACTGACCTCCAAGGTACAGTTACCATGGCAACGTAGTATATCTCTTTGCCTGCAGTATTATCATTGCCTACTCCAAAATTCCATTTTTCTTTTTGCCCACCCTCCATTCATACTGTTGATCAGTTCACTACCATTGTTCAGCCACGGAGTGGCACTGTTGTTCAGAACAAAAGTCCCCTCTCATGTCATACCTTAGTGATGCCAAATCTGGCTGTGATGTGGGTTTTCTATGAAGTTTGCACCAGCCTCTTTTCTTGCAAAATATGATCACTCTATATTTTGTGGTTATTTTAACACTACGTTTCATTTGGAAGGTCACACTGAGGTGTTCTTTTTGTTGCATACGTGCTTTGTGCCAGTATTTAACAAATCAGTTTTGAGAGTAAATGACTTATATGCTGTTTGGATGCATATTATTATATGTATTAGCCAGAAATACTTACTATATTTTACCTGAAAGGATTATAACTTGACTTTGAAATAATTGTTTAAGTACAGGCTTTGTATTTTATAAAAAGAAAGTACAGGCTTTGTATTATGAATCTTATTAATAGAATCAAAGTCCAGTGTGACACATCTCTGACTAGTAACTGGCAATGATTTAAAATAAAAAGATCACATTTAAATACCCTCTCGTTCAAAATCTAGAAAAAGGTTTTTTTCAGGAATACAAAATAATAGTAATTTACAGTTAGCACCTCCTTTGGGATATTTAGATGTGTAAATATTGAAGTTGTTGCATTAATCTTTTATTATATAATCTTTTAGATAAAATATGCTATGAAGAAGATTTCTGTATTAAGTGGAAGCCTAGACTGACTTTAAGAATCTCCCATTCAGGGACACCTGGGTGGCTCAGTCGTTAAGCATCTGCCTTCGGCTCAGGTCATGATCCCAGGGTCCTGGGATCCAGTTCCGCACCAGGCTCCCTGCTCAGCGGGAAGCCTGCTTCTCCCTCTCCCTCTGCCCCTCCCCCTGCTCAAGCAAATAAAA
>NC_138369.1:73282649-73289598 GCF_054177405.1 Leptonychotes weddellii
CTCCGTCCATTTTTTCCTACAGACCAGAGCCACGGGAACAGTTTGCTTTTTTAATAGCATCCTAAAGAGGGGGGTTATATCATTTTGTTCAGATCGCTTGTGTTATATAGGTAGAATCATCTTACTCCTTTATTCACCAAGTATTTGTTCAGTGCTTACTGTGTGCCAAGCTCTATTCTCACTGGTCTCTTGGCTTTCCCTACGGCTTTACCGGGTTGCTTGGGTACCAGCCCGTGCGTTAGATGACCCAGGCAAGCATACACAGTCAGGAACCAGCTCTTTTTCTGGCTGCCCAGTTCAGAATTCCTCCTGCCTGCCGTGCTCTGACAGAGATTGTATCAGCCTGATAGGGGAGGCTCCAGCTGCTTTATGAGACATGAAGCCCTAATAAAAAGCTTTCCATCTGTGATGATGATTGTGACAACGATGGTAAGAAAATGAGACAATGCCAACCCTGATTTGGAGAAGTCACTTTGTGTTTTCCTCAACACACTTCCTGCAGAGTGTCAAAAAGCAAGGGGAAGTAGAAGTCAACCAAAATAGTTAGTGGTGGCAACAAAAAACTTTCTAACAATCTAGGCTTAATAGGATCGGTAATATTAGTAGTTGGAGAATTTCATCAGAGGCGCCACACCCTTTATACTCTCCTATATCATATTTTAAGAGTAGATACACTTGTAAGGGAAATAAAACTATCATTTAGACTTTCCCAGGTATCCTTTTTCAAAGTAATGGAGTATATTTCAAGAAATGAAGTAACTCAATTCTTTCAGTGATTCTTTGATTATATGTTTTCATGAGATTTTATATTTGTGTCTTTGCCTTTAAACCACAATTGTATGGGCTTTATTTTTTTGAAGAAACGCGCTGACTATATAATGAATTCCCATAATTTAAGTCAAGAAAAATAGTGTTTGCAAAATTATTGGAAAGTTCCATTTTACATCTCTCAGCGCAGGTTATAGTCATAAAATATGTGCCATGGGAGAATTTGTTTGTGAAGACTTAACTCAAAGGGTTTCCTGAAAATTACTTTTGGAAATTGCCCACCTACCCCAGAAACTTTTTTCAAGAGATATTTAGGAACCACAAAGCTTTAAAATATGGGTACACACCACACACACACACACACACACACACACAGACATTACTTCCAAAGAGAATTTAGAATTTCCAACAACAGAAGTATACAAGGATCATCACCTAATGGACCATTAGGAAAGAAATTTAGATTTCTTAAGTTATTGCCATAAGCATTTTTAATATTTATACTTGTGTGTACATATTTATGTTGCAGATATGAATATACATACATACATGCACACATAGATATCATTGTATAACATTTGTCAGGTTGTTTTTTAAAAATAAAAAAGGAAGGAAAAGATCAAAAATCTCCCTGCCCAGATAACCATCACTGACATTTTTTTTTTCCTAAGGGTGGGGAGGGGCAGAGAGGGAGAGAGAGAATCTTAAGCAGTCTCCATGCCCAGCATGGAGCCCACCTCAGGGCTCGATCTCACAACCTGGGATCGTGACCTGGGCTGAAATCAAGAGTCGGAGGCTTAACTGACTGAGCCACCCAGGCGCCCCCACTGATGACATTCTTAAGGTAAAACTAAAACAAAACTAAACCTTAGGCCATCCCAATTAATTAAAGCCATTACATAGAAAAAAATCCCTCTGTTTATTCCTCCCACTTGTTTCTGCCATCCCATTTCCCTAAAGGTAACCATTGTTAAGTTTTTGGTAATTCCTTCTAGGAAAAAAAAAAAAAGATTTTAAATGGAGGAATAACGTGTAAGTCACATGAGCGCGGTAACAGCCCCCATGTCCGGAGTTGACTCTCCTCTGGCCCTTCAAGAACAAAGCACTACCAGAAATGCCCCGGTGCAGATGACAAGCAACAAATTGGTAGAACAACGAAAAGAGAGGTCACATTAACTAGAGTAGAACATAGTGATGATCACACAAAGAGCTCCTACTCACAGGATTGAGAAGAGAAGAGACACTGAGGAACCAAAAGCTATCCTCGTGATTGACCCCATGTTAGCCACTCTGCTTCTTGATGAGAAATGATAGTCGTGAAGCAGGACAAACAGTTCCATTATGTTCTGGATAATCACTTTAAGGAGTCGGAGAAACATATGATATGTAAAACAATTTTGGAGAAGCATCAGCTAGAAAATGCATTGTGGAACACTTACTTCCAGAAGACATTGAATAAACAACGAGAACAAGGGCAGAATTTGCCCTTTACTTTCAAAAGACCTCATTCCGTTTTTCTTTAACTCGAGGTCACATGTACGACAGCCCACCTGGCGCAGCCCTTATTAGGGGCGGAGGGGGGTGCAGCTTTGCCCAGCATGGGCTCCGGAGTTGGGTCTGGGTTTAAATTCTGCCTCCATCACTGCCTGGCCGGATGACTTAGGGAGGTTACATACCCTCTCATCTGGGAAGACAAAAAAAAGAACAGCTGCTTCAGGGTGGGTCGTTGGAAGTTACCCCAGCACCTGCCCCATAGTAAGGACTCAAGAGTGCTACCTGCTCGGGTGGTGGAGATGATGCTGGCACTATTATGTGTTCTGTTCAAATCACTCTGGTTTTCAGAATCAAATTATGAAAGAGCCAGCTCAACACCTCTGTCTTTCCTTTGTTTAATCATTACTTCTGATATCCTATAACCACATGTTTGCATGTGGGCACCTCCAACAGTGCTTAGACTAGACTGTGGTCAGACTAGAGCTGGTCTGTTCCAGGGGCTTCAGGATTCCGTTCACTGTCCTGTGACACCAGGATGTATGTTTTTAATGTGTAAACATCAATCTTCTTGCTGTCTGTCTGCCATTCAAGCCTGTGAGGTGGCAAAATGTCACCAGATCGGGGTCAGATGTATCTCATTTTCTCCTAGGTCATTGAGTAAAGTCAAGGTGATCCCCTTTCTGTGGCCACAGCCCTGGGCTTCCCAGGCCTTTCCCTTTTTGCTCTTCTGAGCTATGCCTCCCCACCAACGATCCCCAGGCTTCCTAGCCTTCTGAACATTTTGCCTTTGGTTGTCCCATGTCCAGCTCCTCTGGCTGGTTTCAAGTTTACAGGGGTTCTGCCTGTCCATGTAGGAATACCCCCCAGTCCCTGTTCTTATTTCCCCTTGAGTTTAGTGAGAGAAAAATCACAAGAATATGATGGCACTCAATAAATATTTTCTCCCTTTCCCCCTTTCCTCCCTCCTAGCCGTTCTGTAGTGGGGGCTCTTCATGAGGCCTGTGAAGCTCATTCAGTCAGCTTGGGCTCTTGACAAAAACCTCCACTGACATGTAACACATGGGACACAAAACTTTCATTGGATGTTTCAGAGAGGAAAAGATTTAATGAAGGAAAGATTTAATATACCTAGACACATCCATACTTAGTCCAAGTAGCACCTTTGTGCACTAGAAAAAGCTACCCCTTCTGTGCAGATGCAGCTCACGGCAGGGCGTGCATCTTCACAAGCAGAACAGCAGAGCAGGTCCCGGATGCCAGCCACCCCACTAGGCAGTCTCCTGTATGGCCTGTGTGATCGTCCTGTGCTCAGAGCTGGTTCACTAAAGTCACTAAAGAGAGGTGCAGCCAATGTAAGACTAGTCCTAACAGGAGAGAGGACTAGCAAGTCTGCAACCCACGGTACCGCATATTAAACTCCCTGCTCTAGATCTGGGAGTCACCGCTGTGCTAGTGATGGTTCCTATCTCCTGACTACTTAGCATACTCTCTGATACGCTCAGCCACACTGAGCCTTTTATGCACGTTACCCACTTGGGGTACAAAGCATGTATGAGGTAGAGGTCTCACCTATAGATGAGAACCATGGCTTAGGGAGGGTCAGGGAATTGTTCAAGGCCCCACAACTAGATATCCACTGGGCTTAGACTCAAGCCTAGGTGTATCAGACCCCACAGGTACTGGTTTGAGGAATTCTGCCTTGGAAACAGCCTTAGCTTAAGCCCTTATAATCTCTTGTGTGGGCAGGTACAGGGATGCCTTACTCAACCAAGCTCCTGTAGTCCTCCTGCTACTTTCCTCCTTAAAATCTGTAGTAACTCCCATCATCTACTGACAAGATAAGGGCCAGACCCCTTAGCATGAGAACAAAGGGCTTCTCTTGATCTAACTGGCCCTATTTAGATCCTCACCTTCCCTTTTTCCTCCCTCCCCCTAGGGCTGGGTGACCAAGAGGGAAAATAAACTCACATTTAGGGTACCAGCAACTTCTAGAAAGAGTTTGATTCTCTCCCAGTGAAATAATCATTACCTGCAAGAGAAGCACTCTGGGATGCTGGTATTGGTGTCATTTTCAATTACATATGGATGGCAGGAAGCGCCAAGGGATTTAGTGAGGCTCTGCTGGAGCTAGATGCTCCCAGTAGTGTTTACCGGTTGCCTCGATAAGTACCGCGTTCTCTGCCGAGAATGACCCTTCCTGAGCCGCCTCCACCAACACCTCCGGCACCGCCTGCTCTTCAGGCTCTAGGATGGGGCGCGTACCCATTGCCTGAGACGGGATCAGATGCTCCTTTTGTGCTTCCAGAGTACTGTCATTTACACTTCGGTGTTCGCTTTTATCCCCTGAGATTGCAGGTTAGTCAGTGTGCATGCCAGTCTGTGTTTCCCTTGTACTGCTATTTTTAGGAGCTTTTTAAGAGCTCCTGTTGTGGTCATCCCTCATCCTTAGCGCTGGACAGCGTATCTGTGGGGATTCCATAAGCTCCATCTGCATGGGCCTTGTTCCCTGGTGTTTGGTTATGAGTGAAAGAATATGTGCATGCCTGAGGTGGCCTAAGAATTTGGTCTTTACTTAGTATATTTAAAAATGCCTACAGTCGAAAATAATTCTAAATAATTGTCATGAGTCAGGATTTCTGAGAAATAAACTGTGAGACAAAGATTTATGGGTAGGAAGCTGTTGGAGGGGGCGGTGCGTGCCAACAAGGTGAGCATCTAGGGAGTGAAAGGAGCAGCGTGAGCGGAGGGAGGAGTTGAGCTGCTTTGCAGTTGCTGCTGGAACTTCTGGGGCTGGGCTGGCCCTTCGGAGTCATCCGCCTTGAGGCAAGAAGGCCAGCCTTTATCCTCTGCCCCCATCCAGGCACTAGATTGGAGGTAATCCCTGGGGAAGGACAGGATCGTAGACAGAGCAGCTGTCTTCAGCTGAGGGCTGTTTCCAGAGAGGACCTCCTAAGAACCATCATCAGCCAGCACGCCTGGTGGCTGGGAGAATAAATGGCTTAGTCCTGAAGGGGGGACTTGAGCAGGGCACCACAGCAATATATTGAAGAGTGCCCCTCTGAGAATAGGCTTTCAGATTTAATGCAACAAAAGAAATGATTAATGTTGTTCCTATCAGTTAAAAACTTTAAAAGGTTTAAAGAGAAGTTCAGAACCGCTGGACAGCTTCGGGGCTCCAAGCTTGTTGAGTGAGAATACTGACTGCTCCCCTTGGGAGCTGTCCGGGGGAGGCCCAGCTCATGCAGTGTCTCGTCCATTTGCCCAGTGTGCCATACCAGTGTTGTCCCCTTCTATGTGTACAAGGCATGGAAAGGGCAGGGAAGTCTGAGAGCCCTTTCTTCTGTCTCAAGGCATGCCCAGGCTTTTCCCTCCTGGTGCCTAGGCTTTTCCCTCAGATCTCCAGGTGAAAGACTCCATCATCCCCTTTGGGACGTGTTCTGGTGACTCCATTTTCTTAAGGTCTAAATGTTTGTGTTCCCAAAGAGAACAAAAATGTTAGTAAGCTAGTTCTGTAATTGAGGGAAAAAAATGTATTTGGTGCAGGGGTTTTCTGTGAGATATAGGCCAATCAGTACCTTATCAATACTACCACTAATTTGGGACTTGATAATTCAGAGGTACATTCTAATGGGAGCTGACCTTAGTGTTCTCTCTGAAAAGGTCATTTGCTAAGCAGAAGAACAGATGGTGGGGGTCACAGATGCACCCACTCTGATGTAAGACCCGGTCTAGAGAGAGGCCCTATGAGCCAGCACCTTGTCCCATTTTTCAGATGCTTCTCCCATAGCTGGGGGGAGCCATATATCTGTTCCACAGTTAGTGAAAAGGAAAGACGCTCTTTCAAAAAACTGCTAAAGGATTTAGATTTTTTAATGTTAATACTGTATGGTATAATAATTTCTGGCTTCTGTCGCTAAGGATGATTCCTTTAGTGAGGGAATATCTGGTTATCTAACCTGTGATTTCTAAAATGTAGAACTTTGAGTTTTTTTATATGTGTGCAACACTCAGACTATTGTAGCATAAATTACATGTGGAAAAGGATAGCGTCACTTCGTGTCTTAAAAACCTGGCATCTCTCCTGATACATAAAAGTGTGTGCATTTTAATAACCCACAGTGTCCTTAGGTTGACAGTGTGAACAAAGAAGTATAATAATCGATCCTTTATTAAAGACCGTGAATAAAGTAGCTTAGTGAAGAAGTCTAGTGTTTCATTATTGCCTCTTAATTTTTCCTATAGGACAAAGTTCCAAAACCATCAGTTCATCCCCAAGCACTGAAAGTTTGCCTGGAGGAAGAGAATTCACTGGCTCCCCACCTTCATCTGCTACTAAAAAGGATTCCTTTTTTAGCAACATCTCCCGTTCCCGCTCACACAGCAAAACTATGGGCAGAAAAGAATCTGTAAGTATTTAAGGACACTTTTCCTTTTATCCTTCATCTTTCTCTAGAGTACTGCATTTGTTAAAAGGCCTTCAGTACTGAGTTTTATAAAGCTCTTAACATGTCTACAAACTAAAACAAATAATTTCATCAAAATTTTTTACTTTTATTATTTAACGTAGTAATATTTTAAGGCCACAGTCTGCATCGCACTGGGAGAAAAAAAAGCAGCATCAGTTTAAAGTAAATTGAATCCCAAATCTCCGTCCTTTCTTCCTCTGCAAATGCTTTTTTTTTTTTTT
>NC_138369.1:73290098-73344422 GCF_054177405.1 Leptonychotes weddellii
TTTTTTTTTTTTTTTTTAAGATTTTATTTATTTATTTGAGAGAGGGAGAAGCAGACTCTGCACCGAACAGAGAGCCTGATGTGGGGCTCAATCCCGTGACCTTGAGATCATGACCTGAGCTGAAGGCAGATGCTTAACCGGCTGAGCCACCCAGGCGCCCCTGGGTGACCTTCTTGAGAGGAGGGCCCTCTTGGGGTGGAGGTGTGAATGGAATGAACATGAGGAATGAACATGGAGTACCAACACTCTCCCTACAGAGTCAGAGTTCCGTTAGCCCTACTGAGTGCTGCCATGATCTGTCAACTAAAGCTTCTCTGCAGTTACCCTTGTAGAAAAATACATCAATTTGATTGTCATGATGTATTCATCTTCAAATGAACAGTCATCTTCAGAACAGTCATTTCTGTTATAGACAATTTATGTGTTCCCCCCAAATTACCATGCTGTGCAAAATCATGCATTCAAAACTACTGGACTCATGCGGAAATGGGATTGGGGAACAGCACTCAAAAACTTCATTAGTAATAAGTAAAAAGAGGTAGGAACCTGGTTAAAGTGGTAGCATGGTTTTACACATGTTAAATGATGAACAAAATAGATAAATACTTTAATAAATACAATTCTGAAGCTTGGTTGGAGAAGTGGACCTCAGAAAGATGGCAGCTTTGTGAGTTACCATGAAGTAGTGGAAGGAGGACTATGTGGAATCTGATGGATTTGGGATATGGGCATAACCCATTACACACACTGTAACTGAGGTGGCTGGCAGATTTCTGAGGTGTGTGCATGATACACATATTGTGTATTCCTGCATGTCCGGGTTCAGCTACATGCAGTTTCCAGCATTCATCCGGTATTTCGTGTGGATGTATTTGTGCATAAGCAAACATGAAATTCACATTATGCTCCGTTGTTCCCTAATCCATCAATCTCATTGGGACAGATTCACATTTTCAAAACGAGCATTATCACAGAATTGATTCTACTCTGGGTTTAACATGCATCTTCTTAATGTCATAGGTTAGGGGAATGTGGATATAGAAAGATTATACTTTATTAATTTTTTGTTCTCAGTTCAGTAATTAACAGTACCATGTGAATTAGAAATTTTAGAGTAAGTCCATTTTATTAATGGTCACATACATCTCAAGTATTTTGTAACACTAGCTTGCTCCCCATGAATGTCTTCCTCAGTGTCTGATTCCCCACCAGAATTCTATAGGGGTTACTACTCCCTGGGATAAATCCTGTGATTATAAGGCAGTCTACAGGGCCCTTGATGACCTCACCCTGTTCAACCTGATCATCAACCCTCCCCTCTGGTCCTTCTTATCCTTTCGGGAATGCACAACTATTCCAGTTCCCTCACACCAACCATGCTGTCTCGTACCTCTGCGTTGTTCTGCTCTGCTGTCTCTTCTGACCAAAATTAAGTTCCTTGTGTCCCATGGAGCCTTCCTTCCCACCCTCTGGAAGCTTTAAGCACTTTTAGTAGATAGCTATGGCCCAACTTAGGCTGCAGATTCCAGAGCCCCTCCCCAAACCTACAGAAGCAGCATCTTGAGATGGGGGACAGGGGTGTCCTAGGTTATCTGCAAATGCTTCCTTTGCTTTGACTGTCAGAGAACTACCAGTATTCAGTTACAAGACTCTTGTCTCTATCACAGATTTTGTGTCTGGCACTCAGTAAGTGTTTATGAATGATTCTTGTTGGGGAATTTGCATGCTTTGCAAGAATTCAGATGTATTAGGTTTTACTCTTACCTTTCCTAGGGCCTAAAAAGTCACCTCGTTTCCCAGTGACATTCAGCAACCACATAAAAAAAGTAATAGCAATTGTTGGTATATAGTGAGAAATGGGGTTTTTATAAATTAGCTTAAGGGGTAAATTAACAAAAGTGTGATAGGCATGTGAAATAAGCTAGGTAATTTAGAAAATTATTTCCTTCTTTTTCTCTTTTTTTTTTTTATTTCCAACATCTCAGAATCCGTAGTGTTTGTGTTAATCAAAGCTGTTCCAATGCTTGGTTTACTCTTAACAATTGTAACAAAGTATTTCTTAAACCAAGCTTGATCCTTAGCTTGGATTTGTGATAGGGTGCCCTTTTTTGCTTGTCCCCAATGGGACATGATGGGAGTCAGCCCAGGGGATGGTGGTACAAGGGTGCACATTTCATCCTCACACGGGTCAATTAGCTTTGCTGTAAGAAAAACAACCTTGGCAAAGGCCCTTATATCCGGGTCAGCCATTGTGCAGACGCCTACTTTTTGGTGCCAGGAACAGCAAGGGAAAGCACGCAGATGGTTCTACCCAGCCGGTAATAGTATGAGAAACTCAGCTGGAGGCCCCGGTGCTGGCTGGGTGGTTTCATCAGTTGGTCTGATCACGTGTAAGCAGAGAGGGAAAAACCCTTGTTAAATAAAGTAACATCTGTGCTAATTGGCATGGTGGAGGAAAGAGCTATTCTGGTTTACAAAAGATTGGTCAGGTTGCCTAATTATAAAAATACAACATGAGATGATAGAGCCTAAAAATCCAAAAGATGGGGACATTTCTCCACAGATGCCATTTAATTAGAGCACCAAACACAGTCCCTTCTAGAAGAGACCTTTTTTCCCCCAGTTAAAATGTTCAATAGATAAGCAATTGTCTTAATAACTATGCTTAACATCTTTATACCTTTTGAATTTTTAAAGGCTAGGAAGTTCCTGAGACATACCATATGTCTATAATTATTTATTTAAGGGAGGAGTTATAGGATTTTTGTAAATAATAAGGTTTGTAACTATGCAAGTAAGGTTTTGTTCTTCCTCTGGTGTGAGGTTGTCCTGGTTAAAAATTTTAATTTCCAGTATAATTATTTCAGGATTATAAATTTATTCAGTTTACTTAGAATTTGTAGTACATGATCCTATCTTCTGGCACCATTCTTTTCTGTTTATTGTTTTTTTGTAAACAACTTTTAGAAAGGCACAGTTAGATTAAAATAGCTCACAATGTTGAAATGGCAATAGGCACAAAAGCACATTTCTAAAAGCTAAACATATTTAATAATATTACTTATTATGATTATTGTAAAAAATACATTCAGAAGATCCGGGGTGAATTTAAATACCATGGATTATGGACATGTCTTACTTTATCCTTCTTTTTATTGCATTTATGTTTGAAAAGCATCTTTTCTCTGAAATTTATACACAGCCTCTGTTTATCAAAAGTTACAGAAGAGAGCATTCATAATAACAAAATTAATTTATATTTGGTTTTAAAAATAAGTGCTTATGTTTACAGTAGGATAAATTGATACCTAATAGTCTTAAGAATTAGCTCTAAACAGAAGAATGAAGCCACTCTGTACAGAACTGACCGAGGGAGATTAGAAAGCTGTGTTGGAAACCTGTCTGCCACCCTGCCTCTCTTCTCCCTGCATCCCACTCCATGTTGAGCAGAGGTCTTTTGGACTGTTACCAAATATGCATCTAACCATGCTGCCATCTGTTAAAACTGCCTTAGAGCAGGGAAATAGTGAAGTGTTTCACAACCTTTCCTAGAGGGATTGGAAACTGTATTCAGAGGTAGAAGGGCATGAGATGGGTCATCTACATCCTTGCCATTCAAAGTGTGGTCGGTGGACCAGCTGCATAGTCATCCCCTGGGAGCTTGGGTTAGACATACCAGAGCTTGGGCCCCACCCCAGACCTCCAAAATTAGACTGCATTTAACAACATACTCCAGGTGATTTGTGTGTATATTAAAGATTGAAAAGAATTAGTCTAGGAGTCACTGAGTACCAAATCCGAAATGAAATTTGCTCTAGATAAATCCAGCTTCAAATATATCCTAGGATGAACATGTTCTCCTGTGGATGATCGCA
Organism: Leptonychotes weddellii; assembly: GCF_054177405.1. NCBI lineage: Eukaryota > Metazoa > Chordata > Mammalia > Carnivora > Phocidae > Leptonychotes > Leptonychotes weddellii. Next base: position 73,293,974 of record NC_138369.1, read on the forward strand.
AAATGCTGTGAAGGTCGTAGAACACTTTCCATGCGTTTCCTCTATTTTCAGCATTTTACATATATTAACTCCTTTAATTCTCGAAGACTCTATGAGGTCGGTGCTCTCATTACCTCCGATTTTATAGACGAGAGAGCTGAGGATAGAGAGAATGTGGTTAACTCCATGTACCAAAAAAAAAAGGTACTAGTCATAACTGGACAATAAGTCATTTCTACCTCATCAGGTAGAGCCAAAAGAACAAAATTGGGTAAGGAATTAAGATTTTTTTTACCCCCTCAATAAAAATTATGAGAGGCACCTGAATAAAGAAAATTTATTTCTCTTAATTTTGTGAGCCTCACATGTTCTATTTTTAAAATATCATTTATAATCCATGTCCCATATGTCCCACCCACAGCAAGCACGTGATCTGAATTAATTATTTTAACCTGCCAAAACCTGACTTCAAAAGGATATTTGGAACACTTTCACATGTAAAGCAATGAAGTTAATATGGATTTAATGTGTAATTGGTCAACTCTAGGGATATGCTAAAAGTCACATTGCAGTTTGGGAGAGGAAAGATTTGCCTGGAAAAATAAACGTTTCTCCCTGTATTTCAGCTGGTGGCCCTGCCCTCTATCTCTCCTTGGGCTGCTGCAGGGAGGATGTCTATTTCCTAGGACCGGCTGAGGCAGCATGATCATGCCTCACCTGGTTACTCTGATTTTAAGGCAAGCGGTTTTTAATTTTATTAATTGTAAGGAGGCAGTGTTCTCCTTTTTACTGTGGTAAAATAGACATAACGTAAAATTTACCACCTCAACCATTTTTAAGTGTACATTTCAGTGTATTAAATTCTTTCATAATGTTGTGCACTGATTCCATAAACTCTTTTCAGCAAAACTGAAATTCAGTACCCATGAAACAGTAACCTTCCATCCCGCCTGACCTTGCCCCTTGCAACCGCCATTCTACTTAATGTCTTCATAATTTGACTCCAAGTACCTTGCATTAATGGAATCATACAGTATTTGTATTTTTGTGACTGGCTTATGTCACTTAGCACAATGTCCACAAAATTCCTCCATGTCGTAACATGTATCAGAATTTCCTCCCTTTTTAAGGCACAATAATATTCTATTATGTGTATATACCACATTTTTTTAATCCATCAGTCAGTGGACACCTTTTTTGCTTCCACATTTTAGCTATTATGAATAATGCTGCTGTGAACATGAGTGTAAAAGTATCTCTTTGAGACTCTGCTTTCAGTTATTTGGGGTATATACCCAGAATTGCTGGATCATTTGGTAATTCTACTTTTAATTTTTTGAGGAATGTCCATGCTGTTTTTCACAACAGCTCTACCATTTTACATTCCCACCAGCAGTGCACAAGGGTTCCAGTTTCTCCACATCTTCCCCAACATTTGTTATTTTCTGGTGTTTGGATAGTAGCCATTCTAATGGGTGTGACATGGTGTCTCATTATAGTTTTGGCTTGTATTTCCCTAATGATTAGGGATGTTGTGAATCTTTCCCTGTGTTTATTGGCCATTTGTATATCTTCTTGGGAGAAATATCTATTCAAGTCCTTCACCTGTTTTTTAACCAGGTTGTTGTTTTGTTATTGACTTTTAGGATTCTCTGTATAAGCTGGATATTAATTCCTAATCAGATGTAGGATTTGCAAATATTTTCTCCCATTCTGGGGGTTGCCTTTTTACTCTGTTGACTGTGTCTTTAAATGCACATTTTTACTTTTTTTTTTTTCATGAAATCCAGTTTGTCTATTTTTTCTCTCGTTGCCTATGCCTTTGGTGTCATATCTAAGAAATCATTGCCAAATCCAATGTCCCATGTTTTCATCTAAGAATTTTGTAGTTTTAGATCTTACCTTAAGTCTTTGATCCATTTGGGTTCATTTTTGTGCGTTATGTTAAATAAGGGTCCAACTTCATTTTTCCTGTAAATAGATACTCAGTTTTCCCAGCACCATTCATTGAAAATACTGTCCCTCCCCTATTTAATGGTCTTGGCACCCTTGCAAAAATTGACCATATATGCAAGAGTTTATTTCAGAGTTCTCTATTCTAATCCATTGGTTAGATACCTGTCTTTATGCCAGGACCTCACTGTTTTAATTATGGTAACTTTGTAGTAAGTTTTGAAAGTTTTGAAATCAAAGTATGAGTTTTCCAGTCTTCCTTTTTTTCCAGTTAGTTAACCTATAGTGTAATATTAGTTTCAGGTGTACAGTTTAGTGATTTAACACTTCCATGCAACACCTGGTGCTCATCACAAGTGTTCTTCTTAATCCCCATCACCTGTTTAACCCATACCCCCACCGACCTCCCCTCTGGTAACCATCAGTGTGTTATCTATAGTTAAGAGTCTGTTTCTTGGTTTGCCTCTCTCTCTCTACGCCCATTTGTTTTGTTTCATAAATTATACATAAGAGTGAAATCATATGGTATTTGTCTTTCTCTGAGAGACTTCTTTCATCACGATTGTTTTGGCTACTCAGGATACCTTCAGATTCCATATGAATTTTAGGATGGGTTTTTCTATTTCCACAAAAAAATGTTAATGGAATTTTAGTAGGGATTGCACTGAATCTGTAGATCGCTTTGGATAGTATTGACATTTTAACAATATTAGGTCTTCCAATCCATGAACATAAAATGTGTTTACATTTATTTATGTCTTCTTTAATCTCGATGATGTTTTGAAGCTGTCATTGTACAAGTCTTTCACCTCCTTAGTTAAGTCAATTCCTTAAGTATTTTTTTTAATGCTATTGTGAATGGAATTGTTTTTGTAATTCTTTTTCAAATTGTTCATGGTTAGTGTGTAAATATTGCAAACTCATTTTTCTTGTTGACTTTGTATCCTACTACTTTGCTGAACTCATTTATTTGTTCCAACATTTTTTTGTGGGGCTTTGTGTGTGTATGTGTGTGAAATGTTTAGGCTTTTCTACAGACAAGATCATATCATCTGCACATAGACAATTTTATTTCTACCTTCAATTGTGAGTGTTTTTTATGTCTCTTTCTTAATTTCATAATTGCTCTGGGTGATACTTCCGGCATTATATTGCATAGAAGTTGTGAAAGTGACATCTTTGCTTTTTTTGTCCCTGATCTTAAAGGAAAAGCTTTCAGTTTTTCATCATTGAGTGTGATGTTCTGTGGTTTTTCCATATATGCTTTTATTATGTTGAGGGAGTTCCTTCTATTGATAGGGTTTTTTTAGTGTTTTTCTTTTATCATAAAACGGTGTTGAATTTTTGTTAAATGTTTTTACTGAGCATTTGAAATGATCATATTTTTTCCTCATTTTGTTAATGTGGTTTATTACATTGAGCAGTTTTCATATTTGAATCATCTTTGCATTCCAGGAATAAATCTCAGCTGGTCAAGTACATAATCCTTTCAATATGCTGTTGAATTTGTTTTGGCTGTTAATATGCTGTTGAATTTGGTTTGGTTTTTTACATCAGTGTTCATAAGAGTTAATTCGTCTGTAGTTTTCTTATAATGTCTTTGACTTTGGTATCAGGATAATACTGGCCTCAGAGAATGAGTTGGGAAATGTTCTCTCATCTGCAATTTTTGGAAAAGTTTGAAAAGAGGTAATTATTTATTCCTCTCTAAAAGTTTGCTAGAATTCACCAGTGAAATAGTCAGGTCCAGAGCTTTTCTTTGTTGGCAGTATTTAAATTACTGATTCAATCTCTTTATTAGTTATAGATTTATTCACATTTTTTATGTGAGTTAGTCTCAGTAGATTTTGTGTCTCTAGGACTTTGTTCATTTCCTCTAGCTTATCCAATCTGTTGGCATATAGATGTTCATAGGTACTCTCTGTCCTTTTTATTTATGTAGAATTAGTACAAATGTTCCCACTTTCATTTCTGGTTTTACTAATTTAAGTCTTCTTTCTTTTTTTCTTAGTCCATTTAGCTAAAGGTTTGTCAATTTTGTTGATCTTTTTGCAGAACCAACTTTTGGTTTCATTGATTTTCTCTAGTATTTTCTATTCTCTATTTTGTTTATCTCTGCTGTAATCTTTATTCTTTGCTTCCTCCTGCTAGCTCTGGGTTTAATTTGTTTCTTAAGTTGTATAATTAGGTTGTTGATTTGAAATCTTTCTTATTTTTGTAATATGAGCATTTATAGCTGTAAATTTCTACCTTTAACACTGCTTTTGCTGAATCCCATAAGATTTGTTGTGTTGGGGTTTTGTTTTCATTTATCTCTAAATATTCTCTAATTTCTCTTGTAATTTCTTCTTGGATCCACTGATTGTTTTAAAGTTTGTTCTTTAATTTCTACATATTTATGAATTTTCCAGTTTTAATTCTATAGGTGATTTTTAACTTTATCTCAGTGTAGTTAAAGAAGATACTTTATATGATACCTGTCTTTTAAATTTATAGAGATTTAATTTGTGGCCTAACATATGGTCTATTCTATAAAAGATCTGTAAACATATGAGAAGAATATGTATGCTGTTGTTATTGGATAGGGTGTTTGTATATGTCTGTTACATCTAGATGGTTTGTTGCATTGTTTAAATACTCTATTTCCTTACTTATCTTTTGTCTGGTTTTTCTATTCATTGTTGAGAGTGGAGTATTGAAGTCTCCAACTATTATTGTAGGAATGTCTTTCTCCCTTCAGTTCTGTCAGTTTTTGCCTCATAATATATGTTTTGTTAAGTGTGTAAGTGTTTATAATTATTTTATCTTCTTGCTGTATTGAACCTTTAATTCATATATAATGTTCTCAGTGTGGGTATCTTTCAGTTCATCTTAATTGGATCTGTTAACCTTCTTGCATGTTTATATGCATGTCTTTCATCAAATACAGGACATTATCAGCCTCTCTATCCCTTTCTCTTTTTGGGGGACTCCCACAATGTGCGTATTGGTCCATTTGATGATGTCCCAAAAGTCCCTTAGCTCTGTTCACTTTACTTCAATCTTTTCTTTCCGTTCTTCAGATTCAGTAATTTCCCTTTTTCTATCTTCAAGTTTGCTGATTCTTTTTTCTGCCTGCCCAAATCTGCCTTTGAATCACTCTAGTGAATTTTTCGTTTCAGTTACTTTTCAGCTCCAGGATTTCTTCCTTGGTTTCTTTTAGGTTTTTAATCTCTTTACTGATGTTTCTATTTTTATCATCCATCATTTTCTTGATGTTCTCCACATCTTCCTTTAGTTTTTTGGGCATCTTTAAGGTGGCCGTTTTAAAGTCTTTTTCTTTTTTAAAGATTTTATTTATTTATTTATTTGAGAGAGAGAGAGAGAAACAGCATGACAGGGGATAGGGTCAGAGGGAGAAGCAGGCTGCCCGCTGAGCCGGGAGCCCGATGTGGGACTCGATCCCAGGACTCCAGGATCATGACCTGAGCCGAAGGCAGTTGCTTAACCAACTGAGCCACCCAGGCACCCTTAAAGTCTTTTTCTAGCAGATCTGCTATCAGGTCTTTTTCAGGGACAATTTCTGTTGAATTATGTTTTTCCTTTGAATGGGTCACACTTTCCTGTTTCTTTGTGTGCCTTGTGATTTTTTTTTTAAAAAAACATTTTGAAAACAACATTTTAATCTAATAATGTGGTAACTCTGGAAATCATACTCTCCTCCTTTGCCAGGGTTTACTGTTTTTTGTTATTGGGGGTTTTTGTTATTGGGGTTTTTTGTTTGTTTGTTTGTTTGTTTGTAGGCTGTCTCTGTACCAGTGATCAGCCTGAGGCATAAATTTATGGTGTTCTCAGGTCTTTTCTGAACCTGTGCCTTTCCCTGGGCATATGCAGTCACGTTCTTCCCTCGTATATGTAGTAGCTTTTGAATGTTCTAGTCTTTAATTGTTGACTTCCCAAAGGGGAAAAAGAGAAAAATGAAGTAGGAGATAAAATGCAGGCTCTTTAAATCCACTGGAAGTTGGCAGGGTGCGGGGGGGAGGGGGTACAACAATAGTGACCACTTTCTTCTTTGTCTCCAACTCTGATCAGAATTAGCAATCAGTGATCAGAGTACAAATCCCTGATGTTTGGAGAACAGGGTTCTCTTTGCCCATCCTGGCTCTCACAAGTTGCATGCAAGCTGCTCTGGGAACAAATACAAAGCTGCTTGCTACAGGGCTAGGGATGGGGGATGGGGAGCTGCTATTCTGCTAAGAGCTGAAATGGACCAAAATTAACCTCGGTTTACCCTCAAGGCTTCCCCTGGAAGTAGTCAGCCTTCAGTGGACTTCAGCTTTCTAAAATAGTTACATGACACAGATTCTGCCAGTGTAATTGTTTTCTAGGTGGGGAGACAGATTCCTGGTGCTTCCTAGTCTACCATATAACCAAGAGGCAGTATTCTTCAGTGTAGTGGTTTTTAATAGTATGAAGTCATATAAAATAATGTCGAGTTTAGGGTTTAGTGCCTTTTTTCCTAGACTACAATAGGAAGGACGGAACATCACCATTATAGCACGATGTGAGTGGAGGGAGAGGTCTCAGTGATTGTTATAGAAAACCCATCCTGCGAGGATATCTCTGGTGTCTGCAGGCAGTGTGCGTCTCAGTGGTGGGACATAACACTGCTTCAGCAGCTGAGAAACAAGGAAGTCTTCTAGTGTAAATTTTGCTACTGGCGAACTACCTAGCCATGTTAAAGTTTATTTGTAAAATGAAGGGGTCAAAGTAAATTATCTTTAAAGGCAAGTTCAGCACTGCAATATCATTTGTTACCTTAAAATGTAACACCTTAAGCTTTGAATTTCAGTTTGAAATTTCCATTCATATTTAACATTTTTTTTTTACATCCTGTCTGAAAGCAGGAACTATTTTATTTACTGGGGAATTCGCTTACCATCTTTACTCTTTTAAGTATCTGTAAGAATCTCACTCTTTCTAGGCAGTCCATAAAGAACAACATACAACCACTGATGTTCCTACTTCAGATGCGTAGAAGGAAGCCCTTTGCCCTGAAAGTATACTCAGGGTTTGCACACTGGACAAAATATTATAGTTATTTACTTTTTTACAAGTTATTTCATGTAAGTTATTCTTACTGTTTAGTGTTGTTTAGAGTACAGGTTTGTTTAGACTGTAGTGTTGTTTAGAGTTTGATTTGGAATAAACTTTGGTGATTTAAAAATATTAACAGCTTTTTCTCCTTGGTAATCACTTTTTACTTTTTTTTTTTCCTCTGTTTTCCTCTCTGTTATTTGAATAAGAACTTAATTTTATTATTACAAAAATATGATCTGATTTCATTGTAGAAAATCCAGAAAAAAATAAGCAAAAAGAAAAGGGAAAAATTATGTATAATCCCACCATTTGGAGAATAACTAATATAAACACTTTGGTGAATATCTTTCCTTTTTTTTTTTTTTTTTCCAGAAACAATCATTCTTTTCCTACTACTTTGTAACTTGTTTTCCCTAATATGATGTTATTGTTAAATGCTCTCCTATGAGAACATTTCAGAAAGTCACATAATATTCTGTTCATGAATGTACCACCGTTTACCTAAGTCACCTGTCATTAGACATTTAGGACTTGTGTGGAGTACGTGTGTATGCATGCTGTCACTGAATGTACAATGAGTATCCTGGGAGTTATGTTTTTGCCTGTATCCAAAATTCTCGGAGTAACTTCCTGGAGTTATATAAATAATCTAGAGACAATAAGATGAACATTTGAGTGTTTGCCATGTACCAAACACCATGCAGAGCACTTCATATGGAAAATCTAATGTAATTCATCCTCCAATAATCATCTGACATAGGAATTAGCAGTATCCCAGTTTTAGAGACAGGAAACGGAGGGTCAGAGAACTTGGCTCTCCGGTCAGGGTCACAGAGATGGCACACGCAAGCACAATGTATACTGACCCCAAGGCTTGTGATCAGATTCCAGCATGCTCCAGCATGGCAGTGCGGCTTTACACACCCAGACCACTTATTTTTATACTCCTCACAAGTCATTTTTGTGCTCTTCTTTTCGTTTTGTTCTGGTGGTGTCTTCCTCTGCTGATACCATATGCTCTGGCTTGGATTTCATCCACACCGTGTGTGTATTTTGCCCTTGTGTACGCCACAGCTTCCTCAGAACATCCGTAGCCTTCCCACTTTTCTCCTTGAGACTTTCCGTTTCCTTCACTTCCCACTTCTTGTTCACCCATCTGCTCAAGAGAGACTGGGCGTCTTTCCTGTCTTCTGGTTGCTATATATAGCCTGTTCCTGCCGCCTGCAGTTGGTGTCGGTTCTCTTGCTATCTGAGGGCACCCCAGGGAAGCTAAGCAGAACTCCACACCGGGGCTCTAACTGCCCCACTTTTCTCCCAAACCAAGGACTCTGGGGGTTTGAATCCATCCATGGACAGAGGCACTGCTGCAGCCTGCTATAATTATCGTGAGCATGGTGCGTGTGAGGGGCGTGGCCACAGCCGTCTGCATGTCAGACCGCAGCCCTTAAAACATCATTATCTGAAGGAAAAATGTATAGAGATGAACCGGAAGGGAGGGGAGCTTTTCTGCTGACCCTCAGCTCCTGCTATTCTCCACTCTCTGGCTCCACTCAATGGCTGCGTTCTTTGCCCGGGGCCCACACTTTTGGTTCTGCTCTTTGTTTACCGGGTCCCTGCCTCCTAAAACACCTTTATGCATCCTTTTTTCTGAGCCAATTCCCCCTTCTTCTTGAAGACCCACCAAATTGCTGCCTTTTCCAGAAAACCTGCTTTCCTTTCCACCTCTTGAATTGGAAGTCATCTGCTCCCCCTAGAACTGTGAAGCCTCATCCTTCATATCCTCTACAGAACTCGCCTTACTCCTCTCTTACCTCCCTTTAAACTTGTAGAGATCTGAATCCATGTCTCATTCATCATTGTATTTCCCACAGGATCTAGGAGTACACATGACTGTACTGCTGAATGTATTAATGAATAAGTGAATAAATAATAAACTACAAAAGCTTGTTCTATTAACCAAGAAATAACAGGCAGACATTGAATCATTTTATAAAATTGATATATAAAATCCATATACAATTAACCAATTTATACAGTTGATAATATTTGAGTAGAGGTGTAATGATATGTCAGCTATTTGGGGGGGTGGAGGATGGGGGGGTAAAACAATACTGTCTAAAAAGCAAATTAAAAAAAAATGTCTTCAGATACAGTCAAAACAACAACAAAAATAGAAAACATCTGATCATACCTCAATGCTTTCGGAGGAAAACAATTAGTAAGCAATTTGGGGTTAGGACCTAACAATGTAATTGGTGAGTCTCTCTTAAAGGAAACTGAGATGTGAGGTTATTCACTGGAAGAACCATAGTAATTAAGCCTAAGAAAGAATGTGTACCCAGTGAAGAAATGGGAGAGTGGACCAAGTGACTTGGGTCCTCAGTTAGCTGCCTAAACCTTGGCACACACTTCCAGAAAATGTGGCTTACAGAGGAGGAGACAACGTTCCGTGCAGGAAATAATGAGAGAATCTACCTCATGGTTCTGTTGTGAGGAGTAAGTGAGTTGATGCAGTCAAAGCTCAGTGGCTGGCATATTGTAGTTGCGATAAAGAGTTGGATACTAGCTGTTTTTCTCTTCAGGTGGAGGCGCCCTCATTCTCTGGTCCTGCCCTACAGGGCTGCCAAGTACGGTAGGTGGTGTGCACTCTAGTCTACATGTGGCCATACTTCATAAACCTCCATCCGTTTCTTGCCTTTAGCCCTAATTAGTCTTTCTGGGCTAAGCCACATAAAGTTTTGAAACTATGAACCAGTGTTTTCCAGCAGTAAATCATAAAGCCCTATACTTAAATTCCATTTCACAGTTTTGACCTGATTATAAACAAAATTTGTAAAAGAAAGAATAATTGCCTTTATTGAGTCCCTGGTCGGTTTGCCTGTGCTCTCATTTCATTCTCCCACCAGTCCTGCCGGTGGTGGTGAGGGGAACAAGAAATTACAGAACTTATCCAATATTACACAGCTAGGAACTGGCAGGAACTTGATTTGGACCTAGATGTGTCTAGGCCAGACTTGCGGCCTCATCCACCACTCCCTCCTGTAAAGGAAGGCAGAACGTATATGCCAGAGTAAATTTCATAAGGAGTTCTCTCCAGTGTCTTATTTACACATCAAAATCACACTAACTGCTTGTTTCCATAAAACTTCAAGGCAATTAGCCAAGCATTTGTTTTTGATTACAGAGGACCAGTTTGCTGAAAACAAATGACTAAAGCTGTGAGCGTTTAAAGCATGTTAGTTGGAGGGAGAGTCAAGCATGAGAAGCTAAGATAGAAATGTAAAGTTGGTGCCCATAATCTTAGAAGCTCGATTCTTGGCTCTCCTTTTATCAGTAATTATATAATAGAGTGACAGTCACCCTTTTGCCTCCAAGTGATTCCATTTCTATTTATAAAGTCTGAGAAAGTTGAAGGGTTTAGGAATGTTTCAAGATTATGCCAACTCTAGAGGGGTAATACCCTGGATTTCAGATGTCCAAGTGGAAGAGTTTCTTGGGCCCCTCAAACTGTTTCAGCCAGAATGCTCCTCTTATCTTATTTGGTGGGCTTTCCTTTGAAAAAAAGTTTTAAATGAATGAAAGTTGTCATTTTCTACAGTGTAGATTCCATTTGTACTGAGGTTTACTTGGGATTAAGGCAAGAAAATGCTCTTCATTTGCTGCCAGAGCCCTAAGCACAACTGCAGACTTGGAGAACTGTGTGTTTATATCCGTGCATGCTCACTCAGCATGTGCTGCGGGCTGCCATGTTCTCAGGGCTTCCCCGCACACTCGTGCAAGTTATGCACTGCACAGTGTAGAGGACACCGGTCTCATCACGTTTTTATTATTATAACGTTCCTGCTAGCACAGTAAAATGTTTGAGGAAGAGACTCTCTTTGAGCTGCAGACTTCCTCCAGCTGTCCAGCCCCTCACCACCAGCAGACCGGGCCTCTCTCCTCCAAAGTGTCTCCTCTCAAGCTCTTCTTCCCTCCCAGCTTGTAAAAAGAAAACAAATAAAATAAATCCACTTAGATAGGAGTGACTACTGAAGATTAAAGCCCCCAAGGGCTTTTATATTTTAGAAGAAGTGATTGCTAAATCCAAATTAAACTAATATATAAAATAAATAGAGAGGACGCTTTTAAGCCAGGAGGCAGTGCATTCCTAATGCCCTTTGTCCACACTGGGCTGACAGCATGCCAGTTGGTAGCCACATGTAAGGAGAAACTTAAGCCATTGCTGGGCCCCCTTCTTTTAAAAGACTGCCAAGCTCTGGCCTCGCTACAGTTCTGAGCTCATCTGGCTGGGTTTGTGTCTGTAACCCACTGAAAAAGTGACTTGTTCAGTAGAGGTGTTAGGAGGTAGGGACCAGGATTTCCAAAACAATTATTCTTATTATAAGACTTGCATGTACTCTACCTCATACTTTAGTAATTTATAGAACACTAATATCCCAACTACAAGACTATAAGCTCCTTGGAAGCAAAGTGTCTGACTTATACCTTCTCCAAAGACTGCTGCATTTAGGCCCAGATTGGGTGAGGATTACTTAGGGTTACATGACTTGTTAATGGCAGGACCAGAAATAGAACTCGTGATTTCCTTGAGCCATATACCAACCTAGTGTTCTGTCCGTTCTACCCGTTTCAGTTATCTCTTGCAGCATAACACAGCGCTCCAAAATTCCACTCCCTGAAACAGCAACACTGCTACTTCTCATAGGCTTACGGTCAGGCATTTGGTTGGGCTATTCTGCTTCGTGTGACATTGACTGGGTCGCTCACTTAGCTGGCTTCAGATGGATTGGGCAGAAAGGTCCCAGAAGATTTCATTTCCATGTCTAGAACCTCAGTGCTTCTCCCATGGCCTCTTTCTCTCCGTATTTTCTCTTCTCTCTGTCAGTATTCTAGCCTGAACTTCTTTACAGCTTGGTAGCCATCTTCCTCTAGCAGAAGTAAGCAGAAGTTGGCAGGCTTCTTACACTAGTCCAGAACTGACAGTGTGACTTTTACTGCATTCTCTGGATCAAGGCAGGTCACAGGCCAGCCCAGATTCAAGGGGAGGGAAAACAGACACTACTACCTCTCAATGAGAGGAACAGCATATACATTGAGGGAGGGAAGGAATTGATGGTGGCCATCTTGGAGACTAACCATGACCATAGTTAACCAGCAGATGTAGCCTTCTCTCCCTAATTCCTAGTGCCCTGACAGAACAGGAAAAACTCAAGCCTGTGCAGAAACAAAGGAGAAAAGGGAGAAGAAAAATGCCCCGAAACACCCATCCCTTTCCATCTCAAAGCCCAGCCAAAGAGTTAGAAAGGTGGCACCCACCTACCCCGCCCTGCCCTTCTGATCATTCCTTGGCTGAGTTACTTCTGGTCATTATTTGAGCTGCTCCTTTTGTGCCATATGTAAGGAGCACGATTAGTGCTGGTGTATCCTAGAGTGGGCATTTTACAATAATTTGGTTTTAGAGCTACTGCTATGTCTGTTTTCTGTGTCAGGCTTTTAAATGCCTATTTCTAAAGGCTCATTCTCTATGTAGTAGTTAAAAACAATACTTTTCAGTGCTGCATTGTATATTGCTAAGATGTAATACACCTACAAGTAACCTTTTCAACTGTTAATTTCCATCTAAGTCCAAGTATACTCCATCGCTAAGAAAAAGGCAGGTCTCATTAAGTTTCTCTTGCTTTCTTTTTAACAACACAGAAGATTCTTACGTGAAAGAGTAAGCACCTAAGACTGGAAAATCAATTTTCTAGCCTATTCAACCTCTGGCAACATCCTTTCTTTGTATTGTCACAAACTTGGTTTAAAAATTCCTACAAGGTGAGGATTACAGGCATACTTTGTTTTATTGCACTTTGCAGATATAACATTTTTTACAAATTGAAGGTTTGTGGCAATCTTGCATCAAGCATGTCTATCTAATGGCACCATTTTTCCAACAGCATTTTGCTCACTTCATGTCTTTGTGTCACATGTTGGTAATTCTTGCAGTATTTCATTCAAATTCATTCATTATTAATGTATTTGGTGATCTGTGATAAGTGATCTTCGATGTTACTATTTAAGTGTTTAGAGGTGCCACCAACTGCACGCATTTGAGATAATGAACTTAATAAATGTGTGTGTTCTGACTGCTCCACTGACCATTTCCCCATCCATCTCCCCCTCCTTGGGCCCCCTATCCCTCGAGACACAATATTGAAATGAGGCCAATTCATAACCCTCCAGTGACCTCCACGTGTTCACGCAAAAGGAAGAATCACGCATCTCTCACTTTAAATCAAAAACTAGAAATGATTAAGCTTAGTGAGAGAGGAATGTTGAAAGCTGAGATAGGCCGAAAGCTCGCTCTTTGGTACCACATAGTTAGCCAAGTTGTGAACGCAAAGGAAAGTTCTTGAAGGAAATTAGAAGTGCCGCTCCAGTGAACACAGGAATGATAAGAAAGAGAAACAGCCTCATTGCTGATAGGGAGAAAGTCTGAGTGGTCTGGATAGAAGATCAAACTGGCCACAACATTCTCTTAAGCCGAAGTCTAATCCAGAGCAAGGTCCTAACCCTCTTCAGTTCTATGAAAGCTGGGAGAGGTGAGGAAGCTGCAGAAGAAAAGTTTGAAGCCAGCAGAGGTGGGTTCGTGAGGTTTAAGGGAAGAAGCCATCTCCATAACATCAAAGTGCAAGGGGAAGCAGCAAGTACTGATGAAGAAGCTGCAGCAAGTGATCCAGAAGATCGAGCTAAGATAACTAATGAAGGTGACTGCGCGAAACAACACATTTTCATTGTAGATGAAAACAGCCTTCTGTTGGAAGAAGTTGCTGTCTAGGTCTTTCATAGCTAGAGAGAAGGAGCCAGTGCCTGGCATCAGCTTCAAAGACCAGACTGACTCTCATTAGGGCCTAATATAGCTGGTGACTGTAAGTTGAGGCCAGTGCTCATTGACTGTTCTAAAAATCCTAAGGCCCCTAAGAATTATGCTAGAATCTACTCTGCCTGTGCTCTATAAATGGAGCAACAAAGCCTGAATGACAGCACATCTATTTATAACATGGTTTACTGAATATTTTAAGCCCACTTCTGAGACCTCCTGCTCAGAAAAAAAGAAAGAGTCCTTCCAAAATATGACTGCTCATTGATAATGCATCTGGTCACCCAAGAGCTCTGATGGAGATGTACAAGATTAATGTTGTTTTCTTGGCCACTAACACAGCATCCATTCTGTAACCCATGGATCAAGGAGCAATTTTGACTTTCAAGTCTTACTATTAAAGAAATACATTTTGTAAGGCTCTAGCTGCCATTGATAGTGATTCTTCTGATGGATCTGGGCAAAGTAAATTGAAAACCTTCTGGAAAGAATTCACCATTCCAGATGCCATTAAAAACATTAATGAAGCATAGGAAGAGGTCAAAATATTGACATTAACAAGAGGTTAGAAGAAGCTGATTCCAGCATTCACAGATGACTTTGAGATGTTCAAGACTTCAGTGGGGGAAGCCACTGCAGATGTGGTGGAAATTCAAGAGAACTAGAATTAGAAGTGAAGCCTGTGGCTGTGACTGAATTGCTGCGATCTCATGATAAAACTAACGGATGAGGAGTTGCTTCTTATGGATGAGCAAAGAAGGTGGTTTCTTGAGATGGAATTTTCTGGTGCAAATGCTGTGAAGATTGTTGAAATGACAACAAATTTAGATTATCACATAAACTAGTTGATGAAGCAACAGCAGGGTTTGAGAGGATTGACTCCAATTTTGAAAGAAATTCTACTGTGACTAAAATGCTATCAGACAGCATCACATGATACACAGAAGTCGTTCATGAAAGGAAGAGTCAATCAATATGGCAAACATCATTGTTACCTTATTTTAAGAAATTGCCCCAGCCACCCTAGCCTTCAGCAACCACCACTCTGATCAGTCAGCAGCCATCAATGTGGAGACAAGAGTCCTCAACGGCAAAAAGCTCAGATGATAGTTAGCATTTTTAGCAAAAAAGTATTTTTTTAAAGATTCTATTTTTAAGTAATCTCTACACCCAATATGGGGCTCAAACGTACAACCCTGAGATCAAGATTCACATGCTCTATGACTGAGCCAGCCAGGTGCCCCGCAATAAAGTATATACATTGTTTTTTTTAGACATAATGCTATTGCACACTTAATAGACTACAGTATAGTGTAAACGTAGCTTTTTTAAAATTTATATAAGCACAACTTTTATATGCACTGGGAAACCAAAAAATTCATTTCACTCACTTTATTGTGATACTCTCTTTATTGCAGTGCTCTGGAACCGAACCCACAGTATCTCTAGGGTATGCCTGTATTCTCTCGCTTTGAGAAAAATTCTCTTAATCTTCTAAATTTCCTTGAGAAATTTTTTTGCATGTATGTTTTTTTCCTTAAAAAAAAAGACTTGTTGTTGTTGTTGTTGTTGTTACAGTTAGATTGTCTTTTACCATTTAGATAATTATTCAACCCAGAGTATTTTTTCCTAGAAACAATCACATAAATAAAATTCATTGGTGTCATGTCACAAGAGGAAATGTAAGAGCAGCTATTTATGGGCTGTAGGGGCAAAGCTTTTCCAAGTGCTTTGGGAAATCTTTACATTTTAAGAGATTATCATTGTCTCTGGTTCCCCAAATGTGTGTGAGGAAATGTAATGTTCTTGTACCCGGCTGTCTAGGGAGTAGGGTCCACTGAAATCGCATTTATTCTCTCAATTTGTATGGCCCAGTTATTGAAGATATTGTATGGATTCTTTTTGTACAGGGTTGTATGGGTAAGCATTAACACATGGCACAAAGCTCGGATTCAAGTCCAGATTTTTTTAAAACTCCACTTTACCCTTTCTCTTATTTTGCTGGTGGTGGCAGTGGTAGGTTTGCTCTTGTTTACTTGCTATTTTCTTTTGTTTGTCTGTGACTGAAAAGACATTGTGCCTCTTTAAAGTCGTCCAAATCGTTTGGAGACCTTTGGGGATTTTATTTGAATTTTTTAAAATTTCCATACCGGGGCGCCTGGGTGGCTCAGTCAGTTAAGCATCTGACTCTTGGTTTTGGCTCGGGTCATGATCTCATGGGTCTTGAGATTGAGCCCCACATTGGGCTCCACACTCAGTGGAGAGTCTGCTAGAAGATTCTTTCCCTCTGCCCCTCCCCCCAGCTCGAGTGTACACACTCTTTTTCTCTCTCTCTCTCTAAAATAAATAAATCTTTAAAAATAAATAAAATTTCCATATCTTTACCCCTTTCATTTTAGGAAGAAGAATTAGAAGCCCAAATTTCCTTCCTTCAAGGACAGTTGAATGACCTGGATGCCATGTGCAAATACTGTGCAAAGGTGATGGACACTCATCTAGGTGAGTGAGCTACTTTGGCCCTGGGAGTAATGATAGTCATAACAACAGTATCCAGTTGGCCCTGGGTTAAACTTTTCACATGCATTATCTCATTAATCCTCACAGCAGCACTATGGTAGAGGTACTGTTACTATCCACATTGTACAAATGAGGAAACTGAAGCACAGAAAGATTAATACAATTTCCAAAGATTATGTCACTAGGATATAGAGTAGAAATTCAAAATCAAGCAGTTCGACCATAGGTTTCAATTCTCAACTGCTACACTACCTTTTGTAAATATCTGTCTACCTCAAACCAAAGTGAAATGTTGAGCTTTCAAGGGGCGCCTGGGTTAAGTGTCTGACTCTTGGCTTCGGCTCAGGTTGTGATCTCAGGGTCGTGAGATTGAGCCCCACGTTGGGCTCCACGGTCAGCACGGAGGCTGCTTAAGACTCTTTCTCCCTCTCCCTCTGCCCCACCTCCCCCGATGCTCACACTCTCTCTCTCTCAAATAAATAAATCTAAAAAAAAAAAAAAAAAAGAAATGTTGATCTTTCAAGATCAAAGAGTCAGTTCTCCTGTTGTGCCAGCCTGTCTGTAATTACCAATGTGATCATTATTTTGACAGTGCCTTATTTTTTTTTTTTTAATACATGTTTTTAACCACTAGCGTGAAGTGCATATCAGGACCACATGACCTTTTCTTACTTCTGACTGCTTATATTCTAAGAAATGTTCTAGTTTGAAGTTCCATTTATGTGTGAGTCATACATATGTCACATTAGAAAGTCTTCATGCATTACTTTCTACATTTGTGAAAGTTCTGTATTTTTTATTAGAAATGGTCTCTGCTGGATCATGTATGTTTTACTTTAGCGACTCTGTTCTGCTTGCAGGACTTTAGAATGCAGACTATTAGTGTTTTTCAGCCCTCTTACGGGCATCCTTTCTTTTTCCATTCTTCGGTGTCTAGCATCTGTAGTTTGGGAGCAAATTAGGAAAATAAAACCTATACTCTAACGGGCCAATATTGCTGCTCTGTGAGTGTGGACAAATGGCAATACCAAGTATAAGAAATCAGGATGCATCCCACATATGAGGGAAACCAAAGAGAATCCACCAAGGCCCCTTCCCCCTGGCAGGGGTCCTAGGAGTAGCCAATCTATGGGGCCTTTGCGGAAGGTGGACTCTCTTCCTTAGACTCCAGTGATCTCTCAGCCTATTAGGTCATGAGTCCATTACACGTGGTCAAAACGGCTGTCATTTAAGTGTAGCCTGAACCATCCTGGCCTCTAGTAAGGTGTAAATGTTCTCTTACAGTTGGGGAGGTGCTTGACCTCAGGGGCTGGTTGTCTACCAGGGTCTTACTAGGCAGCTGGCTGATCCCTGTTCTAGCCTCAGCCTTATTTCTCCTCTCTTGACCACTCTTTCAGAGGAAGAGCTCAAGAGGGGGAAATAACAGGAGAAACCCCAGCAGGTGATCAAAAGGGTAGTATCTCTTATCACAGCAAGAAATGTTACCCTTGTCACATCTGATCCACCCCTGTCACAGCGGTTCATTTATATGCTTCATTATGATCATTTTTTAAAAATTCAGATAGAACTAAGTTTTATGAATCTCATAGCATCCCAGTTTTTTTTTTTTAAGATTTTTATTTATTTGAGAGAGGGAGAGAGAGCGAGAGAGAGAGCACGAGCAGGGGGGAGAGGGAGAGAGATCTGAGCAGGGAGCCCAATGTGGGGCTTGATCCCAGGACCCTGGGATCATGACCTGAGCCGAAGGCAGATGCTTAACCAACTAAGCCACCTAGGCACCCCTCATAGCATCCCACTTTCAAATGTATCAAAAAGAAGTAATGAAGAGAGATAGTTTATATATAAATAATATATATTATATAACTAATTTTAGTTAAATATAATTTTAATTTTAAAGCAAGTATGTGGGTGGGTGTATATGTGTATGTTTGCTTCTCTGGCTATGTGTGTGACCTTTGTATTGCTTGATTTGGGTTTTGACCAAAGTAGAACAAAGAAGTGACTGAGAGAAAGATTTACTGGAACTCTAGAAAATCCTGTTAGGAAATATCTAAGTTGTTTGGTCCACATAGCAGCTTTTAAAGCAGCTTTACTTAAGCCTCAGAATTTTCAAAGAGCTTTTGCTCTTATTTCGGTCTCTCAATCAGCACTGTAAGAGTATTTTCTCATTGCATGGGAGGGGGAAACACTTTAATTAAAGAAAAGCCCATACCAGATGTGAATTTTCAACTAACCGCAAAACTAAATTTGTTTTTGTGTGTACATTTCACTTTCAGCCAGAATCCCTTCATATAGCTGTCAACTTCTTTCCTCCATATAAATAGCAGGACTACCTTTTTAAAGTAGGGTTGAAGGATGCTATAAAGAATCCTGGGACCCAGGGCCCACAGATGGATTTCATTTCACCTGCCTGTTGGTTTATTAAAGGGCATTCCTGTGTTATAGGCAGTTTTGATTCCAAGCAAAAATTAGAGGAAGACAAAAAAAGGTTAATTAAGGTGAGGCTCTTGATTTACTTTTTGGCCTACTGTAATTCCTTTAAAAATCACTTCAGTACCCTAGTATTTTTTCCATATGATGTTTTCTATTTTTACTGATTATTAAGGCAGTACAAAATTAGAACAACTGAAAAACCCATTAATAAGTGACTGATTATAACATAGTGTAATGTAACCTTAATATGAAATATTAAAATAGTTATTTATTAACATAAGGAGATGTTCATGCTATATTATTAAGGGAAAAGACAGGTAGCACAATAGTATATATTTGATGCAAAAATAATCATTAACAGTGATGGCCTGGATGAAAGGAAGATTATAGGGGTACTCTCCAGGGGTCCTAATTTTTTATGCTTGGGAAATGCAGGACAGTCAGTGAAAGTCTATAGATGGCTGAAGCGCCTGGATGGGTCATCTTTACACTCCAGGCAAGAGTCAGTTGTAAGAGTGTCTGGAGTGGTGTCAGGAAGGGCAGCCTTGTGTGGCACCAGACTGACACAGGGTGAGATCAGACTCTGTCACTTCTTAGCCCCGCCTTATGATCATGTCTTCGTAGGTACAGCGGAGACACAATTATCTACCTTGCCAGTTTGTTGCCAAGACGAATGTGTTTTTTAAGCCCAGCACAGGGCATGGCCCAAAGTTGGGTTTTCAACACAAATTCTCTCCTCTGTCCCCTTAACTCCTAAGTGTCCCTTCTCAGGGAAGATCCTGAGACACTCATCAAGCCCATGACCAGAGTGCTGAGTATTGACTTGTCTAGGCCCCTACAACTAGTTAGTGGGAGAAGGAGGACCGATGCCAGATTTCCCAGCACCTAACTAAATATTCCTTTTATCAAATTATTCAGAAAGTTGCTGGAATTTGGGATATGCCAGTCCTAAGATGAGGTGTGTGAGCTCTTTGAGCAAGAATAGCTTTAGCAGAACAGAATGATGCAGCCTCCTTGCCATGAGCGCTGCTGGGCCTCCATTCTGCCCTGGGCCACAGGCTACTGCGGTAGCTGTGCGAACTGCCTCAGAAACTTGTTCTGACAGGTCTTTCTCTGTATCCGCTCCTAATGTTGTTTTCACTAAGTTCCTTTTGTTTCAAGACAATTCCATTTCACCCTACAGTTTCATCAGACATGCAGTAATGCCTTAAAATGTCAAGTACAGTTCAAGGCTCTTTTTATAACTGCCAGAACAAATACAGAGAAAAACCTCTCAGGTAAAAGTTATATAAAGGCATTTGTTCAAATGGTCCTTTAATTATAGAGGTAATAACATTGACAGGTTAGCAGTTCTTTCCTTATGGTCCTGGAACCCAAAACTTTGGATTTTGTTTCATCGAAAGGAATATTTGTTTTATCGAAACGCTACCAAGATTCTAATTTTCTGACTTCCACGTAATTGAACTGCTTGAATTCAAAGACTGAGAGACAGGAATTGAAAATACATGTTTTGTTAAACCTAACTTTCCTGTCAACTTCAGAAGACTTGTTTTACGTGTTCATTTTTTGGTTGCTATAGTTACCCCCCTTCCTGTCATCCTGAGAGTTGAGTTAAAAGCCACTGACAGGATTAACCTCTGTGGCTGAGCTCAGGCTATTTTTAGATTTGCCGTATTTTATGCGTAACTGCACGTGGCTGAGCAGCCCACGCTTCTCTGATCTGTGAGCAGCTGGGCTGAGCTGCCATCTGTTTACAGGGAGCACGAGCTGCTCACCCTGCTGGCCCTCAAGCCCGCACCTGCCGGCTGCCACCAGAGGTATTTCCAGTCCTCCGCTTGCCGTTTAGACAGTGGTTTTCCAGCCCCTTGCCCTTTCGTGGGTGGTTGTGGTAACAAAGGCAGGGTTAAGTGCAGGGAATCAAGGGCCGTTAGGTTTCCCAGAGTGCTGTAGCTCCTATGATCCTAGAATACTGAACATCTGGAAGCTCTAAAAGCCAGCTCAGCAGTTCTTCATTTCACAGATGAGGAGACCAAGGTCCGAGGAGGAGGAGAGACACACAGCCAGCTTGTGACACACCTGCGTCCAGCCCCAGTTCCAGTCCCTGGCTTCTCTTTCACTGATGCCTCTGCTAAGGCCACCCTTGAGTCAGTAGTGGGAGATCAGATTCTCTGCCGTTTTGTTGCACACGGCATTGTTAACTTTGCACTTGCCATAATATTTATGTAAGCATTAGCTGTAAGAGGCCAGTTTTGAAACTCAGTTTATTTGCTTCCGTAAGAACTTTAGAAATCTGATTTTCTCATGTTTATAAAAACGACTTTCGATGGCTGTCTTTGGAAAGGTTCAATCAGGCAGTTAACTAATGGCATTTGAAAAACAGGGAAAGAAAATGTGATCACCAGACAGCTTCCTCTGTCAGTCACGCTGTCATAAAAGTTTTCATAATTATTTTGAGAATTTTAAATACTGCATTTAATTGTGGGCAGCACGTCCTCTGGAGAAGGAAAAGATACCTTCACCTGAGAATCTTGTTAAAATGCCGATTTCGGATTCAGTAGGTGTGCTCTGGGGCCTGAAGTTCTGCATTTCTAACAGCCCTCCGGTGACCTGATGTTACTGGCCCATGACAGTCTTCAAGCAGCAGAGAGCAAAAGAACTTAAAGTTATGTGGGCATAATTAAATGAATATATTCATAATCCTAGTAATGTATTCCTGACTGCACACTTCAGGCACACGTGCCGCTGGATTCTGTGGGCAGAACTCAGAACCTCCCCTGCTATTCTGGCGGAGCCTTCAATCATCTGAAACTCAGTTCTGTCTTCAGCCTCTTTGAACTTGTTCTATTCTAGTAGTAGAAGGCTCTGCCTACCCCCGCCCCAGTTTTATGATCAGAAGACCTGGAACAACTGGTCAGCATCTCCCTTGTGCCAACCCTATGCCTATTTAGAAAAACTCAGCAAATTATACACTGTCTTATCCTTTCCCGGGTGAAGATACCACAGCTCTGATCCCGTGGCCTCGGTAGAGACTGTCCATCCTTCCTCATGTTGTTTTCCACCTTCTGACTGTCTCCCGTGTTCCCACATGCTCTTCCACAGGGGGAGCCCACACTGATTATCTGTCCCTCTCTCTCTTTTTCAAAATACAATTTCCAAATCCTTCATCTTCCTTAAACTGTCAGACTACATAGTGTGTTCTCAGCCTTCTATTCCAGGCTGCCTCTCCGTGTCCTCCAATCCGGGCCCTCTCCAGCTAACGACCCAGTAGACAAAAGACTTGTCCACCCCATCTTGTGGAAACAGGCTTGCTTCAAAGCTCAAGGATTTTGTGGCCACCACAAGCATCTCATGCTAAGCACAGAGCTTGTGTGTAGGGGAAGGTGAAACCCAAGTTAAGAAGGTTAATCTTCATCAGTTGCCTATTAACACCCACTGCTCATCACATCACGTGCCCTCCTTAATGCCCATCACCCAGTTACCGCACCCTCCCACCAACTGATGAATCCTTGTACACTACATCTGAAACTAATGATGTACTATATGTTGGCTAATTAAATTTAAATTTTAAAAAAAGGCTAATGTTTGCTGCCTTGGGCCATGTTTAAATACCAACTGAGCAGCAGCACTTAACTTCCACTAGATCCTCCTATCAGCAAAACCTTTATTGCCTAAAATTCACAAAAAATTATATCCATCTTAAACCCAGGTCACAGGATCTTATTTGACTAACTGATGTGATTTTAAGTCAGTCTTATTCAAACTGCCCTCCTGTCTCATTGCTTCCAAATGAGACGGACTGATGGCAGAACCCTGGGTATTTCCTTTTAGTAAGTCCCTACCTATGTTTCTGCTTCTATTTTTAGAAGTACATCTTCTGGCAAAGGCATCTAATCATTACTGGAGCTTAGAGACTGTTTACATTCAAAAATACATGTAAAGTCTTTTTTCTGGTTGACCCTCAGCTATATCATGAATATGAGAGATTTTGCTGTGAGGAATCATGCTTCCATGACACTCCCTGGCTGGCAGGGTGATAAGTCCGAAGACAATAAGAATGCTAAATGGTAGAGATGAGTAAAGATTTCTAACTCTGCTAAGCATACTCAGTTTACTTAAGATAATTATTTATTGGCAACAAAAACTAATCTTAAGTGCAAAACACATGTTTGCTTACTCTTACCCTTGGATTTTCCTAACTGCTCCTTTCCCAGTGCTGAGTTTAGGGCCTTCAGTCATTCTGGCAGCTGGATGCAAAATAGGACCCTTGATTATATTTTCTGTGTGATCTGCTTTTGCTTTTTAAGAAAATATTGAGCACAAAGTGCCTGACTTAATACTTGGCTCTTAAGAAATCATCAGTGAAAGTTATCTCCCTTCATCTGCCCCTATCACTTCTCAATCTGAGATCTGGTTGAGCATGTTAATATCCCTTCATTCTTCACCTGAGAAATATCTCACCTACATCTATTACTCAGGACATAAAAGTCCGCCCTACTGCTGGTGGGAAAGCCCTGCGTTGTTCATTCAGCCAGTATTTACTAAGGACCTGTTCTCTGATACAAAAATAGGTTCTAGGAGAAGTAGGTTGAGGGTAGGGTGAAGTGGGAGAGAGAGAGAGAACAAGCACTAAGGAGAATATACCTCATTAGAAATACCTGAAGTGACACACAGTGTCACATGAAACCAAGGTCCTCCCAGAGTGATATCAGAAACATTAGTAGGGACTGGTGGGGTTCTAGAGTAATATGGATATAGTGAACAGAGTACCACATTTGGAACCAAAAGACTTTGAGTCCACAGTTTGCCACATAGAACTGTGAAGTTGCAGGAGACTTTAATCTTTTATTTTTAAGATTTTATTTATTTATCTGAGAGAGAGCTCAGGGGCCCGGGGCGGGTAGAGAGAGTCAGAGGGAGAGGGAGAAAGAGTCTTAAGCAGACTCCATGCTGAGCACGGAGCCAGACACAGGGCTTGATCCCATGACCCATGAGATCATGACCTGAGCCAAAACCAAGAGTCACATGCTTAAATGACTGAGCCACCCAGGTGCCCTCCCCCCATTTTTTTAAAGATTTTATTTATTTTAAAGAGAAAGTCAGGAGACTTTAATTTTTGAACCTCGTATATGAATACAGTTCCAAGAGTAAAAGATGAAGCAGGAAGAGAGTCCCAACAACTGGATGCTTTCAGAGGGAAGACTGTTAATAGGAAGCTGATGCTTGAACACAGTTTTAAGGTAGACTTTGAAAAAAAGAAGGGTGTGGTGTTGTAAGGAGGCTAGGAGGGTCTTCTAGAAGAGGAATGACATTTGCAGAGACACACAAATGCACACGATCTATCAGAGAATGAATTTGACACCTGCAGTCTCTACTAAACCCGCCTTCTCCCAAGATCTGGCCAACCACGGCACACACTCTGTGAGCACAAATTCCTTTGTCAACAGTGCTGCCAAAGCCAAAAGTGACAAATTACAAGTCTGCTTCCCCCTCCCCCCTGCTCCTTGACTCATGGCCACCTCTTCAGCTACTACTATTCTGGTCACACATGTGACCCTAGGTCAACCCTCCATGTGACCCCTCCATTTTGTAACAGCCTGAATATTTCCTCTTTAGAGTCTGGGACAGTCTCATATGAGATTGTCTGAGGTCAAGGTAACTAAACGTCTGTCAGAGATGAGATAACCTCAAAGAGCATCTAATCATTACTGGAGCTTAGAGATACATTTATCTGGATATTTGAGATACTGGAAAAGGGGGGAAAAAAACATACTAACCAATAATAGTAATAGTGAGCAGTGTGCTAGAAGTGGACCACTTTGATCATCCCATCCAATCTCTTCAGCAACCCTCTGAGATAGGTATTGTCCCCGTTACGGATGGGTTTAGTGATACACGAGTCTCTGCCTAAGGTCATCAAAGTTCAAGCTATTTGATGCTAGTGCCAGTGCTCTGGAAAGTTCTGGTAGAACTTTCTGGTGGCAGTCTGTTTTGCATGGAGGTGACTTCCTGTTGTGCCGGCTGACCTCACTTAGGTCAGTTCCACCACCAAAGAAAGGGCACTGGCATCTGAAGGCAGTCAAGTCAGTGGCAAGACCCTGTCCTATGCCTCTTCATATCTCTCTCTGGCCCCTCCATCAGTGCTGTGTATGGAAGTGTTAGGGAGCCCAGGAGTCCAGATGATCTGGAATCTAGTCCTAGCTCTACCACTTTCCCATCATGAGACCTCAGGTGATGGACTGGGGATTGCTGAGCTTGGCTCCCTTTTCTGTAATAGGATGAGGGTCCTCATCGAGAATGGTCATTGGGATAGTCAGATGAGGTCATGTCGCCATGTGGAAATGAAAGGTACCGAGTCCTGAGCTTCTATAGTGGGTGAGGTACTGTGCTAATTTATTTACTCTTTGTTATTTATTAACCTTTTTACTTACCATTTATTTACCTTCATCTTGGAGGAAGGTTCTGGTATTACCCTCAGGCACAAGGTAACTGAATTCTGCCTCCAGTACAGATAGATGCTAGTTCTAACTGCTTTTATCTCTTGTCTACTTTCCTTCTTAATGAATATGGGCTTATGTTACCTTTTGTACCAGCCATTCAAATAAAACACTTTTATTCTAGCATTGAAGAAAAAAGGTTTTTAAGAAATTGTAAAAAGTAGTTTGTGTGCCATTTCCATTACTCTTAGAGTCAGAGATCAATTTTTGTGGCATTGACACCTCTTTAGAAACAGTGGAGTCACCATGGAACTGTTTTGATGAGATTTTTGTGTAATTTCCACAGAAGTAGTTCTGTGAGATTTTCCTCCTTTAGTTTCAGTGCTGTAACGTCTATAATACATAAAACTTAAATAGAAGATTATAAAGAACATAATCTTCCTTCTATGCAGAAACAAAAAGAAAGAGCCTTTATCTCATAATTTACTCTGCCTCTTGCTATAAGAAAAAAATGTGCATTGCATTGGAAATTTAAACATTTCACATTTCTGCATTTAATATTTTAAGGCATGAGAAAAACATCATTATGTTTTTCTGTTTTTACATGCAGGTGCAACTTAAAGCAAGAGATTTGTTACTGAGAAGTTATATATTAGTAGGATATTCATAAATGCTACCTTAAATCAATATATAGTTAAACTGATTAGGCAAAGGATTTACCTGGCCAGTACTTTGTTTATAAAGTCAGAATTCTTGTATTCAAAACATTTAACAGCCTCCAAAGGTGCCCTTTTGTTTTAATTTGGATTTCTATATGCTGGATTTCTTAAAATGAGACTAGTCAGCTTAGTTGATTAAAACAGAGATTTGTCCTTAAGATTAAATGAACATTATATAGATCTGTGGGTTTTCAGGGCAGAAGGTCCTGGTTTCCATCAGATTCTGAAAGGTGATCTTTGATCTTGTCTTAAAAATAAGGCTAAAGAATTCTGGGTAAGGGTCTACCGCTGAGGATACTAAGGCTCTGGGCTCTTCTCCCTCCCTGGGTGTACCCTTGGTCAGCCACATTGCACAGCAGGCCGGAGCCCCCAGCCTGGAACTTGAGATCATACTCCGTGTGCAGGAGAGGATTGGTGGGGCTGTCTCAGTCCCCTTTCGTTAGATGAACTGGATGGTTTGGATCCTGTGTAACAGTGAAGCAGTTTGGCTGCTGTACTGGGTTGAATAGTGTTCTCCGCCCCACCCCCACCCCCACTCTGCCATTTCAAGTCCACCTGGAACTTGTGAATGTGACCTTATTTGCAAATAGGGTCTTTACAGATATAATCAAGTTGGGACAAGGTCATACTTGGTTAATCCAGTGACTGGTGTCCTTATTAAAGAAGGGAAATTCGGACACAAGCATAAACCCAAAAAGCAGTAGAATGAACAAATCAGGAAGTTTTGTGTTTGTTTGTTTAATAACTAAAATAAGCCCGGAGGTGGGCAGTCCAAGCAAGTATAACAGCTCCATGATGTGCCCAATGCCCCAGGCTGCCTCTGGTTTACTGCCCACAGTCCTTAAGCCGTGATCCTCATCCACATGCTTGCAAGATGACTTGCGGAGTGCCTGCCAGCCTTTCAGGTCGCAAAAGTGTGAAGTGTAAAGGTCCAAAAGGCAGCGAGGAGCTTTCCAGAAGCTCCATCCGGGAACTTTTTTTACACCTCATTGGCCAGAGTTGTGTCACGTGACCAACCTTGGCTCTGAGGGGAGGTGCGCACGGTGTTGCCCTGAATGAGATCTGGGACGTGTTGATGAGGAAGGAATGGAAGGTGGAGCTGGGGTGGCCCACCAGCAGCTCTGCCACCTCTAGACCCAGGAGACAGTACAGCAGTGAGCATCCAGGCTTGTTGGCTGTTCAGGCTCTGCTCAAGCGAGAACACAGGGGGGGAGTGGCTTTAGATCATGGGGCATTACTCCCACTTAGGACTGTCATGAAAGACAGGGGCTTCTCTTGTTCCAGCTTGCCCATACAGCCATGCCTTCCACCCTCATCTCGCCACCACTACCCAAGTATGGGTTTGTGGCATCTAAGAGAGGACACTGGGGTGACTTGCTTCCTGGGATTTTCAGGCAACTTGACCACTATGATTTTGTAAGATCTCAGGTAGACACTGATACTTCCCTAGTGGGGTAATGAATCATATACTTAAACTCAGGTACACAGAAATCTCATCTGAAGTTTCATTCCCACCAACGGCAGTCCAAGGCTTAAACTTGCCAATTAGAGGCAACCTGGTCTCTTACAAGTTAACCATCCCATCTGAACACATGCCCACAGTTAGTTTCTCCACTTGGTCTCTTCTCCCTGCCAGGGTGGTGTCAGGGTGCTAGAATGGCTCATATGTCTCTTTGGTATTTGAGAAAGGGCCTCTGAGTGCCCTCTGGGTGTTTGTTGGCCTCTAAGGAGAACTCAGTTCCTGCATAGTTACGGGCTTCCGTCGCCACTGGAACCACTGACTGACTGCCCTATTAGCCTATGACCCTAAAGGCCTTCGGTCCTGGCTGCTGTTGACCGTGGGCCCCACATTACACTGGACACAGGAGCCAGGCCATTTGGCCAAACCTTTGGCTTCGGGATATGTCGCCCAGCAGACTATCGAAGGGGCAGGCGGGAGCTGCAGATAGAGTCAGGGCAGCAGGCCCTCTTTGCCTGACCCCCTGATTCGCTGCGTATGGCCTCCAGTGGCCTCCCCTCCATTAGCTCCTTGGACCCAAGAAGCAGCGCCCCCGCCACCATGCTTCTTCCAGACGTCCGGGTGTTCCTGCACCCATTAGCTGAGCTTCCTTTCAGGGCCCAGGAGTTCTTCCCCTGCCGCCCCCGCTTACAAAGCAGAAGCTGGGAAATCTGCCCCATGTTGCAGCTCAGTGGGGCAGAACTCACTGCCCGACCAAACTACCCAGCTACTATGCGTCGTGCCGCCCCAGGCAGCCCTCAGACCCCTGCCTTAACAACCCCGGCAGTCCTAAAAACAAAAGCAACCTTTTCCATGTTCTAAAAGGCCTACATAACTGGTTCTTGTCAGGTCCCTGCAGTTGGCCGTCGTTTATGTCTTGTTGAGTGGATTCTGTGTTGTTTTTTTTGTTGTGAGAGAACAAATTGTTAGAGGCTTTTAAGGAAACCAAAAACATTCCCTCTCTAATTATATCTGTTATTCCATTCCCATTCATCTTGCTTTCTTGTTTTGAAGCAGGCCTTTATTACTAGCCAGAAGCTACAGTCACGTTTTCTGAGTAAATCAAAGCTGCTGTTTTTCTGCCGTGGTGTGTAAGAGGACTTGTCGGCGTGGTTTAGAGACTTATTGTTGTTGAAGATTCTGACAGACTGTCCGGCCGGGCTCATGTTGATGGTATCAGTCTTTGCCTTTTCCTTTTCTGGAAATACTTTTGGAAATATTTAGCATAGCGGTGTTTTGAAATGCAAGTTCCAAGAGTGTTTTGCCACATTTGCTCCGTCAGTCAGTACTTAACTGTGTCCCTAAAATGCACCAAGCCTCGTTCTAAGGGCTGAGAGTAGAGCCCTGAGTAAGACAGTCTCGGAGCTTATATCCTGTTGGGGGAGACGGACGACATGTAAGCCCGCAAACGCATGTGACCATGCTGGCTGGTGACAGGTGCCTAGTGCGAGTATAGGAGCAGAGACGCTGTGGCCGCAACCGGAGGATGACCTGGCCTCCCTTGGTTTGGGTGGGCAGGAAGGCTGCCCTGAGGAGGCAGCCTGGGCCTGGAGTTGAACGATGAGGAGGAGCCAGTCCGCGCGGCTCTGGGCCCAGGGGCTGCGGGCCAGGAGAAGAGTGGGCCGGCTCTGCCGCTGGCACCAGCAGGGCAGGGGTGAGCAAGCAGGGAGTGACACGTCGCTCTGGTGGCCGATGGGGGCCCGGCATGGAACTGAGGAGTCCCCCGTTGAGACTGGGGCAGCTCTACTGAATGAATGACTAAGCATGGGGCAGGTAAGACCTTATAAGTAGGTGTGCTTTTTTTTTAAATTTGAGATAGAGAGTGAGAGAGAGAGAGAGAGAGAACACAAGCAGGGGGAGCGGCAGGCAGAGGGAGAAGCAGGCTCCCCGCGGAGCAGGGAGCCCGATGCGGGGCTCGATCCCAGGACCCCGGGATCATGACCTGAGCCGAAGGCAGACCCTTAACGACTGAGCCGCTCAGGCGCCCCGAGGTGTGCTTTAAGGCCACAAGATCAGAAAGCAGGTGTTAATGGAGGGTGAGCCTACTTACTGTAGTGATTCTCCAACTGGTGTGCTTAAAAGTATCTTTTTTGAAGTGTGTGTTACTGTCACCCCCAGCAATGCCTTCCCCTGCCTAGCCCCGGGGTGCTCCCCCGAGAATCCGGCTCAGCAGGCCCCCGAGAGGGCTGTGTGCCTCCCTCAGGCGCGCGGTGGGGGAGCGCCGAGCACCGCTGCCTGTCGGAGCTCCTGGTGGGCAGCTCGGTGCAGTGCTGAGCCTGGCGGTCACAGCTGACTTGCTGGATCCCTCACACCGGGCCTGATGAAGGACTTCTCACGTGGAGGGGGAGCCTTCTGGAGGACGGAGAGAAGTAGCTCCTGCGACGACGTCCGGCTCACCCCGTAGGCCTTGTTGTCTGATGGCACCTCGGCAGTGCCGTGAGTTCGTCCTGTCATGCTTACCGTCTTGTTGAACTGACGATGTGCTTTACTGTTTAAATCTTTAAAGACGGTCGCTTTACTAACTTCAGTCACCTGGGAGGGCCTGGCCTTCAGAGAGGTGAGCTAACATCACTGAACCACGAGGCAGTGTAGGAAGGCCAGGCTGAAACGTTTCCTCCCCGAGGCTGGATGAATGCTCCAGGCCATTCACATGAGAGGTTAGCAGGAGGTGCCCGGCTCTCCCTGTGGAAGTGAAGACCCATCTGTCGTCGTAAGAATGTATTTGGCGCGTTGGTGGGAAGGCTGTGCATACTGGGCTCAGGGCTCCCCTCTGCTCTCCCCCACACCTGCCTCATCTGCAGCTGGGCAGAGCATCCTTGGTGGAAATACTTGCCATGAAATTGGACAGAAAAATTTCCAAGCAAGTTATGGTGTGGCTAGCAGATAAGCTATACTCAGAGCATTAGTTCTAAAATGTCATTCTTTTGTTTTCAGTAAATATTCAAGATGTGATATTACAAGAAAACTTGGAAAAAGAAGATCAAATTCTGGTTTCTCTGGCAGGATTAAAACAGGTATGTCCATTTGACCTGACTTTGCAATCCACTGGCCATTCTTCTAGTGCCTGTTGGGGAGGGCACGCTATGGCATGGCATACCGTGGTATTAGCGCCAGCCCCTCATTTCCTCCCGGGCAGAGCCCATCCTGACTCCCCAGTTCCTTACACCTCTTGGTCCTACTGGCAATTAGGTCTGACGAGCTTGCAGCTCAAGCTAGTTGTCTGTCCCCACCCTTGCTTCTTCCTCTTACCAAAGCCATTCCGTTTGTTCCTCACCCGGAGTTGGTGTTTTGTGGTCCAGCAGCATGTTCAGTTGTTCATCCACAAATCCATGCTGTCTTTGGAGCACAAGTAATAATCACCACCCACGGCAGGCCTCAGACCCACAAGGACCATGTTTCCCCAACGCTTGGAGGGCTGCGTGGAACATACCTGTTAATGAAGAGAGCGTGTTGCTCTCAGATGTCTGCCTGTGTTATTAACAGCTCAGCTGGGTGCAGCCAGTTTGGTAGCTAAGGGCTGTTCCGTGGGGCTGGGTAGGTAAGCAAATGGTACTTCCTGCCCAGGATGTGACACCCAGGGCTCACCCTGTGAGAACCCGGCCATTAAGACTGAAATTTTCCTTGGTCATTAGTAAGTCCATGGCTTTGATAGAGTTGGATTTTTTTTTCTGTTACTCCTTTCCTCTGGTAATATATTCATATCCATACTATTAAAAAGTGGTCAGGGATAAGTCTAGTTTAAATGTTAGAGGTTTAGCTAGTATTGTGAAACAAACTCATTCATCTCTTCCATTTATTTTCTTCTTTTTGAAAACTAGATCAAAGACATTCTAAAAGGTTCTCTGCGTTTCAACCAGAGTCAGCTGGAAGCTGAGGAGAATGAGCAGATCACCATCTCAGATGACCACTACTGCTCCAGTGGCCAAGGCCAAGGCCGGGGCCAGAGCGACGAAATGCCTGGGGCCACCAAGCAGGTATAAGAGCTCTGGTGAACAATGTCACAGTAACTTGATGGGGGCACATCCGCATAAGGTCTTGAAAGTTGTGAATACCAAAAACTTTACCAAAGTCATTTCAAATTACCATGTGCGAAGTTCAACTATAAAATACCACAGGTGGCCTGACCCAGAGGTGCTGTGTAGCCGGGCAAATTGCATACTCCAGTGCCCCACGGGAGACCATTGTCTCCTAGAGTTGTGCAGTGTACAACCTACAGACCTGTATGCAGCAGCTTTAGCCTGAACGTCCTGCCAGTCCTGTTGTGTGGCCTTAGAAAGTCACGGCTCTGCCTCAGCTATGGGTCGGTGCCTCCAGCTGATGCCTCCAGTCCCCGTTAGCACAGGAAGTACTGTTCCTACTTTTCTGATGCTGTCCTCAGTGGACTCCTCTTGGCTACAACCTTTTCTGCCCTCACGGAGAAGGGCTTCTCATTAATGTCTATCCTCTAAGGGAATGAGGTCAGCAAACTTTCTCTATAAAGGATGAGATGGTAAATATTTTAGGATTCGTGGGCCACATGTGGTCTGGTCTCATATTTGTTTTTGCATTTGGTGTGTTTGTTTTTACAACCTTTAGAAATGTATAAGCCATTATCATCTTTCGAGCCATATGGAAAGAGGCCACAGACCACATTTGGCTTATGGGCCATAGTTTGCTGCCCCCTGCTCTCAAGGTGTTGACATTGTGTGTAATTTATTCTAACGTAGAAGCACAGACTTTTCCAGTGAGAAAGGATCCAGGAAATTCCTCATGGGCTTAGTCCTATCTGCTTATTTTACCAGTGAGACACTGAAGGCCCAGGAGGTGCACAGGCTGGCCAGGCATCGTGTTTTCAGAATTCCTGTCCCAACCCAGCAAGCTTCCAGCTCCACCGTGCTTCCTCACTATACTTTATTTGCTAGGACTAAAAATCCCTAGTAATATGTTTTTTAATGGCTTACAAAGTCTCATCTGGAAAAATGAACATTAGCAAAATCTCATCTAAGGCTCTTTCTCAAAAACTAGCATCCAGATGCTTGTAAATTATTTATTTTTTATGATTAAAAAAAATGGTATTTTAGAATGGAATTTTTTTTATTTTAAGAGTACTCCCCACCCCCCGCCCCACAAAGAGTACTTTTCAAGAAGAGAGACCTTATGTGATTAATTTCATCCAGCTTTAAAAGGAAGGTTTCATGGAGCCATTAGTCTGCATCTTTGGCCACATGGATACAGCATTAACGTTGCAAGTTTAATTTGATTAGTTCCTCCACATTCTCCTTCTCTAAACAGATGTTTAATTTTTCAATAATCATTTCTTTATTCAAATATTGTTGAGCTTAGGCTCACCTCCAACCATTTTTAATTGACAGTTTTATTCTAAACTTCAGCGTGATTTTTTTTTGTAGTTGAATATATAAAAGTAATACTGAAAAACACCTTTCAAAAACACTAATGAATTTGCTACATTTAAAGCTTCTTGATTATACTTTGCCATTGTTTTTCCCAGTTCTCATATCTGTAAGAACTACCTGTGGCCACCACTGCCCCACAGAGCCCCATGTGCATCCTGGGTGCGCCGGCCACGAGGCGCAGGTGACACGAACTAGGACACGCCCCGGCGTGGGCAGAGCCGCACTCTTGTGCAGCATCCGAGAGGCCCTGTGCGTCCGCATGTGCTTCTGAGACGCCGCCAACCCGTCCTGCGCCAGCACCCCACCGCTGCCTTCTGTGCCTCTGTAGGGTTAGGTGGAAAAGGGGAAAAGCGGGAAAGGGGCAAACAGTAGGGCTCTCCTTTTTTTCTCATTCCTGCCATGGCTTCTTCCCCAAGGGTGTTAGCAGTTTATAAAAAACCTGTCCTCCTAAAAGAGGTTTTACCCGAGGAAGGGAAAAATAGGGAAGCAGTGCTCTCTCCTCATCTTCAGGGGAGGAAAGCCAAGTGAAGTCCCAGATGAAGCAGCGAGTCCCCCCAAAAGCTGAGTGTCTGAGGCCTTGTGGGAATCTGGACTAGACTCATACAGGGGCCCCCTGACAGGAAGTCCTGGCCCACCGTCTTTCCTTAGGAACCTGTCCCAAGCCTTGGGCGGCGGTCAGGCCTTGGAGCTGGCTGACGTACTTTCTCACTGCTTGTGGGGACCGGGGTGGGGGCTGGGGGCTGGCTCTGGACAGGAACATGTGTGCCAAGTGGGAGTTCTGAAGGCTTTTCCCCTCCTGCCTCCCAAATGTGAGCTGAGGGCCTGCTGTGCCAGCCAGTGGGTGTTCAGGGTTATGGGATGTAGCCCCTGCTCAAGAGCTTCCTGTTAAATGGAGGGCCAGAGACTGGGGGGTGGGGGGGAGGGGGAGGGCAGTGGAGGCAGGCTTTTGCAACATTTCTGGAGATGTAATCACCACATGTGGGGTCTGTGGTAGGTTCTGCCACAGCTCATCCCTAACTTAGGAATGTCTTTGCTTTCTTGGTTTAGCACTAAAGTATGTGTGAAGGATAATGCAGAGGACTGGGCTGACCCACCTTGGGGCAGGTGGCTCAGGGTCCCCCGGCCAGTGCCCTTCCCCATCAGGAACTCCAACAGGGCTCTTCCTTTGTGGACATGCACATGCCCTGCTCCCCACTGGCATGTTGATGGGGATGTGGCTAATATTATTCTTTCCATTTGATTCACAAATCTTGTCTCCAGCTCTGAAAATGGCAGATGCAAAATTGTATTCTGTAAGGAGAGCCACATTTTGGCCCTCCCTCCCAGCGTCTTTCACATACTCTTCTGGGAGGCTTTTGGTGAACTTGACCCAAATCTACGCCAGTGGCAGGTAGGACCTTGTAGGACAACCAGCTCCTATCATGTGCCTCCTGGTGCTTGGGGCCCCTATTTTTACCTGTATGGCCTATAGCTGCATTGTCTAAATATAGTAGCCACTAGCCACACATCGATTTAAAATTAAACTTATCTCATTAAGATTCAATAGAATTAAGTTAAAAATACAGTTCCTCCGTCATACTAGCCACCTTTCAAGCGCTCGATAACCACATGTGGTTGGGTGCTACTCTATTAGCATAGAAAGAGAGCCCTTCCGTCACTCTAGAACATGTCTGCTGAACAGCTGGTCTCTAGTTGGGCTCACCTGCTTCTACTCCGTGACCCTAAGCTCATGATCCTAAACAAAAGGTAAGAAATGAGGCAGGCTGAATGGCAGGGTTGGGGGAGGGGTGCTGTATATTGTGTTGGTCCTGGCCAGTTTTAAGCAGGACTGACAGGTTGAAAAACTTCTTTAATTGTATAGTACATGCCTGTGTTTGGCAAAAAGAGAGGATTGACCTAGGAATTTCCGAAGTTTTTGTAAATGACATAAACAGAACCAGGTAGCAGCTAAGATTGTATAGAAATCCAGAAAGAAGGCATCTTTGTGTCTAGGAGAAAGTTCTAGTTGGGAATCCAGAAGAGGCAGATCTTTTCATTTGCTTTGGGACATTGGCCAAGCCACCAGGCCTCTGATCTGGGTGTCGTTGTGTGATCTGTAATATAAAGGTGAGGAGGGGTGCTAAAAGAAGGGGGTGACTCAGGCCCTGCCGGCTGTACCAGGCTTTGTCTGAGCCAGTCTGTGATTTTATCTGGGAATGGGGAGCGGAGCAGTTACCCACCATTTATAACTTGCCTTCCCTACTTTCCCAGAAATGCGCCAGATAATTAGTGATGGTAGGAACCACCTTTACTTCCAGGCACAGGCTTTATAACATATTTCTCATCTTCAACATCTTGTACTGTATTCACTCTAAGCTAAAGGTGAATAGGTTATCATGCTATTTCTGTAGTAGAGACGCCACTCTGAAAATAGGGCCTGCTGTACATGCTGTTCTCATTTTCAGCCTCAGATAAACTCTACCGGGCAGCACTCCAGCCACAGACCCTGTGTGGGGTGAGAAGTCCAGGGTTTCACAGTTTATAGTTCAGGACAGCGGTCATATGAACAGCGTCCACACTTTGGAGGTAGAAGGATGAAACTGAGGTCCCACCCAGCCTTACGTGCACCCCGTGTGCAAATGCAGGGGGGGGACAGGTTGCACGCACGTGTCCCCTCCAGGCTCTGCGAGGGTAGTACAGCCCCGACTGGGTGCACCTTATGGTGGGATGGTCTTTCTCTACCAAACTGTCCTGGTGCCAATTATCGCATCCTCTGCTGCCAGAGTGCCATGTTCTGCGTATCGCCTCAGTTTTTTAAGAATTAATGTGTTGCTGGAATGTAAACAGCTTTAAAACTTGAGATGAAGAATTTCAAGGCCTGTTGTTTCAGCACTGTGATCTTAAAGTTAATTCTGTTTCTCTTCTCCCAGTTAAAGATCTTAAAGTTGGATGAATGGTCAGAGGATGGAGGCACATGAGCCATTATTTGGCCACTCACCACCCGCCCCCCCACCTCCCACCCCCATGTCACCAAGAACATGTAGTCCAGAGAGGGGACTGTCAGGTCCAGATTTCCCTTGGAAGTGTTGCTGACTACCTGTCCAGGCTCTGCCCACAGCCCGCGGGTGGCCCAGGCCATAGCAGTCTGGGGGCCAGAGGACGGAGGGGGCACTTCCAGCCAAGGGGTTCTGTACAGCTCGTCAGACTTCAGACCTGGGTGCCAGTCCCCACCCATGCTGTGGGAGAGTAGGGGGGGGGCGGTGGTGAGCAGGCCGTGGGCACGATGTCTGCTTACATCAGTATGTCTTCTGTCAGGTTGGCTTTGGAACATCCACACGTGTCCCAGGGTAGGCAGGAGCTTCTCTGGGTTTAACCCAAAACCTTTACTGGTATTCATGGATGTCAGCTTTTTTTTAGTTAAAAATCAAATGCTACTCATAATTGCTTAAGAAGAAAGGAAAATAATTGTAAAGCAATACTGTATGCTTTTTGCCATATACTTTACAGTTGCTATTCCTGGTTTTCGTGTTTGCCACCATTGTCCCAGGGGGCCCCTAAGTGCATACCGGGGCTGAGCTGGTTAGAAGATACATACACTAGGCCCTCCTGAAGCTCTTCGTTAAGCAGGTAATAAAATCACTCCAGGTCTGGGCTTATATTAGGGATCCAGTCCTATGCGATGCACAGCCACGCGCATCATCTCAATGCGTGGTGACCACACACTGGGTCAGAGATGCTGTCCTTGTCCCCATGTCACAGGTGAGAACATGAGAGCCCAAGGAAGATGAGTGATGTGCATGGCAGGGTGCCACGTGAACGGATGGGGATTCTTTCTGCAGCCTGCCTCCTGAGCCAGCCTCTCTTAACTTTCCAAGCAGGAGGCTTACTCTATTGCCCTGGGAAACCAGCACCCAGCTTCAGAGGAACTGGCCCCGCGCTACCGGGAAGTGCCGGGGCTTCAGGGAAGCAGGACCAGACACCACATCTTTCCAAGGAAGAGCATAGGGCCTAAACTTCCGAGAAGCGCTCCCGGCTCACAGGGCCACCGCTTAGTTCTCTTGTTTCACTGGAGTCTTCACTCATCCACCTGTACTTCTGACTGTACTTCACAGGCCTCTTCAGAAACACCAGGGCGCGTGGACAGAGGAAGTACAGATGACTTCATCCTGGTCTCCAAAGAAGACGAGGGGGGCAGCGCCAAGGGGTCCTTCTCAGGCCAGTCCCAGCCTCTTCGCACCCTCCGAAGCACCTCTGGGAGAAGCGAGCCCCTGGCCCGCTCTCCTCTCGTGTTCTCCGACCCTCTGATGGGCCCTGCCTCGGCTTCCTCGAGCAACCCCAGCTCCAGCCCCGACGAGGACAGCAGCAGCAACAGCAAGGACTCTGGCTTCACCATTGTGAGCCCCCTGGACATCTGACCACAGTGCCCCTGGCCTCCTTCGTGGGGACTTGCCACCCCCCTCAGCAGCCCCAGGGCCCGGCTGAGGCTTCCGCAGTGGAGACCCCTCTGAAACCAACACTTCTTTCCCAGCATGCCTGTGGCCTTAGTGCAACCCGTCAGAACCCTCTAGAGAGAGGCAGATGGCCACAGAGCACAAAGACAGATGTTCACCAAAATGCAGACAGGGCTTTCAGGGCCCTATCCCACCCCGCCTTTGCTCTGAGGTAGATCAGGGTTAAGTATCCAGTATCATGTTCACTGTCAAAAAAAGACCAAATCACAATTAGAATCATTTTTCCTCTATCCCCTTCTCCCCAACTAAGAATTAGGTGTGGCAACTCCATTAATTATAACTAGAAGAAGGAAGAAGAGTTGGTTTCAAATCTTCCCTCCCTTGGAGCGTCAGGCATAGGAAAATTGAGATCAAGAAGGCTTATTCTCTGGAAATCTCTCTCTCAGCCTATTTCATTCCTCCTTTGGGAAGCCATACAGCAAAGCCAAATACAACAGAATGGACTAGAACTGGTGGATTCCAGGGCTAGAAAAAACCCATCACTGACCTCTCAGAAAGTTACAGTGATCTTTAGAAACAGGGTCTAAACTTAGGTGTGATGGGGTTTAGATTTTTTCATTTGTTAAAGAGTATGTTTCCAAACCTCAGGCCAGATAGACTCTGGCCATCACTGTCCCTCCTCAGACAACTGTATTTCCCCCTTTAGAATCCTTCACAACCAGAAAACAAAGGTCACATTAAGCCAGTCTTTGCTGCACTGATTTCAGAAGTCGTAAGAATATTACTTCTTGAACTGGAAAATGTGACCCTGACTATGGGACAGACATCTCTCAGTTTTCTGGTGTAGTTTCTCTAGTTTTGGCGCTGGAATACACCTGTCACCTGTCAATTGAGAAGTAAAGGGAAAAACCCAAGCTAATTCCCATCCAGAGTCGGGACCTCCCATTGGCCTTAAAGTAGCAGTAACAGGGAATTCGACCTGGAGTCCATTCTGGGGGAGCAGGGCTTCCCACAGAACACTCCAGACATCAGGAAGACGCAGGACTTCTGCACAGCCCTTCCCTCGCCGGGAGCCAGGCAGAGGAGCTGCGGGGCCTGGGTTCAGTTGCACACCGCGTCCCAGGCACCACAGGACCAGCTCTGACCCGCCCAGTGCCTTCCTGGGCTTGGGCACACAATAGAGAGTTCCCCTTTTCAGCTGGCAGCTTATGGAATCTTGCTGGGCAGAAAGCATCACATGAGCTGTTTCTCTCCTTAAGAAGAAAGGCCCCGAAAAGGACACTTTCCCTGTCCTTTGTGCAAGCAGGCATTCTAACAGGATAGCCACAGTGCCCATTTCACCCTGCAGTGACAGGTGCTCGGGGCTTCTCCTCTGAGGACGGCAAGGCCTCTAGGCGGTGGAAGCTTTCACGTGAACCAGTGAAAATCTAAGTTTGAAAGGCTAGACACCGTTTACAGTCCTTCCCACTGCTAACCCTGTATTTCTCTACAGTGTGATAATGACCTGATTTCCCACGTGCTCTCAGAAGCAAGCAGTGACGACTCGGAGTCAGCTACTGCAGAGAGGGTCCCAGTTAGCTCTGCAGTTTGTCCTCAGACTCTAGCAGGAGAACCTCTGAACACGTGAGCATGGGCGATGAATACGAAGTCTGGTTTTGCTCAGGTGACAGGGTTGCTTGGCCTTCCATGATTACTCAAAGACAAGCTGCTGAGCTCTTCAGCTCCCCCATGGAGTGGTCTGCTCAGCAGCCCCTGGGGGTGACTCATAGAGTAAGTTACTGCCCAGTGTGTGTCACCTTGACCACACTTTGCTCCCAAGGTTCCCATACAGTGAGTGGCCTTGCGACTGCACACGGTTGCCATGATTTTCCCTCAGAGGACCTGGTTTGGGGCATTGTCAGTGTTTTCAGTTCTCAGGTAAGAAGTGCGGAGCTATCCTCGCCAGGGCTCCAAGACACAAAGTGGAAAGGGCCATGGAGATGGCTGTCCCATGGCCGTGGGTCCTAGTCATCTGCTTTTGGCAGTTTCTTTGCCCTGAGAGCTAGAGTCCTGATAGTCCAGTGGTGGGGGGCGCCCAGTACCCACCCGGTACAAGGCTCTAGGCTACCTCCCTGCAGGTGGCTGGGTGGTCAACGGTCCCTGGAAACTCCCAGCCCTCCAGCACACGAGGGGCAGGTCCTCCGCTCTGTGCTTCCATGTTGGTGCCACGTGAGAACCAAGGGGGTCTCTCAGAGGCGTTGCTTCTACGGCCCCCAATGAGCCGCTCCCTCCTCGGAGGAAAGAAACACGAGGGGGAGTGGGGTGTGGGCAGTGCCACCCTCAAATTCCCATAGGTCCATGGGGTTTGAGAATTGTATTACTCTCGATCTTTTTAAGTGACTTTTTATTCTCCATAGTTGAGCATCGTTTGCGTTTTTATTAGTTACAGTGCTATTAAAGAATGTGTTCCTTTTTCATTTTATCAAGTACTTACGTTTAAGTGTTAAAATCCTGAATATCTGAAACCTTTTTTGTTTTTCTTTAACAATCAGTGGAGGCCTCTCATGTTTTGATTATTAGCAGTTAAATATAGTTTATATATATAAAGCTTAGATGAATTTTTGTTGTCATCCACTTTTTTAATACAGGTACCTGTGTTTCATGCATTCCTTTCTGATCAGTTTGGAAATGAGTTAAAATTTACCTCTACATTATATATGAGAGCTACAGATTAGAGAAAGAAAATCATTACGACTTTGCCTTACCTTTTATATGTGCCAAGGGGTCATAAAACACTTCAAACATTCAATTATACTGGATCATTCTTCCACAGTTGACCTCCTGCTACTGCTCACAGCTACCTGCAGTCTGGTTGGAAATAGTATCACTGCAGAATGAGTGTGACTAAAAACAAACCAAGACCTCCCTGGGCGTTGCCTTCTCTCCATCTGACCGAGTTCAGTCCCGTGCATCGGTCCTTCAGGTCTG
This sequence comes from Leptonychotes weddellii, assembly GCF_054177405.1. Lineage (NCBI taxonomy): Eukaryota > Metazoa > Chordata > Mammalia > Carnivora > Phocidae > Leptonychotes > Leptonychotes weddellii. The sequence goes on from NC_138369.1 coordinate 73,334,238, forward strand.
ACTGCCCACCACGAACAGGAATGTCACCTCCACTTTGTCAGAGACGAGGAGCAGACACAAAGCTCAGTGGCATTTATGGGGTCTGCTAACGACAGCTGACCTGTCAGAGTCGACTCAGATTTACTATTTTTGTTTTTATTTTGAGCAGCAGCCCCCTGGGGTGGTTATAGAACCAGAGCGTGTATGGGGGACACAGGGCCTCTGGGTGGCTGTCCCGTGGAGGCTGGGCCATCCCCCCGCCCCACAGGTGCACACCTGGCCCCACCCCTGCATGTCCAGAGCAGGGGCGCTGGTGGTCCGCGGGGCGGGAGAGGAGGCCGGGTGAATTAAGGACAGCACCTGACAAGCTGGATTTCTCCCAAGCCATTACTGCTACCCCCCACCGTGTTACTTTCAAAAGCTCTCTTTTTATAGTGTTAAAAAGAAATAAAAAGTTCCTGTAAACAGGCTTGAGACCACTTTGATGTAAAAGTTGTCATAATAATTTGTCTCACAATGGCACAATTCATTTGACTTATGGAATACCCTCTTGTGCCATTTACATCCTATCGCTTTGTTCTCATTCATCTTTATGCTGTAACTCATACTGATTTAAGAAATGGCTTTTCCTTTTGGCAAAGTGATTCCATTCAGTACGGTTATAATAAAAGACTAATGTGAAACTGAGAACGTAGCTTGACTTGTTCCAGGCAGGGGATCCGTGCTGAGCAGGCCTGACCCAGAGGAGACCCGTCCAGGGCGCGGCCAGCAGGGCCCCCCGCCTGGCCTCACCTGTGTCACTGCATGAGGCGGTGACCTAGGGCTCACGCCTAACCCTGCTGGTCCCTTCTTCCCCAGTTTGGGCCCTGCTCCACCTACTGGTCCAAGAAGCCATTTGGGGGCAATGCCCCAACAGCTTGCCACCCTCTCTCCACTGTCCCCCCTCCACACCGGGTTTGCCCTGGTAGCCTCGCTTACACCCAGCTAACATGGGATTGGATGAAGGGCCACAGTGCAGAGTGCACTCCAAGTCTTAAATGACAAACCAGGAAAGGGGGGGGGGGGATCTGCATAGCTTAGGTAGAACTAGGAGGCCAGTGGTACCTTTGTGCCACTGCCAGAATTCGTGCCTGGACCCATCCCTAGCCTAGGCCTCTGTCCCAGGCCCAGCCAACAAGGGGCTTTCCCTCCCATGGGGCACAACCCACATTCCCCCAAGGGACTTTATTACCCACCTGTTCTGCCCTGGAAAGGTGGGAGGGCGTGGCACACTTCTCAGAATGGCTCATGCTGCTGACCAGTTATGACCACCCACACCGGCATCCCTCCCTGGCCGCTGGGAGCAGAGATTGGGGGAGCAGGTGTGGTCGGTGCCTCACCCCTAGCCCTTGGGAAGACGACTTCGGGGCTGCTGGATCCGCCTCCTGTTCTACCTGCATCACCGGCTGAGAAGAGGTGAGTGCAGGGGCCTTCCCTGCAGGCCTGAGTCCGGGTGCTGGTGGCCTTGCCTCTCCTGACTCCCTTCCCCACCCCTGTATGGTGTTTGCTCCTCCCCCCGAAACGAGCCGCTCTTCAGCTTCTCTCAGGGCCGGGTCTGGGGGAATCGTACTGACACATCTTCCTTCCAGGGCCCCTTCTTCAGGCAGAAGCCATGCCCCTGGCTCCCCCTCCACCAGGTGAGCTGGAAGAGGCTGCAGGTGATCGAGGTGGGTCCTCTGTCCTCGCAGACGGCTGTGCAGAGGAAGGGTCTCACCAGTCCCATCCAGGGCCGGGGCAGCCTCTGAGTGAGTTGGTGCTCCCCGGCCCACTGAGTTCCCAGCCCCTCCCCCGTGACCATCCCCCACGGCTGACAGCGCCATTCGAGGGGCTGCTGACAGCTGTCTTAATTTTGATTTGCCTCTGTCGCAGACAGCGTTCTTTGCTTCTTAAGGATGCGTAGGTGTCACCAGAAATTTCTGCACCGAGAGGCACATCTGTTGTGAGAAAGGACCCTTCTCACAGAATGGTGGCAGACCGAGGAGGCCAGGTCGTCGATGAGCTGACCCAGAGAATCCATCCAGCATCAGCCCACCGTGCCTTCAGCAGACCCACCGAGCGCCCTCAGAGTGGGAGGCTGCACGGATGCTGGGACACACCAGGGCCCCCAGACTGCCAGGAAAGGGGCGAAGTGACCCGTGTCTGTACTAGGAACACCAGAAACAGTTTCAGGACCAAGGGAGCCCAGGGGAAGTCCTCCAGCGAGGGAGGCTCCAGAAGGCTCCGAGGTGAGGCCAGTGAGCTAGGCCCGGCGTGCCAGGCATCCTCCTGCTGCTGAGTGAGGGGCATCCCACTTGCTGTCAGTAGGTGCTCGGCGCTAGGATCAGAGCGGAGGGTGTACTTACAGCCACCAAGCAGGCTGCCTTTCCCCCAGGCACATGCTGTAATGTGGGCTCGACACTGTCCATCGTTCAGTTCTGGCCAGAGAGTGTCCCCAGCTGGGGAAAAGCCCAGCAGGCTCCTGAGGGCCTGACATCGTCACGGCCATAGTTGAGGAAGCAGCCAGCAGTGGGAGCTCTCCTGTGTCTCTCAGTCTCAGGAATAAAGAGATAGGTCACAGGGTTTAAGTCAAGAGGGAAAGGGACTGCAGTAGATGTCCCCTCCCCAGGGGATCTTCCCAGAGGGAGGACAGCTAGCAAAGGCCATGCTGCAAAAAGGAGCATATCATATACTGCCTTTCTAGTGGCACCCTTATCCCTCCACACGGGTATCCCCACCTCCTGCCGCCTGAGCTTCTGGTCCTAGTCCCACGTCCATCCAGGCAGGAGCCCCTGGTTCCTACACAGTGTCTGGTCCTCCCCCATCCCATGGCTCGGTCAGGCCCTCTTGCCCATGCCCCACCACAGCAGAGGCCTCATCCTTACTCGCTGGGCCTGACCAGTGGCCTGTTCCTCTGCCTCCCCCTCTCCCCTCCTCACCTGGAAGCAGCTCTGACCCAGGGGCCTCCAAGTGCTCAGGATGAAGAGTGGCCCCTTGCACACCCACCCCGTCCCTGCAGGGCTGTGCTCTAGCCCCCTGGCCTTCCTCCTGCTGGACCCTTTGCCAGCTTGAAGCCTCACACAAGCGGTTTTCTCTGTCCAAAACACCTGCCCTTGCTCTCCAATGTATACCTGGTGGAAGCCAGCTTCCATAGCCAGACTGCTCTGGTGGGGTCCACCAGACTCCTCCTGCCTGTGGAACTGCTTTCTGGAAGTCCCACTGTTCTATTTCACCTTGCCCACTGTGCCAGTTACTATGGCTATAGGACCAATCACCCAGAAGTTGGCACGAAGTAACCACTTATTATGCTCGTGGGTTGTGGGGGTCAGGAATGCAGACGGAACACGGTGAGGATAGTTTGTCACTGGTACCTCTGATGTCTGGGGCCTCAGATGGAAGACTCAAAGGCTGGGGGCTGGAATCCTCTGAAGTTTGGCTCCCTTGGTCCCTGATGGTTGATGCTAAGACCTTATCTTGGGCTATCAGCTGGAACACCTATGGGTGGCCTCCTCACGTGGCCCAGGCTTCCTGGCAGCAGGGTGCCTCGGTTCTAAGAGCAAGTGTCTGGAGAGAGAGAGGAAGAGAGTGAGCACTAAGTGGAAGTCACCTCCCCTTTTAGGACCTAGACTCAGCAGTCACCCAGCATCACTTCTGCCACATTCTGTTCACTGAAGTAGTCACAAGTCCATCCAGTTTCAAGGGGAGGGGAAGTAGAGTCCAGTTGTTGATGAAACAGGCAACATTGTAGAAGCACATGTGAGACAGGAAGTGCTATGGCCAGTCTGTCATGCCCAGTGACTGGAGGCTTCCTCAGGGTAGCTGGAACAAGGCCTCAGCCATGCTGCAGACGACCGAGGCTGCTCCAGCCATACTGAAGAGCTTACAGGGGCCATTCAAACCTTTAGTGTTTGTAGCGGCTCACTCCTCTCCTCCAGGAAGCCCTCTGTGATGGTTTCAAGGCATGGCCCCAAAACTTTTTGACACTCTTTCCCTCAAGAGCCCCTTGAATCCTAGCTCCGACTTCTTAACCAGTAAAATATAGAGGACATCATGCCATGCCAGTTTCTGGGCCCAGACCTTAAGAACACAGGCAGCTTCTACTTCCTGACTCTTGGTATACTCACTGGTAGAAGCCAGTCACCACATGCAAGGAAGCCCAAGCAGCTCTGCAGAGAGGTCTATATGAAACCAACAGCCAGCAGCTAACTTAGAGTGAGCCATCTCGAAAGTGGATCCTTTGGTCCCAGTTGACACTATGGAGCAGGGACAAGGTATACCAGCTGAACCCTTCCCAAATTACAGAATCGTGAGCAAACAAAATGCCTACTGTTGTTTTAAGCCACTAAGTTTTGGGGTGGGTGGTGATGCAGCAATGGGCAACTTTCCCTGATACCCTAACTAGCAGGACTCATCTCTTCTCAACTCCTTCATCTTAGGACCATCCATCTTTCCCAGCCCTCCAAGCCCAGAACTTGCATTTCCCTCCTTGAAGAGAGGGCCTGAGCTTTAGCAATTCATTCACCCATATTTATTGAGCACTTACTATGTTCTAGCTGGAGAAGTGCAGTGAACAAGATAGGTAAGATCCCTGTCGTCAGGGAGCTTGGGGTCCAGTGGGGGAGATAGGCAATGCTTTCTTACTCAATGCATTGCCTTTGTAAATGAATGAAGGACATAATTTCAGAGGAGAATGATGTAGCAGAAACCCTTCAGAAAGTCCAGTTCCTTTACCCCCTGGGCAGGGACACAGCTGGACCACACTTCCCTTGCAGTGACTGAGCTTGGACCACTGGATGTGGGTGATGACCCAGGAACATATGGAGGGGGAGGAGCTGAGTAGACGACCCTAGCAGCCCAGGAATGCAGGAGTTGGGAGGCTGAGAAACCCTTTTCTCCCCAGATTTTTGAGACCCAGCCTGTCCTAGGTTTTTCCTAAGCCTCTTTGTCACCCTTTGCTTTCATTCCCACAAACATGACCCCCAGGGAAAGAGCCAGAGCCAGCTCTGACAGACTGGAGGGAGAAGGAGGCCCGTGTCACTCCTCCTGGCCAACCCCCATTCATTCAGAGGAGAGTTTAGTGCCATCGGACTCCAGTGCCCTGAGCCCTGCCTGTCTTAAGTCTCAAGATGCCAGGGCTCCAGCCCAATCTCAGCCAATTAAGAGGGTTCTTTGAGTATGACAGTGGAGCTCTGAGAGCCTCCATTTCCTGGTCTGTAACATGCTGGGGAGAAGGCAAAGCGTGGCCGCCTCTCAGGGGTGCTGCAAGTAGGATCAAGTCTGTTAAGTGCCAGGTACTGTCCAGCGGCTACTTGCATTGTTAACTCTTAAAATAACCCCACGGGATAGGCGATGGGAAAGGCACAAGCCTTGCTCCCTTCCCCCACAGGTCTGAGGTGGCCTCGAGCACCCGGGGTGGCCAGGCTCTGCTGATCTGTGGGATGCATGAGCACAGGGACCTCTGTGTGTTCCCACCTGCCTGTGTCCGCATTAGCACCAGGGCCCAAATTCACCATGTGGTGAAATACGGAGATGTCATTCCTGGGCGTGTGTGGGTGACTCACCTAGTGCTCTGATGGTGGTGGCCAGGCTGCTGCTGGGTTTCTCAGAATCCTGCACCTCAGAGATTCAGAGAAACTCAGACTTTCAGAGAAAGTCTGTTGGTGTGCCACAGAGATGTTAACCACAGAGCCTGAGGAGAAGCCAGGTGAGAGTTAGTTCAGCAGGCCAGGCAGAGTTCACCCTTCCTGTCCCCAGCTGTGGGCAGAGGTCCCCAGTAGCAGAGCGCAAATGTCAGATCTATGCCCCCTGGCGTGTGTGAGTGTGGGAGGAGCACTGTCCCAGGAGTCTAGAGCCTGGCAGTCAGCTCTGCTCTGTCAAGCAAGACACAAAGCCCACCCAGGCCAAGCGTTTATCCTCCTGCTTAGGCAGGGGTTGGCCCCAGCTCATTCAGGAGACTTTGGGGAGCCCCTCACAGTTTCTGACACTTGGTTTCTCCAGGTGAAAAATGAAGGATCAGGTACTTTTTTCAAGCTTTTTTGACCATAACCCACATTAAGAAAAACATTTTACAGCATACAACACAGGATAACCTTAAGGGCTATAACTCAGGTCCCAGGAGGTCAGTGGCTTAACAAAAGAAAAGTTCATTTCTCACTCATGTAACTGCAAATGCAAGGTTTCCTGGTTTGTGGGTGGCTCTCTTCCACACAGTGATACAGGAACCCAGCCACCTTGACCTAGAAGTACCAGGTCATTTTCAATCACATGCCATTGGTGAGAGCAAGTCAGCCAGGGGCCCCACCTAGAGGCGAGCATCAGGGAATAGTCACTCCCAGCAGGGCACCCCCTCCAGAGGGGCACGTGTACTCTGGGGGAGGGGAGCACAGACCTGGTGGCCAGTCAGCTGCCTCTACCACATCCTGCGCTCCCAGACTCACACATGCAACTGAAATAGAAGATTCAGGAAACAAATTTGCTCATGCTGCATGTGATGCCTTCTGATTCTGACACCTTCTACCTATTTCATTAGTGCTGGGCATGACCCACTAAATTAATCCCATGACCCACTACTGGGTCAGTGCCTACAGTTTAAAAATTCAGAGGATTCCTCAAAGAAATGGCCATAATATTATCCAACTCTATAGAATGTACAGAATTGAGTGGCCACATGTCTTGAAGGACTTAATTCAGCCAAGAAGAGAACTGCTCAAAGCCATAGTTGTCATCCAGGGGAAGATGCAATGAGAAGAAGTGGTTTTTAACCTGCAAAAGATCCAGATGAACTCCTAGCCGAAGTGAGGCCTGGTCAGATGTCCAGGAGCAGAAGGTGCACCTGGAGGCCCAGGAGGGTGGTTTCCAAAGCAAATTCCAGACCGGGGTTGGGGGAGGGACATGCTGGCTCCAAGCCTCTTTCTGAGAGGGATTTTGCAAGTTCTTTTCCCAGAATGCACTTTGGACAAAATTTCACCTAGGTGGCAATGGCGATTCACTCGAACATTGGAGAAGGAGCAGGCATCTTAGCACCTGCCATGAAATACCCTGGTATCCCCGGAGACCACCTCTTCTCTCTCACCTTGCCCCCACCCCCAGGAAAGTTCTGGTCTGCCCCATCTCTTTGCCAGTGTTCCCTGAGCTCTGATGGGGCTGCAAAACAACTTGGGTACCTAGACGTCTTCTCTCAGAAACACCTGGGAAAGAGCCCCATAACTATGAGTCAGCTCATGACGTCTATGACCCAAAGTCACCCTGGAGACACTGACCCTTTTCTTCGAAGAGACAAATCAGCCTTCAATGAGTGACCTAGATTTTCCTGTACAGATGTGGTTGCAAAATTTCCGACTAATTTTGGTCCATGCACCGTACCTTGTGCAACTGTCTTATTATGAACCAAGAGCAAGGAGCCTCTCCATGGAAAAGGTGTGTGAGGGCAGGAATATGGGATTGTGCAGACAATGGATCTGGGTTCAAGAAGGGCCTCTGCCCCACATAAGCTGTATGCCCTTGAGCAACTTGCACCACCTCTCTAGACCCCCATTTTCTTACCTGGGAATGGGATACATTGCCTGCCTCTCAGAACATGTGTGAGGAGCAGATGAGTCAAAGTAAGGAAAGGGTATGACTCATGAGAGTAGACATTGGCCTGTCCACCCCTGACCCCTGGTCATGAGGAAGAGCCACAAAACCACATTTAATTTCTAAGGTATAAACTTCACTGTCCTTCTACATGGATGTGACAGGCCACATGAGCCTTTTACTAGGCACCCATATGTGGTGGACTGTGGTGCATCACGAGGGCCACATACCCAACCCAGCCAAGGGACTGACCTTAGGAAACTTGCCCTCCCCCATGTAGATCTCCTGACAAGTCCAAGTATGACAACTTGTGAATCTGGAAAAGGCAGACTCAGGAGCAGAAGAGGGATGTGCCCTAAACCAGGAAGAAGGGGTAGCAAGTGGGCTTGCCCAAGGAAGTAGAGCATTGAGCTGGAACTTGGAGTTGACCAGGCAGTTTTGGGGGGAGGTATTCCGGACAGCGGGAGCAGCAGAGTGTGCAGAGGTGAGGTCCTGAACAGGGAGGAACGGGGGCAGGGGGAGTTCCTTGTTGGGGAAGGCCCTCAGTGAGCCCCCAGCAAGGTCGGAGGACTCCGAGGCCTTTCTGGGACCTTCTTCCCACTCTGGGGTGTGTCTGTTGGAGGTGAAGGCTTCTAGAAAATCCATGGTTCAAAGCTGAGGTTCAAAGCTCAGATTTAAGGAATCACCTCAGAACAGCCAGGCTGTGTCAGATGGGAACCTAGGGAGATTGGCACTGCGATAGGAGAACAGCACGAGCAAAGGCAGAGAGGCTGGGATGAAAGAAGGAAAGAAAGACAGTGTAGAGACAACTTTCTGGTGTTAGGAAGGAGCACAAGCTGGAAATAAGAAGAATCTGAGTTTCCGCCCTGGCCCTGCTTCTCACTGGGTGACCTTGGGCCAGTCTTGTCTCCTTATTGATGAAATAAGAGGTCGTAACTGGACAGAAATCACCTATAGGGGTCTAGAGTGGGGACTCCCAGAGCTCAGGGTGCAGGCGCCGCTCACCATCCCTCCTGAGCATGGGATCTGGGCACTACACAAAGAGCTGCAGTGGGGAGCAGGGAGGGGGACAGGGAAGCAGCCCATCAGTGACGGGGGCTACAATATGTTCCTGCAACGACAGCCTGTTTCTGATTGGGACAGCAAAGACGAGGAACTAGAACTCTTGATTTCTAATGGGAGTAAAGAATGGTGCAAGGACTTTGAAAAATAGATCAGCAGCTTCTAATAAAGTCAAACATACCTACTAACAATCACACTCCTAGGTATTTACTCAAGCAAAATGAAATACACATCTCACAGAGAGACTTACACATGAACACTCAGAGCAGCCTTGTTCCTTATAGCCTCAAACCGGAAACCACGCCCATCCATCGGCCGGTGAATGGACAAGCAAACCATGGAACAGCGTTAAGATGGGAGGCAGCTCAGCAGTACAAAGGAATGTGCTTGTGCTACACACAACATGGATGAATCTCACAGACACAAGGGTGAGCTGCAAAAACCAAACAAGGAGGAATACCTACTAGGATTCCATTTCGATACAGTTCAAGAAAAGACAAAAATGAGTCTATAGTGACAGCCATCAGAGAGTAGCTGCTGCCCGTCAGTGGGAGCCTGGGTTGCCTGGAAAGAGGCCTGAGAGAACGTTGGGCACTGTGTTCAGTAAATACCCTCCTCTCCTCCTCCACCTTGTCCCCCCCCTCCCTCCTCTCTCTCAATAAAACTGAACTCCATCTCCAAATAGTCAAATATAGTTGCGAGTACCCAAGAAAAGGACACGTGCATATCCTACGCTCATATGGACACATACCTCTGGACCTGCACACATGCATTCAACAAATATTTCTTGAGCATTTCAGACCCTATTCTAAGCACTAGGGAAGAGGTAGTGAGGAAGAAAAACATATATGTCTTTATGGAAGTGACAGTCTAATGTCACCATTCTTGCCAGCCCCCGCCCTACCCCAGCCTCCTCTGGTCTCATGTTACAAATCTGGGTCATTGGTTTGGGTAAATGAAAGAGCTCAGAACATTTAAAGAAGAATTAATACCTATTCTTCTGAAACTGTTCCAAAAAATAGAAATGGAAGGAAAACTTCCAAACTCATTTTATGAGGCCAGCATTACCTTAATCCCAAAACCAAAGACCCCACCAAAAAGGAGAATTCCAGACCAATATCCCTGATGAATATGGATACAAAAATTCTCATCAAAATACTAGCCAATAGGATCCAACAGTACATTAAAAGGATTATTCACCACAACCAAGTGGGATTTATCCCTGGGCTGCAAGTTTGGTTCAACATCCCCAAATCAATCAATGTGATACAATACATTAATAAAAGAAAGAACAAGAACCATATGATCCTCTCAATAGATGCAGAAAAAGCGTTTAACAAAGTACAGCATCCTTTCTTGATTAAAACTCTTCACGGTGGGGGCACTTGGGTGGCTCAGTCGGTTAAGCGTCTGCCTTCGGCTCAGGTCATGATCCTAGGGTCCTGGGATCGAGTCTCGCATCGGGCTTCCTGCTCGGTGGGAAGCCTGCTTCTCCCTCTCCCACTCCTCCTGCTTGTGTTCCCTCTTTCACTGTGTCTCTCTCTGTCAAATAAATAA
>NC_138369.1:73344922-73386107 GCF_054177405.1 Leptonychotes weddellii
CCATCAAAAAATATGAAATCTTGCCATTTGCAACGACGTGGATGGAACTAAAGGGTATTATGCTAAGTGAAATAAGTCAATCAGAGAAAGACAAGTATCATATGATCTCACTGATACGAGGAAATTGAGAAACAAGACAGAGGATCATAGGGTAAGGGAGGGAAAAATGAAAACAAAATGAAACCAGAGAGGGAGACAAATAACTCTTAATCTCAGGAAACAAACTGAGGGTTGCTGGAGTGGAGGGGGGTGGGAGAGATGGGGTGGCTGAGTGATGGACACTGGGGAGGGTATGTGCTATGGTGAGCGCTGTGAATTGTGTAAGACTGTTGAATCACAGACCTGTACCCCTGAAACAAATAATATGTTAATAAGAAAAAGAGCTCAGAAAAAGTCATGATGAATAATAATTATGGTTATAATAATAGTAATAATAAACCAGAAGAACTTGGAAAAAGTGATTTTATATTTCAACATTGTACATAACTGGAAAGTTCACAATTGGGTGGAAAGATGGGAGAGATAATTGAGAACACAAGGTTTCTATTGGCTCTCTTACACAGGCTTTTTTTTTTTTTTTTTCGGGGTGGAAGGAGGGTGGAGGGAGAGGGAGAACCTTAAGCAGGCTTCACACTTAGTGCACAGCCCAATGCGGGGCTTGATCTCACGACCCTGAGGTCATGACCTGCGAGCTGAAATCAAGAGCCAGATGCTTAACTGACTGAGCCCCCCAGGTGCCCCTCTTACACAGTTGTAAAAAAAAAAAAAATTTACCTTTTTATTTTGAAGTAATGTTAGACTCACACAGAAATTGCCAAAATAGGGATACCTGGGTGGCTCAGTCAGTTAAGTGTCTGCCTTCAGCTCAGGTCATGATCCCAGGTTCCTGGGATGGAGTCCCACATCAGGCTCCCTGCTCAGCGGGGAGCCTGCTTCTCCTTCTGTCTGCCGCTCCCCTGCTTGTGCTCGCTCTCTCTCTGACAAATAAAATCTTTAAAAAAAGAAACTGCCGAAATAGTGCGCAGAGAGTTCCTATCACCCCTCACCGGGCTTCCCCCAATCGTAACATCTTCCCACCCAGAGAACAGTTTTCATGACCAGGAAATTAATGTTGGTACGTTACTATCAAGTACACTGCAGATCTTACTCAGACTTCACCCCTTTTCACATGTACTTGTGTGTGTGGGGGGGGGTGGCCTGTGAAACGTGGCCCCACATACAGATTCTCAGAGCCACCGCCGCAGTCAGGACACCTGAGGACTCCCTCCTGCCCCTCTACAGCTGTAGCCTCCCTGTCCCCTGAACCCCCAGTGGTCTGTTCTCCATTGCTATCATCTTCTCATTTGAGAGTGTTCTATACACTGAATCGGTATGTGACCCCCCCGCTCAGGGACTGGCTTTTTCCCTCAGCCCTAATGCTCTTGCGATCCATCCAAGGTGTATAGATCAATCGTTCGCCCCCTTTGTTGCTGTGTAAGAATTCCACGGTGTGGCTGTACCACAGTTTGTTTATCCACTCATCCACAGGAGGACATCTGAGCTGTGGGTAGTTCGGGGCTGTTACAAATAAAGTTGCTAGTTACATTGGCGTACAGGCTCTTAAAAGGCCCTGGACACATGCACTTGACTTTTTCTGCTCGCCTCCAGCCATAGATGTTCCTTAACATTACTCCACTGTCCTGCGCAAATCTTCACTCATCTGGATGTAATATATGTAGCAACACAGACAATAAAGCAACTGAGAGTCAGGAAGAAAGCAGACAAGACACGGAGGAGCGATAGTAATTTGTAAATGTCACAAAGTCCCTGTAGAAGGCCCGTCAGCCATTGCCTCACATTTTGTAATGCATATTTTACACCCACCTAAAGGCCTGGCCACGTTGTCCCCTGTCCACAGCGGCATGGAAGGCACGGAGATGGCTTTTGACAGCAGCTGGAGTTACAGCTGACATTATGACAGTGGGGCTGAGACTGGAGAAGCACCCCATAAAGCTGAAAAGGCGGCCGTTCAGTGCAGGATGAATAATCCAATGCCTGTCAGCAACCCAGAGGGCATCTGTACAGCTGAGCACCCTTCATAACGGTTACCAGAACCTTCTGGAAAAGGCTGAACTATGCTTCGTATGCACCTCAACAAGACAACAACAGATGGCATGCATTTGAGAGCAATTTTCACCTCAACTCGTTGACAATTACAGAAATCGAAACGTTTCAACTAGTGAGCTCTAGCAAACAGACTTGAAGAATACCACAACCTCTAATGCCAAATAAATAAGGTATCATGTTCTTAATTTTAATGAACACATCTCAACAGAAGCCAGGCCATGAGTCCCACATATGATTTATGCCTATAAGCAGGGCAGAGACAGGAACTGAATCCGACTTTCCCCAAAGAGCATGGTTCAGAAGTCACATACACACCCAGATGTGATGGTCAGTGGGGTGACCTTGGTCAAGTCATTTATTTAATCTCAGGACACTGGGGTGGCTCAGTCATTAAGCGTCTGCCTTCGGCTTGGGTCATGATCCCAGAGTCCTGGGATCGAGACCCACATCGGGCTCCCTGCTTGGCGGGAAGCCTGCTTCTCCCTCTCCCACTCCCCCTGCTTGTGTTCCATCTCTCGCCATCTCTGTCAAATAAATAAATAAAATCTTTTTTTAAAAAAACGTCATTTAATCTCACTGAGCCTCAGTTTCCCCATCAGTGAATGGGAGTGGCAGTACATACCTGCAGGGGTCATAACGAGAGAGGGATAGGATGAAGGTCTGTAGCACAGCAGGGTCTTGGGAAGAAACAACTTTCACTAGTGAACTTTCCCTTGAAGCGGTTCCACCTCCCCACCCTCCTGGATGTGGGAGTGAATGGGGCCAACTGGTCGTGGCAGTGAAATCTCTGTCCTCAGCCACTTCCTGCCTCGGTGTCCCCTCTGTCCCTCCCCTAGCTGACTCCTCCCCTCTCCCCCCATTGCCAACATCAAAGGCTGTGAGTTTCATTGGACTCTGGGACACTCGGGGACAAGCTGGCTGGTAAGGAATCTGATTCAGGGACCTGGACACTCCCTGACCCCAGGATTTCTGTCCACACCCCTCTCTCCTTCTCCACCAGCAGACAAGCATGGTCTCTCCTCCCTGGAGACCTGAGGGCTCCTGGAGGCAGCATCTAAAGGCTTTGGCCTCAAGAAATTATCTTCCATCAACTGTCAACTTCTAAACCTCCAAGTGACAGGAGTGGCTCACTCCCTCCAGACACTAACCACTTAATTAGACTCATTGGGGCAAAAGTTTTCTTTCTGAGAGAACCTGTTCAATGCCCTTGTCTGCCTGAGCAGGAAAATGCAGGCACCCTCTTTGCTGCTCTGGAACCTACCCATGCCTACTGGAGGGGACAGGGTTTTTCAATGGAGAGTCTGATTCTGGAGAAACTCCTGCTCAGGGGAAGCTCAAATCCCAAGCCCTGCCCTGAGTCCAGAGGGGTGAAGTCTCCTGGTGCTACCAACCAGGATGTGACTGCAGTAAAAATCCTGGGACCCAAGTGGGGCCTCAGTTTCCTCATCTGCAAAATGAGATGACAAGACCCTCTCCTAGGACAGTGGTAGGAATTAAAGGAGATAATTTATGTAAGTTTGCTAAAATGTCATTGTCCCTAGACTAGCAGGTGAGAACACATTTTTCCCATGGCGAGAGAAGCCCTGCAAGTAAGCCCCACTCTGCACACACAACTCAGCCTCTTGCACCATGCCTGCCAACAGCCCATTGGCCAAAGCAAGTCACGTGACTCAGTAGGAGGGGAAGTAGACCCCTAGTGGGATGAGGGAGGGCAGGAGAGAAGGCTAGAACAATACTCCAGTTGGGCACAGGTGGTATATGGTTGAGCTGGGATTTGCACCCACATTCTCTTTGAGGGTGAAATCTCTACATTATTAACCTGCAGTGACTCAAGTTAAGAATGAATACTCAATTTTTTTACTTATAGGAACGAGTCTTTTATTAACATTCTTCTTTGATTGGCCTTAAATTGTTTTCCCAGCAGGGAAAGGCCTACTTAGCAAGCATTTATGGGCTAGGACTGGGAGTGCTTTACATATATTAACCATGTAATCACCACAACTTCCCTGTGAGGTAGGTGGTGTTCTTATCCCATTTTAGAGAAGAAAAAAACTGAGGCACAGAGAGGTTAAATAACTTGCCCAGAGTCTCACAGTAAGAGGCATCGAGAGGCTATGAACCACACTGGCTCCCTCTAGCACGTGGGCTCTCCCCATTGGGCCCGCCTGGGACGGGGGCAGCCCTGAAAGACTCTGGGGGTGCTCAGCGGGCAGCGGGGAAACGGCCTCTTCATGCCTCCACCCCACTCGGGGTGGTTTCCATCATGAGCAGCCTCAGCTCTGATTTCAAGCTGCCGGAAGACTCCCTCTGCTGTTAACAGATGCTGCTCCCTTTGTAGACATGGCCTCAGTCCCCACAAATGTTGTGATACCCATTTTATAGGCAAGGAGCCTGAGGGGTGGGGAGGGAGCCACCACCTGAGCTCTTCCTGGAGCCAGCATGGGAACCCTGGGGCCTGAGGAGAGAGTGGGGGGGGGGGCAGCAGCTCCCAGCCTTAGGGTGTGTGGGGGCACAGGGTCCTGGCTATGGCATAACATTGGGGTATCCCCGACGGGGGGGAAGGGGGTTGTTTTCCAGAGAGGCCTCCCATGGGGCTCTCCTCACAGGGGTGTCCTGGGGGGGCTGGCATTCCAGCCAAACCTGAACCTTGGCCCCTTGGCCCAATCCACAGCAGAGGAAACACACAAACACACATTTGATCTCAGAGAGAATGTTCTCTCTTAGAAGTCTTTCCGACTCGACCTTTACTTCTAGGAGCACTTACCACTCCTCACGTCTTGGCCCACGATGCCCTCTTCCCGACTCAGCCCCAGCTGCTCGGCTGCGTGCTTGACTCAGGGAACGTCAGGAGTTTGCCGTGTGTGCACCCCAAAGGCACGAGAATCCCCAGCAGCCCTGTTGTCAACAGAAACGCTCCAAGGACGAGACTTTTAAGATGAGGTGGTCAGTGGGCAACAGCTGAGGTGTTTTGTGAGGCCCACTGCATGATGCACAGCTGAGACAGGGCCACTTCAATGCGGTCTTTTTTCAATAAACATACTGGGAAAATGTTTTGGAGATTTGAAACAATTTGAAAAAACTCACAGACAAACCATATAGGCTAGAAATATTTAAAAATTTAAGAAAAAGTGAGATATTATTATAGGAATACAGTATATAATACACAAACAAAATCTGTCTTTTGAGAGAGAGAGCACGTGAGCACGGGGAGGGGCGGAGGGAGAGAGAATCTCAAGCAGACTCCCCGCTGAGTGTGGAGCCTTGTGGGGCTCAATCCCAGGACCCTGAGAGCATGACCTGAGATGAAATCAAGAGTCAGACGCCCAACCGACTAAGCCACCCAGGTGCCCCACATAGAGAATACGTCTTAAGTGATGACATTAGCAGTAAGGCTTCTGGTCAACAGTGGGCTACTAGTACCATAGTCGCCAACACTAAAAACAGGGAGATCTGACCCAAAATCAGGCTCTGCCTACGGGCCACACCAAGCCAGAGCTAGTGAGCCAGGGAGGCCCACGAAGTGCACAATCTAAGGAGCCTCATTCCCTGGTCCGCGCCCCCCATCGTGTTTGTCAGGCCCACTTTTAGGTTTGGTGGTTGCCTTAGTTTACCCTGAGTGGAACTTTGAGGAGCCAAGCCACATCCTACTCTTTCTGCTCCCCTCCTTTCCCCTCTTTGCTTTTTTATTTTTTTTAATAACTGGCAGTTATTAAAAAAAATTTTTTTTTTTCTTAACAGAATTCGAATTCAATACAGTAAAGTGGACCTTAAAGATTCAACTCGGTGAGTTTTGACAGACAGGTGTTTGCACCGTGTAACAACGGCCCCATCGAGATACAGGTACTCCCCTCCCCCCTGCAAAGCTCTCCCGCCCCTCCCAGGCACCCCACCTCCTCACCTGAGGTGCCACTCCTGTGCCTTCCACCACTGGGAATGCTTTCGCCTGTTCCGGGACTCCACAGCGATGAATCCTACAGGGTGTACTTTTCGGGACGCATCCTCTGTCGCTCCACATACCATCTGTGAGACTAGCCCATTGCTGCAGGTCTCCCCAGTGGTTCCTTTTTATTCCACTGTGGGCCGTATCACCTCTGGCGGAGCCATTCTCCTGCTGGTGGACAACCGAGTCATTGATGGGCTCGTGTGAAGAACGCTGATGCATGAACAAGCATCAGGGGCTTTGCTGGAATCTCTAAACCCCTCACCTTCATGGGGGAGAACAGAATGTAGACTAGGCCCAGTCTTCCTGACCCTCATCTCCTTCCCCCCGCTTTAAAAAGTCTCTGTCTTCTTTGCCCACCCTTTCTGTGGGTTCACAGAGTGAAGGATTTACGAGGAGGGACAGAGAGGGGAGGGGACCAGCCACAGATGGGAATTTTGTGAAAGGGTGCTACGACGCCACACACTTACACACACACACACTTACATACACACACACACACACACACACACACACACGAATATGCGCAGACGCACACATATGCACACAGGCACACATAGAGGCATGCGCGCACATGCGCACACATGCGTATGCGCACAGAGGCAAGCACAGATGCACGCTCACGCATGCGCACGGGCACGCACAGAGGCGTGCACGCACACGCACATACGCACAGGCACGCACACACGGCCAAGCCAGTACTGTCTATGGGGATGGGAAGAACTTCCTTAGATCAGCTCCCGCTCATGAAGGCGTCACTTCACTTGACAGTCTGTCTTCTAGGCGCCTGTCTTGCCTCCCACCCTGCCCATCGATCCTGGAGCTGCCAGGTTTCTTTTTCTACATAAGATACTATTTTGCTCACATCACCTGCTCAAGCACCTTCCATGCCCCCGGTCTGATCGCCACAGGCCGCAGGCGGTGCTCCCTCACACACTCCACACCTGTTCCCACTGCAGGGCCTTGGGGCTTTATCTAAGCCTAAAACCTGGTCAGTTGCCCCCTCCCGGATGAAGCCATTGCCAAATGCCAGCAGCCCCGACGCTCTGCCCACGATCTGCCCCTGCAGACTCACTGTCACCTGTCCCAGCCCTCTGTCATTGTTTTTGTGAGCACCTAGAGGCAGGGCTGGAGAGGAAAGGAGCACTCAATCGGGTGTCTCAAGGCCAGAGTCTGCAGTTCTGGGCTGACGGGAGAGGTCTGCGTGTCTAGCCTAACGGGGTGGGGGTGGTGGGCAGTGTGAATCAGGTGCGGTGGAGACAGATCTTGGTCCTCGGCCCCCTTGGCAGCTGCGTGGGGTCCCTAGGTCTTTGGGGCACAGGGGTTGCTCCCCAGTGGACATACCAGTCCCCACATGCCCTAAATGCACAGGTAAAGGTGAAGGCGACCTTTGTTCACGTATAAGTGACCCCCAAATACAAAGTTTTCCCAGTAAGATCTTTTGGATTGTTTGTGACCATCTAGACATTTAGGGATCGAGCGAAACTACTCAAATGTTCTGTATATTTTGTTTATTAATTGGATGCACATAAATCCTAAGCATGTCTTGAGACCGGATTATCTCGTGCTCCTTTTCTTCCCTGTTAGGTCTGACCCAGTCTGAGTATAGAGCTGCTTTGCACAGCCCAAGAACAGCCGCATGATGGGGACGAGTTGGGGGGGCACTCATGGTGGGGACGACTGGAACCAACGTTCTCCCGAGGGTCCGTGGAGTGGGCAAGGCAGAAAGGGCTGGACAGAGTGTATGCCCAGGCTTCTCCAGGAAGTAAATGGATCATTCCCCTTCAGACAGACCAGACCTGGCTGGTTTCCCTGTGGTTTCCAGTCACAACCAGTCCTGACTCACCCACGTCCCCATGCCAAGGTTTCTGGATTAGACCAGAGAGAGAGTGAGAGACAGACACAGAGAAAGAGACAGAGATAGAGAGAAAAAGACCAGAGATAAACAGATATATATAGATTGGGAGAGCCAGACCAAGAAAGAAAATACGAGCCAGAGAGATACAGAGTCGGAGAAAGAGCTAGAGAGGGACACACACACAGACCCAGAATGTCAGCAAGATACTGAGGCGCTCAGACAGACACAGACACACAGAGAAACAGCCACAGAAGCAGATGCAGGGATGGGGAGAGGAAGCAACAGCCCCGAAGAGGGAACCACTCAACATCTGCAGGAGACAAACACAAAACTCCTCAGTGGCTACAATCATGGGGGCTCCTCTGGCCTTTCATCAGCCCCCGCCTGCCTGAAAGATCACACGGGGATAGCCCTTCAAACGTCTAAGAACCTTCTCACCCAAACCCACACCCCGGGCCAGAACACTTTGTCAGAAAGGGCTTCGCAAACAGTTGTGGCCAGGAATGCACCCCTTCCCCACTGCAATGGCGAATGAGGCCACTGCGTCTCCAGCCCCTGCCCCCACTGTGACACAGCTGAGGCCACATGTAGGGACAGCTACAGGCTGAGTCTCCAGGGGAACAGCCTGCTGCCCAGAAACTCTCCCCATCCCGAGGGGGCAGGAGAAATGCCGAGACCCCAGAGCTGTGCCCTGCCACCTCTCAACACCCTAGCCGTCCCTGCGGTGCAGCCCGGGACCCTGCGCTCGACAGTAAAGGCAGAGAGGACAGAGAGAGAGATGACTCTGGGATCATGGTCTCAACCGTGGCCTGACTTGTCCTGTGTGTCTGTCCGTCCACAGTTGTTCCCCCGAGTAAGCCGGGGGAAGGGGACGCTCCTCAACGTGATGGGTATAAATAAACCTGGAGCCACATGGGCTCAGACCAGGGAGCTATTTCAGGGTTAGAACACATGCTGGCCCCTGATGAAAGAGAAATTCCACCAGCAGCACAGAGAGCTTCCTTCAAGCCTAGGATTAAGTGTTTCTCCAAGTCACGGACGCAGGCCAACGTGGCTGCACTGGCTGCTGGTGGGGCAGCCGGGCGCCCACGGCCACCACGCACTCCAGAAGGGTTGTGGTCCTGTGCCCACTCCCGACCCCTCCCCAAGGAGCGCTTCTCCTGTCTGCCGACCGACCGTGCAAACACATGCACCAACTGCCCCCCAAACAGATCATAGTTGTTGGGCCCTTACTAAGAATAAACATTCAAAAACCTTTAAAAAAAAAAATGCCACACAACAGTGTGAACATACGTAAGGCCACAGCACTGTACACTTAAAAATGGTTGAAATGGCAAATGTCATGCTGTGCATATTTTACACAGGTTTTTTTTTTTTTTAATAAACCTTTTTAAAAATGAGGGGTTCCAACAATGCCATCAGGATCTCTCAGCTCTGCTTTCCTCGTGTTGGCTTCACCGGAAAGCAGTCTCTTCCCACCCAGTGACAAAATGGCCAGGCCCCCCTCCAGCTCAGCAAGTCCGCCCGCACACCAGTGGACTGTTCCCCGCCCACCCAAACCAGCCAAATCCTGAGCCTCACTGCTGCCCAGTGGGGGTCACGTGATCACCCGCGGGCCCCCCCCCCCCCACCAAGCTGGGTTTTGTGGGGTGGGGGGCATGGACACGCTCCCCAATCAGATTCGGCTCTGGGCTCAGGGACATCCACCTCTACTGGCAGAAGATGGCACACTGCAACGCCCCCAACCCCCTCCCCACTCCAAATGTTCCATCTGAGGGTTTCTGTCCTGCAGGAATGCACAGGGCAAGCTGAGAAGCTGGGGAATTCTGTCCCCAGAGCTGCCCGGGCCCTTGATGGAGAGCGGAGCGGGCAGCATCCCAGCCTGGTGGCGCATCCAGCAGCGCTGCGGTGCCGTGCCCTTTCCCGTCCCTCTGGCCCACCTCGGCACCGTTCCCCAGGACCACCCTAAATGAACTGCTTGCACTTGAATCCTTGTGTTAGAGTCAGCTTCTGGGATAACCCAAACCACACAGGACCCCAGAGGAGCCAGGACCCTGCTCAGAGGGGAGAATGGTTCTGGCAGGCCACACCTAGCTTCCTCTCCCTGTTCCCAGATGCGCGGGCCACAAGGCCCTCTGCCTGGGGGAATCGGCTCCACCCCAAGGTCCTGTGACTGCCACCCGGCCACACACACCTCTCCCTCTCGGTCCCTGGGCAAAATCCCACCAAAAGAATCCCTGCTTTGAAAGACAGGATGGTGCCTTCTGGCAAGACATTTAGCGGTTAAATGTCAGAGGCACCCAGGCAGCGACAATGGGTTTAAGCAGAAAATAATAATAAAAAAGAGATTAGAGCTGAGCACTGGTGCAAGAAGGCCTGGCAGCAGGCTCGTGGGACCTGGACTCTGCAAATCACTTCCTTGAAGCTGAGCTGTCATTTGAGGTGTGTGATTCAGTCCCAAGTAACCTTAATAAGAAACAAGGAGAGCTAATTAAGGGATCAGTGGCTCTTGGGGAACAGAATCCCCTTTTGTTTGTAAGTGTAAGGAATTAAGGGGATTTCATGGGAGAAGGGGTTCCTGATGACTTACTCTGAGCAGGACAGAACGGTTCTGAGCCTCCTGCTCATGGTGCCCGCGGGCATGTCTGTCTTCCTGAGGGACCGTGCAGACCCCTGCTGGGCCGGCCAAGGGGACCGGTGACCCGGCAGGCTCAAGAATGTCAATACCAGCAACTAGGATCTATTGATGGCTCAGAGTGAGGACTGTGCCTCACTTGATTCCCACAACACCCCTGTGACCCCCCTTTACCAGCTGGTAAATGGTAGGGACAGGGTGTGTTGGGGGGTTGTGTTTTAAATGTTCCAGGTGATCTAGCTCCAGAGACCTCTTCATTGCTATGGGATTCTGTGTGCAGAAACGGGGGAAGTCATCGAGAAGGAGGCAGGGATGGTGGAGACACACTGAGGGACCGTGCACATACACACACACACACAGCACCCCGAGCCAGGTCCAGCCACCTGAATGGACCTCCCGGCAGCTGTGCCCACCCAAACCCACTCAAGGCTGTCTGGGTCTGCGAAGGTCCTGCCAGCAGACGAGCAGGGGCAGAGTAGCCTGGAGAAA
Source organism: Leptonychotes weddellii (assembly GCF_054177405.1). Taxonomy (NCBI): domain Eukaryota; kingdom Metazoa; phylum Chordata; class Mammalia; order Carnivora; family Phocidae; genus Leptonychotes; species Leptonychotes weddellii. Next base: position 73,355,951 of record NC_138369.1, read on the forward strand.
CACAGGCCTGGACAGACACACTGGCTCTGCCCTCTTCCATTCCAGGGCTCTCTGTGCATCGGCTGAGCCCAAGGATTTCTTCAGGGCCCCTTGCCGCAGGAACACCCCCATCACGTCCTGACCCAGAGAGACTCCTTCCCTCCCCAGCAACACCCCACGGCAGGCTGCAGTCTTACATTAGTAGGCTCTCTGCATCCCCACGAAAACTAGGCCACTGTGTCCTTCAGACCATAATGAGGGGCACTGCGGAGAGCTCCATCAGTCACATAACAGGAGAGAATGAAGCTTGACCGGCTGGAAAATTGAGGATAAGTACAGCCGCAGAACCAGTCACCATCCAGAAGGCTTTTCCCTCTGGAGCCAGGATGCTAGCGTGAAAGAGCAGGACATGGCTGTTCTCATGCAAGAGCACAGTAGGAAGGGGACCCTTGTGCCCCCCAATGCTACCCCCCTCTAAGGGCTTTGGCAACAACATTCTGAAACCTCCTCCGCCTTTAGCCCCCTAGGCCTGCATCATTTGGGGTCAGGCTGTGAGGCAGGCTCAGTAAGGTCCATCCCAAGGACCTCTCCCTTCCCCTGGTCCCAAATCAATGGCTTATGCAAAATAAGTTGTCACTCAACAAATACTGGGCTCTCTCTGCTCTGTGTTCAAGATTTCACAGAATCAGGGGTTGTCCTTGGGCTTGAGGGGCAGATGGCAAGGGTGCCATAAGTCTAAGCTGTATCACAGAACCCACACCCCAAGGCAACTCAACTCAGTAACTCCAGCTCCCATGCTGGGCAGAGCCCTGTACTAGGCTTCATGAACTTGCTTAATCTTCCCAGTAGTGCATTGGGTGGTGGTCTAGTTGGGACTGAGTTCAGCTGTGAGTCACAGGCCCATCTCAAATAACCATAGCTCAAATCTGTGAGTGCTTCTCACTTTATTTTGCACACAAATCACCTGGGGATCTTGTTAAAATGCAGACTTTGATTCAGCAAGTCTGGAGTGGGGGCTGAGATTCTGCATATCTAACAAATTCCCAGGTGATACTAATGCTGCTGATCAAGCATCAGAGGCTTCAATGAGATAGTGATTAACTTCTCTGCCAGGTAAATGATGCTCAAAGAGAAGCAGCGCTAGGCTGATACATGTCTTGATGGTATCCTTTTGCTCTGCCATCTTCAATATCTAAGGTCTTCCTCCTAACACAATATGACTGCCCAAGAACCAGCCATCACATCCATAGTTCAGCCAGCAGGGAAAAGGAATAGTTGAAGAAGGGCATACTTGCTCCCTTGGGGCATTCCCCAGAAGTTACATATGACATTTCTGCTTGTATCCCATTGTCCGGAACTTAGTCACATGCCTCAAAGCAGCGTGGAAAATGTACCCATTATCCCAGGAAGGCATGTGTGCCGCTAAAACTTGGTGATAGTGGTGGTGTTGGTGGTGGAAAGTCTATTAGAAAGGAAGAAATGAAGAATGAAATACGGGAATAGCTATTCTCCCCCCGCCCTCCCATTTTACAGATGAGAAAATTGAAGGACAAGGAGCTTACTCAATTTGAGGATTAAATGAGTTAATATATGAGCACATAGTGATCATTAGTTGATGTTTTTATCCATGAGTCTGTCGTGTTAAAAAATAAAATAAGCAATAAGGTCATGTGCATTGAGGAGCCAGAGAGATAGGCTCAACCTCCTGTCAGAAGAAACATTTGGAGGAGGTACCAGAAGGTCACAGGTTACTATGATCATTGAAATGGGTCGATTGAAATGGAGTCGGGGAAAGTGAAGGAGGCGGGGAAGGATGACCTGCCTGAGTCCTCTGCACTTCCAGATCCAAGCCACTGAGTTGCAGACCAAAGGAAACAGGAAAGGGGGGAAATGGGCTTTTTATCTGAGTACCCAGTATGCCCAGGACTGGGCCAGGTGCCGGGGGTCGAAGTGAATGAGCTGCTCGGGGCCTATGGGTCATGTTATACTAGAGAGCTGCTGGCCCAGTCAGGTTGGGCAGGGTTGTGCTACAGTAACAAAACATCCCAGAAGCATTAAACAGCGGAGCTCTGTCACTCATGCTCCCCACCCGGCAACCAGGCTGGTGGAGCTTCCACCCATTGCCCAATTGCTGAAAGGAGAGACGAGTGAATCACAGACCGGTTCTTAAAGCTTCTGCCCAGACAGGACACACATCGCTTCCACATACATTGTACATCGGCCAATCGACCAAAGTGAATCACGTGGTCACGCCCAACCTGAGGGAGGTGGGGTACTGGAGACCTACCACGTGTCTGGAAGAAGAGCTGGAAACTTGGATGAATGGCACAACTGACTACCACATATGCACAGGAGTGCCTTGTCTGGTCCTGTAGCATCAGGGAAGACTTCTTGCAGGAGGAGGTGCCAAAAACAAAATATATGCTGTATATAATGGGAAGTGCACATTACCATTGCTGTTATTATTGCTTGAAATAGAAGAACAACAATGAGGGGCGCCTGGGTGGCTCAGTCATTAAGCGTCTGCCTTCGGCTCAGGTCATGATCCCAGGTCCTGGGATCGAACCCCGCATCAGGCTCCCTGCTCAGCAGGAAGCCTGCTTCTCCCTCTCCCACTCCCCCTGCTTGTGTTCCCTCTCTTGCTGTGTCTCTCTGTCAAATAAATAAATAAAATCTTTAAAAAAAAAAAAAAAGAAGAAGAAGAATGAAAAACAAGACTTACACTTTCTTCTCCCTCAAGCTCACTGGGAAGGGAAGTAACATTTATAATCAAACTTCCACGTGCTGGACACTTTTGTAACTGGTATGTCCCTATCACGGAACCCCTGGGAGGGAGCAACTGTGACTGCAGATGAAGACACTGAAGCTCAGAGAGGTAAAGCAACTTGCCCATGGTCACACAGGATGGAAGTACAGAGACGGGGTTTGAACTTGCTGCTCTCTGACTCCAGTCATACATGTTGCTGCACGACCCCCACCTTTAGCCCCTTGGGAACATGGCGGCACAGCTCATAACTGCATTCCACCCAAACGCTGCTGTTGGGAGGTTCTCACTGGTTTCTTTGGAGTTTTAGAGGTGCCAGAGATGGGGAGGGGTCTGATCAGGGAATTTTTAAAGCCCCCCTCCCTGGAGGCAGAACACATTCTGCTCTCTCCTCAGGTCTTAGGCCTCCTGCATCTCCCGCATCCAACTGGGGCTGGCCAGAACCACACACTGTGGGCTTACTCCTTAGGAATTGATTCATAAGGAATTCACTGAGTCATAAGAAGTCAATTTTATGTTGATGTTAAGAATATTTAGATGGGCGCCTGGGTGGCTTAGGCGGTTAAGCGTCTGCCTTCAGCTCAGGTCAGGATCCTGGAGTCCTGGGATCAAGCCCCACACTGGGCTTCTTGCTTGGCGGGAAGCCTGCTTCTCCCTCTCACTCTGTCTGCCGCTCCCCCTGCTTGTGCTTGCTCACTCTCTCTGTCAAATAAATAAATAATTAAAAAAAAAAAGAATATTTAGAAAAAAAAAGAAAGACAAAATAAAAATCAAAATATCATCAAATTTGTACTCTGGTTTTCCAGACAGCTCCATTTTTAAGCTGAGAAGAGCTAACTGTGGTTGAGGGTGTACCGGGGCCAGGGACTGCGCTAAACCCTTGAAGTGTTAACGCACTGTCTCCATATCACATGTAAAAAACACTTGGAATTTTTCCAGTTCAGGTGCAGTTACTGCCTGGTTTTCCAGATGAGGAAGCAGAGCCAGGGCTTGAGTCCAGGTAGTCAGACTCTGGACCACTGTGCTCCATCATCTCCTACCAGAAGGCCCAGGAACCCACAGCCTGACAGCCCAGGAGAGGCCTGCTGCTGAGGACTGCAGAAGCCCATTCACCTTCCTCCCAGAGAAAGGGCCCGTGAGGTTAGTGATGCCTGAGCAGGGCTTTGAAGGATGGATAGCAGGTTGTCAGGTGGCCCAAGGAGAGGAAGATGTTCAGGTAGAAGACAAGGATAAGGGCAAAGACCCAGAAGGTTGAAACACCTGTAATACCATGGAATTCTTCATCATGTGAGGAGAAATGGCAGAAGGTGGTATTTGAACAATGGAGGAGTCCGGAGGGAAAACGACAGCATCTGAAGATGACTTGTTGCTGGAATGGGAGAAGCCAAGAACTCCGAGGGTCCTGGCCTGGAGGTGGGACATTACTTATTTGTTCAATAGTTTATTTTAACTACTCATCTCTTCACTCACGCCATGCTTCGCCTGGCAAGGGAGCTGAGGCAGCTCCCTGGGTCCCTCCATTAGAAAATCAAGTAAATACCAGAAGGAAATTCCTCCCAGACACTCATACCTGTTGAGTCATGGACTCACATAGAAATGACATATCCACAGGGGTGTGTCCATATTCCTCACAATGTTGTTCATGTTGGATAAGAATCGGGGGTGAGAAAAATGACAGGGTCACAGATAGAGTGTGACACATTTGTACACTAAAATGCTTACATTGGGCACCTGGGTGGCTCAGTTGGTTAAGCGACTGCCTTCGGCTCAGGTCATGATCCTGGAGTCCCGGGATCGAGTCCCACATCGGGCTCCCTGCTCAGGAGGGAGTCTGCTTCTCCCTCTGACCCTCCCCTCTCTCATGCTCTCTCTCTCTCTCTAAAATGAATAAATAAAATCTTAAAAAAAAATGCTTACATCAGGATTAAAACATGCAATGATGTGGGCAAATGAACTGGAAAAATTCCAAGTGTTTTTTACATGGTATGACTGCAATAATGTACCTAGAAAAAATTCTAGAAGGAACTATATGAAAATACTCTCAGCTATTTGGTCTGTGGGGTTCTGGGTAATTTTTGGTTTTGCCTTTACATTCCTGTCCTTTGTTTTCAAAGTCTTCCATAATTTAGAATATGTTACTTTTAAAAATTAAAAAGTATTTTCTAAAATAATTGTGATCTATTATTTACGTTCCCATAATAAGTTTCTGGAGTCACAAAAACATAGCTGAGAGAAATTAAGAAAAGGGGGAAAACAAGGTAGTAAGTAGAACAAAGTCAGGTGCGAGAGTCCTCCACAGAAATGCCTGCCATGCAGGTCCTGGAGAGATGCCAGCTATGAGCTTCCTGACAGCCAAAGCAAAAAGGGAAAGAGTTCACAGAGCCTTTCAGGTCAACATTAACAACCATTAACCATCATTAACACCACAACAAAAGCATACCTTTTCCTGGGAGCAGATATTCAATAGCAATCGCTCCCTGTACAGAGAGTGCTGGTGTGGCGATGGATACCAGGCGGGACACACAGCCAACCAGGTGCAGTGACACAGCCCAGGTAGGAGATGAGGCCCCAGGGGGTGTGTGAGGAACAAGTGCCCGGCTATCCCACGGTCTGACTGCAGGAGGGGTTCTGGCCCCCTCATCATGGTGAGTGAGAGTTGTGGGCTCACAGCTCAAACACAGGAACCAGACTAGCCCACCGGCGCTTTCTGTGGGCGGCCTGCCCCGAACTCCCAGCACAGTTTATGTGCCAGGCAGGGCCGCCTTCCGCGGTGGGCATGGCAGGCACAGGCCCAGGGCTCGTGATACTTTTAGGGGCCCACAAAAATGGTTTAATTTCTTTTGAAATCAGAAGGAAAAATATTGAACCTCAAGGTCAAGGAAAATGTTTCAATATATAAATTAATAAAGTTATCTTTATAGCAACACAACTATCAATGATCGTTTTTCACACATTTTTGTGGGGAAAGTGTTCACAAAGGTCCCCACATGGCCCTAGGGCTGGGCTCCATCCTAAACCTTTCCATCCACGATCTGACCTAACACTCGCGGTAACCCGCTGAATGGGCAGATCACTCCCAATTTACAGGTGAGCAAACTGAGCCAGAATGGGGGTAAGTGACCTGTCTGGGTCACCCAGGCGAATGGCCAAGTCCCTCCAGATGCAGGTCATCTGATGACAATGCTTGAGCTCTTTAGATGCCACAGAAGCAGTGGTCCCCCAAGCTGGTAACTCGCATCCCTGTGGGACCCCTGGGAGGGGACAGCAAGCAGCCTCATGGCTGGCGAGTGGCACTGGCTGAGAGTGAGGGGCACGACGAAGGAGGAGGAAGGGGAAGGAGGGGAGGGAGGGTCTGTAGGGAGCAGAGCAACCCCGGGCTGGGCGGGCGGCATGAAGTGGGGCTGAGGGCCTCCTTATATTCAACGGCCTGCGTTGGGTTCGGGGGCCGGTGGATGGGTTTTGGGTGCAAGCCTGCTGACTGGCGGTGCGGCCTTGGGCAAGTCACTTTACCTCGCCGAAGGCCGAAGCTGTAAATGCATTGGTAAGGGCACCTCCACTGTGTGTCCCTGTGTGGCTACGAGATGGGGCAGCAAAGCGCCTGGCATGGAGCGGGCAGCCCCAAATGCTACCTCGTGCGGAGACTGTCTCTGCGTGCCAGACCCAGGGGCCCGGCTTCCTGTGGGTGAGTTCTCTCCCTCACTCGGCCACGACCAAGGACCTTCCAAGCCTCCGAACTCATGGAGAGAGTGCACTGAAAACATCTAGACGCCTGTGCGGAGACACCTGGAAGGCTGGATACAAGTATCCCATCAACAACTTCTCCACCCCTGGTGGCCATTGAAGGAACAACAAGTGACGTGACAAGTTCCTTGAAACAAAAGTTACTAAGGCCAAGAGAGGCCAGAAGTTCGTGGGTCCTGTTTCCGAGTCCTGGGTGAGCGGACTAGGACCCCCAGTCCCACCGTGGCTGGAGCAGCCGTGGAGAGAGGCGCTGGCCAGTGCAGGGGAGCGACGGGCAGCGTGCCCCCTCCGGTCCCGGCCGTGAAGGCCACTGGCATGCCCGACGTTGCCAGCCGGCCCGGTGCAGAGGCTGAAGCAGAGGACGCCAGAGACCCCAGGAGATCCTGCTCTGTTGGTGTCCACGCTGTGCCCTCGGCACTCACCGTACCTCGGATCCAACTCCAAGTCCGAGGGCTCTCGTGGGCCGAGGATCACGCTCAGCCCATCTGGGGGGCAGGCCCCCAGCCTCTGGTGGATGGAGGTTCTGGGTGAGGCCCCGGGGCCCGTGCCACTCAGGTGGGAGCCCTCGGAGGCCTGGCCCAGCCCCCCACGGCCCGCACGGTCAGGCCGCACGGCTCAGGAAGGCATCCGGATTTGCTGCTTCTCCCCACCTCATCATCCCACTCCCCAGTGGGGCTGCCCGGGGCCCTTCAGGATCTGCTTCCGTGGCAATGCCCTAAGTCACAACAGAGGATGCACCTGAAAGGCAGCCTGCACACCCGAACAGACCGTGACCACAGAGAGAAACACACCTTGAGAGCAGTCCGCAGTCTTTTCCCGAAAAGTGCACAAGAGGCCACATCAGGCCCTGCGGTGTGTAGAGTCTCTGCTCTGAGAGCTCAGCTCTGCTGCTGGCGCACCTGCAGCCAGAAATGACACGGAAAGGAATGGGCACGGCTGTGGCCCAACAGGACACCGCCCAGAACCGGGCGGCAGGGCTCTGGGCTGACGTCTGCTGGCCTCCGCTTTACACTCTGAAGCCACCCACAGTGTGCGCTCCGTGTCACCCCAGCTACTGTTAATTCCCTTACTTCTGGGGGTCCAATCTTCTCAGAAACGGTGGCAGAATGGGGTTTGCTCTTCCCAGCTATCCGCACGGTGAGTTGGGATTTTCAGCATGGTGAACACTTCTTGCTATGTCTTGTGGTGATTAAATTTCTTTTAAAACAGGTTTGAGTCAAGAAGTTTAAAAGGTGAGTCAACTTAAATAAAAAGAGTAAGTTAGCCTCTCCCCATATGGGGAGAAGAAAAGGGGGTAAAAATCCTGAATCCAGGAGGAGGTGTGCTATCTGGGAAGGAGCTGGGAGTCGAGGCAGAGAGATGTGGGCTGAGCTGGTTTCTGGAAGCTTGGGTGTCAGCCAGAAGGAGAGGAGGAAAAGGCCTCATTAGAAGTGCTCTGCTGGAGGCCCAGGCCCCTGTAGGAACGATGTTTCATTAAAGGGTTTTTCTAAGGGTCTCAAGTCAGGTTCATTTTCTGACAGAGCAACGAGAAACAGCCAAACGGCTCACCAACGTGTGTGAGCTGTCTCTTATCTCAGCAAGCGAAAGCCAAGCGAGACCCGAGATGCCCGGTTCAGCCATAACGGGCTCCCAAATTCGCCCCATAAACTCAGGCTGATTGACTGGTCACGAATTTGGGGCCTGGCACTCGCCCGTTCTCAGTCCCTGCTTTGTTATCATGGCACCCGTGTCTCACATGAAGACATGCCCTGCCTTTCTGCATCTTGTTCCCCCTCCTTACCAAGCCACCGTTATGTGCAGCCACTTTCTCTGTCCACAGCTCTGTCCTCTCAGCAAAGTCCCCCTGTGGCCTGCTCCCCAGTGCAGATTCTATTCTGGTCCTATACACGGGGCTACAATTGTCTGCCTTTGGGGGCCCCATTCCCAGTGCGCTCCAGGGGCAAGTGCTAGGCAGACATCAGCCGACGTATTGAAAATGATAGGGTTCTCTCCCCTGACCCCAATCTGTGCTGAGTCTTTAACTTAAAAGCAAGACGCACTTGTGTGGACCCTGCCCCATGGCTGACCGATCAGACATCCCAGTGTTGGAACAGAAACTTTGTTCTGCAAAAGTTCTTCAGGAGATCCTGATGGACAAAGCTGGGTAAAAACAGCTCTTCCACTGATCTAGGGGTCTGTAGCAATAGCTCCACATTAGACTCACCTAAAGAGATTTTTAAAATCCTGAACTAAATCAGAATCTTGGAGCTGAAACCCAGGCGCCAGTGTTTTTACCAGCTTCCCAGTTGATACCAAGTGTTGCAAAACTGAGAAGCGTTGCTATGAACCACGGATTGCCAACTAGTGGCTTATGGACTGAGTCTAGTCTACAGTGTTTGTGTGGTCAAAATGTTTTTTAATTTTTTTTAAATCTGGGGTAAGCATATGTTTTCCAAGAACTTGCCGCCAGCCCCACTATTCCCTGTGATTCACCACTGACTGCTTCCTTGGTCCCAGGCCCTCCCTGACCCCTAAGAGTATTCAAGACTCTTCCAAAGCGGCCGTGGTGACCAGCCCTCCTCTTGGCCAAAATTACTCCTTCACAACTGGACAGTCTGAAGGGAGGAGAGAAGCAAACAGGGCAGGTGGGAGAGGAATCATGGAGAGGACAGCCAGGGCAGGGAGCCTGGGTGGCTAAGGCGGCCCAAGCTGAAGCCTCCTTGGGAACAAAGTCTGTACAGCAATGGAGAGACCGTTTGGAAGGAACAATCCAAGCCACAGAGTGGGAGGGAATATGTGAAAGATGCACAATCCAGAAAGGGCTCATATTCAGAACACACAGAGAAAGCCTAGAACCCAGTAAGAAAAAGGCAGAGAGCCCATAGGAAAATGTGCAAAGTTCTTGGTCACAGTCACAAAGGATATCCAAATAGCCAACAAACTTATGAAAATGGCTGGAACTCCACTAGTAATCAGAAAAATACAAATGAAGACCAAAGGAGAAGAGCCTGTCCCTACCATTATGTGATTTAGGGGGAGAGCAAGAATTGAAGGCCCATGTGCATTTATCTAAACACTTTAGTGTTTTCCATTAAACTGGGAAAACTGTTAAAAAATACATTTTACCCTCTCAGTTATAACCTTCATAATATACCTTCATATGACAAATATACTTTCTCATACACCTTCAGGGTACCTGGGTGGCTCAGTCAGTTGAGCCACCGACTCTTGATTTTGGCTCACGTCATGATTTGGGGTCGTAAGATTGAGCCCCATGTAGGGCTCCGTGCTGAGCATGGAGGCTGCTCAAGATTCTGTCTCTCCCTCTCCCTCTGCCCCTCCCGGGTTCACACACGCATGTGTGCCCACATGCGCGCTCTCTCTCTCTCTAAAAAAAAAAGAAAACTGAAATCAAAAACAAAGAACAAATACACCTTCATAAAGACAACATTGCAAATATGAATAAAACTACAGTTTTCATATGACTGATTCAATCATCAAATATTAAAAATGACTGAATTTAATTGATATTTATCTCTGTCTTCTGTTACTGGGCCAGTGCTGTTTGGATGGGGAGTAAAATAAAGACATAATAATTCATAAATGTTTATATATATCATTTCCACAAAAGTTATCTTTCTTGCCTTCATTTCAGCAAAATCGCTAATTTCAGCAAAATCATAAGGTTTTCATATAATTTTTATTCAATTAAGAGTAATAATCTAAAGGATTAAAAATATATTCAATGTATATGTAACTTTATTAATTTTTATCAAAATTTAAAGTAAGTGTAAAAATTAAACTTATTTCAGATATGTTTTCAAAATTTTAAAAATTTTAATTTTAAATTAACTAAATCTTAGTATTTTTTATAAATTAAATTTCCATCATTATAGCATTCAATATCCACTTATTGCTCATGTAAAGGACTAGGGTCCCACATCATGGTTGTTATGGCTAGACCAGTAATTCTCAACCAGGGGCAGTTCTGGATACATTTGGCAATGTCTGGATACAATTGTGATTGTCATAACTGAGATGCTGGTGCTACTGGCGTCCAGCAGGTGGAGGCCAGGGATGCTGCTAAACATTCTATATTCAGACACCTGCAACAAAGAATTATCTGGCCCCAAATGTCAATAGTGCCAAGACTGAAAAGCCCCAGTCTAGACGCACGTAACTGCAAATGTAAGAGGGTTACGGGTTGATTCATGCAGCAGAGGTTACTCAGCGGCAGTGCACGGGGCTGTGAACAAGTACCTCCAGAACCACAAACTGGAACAGGAAGAAAAGCAAGAAATGAAGAAATGGAACTCCATTATGCAGGGATCGACTGCATCCTTGCCACGGGACAGGGTAGATTGGACAAGTTAACTGTGTTTCCTCTTACTAACGTTTCCTCCATTTTAACTCTCCTGCCTCCCAAGGCGGGGCTGGTCCCCAATGTTGGCTGTGGCCCAAGCCACACACCTTCACCAAATTTGGACATAGTTACATTTTGTTGAGGACGGAGGGCAAGAAATGCGGAGAAGCGGTTCTCCGAGGCCTTGACAGTGTTAGGAAGAAATGTGGGCTCTCTGAAGCGTGGGCCACAGAGCAGGGGCCCCTCTGGTCCAGGCTGAAAGTCAGCGCTGCGACATGACCACCACACACCCTCTAGAGCGGTTACGATAAAAAGCACTGATAATAGCAAGTGCTGACAGGGACGGGAGCAACCACCATTCATGTACACTGCTGATGGGAGAGCATGTTTTGTGCTAAAGTTCTTCTTTTTCTTTTTTTTTAAGTAAGCTCCACGCCCAGCTGCATGGAGCCCAACTTGGGGCTTGAACTCATGACCCGAGATCAAGACCTGAGCTGAGATCAAGAGTCGGACGCTTAACCCACTGAGCCACCCAGGCGCCCCTGTCCTGAACCTCGAATACAAAAATGTTAATGAAGGATGTCATATTTACTGTATATTTCTCTGGAAACTAGCAGCATCTGCTGAAGCTAAACAAACACACAGACAGCAATTCCAATTCCAGGTAAATGCCCAACGGTGTGGATGAGCCTGGCACACAAGATGAATACCTTTTTCTGTTAAGAAAGGCAGTAGATGCACTTTGTAGAAAGTTCAGAAAATTAAATGAAAAGGAAAAAAAACTGTCATTATTTCCAACTCTCAGAAATAAATATTAACATTTTGACTGATTTTTTTAAAACTCCTTATGTATATGTATATATCATAGAAAAAAATGTAGTATAGTCTTTTGCTTTAAAAGCATTATAAGTCTATATGGCAATTAACCTCAATCATAAGCATTTTTGCCTATCATTCAATAATTTGCTATGACATGATTTTAACAGCTGCATAAAGTCCAGTGCATGAAATAAGTATTTAATCAATCTCTTATTAACAGCCATTAGCGTCATTTCCAGGTTTCTGCTTATATACATCTGTCTGTATCTCTCTGATTATTTCCTGGCATGCTTTTTATAAGACAGATGGCTGGATCAAAGAATTTTTAAAGTTTTTTATAAGTTCTTGATTTTTAAATTTTTTAAATTCTTAAATTTTTAAAGTTTTAAAATTTAAAAAAATTTTTAAAGTTCTTGATACATACTATAGAATAGATTGTTTTTCCAAAATACAGCAGCAGCTCACATTCCTTTCAGGAAGAGATTAGACTGTCCTCACAGCACTTGCTCCAAATCTGAGCTGAACATTATTGTTTTTTCATCTTTGCCTATTTCATAGATGGAAAATAGGGTCTTGTTTTAGCCTATTTCTCCCTGATTACTAGTGATGTTAAATACATTTTTTCTAATGTTTTATTATTCTATAGAAATATGAAAATCACTATTCTCAAAGAACATAGTTTAATATATGGAAATTTAAACCTCAAGCGCAAAAATATTCACAGTAGGGAAATATGTGTATTACTGCATATCACTCTCTAATCCTACAAAGTACTCTACAGTAATTTCTGTCACGGTAAAGAAGCATAAAATATTAAAAACTGTAACTGATACAGTGAGCACAGTGACATGTAGGCTACAACAAAAACACAACCCTGCCTCTTTAAAATGTATTCAGTGGGGAAATTTCCCACCCTGCCAGGGATGAAAACTCTGGTGTTACTTTTCTGCTCATTCGTAGGTATTAGTCTTACAGTCACTTACAAACATAGGCTCAATTTGCTAATTAAATTTCCCAGAATCAGAATAATCAAAATTCCCAACTTGATTTAGAGTTAAATCTTCTCCCCCAGCTAGCCTGGCTCCAGGGGACCAGACAGGGTGTGATCACTACACTCTTCTTACTCCCCTTTTCTCTCTACTTGCTAAGGAAGTGGCTTCTGGTCTTTTCAGAGAGTTACACAGGACAGGGGACAGAGAAAGTTCTTGTCTGGTACTGTCACGCAACGGTATTTCAACCTCTGGGGGTCTGGTGAGTATTTAAGGGCAATTCCTGCATGAGCACATTCCGGGATTTATCAGACATTCCCCTGTTGGGTCCCCCCAGCTACAGCTCCTGAGAGAGAAAGGAAGTCATGTTCCTCCAGCTGCTTCTCCCTTGCCCCACTCCTGGTTCTTCAGTGGTCTCTTCAGCACGGAACTCTCTCTGTTGGAGTCCACTTGCCCCTCCTGGCTGTCCTCTTGCACAGAGCCAGAGGGCATCTCTCTCTTAGGGGACCTGTCTCTAGCTCATAAGAAACATAATGCAGACTCTTCACCCCACTCTTGGTAGCAGTGCAGTGACTTCCCAAATTCAGCCTTTGACTCCCTCTCTCTGCTGGTGACTGTTTAGAGGTAGCCATATAACTTAATCTTAAAATTCCTTAGTCAGGTGCAAGAAATTAAATCCAATGTCCCACCATAACTGCACTATTTCAAGTTCAATGAAGACTCTTGAAAAATTGGCCACAATTCTCCACACGCCCCTGCAGTCACACCTCTTTCCATTGTGACTCCGATGGTTCTCCCAGTAAGAGATGGAGTTTATTTTCCCTTCCTTGAAAATGGGCTGATCTAGTGACTTGATTTGGCCAATACAATGCAGTAGAGGTTAGGACGTGCCTTTTCTAAGCATAGACCTGGAGAGGCCTTGAACACTTGTGCTCACTCACTTGGGTCTCTGCCACTGTCTTGTGAACAAACCTAGTCCAGCCTTAAGGGGAATGAGAGACAACATGGAGCAAAACTGAGTCGGCTAATTTGTCCCAGACTCATGAGGGAGCTCAGACAAGATCAACAGAACTGATTTGCTGACGCAACAGTTGACTACACAAGTATAAGTAGGATCATCCTAGACCAGCTAATATCTGGCCAGTCTGCATGTGACCTAAATGAATGCTTGTTAACTTTTTCAGGGCTCTCCATATTGTTTTCCTTAGTCGCCAATTTACACTTCCACCAAGAGTGCACCAGGGCTCTGCTTTCTCCGCATCCTCACCAACACTTCCTTTCTTAATTTAAATTCTATTAACCAACATACAGTGCATAATTAGTTTCAGATGTAGTGCTCAATAATTCATCGGTCGCGTGTAACACCCAGTGCTCATCACATCATGTGCTCACCAACACTTGTTATCTCTTGTCTTTTTGATGACAGCCATTCTAACAGGTGTGAGGTGATACTTCACTGTGGTTTTGGTTTGCATTTCCCTGATGATGAGTGATGTTGAGCATCTTTTCATGTGTCCGTTGGCCATCTGGATGTCTTCTTTGGAAAAATGCCTATTCAGGTCCTTTGCCCATTTTTTTTTTTAAAGATTTTATTTATTTATTTGAGAGAGAGAATGAGATAGAGAGAGCATGAGAGGGGGGAGGGTCAGAGAGAGAGGCAGACCCCCCGCTGAGCAGGGAGCCCGATGTGGGACTCGATCCTGGGACTCCAGGATCATGACCTGAGCCGAAGGCAGTCGCTTAACCAACTGAGCCACCCAGACGCCCCCTTTGCCCATTTTTTAACATAGTTTTATTATTGTTGCTTTGCTGTTTAGTTGTTGGAGTTTGTTATATATTTTGGATATTAACCCCTTATCAGATATGTGGCTTACAAATATTCTTCCCATTCCATAGGTTGTCTCTCGACTCTGTTGATTTTTTCCTTTGCTGTACAGAAGCTTTCAGCTTGTTGCACTCCCGTGGGTCTATTTTTAGTTTCGTTGCCTGTGCTTTCAGGGTCATATCTAAGAAATCATTGCTCAGACCACTGTCAAGAAGCTTTTTCCCGATATTTTCTTCTAGGAGTTCATAGTTTCAGGTCTTACATTTAAGTCTTTAATCCATTTTATGTTGATTTTTGTACATGGGATGAGACAGGGATCCAATTTCTTCTGCAGGTGGCTATCCAGTTTTCCCAATACCATTTACCGAAGAGACTGTCCTTTCCCCATTATGTGTTCATGGTACCCTTGTCAAAGATCGTTCACGGTACATTTGTGGACTGATTTCCAGGCTCTCTATTCTGTCCCATCGACCTATGTGTCTGTTTTTAATGTCATGCAATACTATTTTGATTACTGTAGCTTTGTCATATATTTTTAAATAGGAAGTATGATGCCTCCAGCCTTGTTCTTCTTTCTCAAGATTGCTTTAGCGCTTCAGGATCTTTTGTGATTCCATGTAAATTTTAGCATTTTTTTTTCTATTTCCATGAAAAATGCCTTTGAACTTTGATAGGCATTACACTGAATCTGTAGATTGAATCTTTTGGATTTCACAGTTATTACATTATGGTGCCTTAGTCAAAACTCCCAACTTAACATGCTATTACATTTCTAGAAATGTGTCTGTTAGTTTCACTTTACCTTTTGCTTATTGCAGGTAACATTTAACTTATAAATGCCAGTGCCTGGTGATTTCTGCCTCACTACTGTCACTGTAGTTTGTGAGTCAGGTGTCTAGAGTGGCCTTTGGACGCCAGGCAAAGCTACTCACTCACTGTGATGCCATGAATCAACCTAAGAAGCAAGTTGTGTCCTTTTTCACGCCCAATAGCTCAGGTATGGGTAAAACACTTTATGATGTGTGCAAGGCAGTTATTAATACCCTCATTTAATAGATGAGAAAACTGGGGCATAAAGAGATGAAGCAAGTGGGCCAAGGTCAAATTACAGGGCCAGAGCCCAGGGCTCCTGCCTTCAGCCCAGATTCTTGTTTCTTGCTTCCCCTCTCCTTTATACCCCTGTGCCCATTCCAACTGTCTGGGTCAAGGACGTTGTGATCTTGTAATCTCTTAATCAAGGGAACATAATCAAAGATACAGACAGGTGCTTAGCTCGGCATTTTCTTTAAGAGGTCTGGGCTAACACTTGATTTCAAATCTCTCAAAGGCAAGGACCAGGCATTCTCTTCAATAAACAGTAAACAAGCAGACTATAAAAGGGAAAATTACAGTCGCATGGGGTTACACAGCCTATTTATTTGAATTTCAGTTATTGTTACGAGAATTTATGGTATATTTATCATCATGAAAAGCATTTATCTTCAGGCAACTAAAGCAATAAGAAAGGCGTAGCATTTAATTTTACCCACAACGTTTCCTTTCATCCAATCTGACACTGCAAAAAAGAATCAGTTAGGATTTACTGGCTCAGGATAATCCCTAATTCCCAGACGGCAGCTGCCAGAGAAGCTAATTAATTCAGATTGACTGCTAGGCTTCATTTTTATTTGGATTAAAAAAAAAAAATGAATGAGGGTAGCAGATCAATAGCATATGTACAGGCTGGACTCAAATTCTAAGATGCTGTCTACCAGCTGGGCTCTGTGGCCTTCTGAAGCTACATCCACAGAGGGAAGTCTGTGGGAGAATGGTGCCTTTCAAGTATTAGCAGGAGCCAAAGCCCTCTGGGCTGGGTTCGAGAGCAGGGCAACTGGGGAAGGCCTGAGCACTGAATTCAAATGGGTCTGATCTCATTCTGTCCCTTGCTAACTGTGTGACTACACGCAAATATAGTCACCATTCAGAGCCCCTGTTTCCTCATCTATAAAATGGGCATTATACTGTCTATGGCGCAGGCTGTTAAAGGGAATCAAATTGCAGAGCACGTGATCATTGGATGGTAAGAGCTTTATAAACAACATGCCCTGCTACACCAGGTCTTCACTGTGTAGTGCTGTCTTTTAGAAAAAGTTCATCCCTTTGTTCATTTGTTCAACTAATATTTACTGAGCCCCTATGATGGGCTGTGGTGCTGGGTGCTGGGGATACACCCATGAAAAAGATAGACCACATTCTGGCCACGATGGTGTTTACATTCTCACAGAGAGAGAGAGATGGTATACAAATAAACAAACAAACAAAAATCTTGGAGAGACTCAATAAGGTTGATAAGCTAGAGAGTGAGGAGTGGCCAAGGAGACTGAAATGAGGAGAAGGGACCAGTCTGGGGAAGTGTTGGGAGAAGCGGGTACCCAGCCCCTGTGGGGGGCAAGCACGGGGTGTGGCTGGAGAGTGGGAGGGAGGGAGACAGGACCTGCAGAACCTGGAGATGAAGCTGGGGCTGGGCAGGGGCCACATCACATGGGACCTTCTCATTAGGGATTAGCAAATTTTTTTCTGTGAGGAGGCCAGGTAATAAATGTTGAAGGCTTTGTAGGTCATATAGACTCCATCACAACTACTCAATTCTCCTGTTGTAGCTGAAAACAGCCATAGGCAATATATAAAAATTGGGTGTGGCTGTGTTCCAATAAAACTTTGCTTTGTGCTACTAGGTATTTACCCAAAGGAGACAAAAACGGTGATTCAAAGGGGCACCTGCACCCCATGTTTTTTTGCAGCAATGTCCAAAATAACCAAAATACGATATGGACAGAGCCAAGATGTCCATCAATGGATGAATGGATAAAGAAGATGTGGTATATATACACATAGAATATTACTCAGCTGTCAAAAAGGATGAAATCTTGCCATTTGCAACGACATGGATGGAACTGGAGGGTATTATGCTAAGTGAAATAAGTCAGTCAGAGAAAGACAAATACTGTATGATTTCACTCATACGTGGAATTTAAAAACCAAAACAGATGAACATAGGGGAAGGGAAGGAAACATAAAGTAAGATGAAAACAGAGAGGGAGGCAAACCATAGGAGACTTTTTTTTTTAAAAGATGGAAATGGGCTATTATTGTATTTATTGTTTAGTTGCAATGGTAAAAAAAAATTATTGATAATAATGTACATATAATAGACATGTATGGTTTATTTTTAAAAGTGTTCTCTTTTCTTTCTTTTTTTAGATTGTTTAATTTATTTATTTGACAGAGAGACACAGCAAGAGAGGGAACACAAGCAGGGGGAGTGGGAGAGGGAGAAGCAGCCTCCTGCCAAAGCAGGGAGCCCGATGTGGGGCTCGATCCCAGGACTCTGGGATCATGACCTGAGCCAAAGGCAGATGTTTAACGACTGAGCCACCTGGACTCAGTCTCTTCTAGTTGCTTCTGATTAAGATACCTAAAACATTCTACAAATTAAGGGGAAAAATTCCTTTTTTTAAATTTTTTTTATAAATTTTTTTATTAACATATAATGTATTATTTGTTTCAGAGGTACAGTTCTGTGATTCATCAGTCTTACAAATGTCCATCACCCAGCCACCCCATCCCTCCCACCACCCTCCACTCCAGCAACCCTCAGTTTGTTTCCTGAGATTAAGAGTCTCTTATGGTTTGTCTGCCTCTCTGGTTTCATCTTGTTTCATTTTTTCCTCCTTTCCCCTATGATCCTCTGTCTTGTTTCTAAAATTCCTCATATCAGTGAGATCATATGATACTTGTCTTTCTCTGATTGATTTATTTAGCTTAGCATAATACCCTCTAGTTCCATCCACATCATTGCAAATGGCAAGATTTCATTTTTTGATGGCTGCATAATATTCCATTATTCATCTGTTGATGGCCATCTAGGCTCTTTCCATAGTTTGGCTATTGTGGACATTGCTGCTATAAACATTGAGCTGCACGTGCCCCTTCGGATCCCTACATTTGTATCTTTGGGGTAAATACCCAGTAGCGCAATTGCTGGGTCATAGGGTAGCTCTATTTTCAACTTTTTGAGGAACCTCCATACTGTTTTCCAGAGTGGCTACACCAGCTTGCATTCCCACCAACAGTGTAGGAGGGTTCCCCTTTCTCCACATCCTTGCCAACATCTGTCATTAACCATAGAAGACTCTTAACTATAGGGAAAAAACTGAGTGTTTCTGGAGGGGATGGGGGTGTGCGGGCGGGGTAACTGGGTGATGGGCATTAAGGAGGGCATGTGATGAAATGAGCACTGTGTGTTATATGCAACTGACGAATCACTGAATTCTACCCCTGAAACTAATAATACACTATACGTTAACTAACTTGAATTTAAATTAAAAAAAAAAATTCACACCAAAAAAACAGATGGCAAGTGGGATTTGATCCACAGACTGCAGTTTGCCAATCCTTGGTTTAAATCCTGGTGATGAGTTTGAAGTTTATTCCAGATACAATGCGCTGCCATTAGAAGGTATCGAGCAGGAGGGTGCCGTGGTCTGACCTGTGTTTAGGACTTCCATTCGGGGTTCACACCAATAAGGTGCTGAATTACAGCAGGGCCCCCAGGTGCTCTGCATAGAATCCCCAGGAGCATCCAAAGCCAACCAGTGAGAAGAATTAAAAGAAGAAAGGCAGAGGAGGAAGAGGAGCAGGAGAACAAGAAGACGATATGGAGGAGGGAGGGGAAAGGAAGAGAAGAACACACAAAAAAATGCACCTTCCTTGCATCGAGTAAGAATGGCTTTGGGTCTGGCTTCCTTCTCTCACCGTTACACCCATGAACACCTAATGTGATGAGTTGTGGTATTTTGTTTACCACAGCTCTAAGGTATTCCACTGTGTGAACATACCACAATTTATTTACACTTTTCCTGTTGCCTACAGAGCAAGAAGTACTTGGGTGGCTAGGAGACCTCAAAGATTTGATTCTGGTGTCAGCACCCAGAGCTGGTCCCACAGCCAGGCTCTGGGTCATATCAGGCTGGCTCTGGGGTCCCTGGAGCTCCCCTTGAGTTCTGCAGGTCCTAACAGACACAGAGAGCAGGCATGAGTGTGAGTTTCCCACAAGCCCTGGCCCAAGCCCCATTCTTTGAATCTGAGCTAACTGATTTCAGATAACTGAACATCGACAACCTAGGTCTGTGCCTGGGAAGTGTACGCAGGAGGAGACAGTGAGGGGGGCGGGACTTTCAGTGTCCCCACTCCGCTGAAGGTGAACAGACCCATGCTGGAATGATCATACCTCTTGCTAGAGTGTTGACATATTTCCGTAAGAGTAGGAAAGGAGGCTCCACCTTGAATCTCCCCTTCATCTCCCTCCTCCCCAGTCCCCAGGCCCTGCCTAAGGCTACCCTGGATGTGCACCAGCTGGCCGGCTTGCTACAGCTCCCAGGCCCCGGCCTCTGCCCGGATGGCCAACAGAGGCCTGGACCTGGTGGGAGGGAGAGGTACCTGGTACTGCTGCTCACACCCTGGCCTGCAGATGCGTGACACCCACCAGTCCCCCAAGGCTGCGGCCACCTCTCACCGTAGTATCCACAGTGCATGGTGCCAGTTGTGAAGCCTTTGGAATATCATATCTGCCTCCCCAGACCGATTTCCCACCTCAGACAGTTGGAGTGAAGATTACATTGATGGCTAAATTTGATCCTTGATGAGAGAGCTACCAAGAACAAGAGTAATAATACTGTCAATGTAGACCCTGATAAGGACCATTTTAGCTGACATTTACTCAGCGCGTACAACATCCCAGGCATGGTTCCAAGCATGGAACGTGTATGAGCTCATACAATGCTCACAACATCACTCTGGGGTAGGTGGTGCAAGGATTTCTATTTACAGATACCGAAACTAAGGTCAGTTGAATTGCTCAGGACCACACGGTCGGTCAATGGCCAAGCTGGGATTCAAACCCAGGCAATCTGACTCCAATGCCTAGAAAGCAAAAGATAAGAGAAACAAGTGCATGCATTTATTTTCCTTATGCATTTGTTTCCCTGTCATTCCTGGACAGTGGAAACGGTATGCAAAGGAGATAGAGCCTAGAACCCGGGCAGGGGTGGAATGAACATCCTTCCTTAACTGCTTATCTTTACTTAACAGTTCTCTTTTATTCACTGATTCATGCATGCATTGATTCATTCATTCAATGGCATTTATTGAGACGGTATTAAATACGAGATTTTGCCAGACCCAGGTGATACTTTTGTTCTCAGTGGGAGTGGGAGTCAGCCAGGAACAGACACAGAAGTGGAGATGTCTTTCCCTGCTGGCTCTGGGCAGATCCAGGTTCTAAGTGGGATCTCTACCCACACCACTTCCACCCCCACCCTGAGCCCAGAGTCTCACCCAATCTCTCTTGGGTTTATGGATGCGCTGGGGACATGTCCACACCAGGGATCCTATGGGGGATTAAGCCTAATCTGGGCCCATCTTGCTGGGACTTGTACCATGGCTGATGGCTGGCGGTAGTTTTGAAATATGGCCATTAATTCTTGACATTCGTCCCATGAAGAGGTTGGGGCTATGTCACTTCCCCTTGACCTGGTTGGGCCTGTAACTACTTCAAGGAAGGGGTTATGGCAGGAGTAGTGCTAGGTGACTTCTGAGGTGAGACTCTAAAAGGCCGCACAGCTCCACCTTGTCACCGGGAAATGCTCCCTACTGGGGCCCTGAGCAGTTGGACCTCCCTAAGACTGCCGTCAGGGCAGTCACATGGAGGTGCTCTGGTTGGCAGTCTGACTGAGCCCAGCCGCCCTCCATCCTAGCCCCAGAGCCAGGAATATGTATGAGGAAGTCATCTCGGCCTTGGGTCCCCCAGCCCTGGTAGTTTGATTCCCCCAGGCAACTGAATCCCACCCCCTTCCCAGAACCACTGAAGTCATCCCAGTGGAGGCCCAGCCATCTATGGAGGAGAGAGAAATGCCTGCTGTGCCCTTTCCAACCTCTTGACTCCCAGATGCCACGAAGAGAATAAACTAGTGGTTGGTTTAGCCACATAGTTTTATGGAGGTTTGTTAATGCAGCCATAGCTAACTGGAAACCTGCCTATAGCAGTCAGAGTCCACAATTAGTAGGAGATGTATACCAAGAAATTTATTGCAAGGAGATGGCTAAAGCGACTGTGGAGGTTGCTGGCAAGTCTGAAATCCATAGGGCAGAGCATGAGGAAGGGCAGGCGGGAGGTGAGAGCAGTACAAGAATACAAATTCCAGGTTGGGATCACATACATCATCCCACCTAATACAAGGTGCCCAGAGTGACGTGGTGGGTCAGAGGGAACATCTGGGCCAGCGTTTGGAGAAGAAAAGGAATGGTAAGAATGTGTTTCCCAAGCAGGGCAAGCAGGATGGGTGAATAAAAGAGAAGAAGAAGGTGACCAGGGGGCCTGAGGGGTGGGAGACAGGGCAGGGAGACATGCATGCCAGGAGAAGGATCAGTATCTCGCCAGTGTGGCTGGAGCAAATGGTGCTCCAGGGACGGTGGCAGGAGGCTGGGCAAGGGGACTGGCTCCTCATGGAAGGCGCTGCCTGTGAAGGCGTTTGGACTTTATTCTGAAGGAGACACAAACTACACACTATGTTATAGTGTTGTTTGCTTTCCATGACACACACAAATCTTGCCCTGCGTGATTTCCTTTCATAGAGCAATGTCGATGAGGTCAATGGTTAAAAACTACAAATGGCGCCAGGAACAATCCACTGACGGTGAGCACCTCTGCTGTTTCCTGCCTCCTACACCGTCTCCAGAATGATACATTTGGTTCTTCATAGAAAATATCTCTTGTGCTGTTTCAAAGTATGTGGGAAACATGACTCAAAGCAATGTCACCCAATACCATAAGAAAAACCAATGACGTCAATGGTGAGAATTCCAAACAACAAGCCGCTTGTCAGCTCTAAATGTTGGGCTCCTCACAGCTCTGTCCTGAGTCCTCCACTTTACCAACACCCTCTCCCAGATGTTCTCATCAACCCCCTCAGCAATACAGGCCACGCTAATGACCCCCAAATTTGTCTTCCCATCCTTGACTGCCCCTCCACGCTCCAAATTCTTATATCCACCTGCCTACTTAACATCTCCACTTAGACGTTTAATGGGAATTCAATCTCAACATGTCCAAAAAGGAACTCTTGATCTCCCCAAAATGTGCTTTTCCCCTAGTCTTTCAGGTACTGTTTCTTAAGTCAGAATCCTAGAAGTTATCCTTCATCCCTCCTTGTATTCATCCAACTCATCCTTTGCGTAGAAAGTCTTTGTCACCAACATACATCCTGGATGTACCCTCCTCTCTCCTCTATTGCAACCTTTATAATGGAGGTCACCAACGCCCTTGCCATGAATTATTGCATCTGCACTCTGGTCCTTCCACTACAACTCTTGCAACCCTTCACTGTTCCCTCCGTCAAGCAACAAAAAGGATCTCACAACAAAAATGGAATCATACCCTTAAAACCCTTCAACAGCTGTCCACTCATATTTAGAATAAAACTCACTCCTCTCACACCTTTGGCCTACAAAGCTCCACGTTATCTGGTCCCTGCCTATCTCTCCAGACTCATCTAGGTCACTCTTTCCTTTGCGTGTCTCCTTTTGTTCCCCAACATACCAAGCTCCCCAACATACCAAGCTCCCCTGCCTCAGCTCCCCCTCCACACATGTTCTTCTCTCTGCCCAGAATGCTAGCTCTACCCCCCTTTGTTTGGGTAAATGCAATCTTTTCAAAGTCAGAAGGACTTACCTTCCTTGACACCTATACCGGAAGCAGAATCCCTCCTGCCATTGTTTAACGTAACTCTTGACTTGTTTCCATAAAACTCCTATTACAGCTCATCATTTATTCAGATGTCGGTTTGCTTGTTGCCTGACCCCTCTATAGAGTCAGCTAGTGTTCTCTTTCCCCAGCACCTAGAACAGAGCCTGGCACATACGGGAGCTCAATAACTAGGTGCAGAATGAATGCAGACTGTATAATGCCTTCATTTGCTGCTGATGAAGAAGAATAAGAATCCTGTCACCAGCATACATTTATGAGGCATACTTTGTGAGAATTTTCTTGCTGATATATTTCTTACACAAGATGTGTTCCATTTAAGTCAAAGAAATATCAAAAGAGAGAGGGGTCCAAGAAATCCTTAGGTGAAGAAGACAAAGAACTCTTAAGTCAGAGATCCTAGTGTGTGTATGACATACCAAGTCCACTTACAAAGGTCTGTTGTGTGATTACAGCTCAGCCCTGCTTGATTACCTAATTCAGCTCAGCCAAATTACCCGACACTGGGGAAGCAAGAACCTCTCTTGGCTGAGCCTCAGCGGCCAGGCATTCTTATTTCTAGAACGTTTGTCCAAGTTCACACTAGGCAGTGTGTGTGGGGGGGTGGTGATGGGATCCACCACAAGGAGGAATCTATTTGAATCCCAAACTCTGGTCATGTGTCTGAGACAGTACCTGTTTTTCAGAAAGCAAACACCAATGATGACAAAGAGAGTGGGGGTTTGTTTAGGGAAGAGCAGTGCTGTGAGAACAGAGCTGATAACACTGGCAGGGCTGGGGCTTGATCTCTCTGGGGAAGTAGCTTCCCCTCTCGAGGCCACAATTTCCTCAGCTGGAAGGCACGGTTTCCAAACTTCCCTTTTTAAATATTCACAGTTTTGAAAAACCAAGGTATAATGTACACTTGCATCTCCCCCACGGCAGCGCCCGAGTCACCTCTGCGGAACGCAAAGGCTCCCGCAGGTGGTGGTTCCAGCTAACCATTCCGTGTTGTCGGTCTGGTCTGCCTGAGGGTCCCCAGTGCTCCCCTCTCTGGCCACCAGCATGGGGACAACAGGAGAAGCTTTCTCTTGCTCACGTGAGCCAATACTAGGATTATCTAAACTTAGAAAAGGTCCAGGATAGAAATGAACATTTACTGATGATTTAATACAAATTATGGTGAATATATATGGTATATCATAGAAATTTATGATAGATTTAAGTAGTGATTATAAATATGTTATATACTCTCATTTATAAATCCACAATTTTCCCCAAACTTCCAATGTTTCCAGTGAAAACCACTGGCAAATTTAAATGCCTTGTATATATTATTGTCAGAATTCATTCAGGTAACTGTCTTTGTACAGATAATCAGGATAGTCTCTAGACTCTTGCTATTCAAATGTGATCTTTGAACACACAGTGTAGGCATGACCTGGCCATTTGTTATAAATGCAGAATCTCAGGCTTCATACCCATATTGACATTTTGTTTTTTGAGGTTTTTTTCCCAAATATTTCTCTCTCTCTTACTGTCTTCACTAATGCTCTGTATTCAAATCTAGGTCAGGTTCTTTTTTGGAGAAAACTTGACATGTTACAGATAGGAAACCATTTTGTGCTCTTGGTACAGACATGCCAATAAAAACCAATCTATATGTTTGTTTTAATAGGTGAATTTTTATGAGTGTTTTCTAGTTATATTTTACCAGTCAACATCACCAGCTTTTTTCTGCTATCTTCAAGAGCTGATCTTAACTATTCTATATATAAGATAAAGCTTGTGCTTCCTAGAGTTATTTTAACAGTAGATATAATTTACACAGTAGGAAGATATGTATACATGCTAAGGGAATATGGATTTTTAATTTTTAGACCAAAATTTCTACTTTCCGTTTAAGTGAGGTAGCAGACAGTATTACATCAGTTTCAGAAATTTTAGTTCTAATAAAAATATGTTGTTAAAATTCCTAAATGAAGATGGGTGCAAAATTCGAGAACCGAAGTTTGCCATACTGCACGCCATTTCTACCGCTACTGCTTAGGGGCTGGGTTCAGAGCAACCAGGATGAAAACATCTAAATGTATATCTGACACGTGACGTCACTTTGGCTGGTATGTTCCAAACTACCGACCTACATGGACCAAGAAGTCATGTCCAGAGAAGATACATTGCTATTAGGCATCATCTCCAAATTAAACAAAATTGTAAGAACAGAGTTGAAAGAGAATTGCTTTTGGAACCAGAGTTCCCAGGGTCTGGTCTTACATCTAACCCTGGCAAGTTCTGTGGCCTTGGATAGTCTTTTAACATCTCTGGCCTCAGTTTCTGCAGTTTGAAAAATATATTGGATCGGATGAACCCAGGAGCCATGGCCAGATCTGACACACTATTGTGCCATCTAATTCCTTTACCCGAGCCCATGGGAGACACACTTTCATCCCTGGTGTGTTCCTACAGAGATTACTAAATTCCAAGACTCGAATGTCATGAGCTCCCCCAAATCTTGTGAATATGGCCTCAATTTGCCTCTTTCATTTAATCAGCATTCATATTATATTCACATGAATATTCATGTTCACAGTGAATGCCATGCGCCAACAGCAGATGTGGGAGGAAAGTTGCAAGAAGATTCTCCACCCCAACCCCACCCCAATCAGGGCAATTCTTCTCCTTCTCCTCTATGTCTCTGCGAATTACATGGAGGTTCTGGTGATAATGCTCTCTACGTTGAAGGTAACTTTGAAGTGAATTGGAAGCACTGCAAAACAGCAGTGGCTGGGTAACTAGGTGCACTCTCACAACTCACAAGCACCCCAGTGGTGGCCAATTGCCCCAACCGTTAACGATGCAGCAGTTCTGGGGACAGGGGCTGCCGACTGCCCATGATGCCACAAATACAGTACTCTGTGGATTCTGAGAAATTTCTATATGACTGGCCAGTATGTTGGTGGTGGTGGTGAATCTGAATTAGAGTGTCTGCAGAGGTTATAGTAACTCTCCACTTAGCTGCAGGCTTCACTACTCCCTACTGCCCTCCCATCTATTTCATGCATTTACATCACCAGTCTGGCTTCTGGCTTCTGGAAGCACTTATGTTACAGCTCTGCTCCATTTCCCTCTCCTGATCATCATTTATCCCATCATCACGCTTCTCTTTCATATTTCTGATTAACATTTAGCCTCACTGACTCATGAAGCTGGGACTGACTCACTATAACTTTTCCCAGTGGGTGCCCCCTTAACCTAGCCAAACTTGCATTTGAACTCTGTCCTCCCTGTCTTCACTCCTCTGAATTTCTCCTTGTGGATATAACATCTACTGATACTTATACTCAAGCATCCTTCTTAAACCATTCAAATATCTGTCTTTCCAAGCTGCTAATGCAACATCCAGATTGTCTTCTTTAGTAGGGCCAATAAATATTTGTCTGTCATATCAGCCATTAAAATACCATCAAACGCAGTGCACTCTGGTTAACCATGTCTGTGGAATTAACAGAGGTAAATAACTTGCATCTAGTTTGGGACACAATCACTTACCTAATCATGCACACACATTTTAGGACAGATGCACACAGCTACTTCATAGACAACCTGGTTTCCTCTCAGGTCAGCCCTCCTTTTGGCATTCTGGTAATAGAAACCAAAGTAAGTCTACATACATTTAACTGTGAGTTATCACTGAATGGAATGTTGGTTGTAACAGCCCCCAGACCAATTCCTGAGCATCTCCTACAGGCTGTATCTGAACTATATGCTCCAGAGCTATCACCCTTTGACAGTGGTGTGGTCTGACGCAGAAATGACACAGGAGAGCCTCTGGTTCTGAGCCCCTCCTCCCACACACAGGACAGGCATCATTAATCGATCAATGGCTCAGAAAGAGCTTTGATTAATTGGTAATATTTGCCTGGGTTTTCAGAGAGGGGTAACTTCTGTTCACCACTTCTTTTCTAGTTTATAATGTAATTTGTCCAAAGAGTTCACGCTCCCCTCAATTTACAAGCATTTGAGATATCAGCTTGACTGGAAGTTCCTGCTTATGTGCTGCAGTGAAGACACACTCCATCCTCTTGAGGAGTTCCCGCTCAGAGAAAGACAAAGAGAACACACACATGCAATGAAAACCCTCCCAGCCATGTTGACCGTGCTAGTAGTTTTTCATTCATAAACAGGAACAGAGTACTACAGCCCTCCTGACAATTGATGAAAAACACACTACAAAAGAGAAGGTCCAAGATAAATAAACAGAACAGCTGATCACACAGGAAATAACACAGGGAAAAGAAATGCACTTATGGAAGATCTAAATAGGGTCCCAATTCCGGTCACAAAACAAGAACAGATTGCCCGAAAGAAGAAAGATATATCAGAAAACAACAAAGAGGTCTTGCAAATAAAAAATATTAAAGCCAACATCACCTGGATCAATATGACAGCCAGACAAAAGAGTCAAGAAAGACACGGAACAAAAGTGCAAAGAGATGAATAAAATGGAGGAAAAATAACAAAATGAGGATTGATCCAAGGAACTTAACATCCACCTAATAGAAATTCTGGAAAGAAAGGACAGGCAGAATGCAGAGGTTGTAATTACATAAATAGCAAAAAAAAAAAAAATGTCCGGACTTGAAGACGCACAACTCATACATAGACTTCATAATTAAAGGGCCCATCAGTTATCACACAGGGCACTGAACACCACCTGCACGTGGGAGGCTCTCACATCTGCCTCCCTAGCCCCTCGCCTGCCCCAGATGTCTGGCACAAACACTGGACATCTCAGCTTAGATGTGATTTTTCTCCCCCAAACCTGCTGCTCCCCACGTCTCCCCTCTCTCAGTTAAAGGCACACCATTCACCTAGTTGCTCAGATGAAAACCCGAGTCATTCCTGCCTTTAGTTTCTCTCCTGCCATGTCCAATTACGAGCCTAATCTGACTACGTCTCCCCTTCTCTACTGCTACACTCTGTTCCCAACCATCACTGCCTCCCTGGTTCACAGCAACGGCTTCCCAACTGGTCTTCCTGCTTCTCCTGCTTCATACACAGCCAGAGTGATCTTTTAAAATATAAATCAGATCGTCGTGCTCCTTAATTTACCTAGGATGAGATCCAAGATCCTCACTGGCTCTGCTGAGTCTATTCCTGTTTGCCCCTCCGTCCTTATTTCCTGTGGTTTTTAGCTTTACTAATTCTCCAGCCATACTGGCTTATTTCTGTCCCTAAACACTGTGAGCCCATTCCCACATTGGCCCTTTGGGAGTGTGTTCCTTTTTTTTTTTTTTTAAGATTTTATTTATTTATTTGACAGAGAGAGAGAGCGCATGCGTGCGTGTGCACACAAGCAGAGGGAGGAGCAGAGGGAGAGGAAGAAGCAGGCTCCCTGCTGAGCAAGGAGCGCAACTTGGGGCTCAATCCGAGAACCCTGGGATCATGACCTAAGCCGAAGGCAGACACTTAACTGAGCCACCCAGACACCCCCGTGTTCCCTTTATTGGAATGTTCTTTCCCAGATCAACCCAGGGCTCCTCATTATTGAGGGCTAAGCCCAATGCCACCTCCTCAGAGAGGCCTCCCTTGACCACTTCACCTAAAGTGCTCCTCATCCTGCCTCAGCTTATTACCCCATTCCTCTTCTATTTTCTTCTTAGTACTTATCAATATCTGTAGATGAGATCTACTTGTTTATATTTTATCATCTCTTTCCCACTCCAGAATGTAACCTCCATGAGAATGGGGAAGTTATTGCTCTATTTCTAGCTCCCAGGCTTCCCTGAAATCAATATCTACAATGAGTATCTGTTGAATGAATGAGTAAATGTATATACATATATCATCACAACATTTTAGAACACCAAAAATAGAGAACAGATACATAAGTTCCCAAGAAAATGAAACTGGTTACCCACAAAAGAATCAGAATCAGAATGGTATGTCTGCTCAGAAGCAATCCCAGCACTGGAGGAAAATGTAGTGATACTTCAAAGTTCTGAGAGAAATGGTTTAGAGCCTAGGATTAGACACCCAGTCAAACTTGCAATCAAATATGGGAGCAAGATCAAGAATTTTTGAATATGGAAAGACTCAGAAAATCTGCTGTCCATAAACACTCTCTGAAAGAATTACTCACAGGTATCCTGAGCAAAAAGCAAGACAACTCCCCCCCTCCCCCAAACAACACATAGGATCCAGGAAAGAGCAATATATAGTAAAACTAAGCACTGTAATAAATAAAATAAATCTCAGAATTGAATCTGTGCAGCAGGACTGGAAAGCAATTAGTCCAAATTAAAAACAAGAAATCAGAGGACTTGGAGGGGAAAAAAAAGTTTTCAAAAGAAAATAATGTGTAAAAAAATTATATAATTAAGAAACAAAAGGATTTTACTGATAAAGGAAAAATATGAAATACTCTCATGTTCCCTCTTCCCACTCCTATTCCCAATCGTTTTTCTCCTGGTTTTTAAGTTACAATCTCCTTTTAAAAATATAATCACTCAGCATCAGGGAAATCCAAATCAAAACCTCAATGAGACACCACCTCACACCAGTCAGAATGGCTAAAATTAACAAGTCAGGAAATGACAGATGTTGGTGAGGATGCGGAGAAAGGGGAACCCTCCTACACTGATGGTGGGAATGCAAGCTGGTGCAGCCACTCTGGAAAACAGTATGGAGTTTCCTCAAAAAGTTGAAAATAGAGCTACCCTACAACCCAGCAATTGCACTACTGGGTATTTAGCCCAAAGATACAAATGTAGGGATCCGAAGGGGTATGTGCACCCCACTGTTTATAGCAGCAATGTCCACAATAGCCAAACTAAGGAAAGAGCCAAGATGTCCATCAACAGATGAATGGATAAAGAAGATGTGGTATATATATATATATATATACAATAGAATATTA
>NC_138369.1:73386607-73397549 GCF_054177405.1 Leptonychotes weddellii
GGTGATGGGTATTAAAGAGAGCATGTATTGAATGGAGCACTGGGTGTTATATGCAAACAATGAATCATAGAACACTACATCAAAAACAAATGATGTAATGTATGGTGATTAACATAACATAATAAAATAAAATTTAAAAAATAAAAAAATAACATCAACTTTATTGAAATACAACTTATATACAAGAAAATATTCAGATTTCAAATATACAACTCAATGAGTTTTGAGAAACCTCTGGTATGTTGTAATGAAGACCAGTGTAACTGCAATCGATCTAGAGGTAGATTCACAACCACGTCATATCAGGATCCCTCTAGTACTTCCCTTTGAGGGCAAAGCCCTCCACAGCCTTCTATTGCAGAGTCCTAGCTTCTGCTGTTCTCGAGCTCCTTATGAATGGAAGCATACAGAGGCACTCCTCAGTGTCTGGATTTATTCACTCAGCAGGAGATTCTTTACAGTGATCCATGTTTGTGGCGGGCACCAGCAGTCTGTTCTCTAGAGTTGAGAAGTATTAAATCTCATGAATATAGCACAATTTTGTTTATCCATCTTCTTGCTGGTGATCATTTGGGTAGTTTAAAGTTTTTGAACATTATGAGTAAAGCTGTTGTCAACAATCATACAAATCTCACAGAGGATATAAGTTTTTATTTCTATGCAGAAACTCTAGGATTGGAATTGCTGGTTCTTAAATTAAGTATAATTTTAACTATATCAAATGTCCACCTGTTTTCCAAAATAGGTGCACCATTTTACATTTCAACAATAATGTATGAGAATTAGAGTTGTTCCATATTCTCACCAACATACAGTATTGCCAATATTTTTAATTTTAGCCATTATAATTGGTGTGTTGTGGTATCTCATTGTGGTTTTCATTTGCATTTCCCTAACGACTAATGACACTGAATATCTTTTCGTGAGCTTTTTGGCCATTATATTTTCTTTTGTCAATATTCTTTTATCCATGACTTTTATTATATTGCTTGCTTTTTGACTACTGAGTTGTTAAGAGTTCTTTACATATTCTGGATACAAGTTCTTCATCAAATATAGTGTTGCAAATATTTATCCCAGCCTGACTTTTAATTCTCTCAACAGCATCTCAAAAAAAAACAAAAACAAAAACCAGAAGCTAATTTTAAAGTCAGATTTATCAAATTTTTGTATTTGATTTTGCCAGTTGTGTTCTTTTTGCCGCATCTATGTATCCTTTTCCCCTTTTTCTTCTTTTTTCTTTTGAGTATTTATTATTCTAGCTCACCTCATTTGTTGAATTATGAGCTATAGCTCTGTTTTGTTATTCTGGTGGTTTCCTAGTGGTTATAGCACACGTCTTTACTCACAACACTAAACTTTGAAGTGATGTCATATCACTTCACACAAAGCCTGAGAACCTCACAGTAATATACTTCTATTTCTCACCTCGAGGATCTTGTGCTCTTGTTGTTATACATTTTACATTCACATAAGCTGCAACATTATTTTTGGAACAGTAGATGATCTTCTTAAAGAGATTCGTAATAAGAAAAAAACCTTATCTATTTATATATGCAGTTACCATTTCCCAAACTCTTCATTCCTTTGTGCAGATCCATATTTCCATCTGCCATCACTTTCTTCTTCCTGAGGACTTTCTAAAAATGTGATGTCTTGGGGCACCTGAGTGGCTCAGTCAGTTGGGCATCCTACTCTTGATTTCAGCTCAGGTCATGATCTCAGGGTCGGGGGATCGAGCCCCGCATCGGGCTCCCCACTCGGTGCTGAGTCTGCTGGAGATTCTCTCCCTCCCTCTGCCCCTCTCCCTCCCCCTGCTCTCTCTCTCTCCCCACCACAAATAAATAAATAAATAAATAAATAAATAAATAAATAAATAAATAAATAAATAAATCTTTAAAAAAAAGTGGTATCTCGTAGTGTGGGTCTGTTGGTAATGAATTGTTTTAGCTTTTGTACACATGGAAAAAGTTTTATTTTGCCTTTTTTGGAAGATATTTTTGCCAGGCATAGAAATCGAGGGAGCCGGCTGCTTTTCTGCCAGGCAGTCCTTTACAGATGTTGCTCCCCTAACTTCTCATTTGCGTTGCTGCCACCTGCAACACCTGCTGTCCCCCTCATTTTTGTTCTTCTCTATCTTCAGTCTTTTCCTCTCCGGTTGCTTTTGAGGTTTTCCCCTTTATCACCATGGGCTTCGAGCAATCTGATTCTGGTGTGCCATAGTGTAGTTTTCTTCGTGTGTCTTGTGCTTGGGGTTTGTTCAGATTCGTGCATCTGTGGGCTTAAAGCACTTGTCAATTGTACACAAAGTTTGACCCTTATATTTTCAGTGTCGTTTTTTGTCCTTCCCACTTTCTCCTCGCCTTTGGGCACTCCCCAGTGACACACATATTAAGCCACCTGCTGCTATCCCACAGCTCGCAGATGCTCTGTTCATTTGCTTTGTTTTGCTTTGCTTTCTTTTTTTTTCTTCCGTGTGTTTTATATTGGAGAGTTTTTATTATGATGTTTCTAAGTGCACTAAATTTTTTTTTTAATTTTTTTATTCTTATGTTAATCCCCATACATTACATCATTAGTTTTAGATGAAGTGTTCCATGATTCATTGTGCATAACACCCAGTGCTCCATGCAGAATGTGCCCTCCTCAATACCCACCACCAGGCTAACCCATCCTCCCACCCGTGCACTAATTTTTTTTTCTTTTGCAAAGTCTAATCTGCCATTAATCCCATCCATTGTCGCTTTCATTCACACATTGATGTTTCCATCTCTAGAATTCCAATCTTGGTCTTTTCTCTATCATCCATGCAACTGCTTGATTTCTTGAACATAAGGAATACAGCTGATATAAGTGTTTTAATACTTTTTTCTGCTTATTTTAACATCTGTGTCAGTTCTGGGTTGGTTTTCGTTCATGGATTTTTCTCCTCATATAGGTCATAATTTTCTGCTTCTTTGCATGCCATGTAACTCTTTTGAGTACCAGATGTTGCAAATTTTACCTTTTGGGGTCTAGTACACAACACACACACACACATCTATGCATACAATACATAATTACAAAAAATACAAATACATATACAATACATAATACATAAATATACAGATATACATTTATATGTGTGGTATTAAATTTCATGGGAGAGAATGATTGTGAAAAAATGTCTAAACAAATGACTCGTTTGGGGGTTGATAACCTTTAAAGGTTGAGAAATGCTGTCGTAATGACTGAGTGGTTCTCTTGCCTTGGGGAGTGTTCTCATTTGTGCTAATAGGCACCGTGCTGAACATGATCATCTGCAGGTCTCTGTTCTCTGTCTGTGCAGCTCTCCCCCTCCAGCACCTTGTCCCACAAACTCTAGCCAGCTTGATCTCCTGGGTCTCTCAGCTCCCCTTCCTGGACTTGGGGGCAAGGGGAGAGCGGCTCCTAGGCTCTGCCTCACTTCCCGTCCTGGCACAAGGCCTGCAAGCTCTCTCAAGGTAATCACAAGGCCCAGCTCGTCTGCTCCCTTTCTCTAAGGGATCACTCTCTTTCTGTGCTTGAGGTCCAGTGTCTTGAAAACCATTGTTTTCTGGGTCTGTGTTGTTTTATGCAGGAAGGCAGATCTGTTCCCCATTCCTCTGTCTTGGCTGGTAGCAGAAGTTGGTTCCATTCACCTTGAACGGTACAGGTTTGGTGGCCTGGGAGCCCAGCTGTCTCCTTCTAGGAAGGTTGAGTCACACTATTTCATAACAAATTAATTCTTATGAAATTATAATGTTATAAAGGCTGGTTATTTAATCTCAGAACCAATCTGAAAGAAAGCATGAGAAGGTTATAGTTCCAGGATAGAATATAATGCTATCCAGAGACCTTGCCAATGGGACAAGTAGCGATGTGCTGGTTGGCAGCTCTGAGTGCAGGTGTCGTGGAGGGAAACAGGGGAGAACTCTAATATCCTGACCTACCATGGTGGTGGATCAAAGTATGATAGTCAGTCTCAATACTTTATACTGTATCGAGAAACAGTACAAAGTATACTACTAAAAGCTCTCATGATAAACCAACAACACTAAAACTAAAATGTTCCTAGCAGGGCTTGGGAATGAAGGGAGGGCAAAGAGAAGCAGTGAAGTTAGCTGTATTTTTCATTTTCCTTCGTGTGAAGTCACAGATCTTTTAAAGTTGATAAAGCAGAAGCAGAGTGATGAGCATAATCTCTATAGCCACTCTGTCCATTATGGTAGCCGCTAGCCACAGGTAGCAATGGAATGACTGAAATGTGGCTAGGGTGACTGAGGAACCAATTTTTTTTTATTTCATTGAGTTTTTATTAATTTAAATTTAAATTTATAGCCACATGTGGCTAATGGCTATTGCATTAGATAGCAGATATAGATGTTTCCATCATCATAGAAAAGTTCTTTGGATAGCATTGGTCTAGAGTTTGGGAGACAATTACCAGAAGAATCAAAACCAGAAATGATTAAGCATGACAAGTGCTTGGCACTGAGGTTAGGGGGACATGCAAGGAGGGTTTTACTCTTCATATTATACTTATTGAATGCTTTGACT
Organism: Leptonychotes weddellii; assembly: GCF_054177405.1. NCBI lineage: Eukaryota > Metazoa > Chordata > Mammalia > Carnivora > Phocidae > Leptonychotes > Leptonychotes weddellii. The sequence continues at coordinate 73,391,165 of NC_138369.1, forward strand.
ATTCATTATCTATATCATATTTTACTATGTGTCCAGAATGCTCATCTCAACCTATAATCAATCTCAATGGCCACAACAATCCATTCCCAAAGAATTTTTGTGATTTTTTAAAATAAAAATCATTTTATTTTTATTTTTTTAAAGATATTATTTATTTGTCAGAAAGAGAGAGAGGAAGAGAGAGAGCACAAGCAGGGGGAGAAGCAGGCAGAGGGAGAAGCAGGCTCCCCACTGAGTAAGGAGCCTGATACGGGACTCGATCGCAGGACCCTGGGATCATGACCTGAGCCGAAGGCAGACACTCAAATGACTGAGCCACCCAGGTGTCCCTAAAAAATCTTTTTAGAGGGAAGACATTTGTTCTTATAAATTCTAATGGTCATATTTCACATAAGTTGTTAATTTCTTTTCTACCTCATATTTGTGGCTTTGATAAAATGCAAAATTATTGTAGTTCACAAAATCGAATTGCTATTCATCACTCTCCAGGCCACAGCTTTACTTCTTAAATACTCAATTCTACAATTTCTGTGATCCTTAAAGTTCTATCTTTTCTCGATAGCAAAAGCGGGAACTTATGTTGTTGGTGACATCTGAACATCCCCATGTAAGGAGGAACTGGCCAAACCATTTCCCATGGGGAGCAGGAGATGGGCAGTGTGAGGGACATGGGCACTTTTAAATTTACATTCTTTAGCATTTGACCTTTTTGGTAACAAGGAGCATATATTTCTTTTGTAATTAAATAAAACCAATAAAAGGTGGATTAAATATAATAAAGCTAAATGTTTGGCACCAGCTTTTTAGGAAAACAAGACCAAAATCCCTGACAAGGCCTCCAGAGTCCTTCATGATGGGCTCCATCCAGCACCCTGACCACTCATTCCCCACTCATTGTCTGCACCCCGGTCTCACTCTGCTTCTTTGAGCCCTCAAGCATGCCACCCTCCCTCCTATCACTGGCTTTTGCAACATGCTGGGTTCCCTGCCTAAATTGCCTAAAGTGCTTCACCCTCCCCTGACCATTTTTGCCTTCGGGTCTCAGCTAAAGTACCACTTTCTCAGGGAATCTCCTGTGGTAGCTTGTGTCTTCCAAAGGTGGTCTTAATATGTCCTATCCCATATCCTCTTCTGCAGCATGACCTTGCCACTCCCCTCTCAAGAGAGGGAGTTGATTTCTCCACCCCCTTAAACCTGGGCAGACTTAAATGACATACTTGAACAGAATATAGCAGAATGCTGTAGCCTCAGAAGGATAGGCTCCAGAAGTCTCAAGAAGACCTGCAGCTTCCATGCGGGTTTTCTGGAACGCTCACTCTTGGAACCCAGTGCCCTGCTGTAGTAAGTCCAAGTCACATGGAGAGACCACATGCAGACGCCCTCGTTGACAGCCCGGTCCAGTGCCCTGCCAAGACCCTGTGAGGCAGCCATCTTGCATGGGTAACCATTCCGGTGACTGCGGCCCCAGCTGACATCTGCTAGCAACTGCATGATAGACCCCAAGCAAGAACCACTGAAGTGAGCCCAGCCAACGCACAGAACCACAAAAGATATAATGACTGTTTTAAGTTCTGAGGGTTGTGTTTCAGAGCAATAGATATTCAGTCCATCTTCTCAAGAGGGTGAGGCCCCTGTTTATACTCTCATGGCCCCGCCTTTCAAGAATAACTAATGGTAATAATACAAGTCCACTGCGAGCCAGGCACCTTATAAACACCATCTGACTCAGTCCTCACAAGAATCCTGTGCAGAAAAGCAGGATTTTTTTTCAGTCCTTGAGTTACAGAAGCAAGGAAGGTTGAGAACACTTCCCCTCAGTACTCAGCTAGGATGTGAGCCCAGGGTGCCCCTTCATTGCCCTCAACAGGGTTCTAATTATATCTTTGTAATTATTTGGATTAATGTCTCCTGCTCCTCAAAACCAAATTGTGAGCTCCACAGGGGTTGGAACCATGTCTGCTTTTTTTCATGGTGATCCCTAGTGTCTAAAATGTGCTCAATAAAATCAGACTGAGTAAATCTCAGTGGCTTCTAGGGAGCTCATGTTCAGTGTGAAAGAGGAATAAAATGTCAATTACCTTATTATTCTTTATGACATAGTACCCACCTTGTAGTTTAGAGGAGAAATATATATTTGGAATTCAGAAGAGTATAGATATAATGCTTGGGGACACAGACTTCAGAGCAGGCAGATCTGGGTTCAAATCCTGACTTGAGCAGTCTGTGACCTTGGCTAAAGTCATCATTTCTTCACCTATAATATTGGATAAATTCCTTGCGGTTGTTGAGAGGATGAAATGACATATGCAAAGTCCCCAAACACAGCCATTGGCACACCACCCCAACAAAGGGTCTCACTGTCAAACATAACAAATAGAAAACTCTTCCAACTCGTGGTAGATGTTAGGTCTGCTCAGATCAAGCCCTAGTTCAGGCACGAGCAGCTACTGAAAATGGTAGAGAGAAATTGAGCCTGGGTTTTCTCACTCAGTGGGTGATGCTCAGGGGAGCGATGCTGTTGACTAGGTTCAAATTTGCATTCTTTGTTTCAACCCTTGATTAAAGATTCAATGCAAAGTATTCAATATATCAAATGAGGCCACATGATAAAGACTGCAAGCTGGACGACTCTCCCCAGCCAGGGCTCAACGGCCCCACCTCCACGCAGGTGGTGAGCATCCTCCCTAGGATGCAGGCCACCCAGCTGGGGAGGGACTCTACCCGGGTCCAGACTCCCAGGCCACGTGCACCCTGAGATGGAGGGGGTGAGCATTTGGGGCTTAGAGGCTTTCTTTCCCACTGTTCAGAAGCTGCAGCGGCTGAAAGCAGAGAAGAGACCAACACCTGCAACAGCTCAAGTAACAGAGGATCCATCGGACAAGCAGATGCCTCGGGATCTACTCCGTGGACAGGTACTCCACGCAGCTGCTGGAGACCTGGCACTCCACTCTGCTTGCCTGTTGCCTGTGGGATGTCTCATTTCCCAGTGAACTGACCAGGCATTTGCCATAGTCTGTGCATCAGGGGATGACACAAAGCCTGTGTGGACAGTGTGAGTAAGGTAGGCATTAGTCAAACTAAAGGGCATTATTTGTATTTACAATAAGAGACTTATGGGGAGATCCCCTCATTTAAGGAATGTAGATAACAGAGGGGAGCCAGCATGTCACCCCAATGTCGCCACAATTTATGAACTCAGGAGCATGACGCACTTTTGACCAGTGGGGTTAGAATAAGGCCCCCACACGTTCAATTCAGAGCAGGCCAGTTAGTCCTTTATAAAACTGCTTACAAAGATCATAAATCATAACCTTGGCCCTTGGCCATGTGACAAACGGTTCCCTTTTCAGTCTGAATGCGGGACGGAAGACCGTAAGTAGCTCAGTTAGCCATGAACGTGTGCTCCCAATTGAAGCCGCCATCTTGACCGAAGTGGGAGGGCCTCACTGGGCAGGGGCTAGGCAGACAGGAGGCACAGGGCAGCTTTGGGAGCTACTCCTAAACAAGTGTGCAACCTTTTTCCCATCACGTGGCCACTTCCTTTGAAAAGATGGATCAAAAGAAGGCTGATCTTTTTCTTAATCAAGGGAAGGTGGGGTAAATCCAGGGCTAGGTGCAGCGCCAACCCTGCGCCATCAGACTTTGTGACACAGGGCAGTGCATTGTATCGTTCTTGTCTGCAACTCCTGCATCTGGGAAACAGTGTCAGACACAATCATCTTGGACTCCTTCGGTCCTAAAGTTGTTGACTCCGCACCTGGAAGAACTACAGCAAATCACAGGTGCCTTGCTCTCACTCATTCAAGTCACGTCTTCGATTAACGCCCGCCATGGCTATAAATGTAGCATTTGTTCCAATTTTGTTATATTTTAAGAGCATTTTTTTTTATTACTTCTGGATTTCACTTTAAGTGGAATATTGCTATTTACTTGCCAGCTAAGTTCAAGGATTGCTAACATTAGTCTAAATTATACATTGTTTTATTTCTCATTCTATGAAACTACTTTTAATTCTTCGCTCTTTTCCCTTTCCTTTTCCTCCACCTCAGGGTAGAGTTCCTCTCTGAGCTCAGAGCCAAAGCTACCGGCCGGCTGTTTGCTGGTGTGTGCAGGGAACCGTGCTATTATTCAAGTAACAGATAGGTTTAATTTTCTAACTGGAATTATATCTAGCCGAGAGCCAGTGGAGATGCATACCTTAACTTAGGCACGCTATTAGAATGCAAATGACAAGAACGGAGCAGAGAAAGTGTTTTTAAAGAGGATATTTAGGAGTCTGGGCAGAAATAAATTAAACATATCAGCCTGAGCATCTTCCTAACAGTGAGGACGTAGCAGATTCCTCATACTTAATCTGGCTCCCAGACCTGAACCACCGAAAAGAAAATGCGCAAATCAAGAAGGGTTGCTGAAGATTTAGGTAGCTTTTACTCTTCCAAAATCTGAAAGCAAGTTGGGTTTGGGAGCAGCGGTAATTAGGCTGCAGTGTCCGGTTATCTTTTCAAAAATAGCACAGTGTCACTCAGTTAGAAAATAAAGGCTTGGCTTAAAATCCCACCTGGCCCAGGGCAGCTCCGAGTGCCCCTGCCCCTCTCACTGCCTCTGGGGTCCTCTCCACATGGTTGCGGGCACTGTTTCCGGGACAGTGAGAACCACCGAAGCGGAGGGAGGGGGCCGGGTTCGCGGTACCAGCAGTCAGCTGCCCTGGGGCAGAGTCGTGAACACTTTCCTCGAGGCAAATCTGTTAATACCACACAAGCAACTCACTTGTGACAAAGCTGTTTAACAACTGGCTACTCTGGAGTGTAGAATATTTTTCACTAGAAATTTTGAAAGTTAAACTTTCATGAAATGCAGGTACTGCTACTGGAGAAATATCATAAAACATCTCTTTAATGTGAACACTACTTCATACAATGAAAAACTATTTACAGTGTGTTGCTTCCAGACAGGTTGCCGTTCCATCGCATGGCTACCCAGCGTGCATCTTCAGCCGGGGAGCTTCAGTCCTGTATGTTCTCCTTGTACTCGATGGCTCTCCAGGGCCCCTGCGGACTCGGGGCATCTGTCCACTTACATTCTCCCTAGTAATTATGGCTCAGCAGGCATGCCACCAAAATCATCTATAACCCAGAGACTCTGGCAATCATCTATAAACAAAAGGCGTAGATTAGGTTTCTCTCCAATAAATACTACTTTTGACAATACAATCCATTTCTGTCTCAAGAAATTGTTTTCAGCCAGGGAAAATATTTTTTTTTTTTCCCTCATGGAACTAGAGCGAATAGTCTTGTTGTTCACACTGGAACTGTTAGGATGTCTTTGTATACAAATATAGCATATTTTGGCCAGGAATATAATTTCTTGTTAAAGAGTTTATTTGCCTTCACACGCAGAATTGCTACATACATTCACAGTTTTAATAGACTGTAATTAGCTATTCCAGTTGTGCTTTAAAATCCCAAGTATTATTTTCATTAGTGAGTGCAAAGCAAATGTCCCATTTGACCACAATTGGTCCTAGAGTTATAAACTCCATAATGGTTTCTAGAAAATTCCTTCAATCTCCAGTTTCATCATTTGCTTTTTCAGGTATGACTTCCAGGCTCCGGCGCGGCTTCTGAACGTCGGCATTTTCTGTGCCTGGTTTATTCAGCCCACATGAAAGAGCAGCATAATGGATTTGTTTCAGGTTCTCCAAAGTCTCGTTCTTAGCGTATTTCAAAAGATCCGCTTGTCCCTGTAACAAGACACGCAATTAAATGTTAGGTGTGACAGGACTTCTTGCTGCAGTCTGACATTATAGGTCTTCCACTGAAACAGAAATATTTTGATGCCGCAAGAGGACATATATATTAGTTGATACTGGCTCTGCATCCGAATAGGTCAATTTTAATAAAGAAAAGTTTGTTTTCCCAGTTTTCCACACCAAACTCCAAGAGTGTGCTGCCTCTTCAGTCCTTTCTATTTATCAATCTGAACAGAATTCTGTGTGTGTGGTCCACTGCTGTCTACCCTGGTTAGAATTATATCTTTTGCTAAATTGTTTGGCCCATCTTGGTTTTTCCCTTTTAAGGTTTGCTTTATTTTTGGCTTTTCATTCTGAAATAAGTATAAATTCATAGAAGGACACAAATATAGTACAGAGAGGTCTTATATACTTTTTCCCGAATTTCTCCCAACGGTTCCATCTTACCTAACTATAGTCCAAGATCCAAACCAGGCAGCTGACACAGGTAGAAGGCATGTGTACAGCTCTGCGTCACTTCCTCCCATGGGGGATTCACGTAACCACCACTGCAACCAACACACAGAGCTCATCTGCCGCCACAAAGGTCTCCCCGGTACGATGACGCCATAGTCACACCCATCTCCGTTCCCCCCA
>NC_138369.1:73397649-73423090 GCF_054177405.1 Leptonychotes weddellii
ATCACTCTTGACATTTTGACCAGAGCATTCTTTTGCTGGGGGGGGGGGGGGGGGGGGAACTGTCTTGTGCATCTTAGGCTGGTTAGCAGCGTCCCTGGCTTTTATCCACTAGAGACCAGTAGCACACCCTCAGCTGTGACAACCCAAATGTCTGCGGATGTTGTCAAATATCCCTGGGGGTTGAAACTGCCCATATTATCAGCCAATCATTAAGATTACTGGTTAGGAGAAATGATGTGGTGCTCCACTGGAAATTCCAACTTTCCTACTTTGGTCTTTTGTTGTTTTTCCTTCCTACCTTTAATCGCCTTCCATTAATAGTCTTTCTACTTATTCTATTACCTTCTCTTCTTATTTTTCTTGTTTGCTATTTTTTTTTCCTCCCCTCAGGCTCTAAATTTATTCTATTATTCTCTTTATCATCCTTCCATAGTTTGGCTTTTTCTTTGTCATACTTACATTCTTGGTACTATCCCTTCTTCCTCCCTTTCTGTTTTTTTTTTTTAACTGACTCCCAATGTGCATCTCCATTAAAGTACTCCCATACAACAAAAGCTGGGGGTCAGCTGCCAAGGGTAACAGGTAAGGAATTAGCTTGGCAGCAGCTGGACTATAATCAAATCTCAGTCTCTGGTGAGACCAAATTGCAATGTAATTTTAAGCTACTCGGAGGCCAGAATCCACAGAATGGTTTGCTGTTTACCACTTACTGTTCATGATTTTCCTGCTTTACAAAGATCTTTAATTAGTAACTATAAATAGATGTTCCACTGCTTAGTTTAATTGAAGGAACTTCATTTTTTATTCATTCTTACTAGTCACTGGATTCATATACTGAGATATTACAAGCAGTAAGGTCTTTGCATATAATATAGCATATTGTGCCTAAAATACAATTTCTTGTTAAAAGAGTGTATTTGCCCTCACATGTGGGATTGCTACATACATTTATGGATAATAGATTGTAACTAGATACTCCATTTGTGCTTTGAAGTTCCAAACATTGCTTTTTAAAATTAATAACTTTATTTTTTAGAGCAGTTCTAGATTCACAGCAGAAGCGAGCAGTAAGTACAGAGGCAGCCCACATGCCCCCATCCCCACAACAGGCACAACGGCCTCCACGACTGACACCCTGCCCCACCGTGGTATGTCCGTTTGTTGTAACCGATGAGCCTACACTGCACATTGTTATCACTCAAAGTCCGTAGTTTACATTACGGCTCACTCCTGGTGGTGTACATTCTACAGGTTTGGACAAATGTCTAATGACCTGTATCCACCCATTACAGTATCACACAGAGTAGGTTTCACTGCCCTCAAAATCCTCTGTGCTCCACCTACTCATCCCTCCCTTCCCCCGAATCCCTGGCAACCACTGATCTTTTTACTAACTCAATAGTTTCGCCTTTTCCAGAATGTCATATAGCATGTAGCCTTTTCAGATGGACTTCTTTCCCTTAGTATTATTATGCATTTAACTTTCCTCCATGTCTTTTATGGCTTGATAGCTCATTTGTTTTTAATGCTGGATGTACCACAGGTTATTTGCCCATTCACCTACTGAAGGACATCTCAGTTATGACCAAGTTTTGGCAATTATGAATACAGCTGCTATAAGCATCCATGTGCAGAATTTTGCGTGGCGTAAGTCTTTGATTCATTTTGGTAGATACCGAAAGGAGTGTGACTGATGTATCATACAGTATGTTTAGTTTTGTAAGACACTGCCATACTGTCTTCCACCAGGGCTGGGCCATTTTGCATCCCACCAGCAGTGAATGAGGGTTCCTGCTGCTCCACATCCTCACCAGCATTTGGTACTGTCAGTGTTTTAGATTTTGGTCATTCTAATAAGCAAACCTTGATGTCTCATTTTGTTTTAATTCACAGTTTTCTAATATTTAACACTGAACAACTTTTCACATACCTACTTGCCATCTGCATATCTGCTTTGGTAAAGTGTCTGCTCAGGTCTTTTGTCCATTTTTAAATCAGATTGTTCATTTTCTTATTGTTGAATTTTAAGAGTTCTTTGTATATTCTGGGCAACAGCTGTTCATCAGATGTGTCTTTTACAAGTATTTTCTCCCGGTCTGTGGCTTGTCTTTTTGTTCTGTTGTCTTTTGCAGAGCAGAGATTTTTAATTTTAATAAAGTCTGGTCTTATGAATTCTTTCATTTATGGATTGTGCTGTTGGTGTTAGATTTAAAAAGTCATCACTGTACCCAAGGTCATCTAAGTTTTCTCCTATGTTATCTTCCAGGAGCTTTATAATAAGTTTCCATTTTACATTTATGTCTATAATCTGTTTTAACTTAATTTTTGTGCAGGTGTAAGTCTGTATGTGTGTGTATATATATATATATTTTTTTTTTGCATGTGGATGTTTAGTGGTTTCAGCACCACTGTTTAAAAGAATATCTTTGTTCCATTGTATTGCCTTTGCCCCTCAGTCAAAAATCAGTTGACTGCATTTATGTGGGTCTATTTCTGAGCTCTCTATTCTGCTCTACTGATCTAATTATCTATTCTTTCACCAATATCACACTGTCTTGATTTCTGGAGCCTTATAGTAAATCTCAAAGTAGTGTCAGTCCTCTGACTTTGTTCCTCTCCTTTAATACTATGTTGGTTATTCTGGGTCTTTTGCATCTCCATATAAACTTTAGAATCAACCTGTCAACATCCACAAAATAACCTGATGGAACTTTGATTGGGATTGTGTTGAATCTATAGCTCAAGTTGGAAAGAAATGACATTTTAAAAATATTGAGTCTTCTTAACCATGAATAGGAGATGTCTCTCCATTTTTTCATTTCTTCTTTGATATATTTCCTCAGAGTTTTGTAGTTTTCCTCATATAGACCTTGTACGTATTTTGTTAGATTTATACCTAAGTGTTTCATTTTTGGAGGTTCTAATATAACTGGCGTTACGTTTTTAATGTCAAATTACTCTTGTTCATTGTTATTATCTAGGAAAAGTGATGGACTTCTATACACTAACCTTGTATCTTGCAACATTGCTATAATTGTTTATTAGTTCCAGGAGTTTTTTGTCAATTCTTTTGGAATTTCTACATAGACAATCATGTCATCTGTGAACAAAGACAGTTTCACTTCTTCCTTCCCAATGTACACCTTTTATTTCTCTTTCTTGTCTTATTGCATTCGCTAGGACTTCTAGTACACCATTGAAAAACAGTGGAGTCAGGGGATATTCTTGCCTTGTTCCAGATCTTAGTGGGAAAGGTTTGAGGTCTCACAAGTATGATGTTAGTTATAGGTGTTTTTTAGATGTTCTTTATCAAGTTGAGGAAGTTCTTCTCTACTTCTAGTTTGCTGAGAGGTTTTTGTTTTGTTTTGTTTTGTTTTAAATCATGAATGGGCATTGGATTTTGTCAAATGCTTTTTTTCCATCTATTCAGATGATCATGTGATTTTTCTTCTTTAGCCTGTTGATGTGATGGATTACATGAACTGATTTTCAATTGTTATACCAACCCTTCATACCTGGTATAAATCTCTGGACATAGTGTATAATTCTTCTTATACATTGCTGGATTCAACTTTTTAATATTTTCTTGAGAATTTCTACATCTATGTTCATAAGAGATACTGATCTGTAGTTTTCTTTTCTTGTAATGTCTTTGTCTGGTTTTGGTATTAGGATAATGCTGGCCACATAGAAGGTATCAGAAAGTATTTCCTCTGCCTCTATTTTCTGGAAGAGATTGTAAGAAAAAACTGGTATGATTTCGTCCTTAAATGTTTGCTAGAATTCACCAGTCAACCCATGTGAACTGGTGCTTTCTGTTTTAAAAGGTTATAATAAGGCGTGCCTGGGTGGCTCAGTCAGCTGGGCATCTGCCTTCGGCTCGGGTCTTGATCCCAGGTTTCTGGGATCGAGTCCTGCGTTGGGCTCCTTGCTCAGTGGGGAGTCTGCTTCTCCTGCTCCCTCTGCCTGCTGCTCTCCCTGCTTGTGCTCTCCCTCTCTCTCTCTGTCAAATAAATAAATAAAATCTTTAAAAAAAGGGTTATAATTGTTCATTCAACTTCTTTAATAGAAATAGGTCTATTCAAATTCTATTTCTTCCTGTGTGAGTTTTGGTAGATTGTGCCTTTCAAGAAATTGGTCCATTTCATCTAAGTTATCAAATTTGTGGGAATAGAATTTTCATCAGATTATTTTATTGTCCTTTTAATACCCATGGGATCTGTAGTGATGTCCCTTCTTTCATTTCTGATATTAGTAATTTGTGTCCTCTTTTTGTTTTTCCTTCCTAGTTAGCTTGGCTAGAGACTCACTGATTTTAATGATATTTTCAAAGAGCCAGCTATTAGTCCTGTTGATTTTCTCTAACAATTTCCTGAGTTCAATTTCATTGATTTCTGCTCTCATATTTTTATTAATAAAAATTAGTGGGTCTACATTCAAAATGCTTACTTGGAATGTCCTCTTAGACTTCACATGTCCAAAACTGAGTTCCAGATATCCTACCAGTTTCTCTAACCAGCTCCTCTTAGGTTAAGACAACTCAGTTCTCGCAGTGACTTAGACCAAAGGCCCCGGTACCATCTTTGAGTCCTCTCCTTTTCCTGCATCTCTCACCCCACTTGTCAGCAGCCTCCACTGCCTCCATCATCAATACATACATACACATATACAGGTTCTCGGCAATTCTTCCCACCCTCATTTTGCCACCACTGCAGCCTGAACCACCATCACCTTTCTCTGAGTTTATGACAGTGCCCTTCCAACTGGCCACCCTGCTTTTCTTTTCTCAACATGACAACCAGAGAGATACAATTACATGTAGTCAGAACACATCTCCCCCACCCTTTTGTGACTCCTCATATAACTCAGTGAGAGTCAGAGTCCTTTACCACAGCCCTATATGTCCTGCCCCTGAGCTGTCCTCACCCCCTTGATTGCCCCACCTTGTTCGCTCAGCCACTGTGACGCTGGGCCCTGAAGTGCTCCTCAGACACACAAGATTCTCTCTGGCCCAGCCTCAAGGTGGTTCACTCAGCATTCCCTGTGCAGGGCAGGCCCTTGCCCAGAAAGGCACACAGTTTGCTCTCTCACCTCCTTTAGGCCTTGCCTCCCTGACCACCTTTCCAAAATGAAGACCATCACTTGTTGCTCACAGCCCTCCTTGTCCCTTCCTGGCCTTGCTTTCTCCAAATGCGTACCACCGTGTAACGTTCTCTGTTGCTGTTTACTGTCTGTCTCTCCCATTAAATGTGAGCTCCATGAGAACAGGGGTTTTTATGTCTTCAGACCACTGTTGAGCCCTCCCCGCTTCAGGCCCAGAACCGCACCAGGCATAGGACATGGGCTCAAGAAACAGCCTGAGTGAATATAATGAGAGTAAAATGTGAAAGTCACCTCTTTCACCTTCACAGCTGCCTCCCAAAGACATGCTGCACATTTTCCTCTGCATTTATATATATTATGAATAGGTATTTTATTTTAGTTTTACAGAAACGGAATCAAGCAAACTATCAGATTCTTCAGTTTTCTTTTTGTTCACCAAAAATCATGCCTTGGCAATCTTTCCATGTCAGCCTATACAGATCTGCCACAGGACAATGGAGCCTTTAAATACAAAAATCCCCAGATGGTATAGGATAATCAATGTGGTAATAACAGAATTCTTTATCTGGTTGAATCTTCTGTTTCCCAAGTTCAGACAGGTCACTACCATATCTTGGACAGACAAGGCGTTCAGCCGCTAGCCCAGAGACACAAAGGACCCCCTACAGGCCCTAAACCTGGGCTGGGGAGCTGCTGAGCTTTATCCACATTACTTATATTTTGTTCTGTGCATCTAAAACTGCATGTCTGACATATCTCGGGATTGCGGCATCCAGCGGGAGTAAAGAACAATTCCGAAAGAGGTGATGATGGTGTTTGCTGTAGCAGTGTTCACATCTCATTGCTTCAGAAGACTTCGAAAGAGCAAAGGCTATTTAAAACACTGCCACCCACTGACACAGGGTATCTGAAGACTCCTACGAAACTGGCTTCGCAATGTTTCCAGTTGAGAAACTCAAACCCTATTTGGTTTCACACATTCTGTTTTGAATTTCATAATTTATTCTATTTGGTTTTCATCATCAAAGAGTTATAACAACCTTAGGTCAAAATATTTAAGGTTCCTACTTAGACTCAGAACATAATCTTTAAAAGACAGAGCTAAGGGCAGGGCTGGATCCCAGCGGCTCTTGCTGAGAGTCTGCCCCGTGTTCCTTCTGGCCCTGCCGGTGGCTGCCTGAGATCAGGTCGGAGGCTGGAGCAGCTGGGAAAGGAATGACGACGGCAGATACCAGACACCAGAGCCAGCGTCCCAGCCATCCTCAACACTCGGCCAATCACCAAACTTTCCTTCTGACCACAAAACGTGTCCTAGCTTTGAATATATGTTAAAAATACTTCCAGGCACATCTGTTAGTGCTGCATAGTTTTTGAATCTAAAATTAACAATCACAATTCACTGCTTTTATTTAGGCTTAGAGCTAAAACAACAGGGATTCTATAGTTCAGTTATTTTTTTTTCAAAGCTTTTTCTATCCAACTATCTATTAGAGAAGACCAAAGTTGCCTTCCTACTGAGGTGAGTGAACCAGAATGGCCACAAAGACTACCCCCGACCTCTGCCACCAAACCATGCAATGGCCACGTGGCTGAGAGCTGGAGTGGGCAAAGATGGCCACCTGCTGCTCCTGGGAGTTAGCAGACACGTTTCTTCCAAATTACAAGCAGTGGGAAGGAAGAGAAAAAAGAGGACACTCGTACCATTTTGGGAGTCTGAAGGAGGCATAAAAGTAGTCAAATACTTTTTAATTTAATGCAAATAAGAACGTAAGTTATCAGTATCTGGTTTGACCTCAGCATGTCCGGGGCCCACACTGACTTTTGGGTTGTTCTGGGGCTAAACTGCCCAACCCGAGAAGGTTCCCTTGGATGGTAATGGACTAGGCTGCCTCCTTCCTGCTTCCTTATCCACTCAGGAACACAGAGAGGAACACAGCAGCTTCTAGGTACCCTCACTGACACCTTCTGCTCCCTCAAGAGACGAAGCCAACTCTGGGACAAAGAGACAGGGGGCAGACACCTAGAGAGCACCAAGGCCCAGCAGGAAGATAGACTGCCACCCCGCATGAGCCTAGCACCAACCCGCAAGCTGGGCCCTTCCTCAGCAATTTGTAATGCATGTGCCCTTATTTTTCCTGTCACCCTGCAAGTCTTCAAGAGGCCTCCCGTCCCCTCCCTCATCATCACTCTTTGAAGACTGCATGGGGGTCTAGAGTGCTGCTGCCGCCTCTCACCGGAGCATCTTCTGCAACCCAAACCAGGGAATCGAAACTGCAAAACCCTAACACAATCTCATGACCAGGAAACATGACTGCTGTGTGCCAGGCACTGTATTAAGCCCTTCACAAAGATTATCTCATGAGAGTCTCTCAATTCTGCCAGAGGTACTCTTCCTATCCCCACTTTTACAGATGAGCAAACAGAGTTTAGAGAGATTAAGGGCTTTGCACAAGGCAGAGTCTACACAGCAAATTACACTTAAACACACACAACTTCTTCTCTGTGTGTTCTGTTTTCTTTTTGGATTAACTCAACCACTGGGCCCAAACGATAGAGCTGAGCCCCACATGTGACATGTGACGCTTTCAAGCAAGCCAAGTGGGACGTCTACCACCCTCTCTAATGTCCTCCGTATATCACCAACGGTGCAGACAATCCACTCTTTCTGGGTTTAAACACGAGCACAGAAATACAGGTTTCCCTCCATAGTTGTTGAATGAGGAGGGAGTGAACACCACAACGGTGGGGCTGGGGGGATCTTGGCTCCTGGTTCTAAGCTGCCTCACTATACTCTGACAGCTCCCCGAGAGGCCTGTGCGGCCGGCGAAGGCTGCGGCATGTTGATGCGAGTTACAGAAGGCCTTCTTCTCACTGAAGTCTCAGGAAGCCTTACACTTGAAAAAAGATCCCCTGATCATCAGTCCCCTAAAGTTAGAGCAACAGAGCAGAGTGGCACGTGCTTCTCTATAGGACACTGAATTCATTTTAAGTGTTTCATGATTTTTTCTGTCCTTCTAGCTTCCATGACGTTCATTCGCATGTTGGAAGGGAGGGGAATGTGAACTGTCTATAACCTCATCTCTCTGCAGAGGAAGACTCTGCTGCGGACCCCCCAAAGGGCTTCCGGGTGCTGGCCAGGTGGATGAGGGGCTCTGAGAGTGTGAGAATAGCTCTGGAAACATGGCTCCTAACCCTTGGTTTCTCCCTTAATCCAAAGAGACGTGCCAGTTTTTTGATGCAGTGTCTGGATCACGCAGGCAGGTGGGTGGGCCCCGAGACCCCCCCTTGCACCTCGATCCCCTCGCCCCTGCCAATATTTTGGCTATTTCATCACCTTGATAGCTGTTCCTCAATTTCACAATGGTGGTGCTCAAAGGTTTATACAAAGTTTAATTTAAATTTCTAAATATAAGATGCAATTTAAATTCAGAATGGATGTCTCTCACCTCAGAAACAAGTTTACGTTTCACTCAACAAAGATGGAGGGTGGGGGGCTCCCAGGAGCTCCCAGGCAGCACCGTGGAGGAGGTGTGGTGTCTGAGTTGGGCTCCGACAGACGGGCAAGAAAGGATTTCAGCAGGCCAGGGGGCTGTGGAGGATGCTGCCTTCCACACGTGACTCCATGACTCCAATAAATGATGCCTTTGGGGCTTAGCCATGGCTTAGTAGCATGATTTCTATACTAGAAAGCTTTCTGAGCTCCAACTGGGGTGACATCTCCCTCTGATAATGGGAATGGCCACGGGGAGGGCTAAATTTCACACTGGTGGTGAGCGCCAGCCCCCTGCCCTGGGAGAGGACCTCGCTTGACACAGGCCCGGTGGCCAGTGGCTCCGGTGGCAGAGCTGGAGTGAGGGTTACTGGAGGCTCCAGACAGTGGAAGTGAGCCAGGACTGAAGCACAGAGACAGGAGGTCAAGAGAGGGTTCCAGGCAGCGGGACCAGGACCAGAGGGGAGGGTGGTGTGCCTGACGTGTAGAGAGAGTGAGGGGATGTTGAGGGATGAGCAGGGCCAGGATCATGAGCATGGAAGCTCCTGAAAACACTAGTAAAAACAGCATGCACAAGCACTTCCTTCGCACCGTTAATCTTTTAAGCACAACTTTTGCATAATCAAACATTAGCTGAAAGATCACAAATTCCACATTAGTGGGATCCAATGTCTGAGGTTTTATTGTGTTTTAAATGGGCCAGAAAGTACAGCCCGCCTAATGACAAACACTACTGTAGTCTGATTTTCTGAGGCATGCTGAAGAGTCTTCACAGGCTAAATAGAGGAATGGCTTTCAGCCAATTATAGATTTTCAGCAAAACAGGCAACATAAAACATCTCCTATAATACGTAACATAACTAAAGGATGTTACCATCAATAAAGAAAAAGAGTTGCACAAAGACCATCACAATAATTTTCGGAAAAGAAACAAAGGTTAGTCTTCAGGTCTTCAAGGTAAGTACTGCACCTCAGGTAAAAACAAAATCAAGATGAATGTCTTACCAGGTGCAAAGACCGTCTGGTTTAATTATTAATTTTTGGCAGAAGCCTCATGTTCCTAAAGAGAACAAATCTCTAATTGCTTTCATGGTTTAGTTTTCAGTCTTGCTCCTGAGGGTGGGGCGGCAGAGAGCAGGGAGAGCTGGCCTGGCAGCAATTCATGTGGAAAACATCTTGGATTGTAATAAGCTTCATTTGAGTTTAGGAAATGACACAGGTGCTAGAAAATCCAGCATAATTTTGGCCTGTATTAACAATAAGATAATTTTCAGACTATGAACAAAATCATACTGACGAGTCCTACACTGGGGTGGTTAGTGCACCGTGTATCCAAAGTATGAGGATAATTCTGGCCACCCCATCTTATGAAGGACACTGACAAACTAGAGCCATTACAAGACCAAGGGACCCACCGGGGAGGGGACCAGATGCCATTGCATCCTGGAATCTGCATAGCTGAGCATGTCTGACCTGGACTGGGTAGGTCGAAGAGAAGATAATGATACTTCTCAAAGGTATAAAGGGATGCTGAGAAAGAGGGAACAGAATAATTCTGGGCTGCTTTGAGGGTATTACTGTAACCAGTGCGAAGAAGTGAAGTTACAGAGAGGTCAATTCTATCTACTGTACGGCGGAACGTAACGAAAACTGCAGGACGGTGGGAGGCTGGCAATCTAGTGGAAGCAGCAGGAAGGTGGATGTGATGACCCCACGGTGTTGTGTGGCCAAGCCTCCACCCCTCTAAGGCAAAATGCTTCATTTGCAGGTTCTGCCACTGCAGGACGCTACCTGCAAGGACGGCTGCCCATAACTGCTTCCATCCCCGCCCAGGCGTGCCGCCCCACCCACTAACAGGTGGAGTCCACTTCCCCTCCCTTGACTCGGAGGGCGGCCTTGATTGGCTTTGGTCAGTTAAACATGGAGGAAGTGGTCTGACAAGCCAGGCAGCTTGGAATCTCACAGCCATATAAGGAAGCTGGGGCTAGACTACTGAATGAAGACAGACTGCGTAGAGAGAAGAGAGAGAGAGAGAAGAGAGAGACCTGGACATTCCAGCCATCCCTGGTGAGATGCCAGCCATGGGAGTGGAGCCTTCTTGGATATTCCAGGCCCAGCTGACCTCCCGGCTGAACCAAGCCTCACAGATGATCTGGTCAACTCCAGAGGGAGCAGAAAAACCACCCAGCTGAGCTCAGCTAGCCCACAGAATCACTAGCTTTGGCATGGTTTGTTACACAGCAACAGAGAACTGAGATAGCCAGTCAAGATGGCTGTATTTTGTATTTTGTGACAGGGCCTTTCTGGGCACAGTGGATTGAAGCAGGTAGAGAACCTGATCCAAGGAGAACTTAATACAAGAGGAGGCTTATAACTTTAGGATCGCTGGTCTGGATGTGAAATGAAAGGACAGGCGAGCTGATCAGATTTCCTCTCTTTGGAACTTGAACTAGGAAATACAAGTAGATTGAGGACTTGGAACAGAAACTTCTAAGGTATAGTCAGGGCCAAAGCAAGACCAGACCAAGTCACACAGCAGAAGAAACCACGAGTGAGCAGGAGGAGCTGTTGGCAGAGGGAGAAGGACAGAGAGATGACCACGGGCCCCCAGACAAGAGCTGCCCCAGGTGCTGCTGGGCTTCCTGACTGCTCTTCACTCCCGTGAGGCCAGACCCAGCTTCTGGTCTCAGGGCTCCCTGTCCTCTCGTGATCCCTTCCATGAGCAAGCATCGCTCACCTCTCCTCTGCAAGCTAGCCTGCAGGAGTTCGGCTTCTTATCACCAAAAGGGACCAATTAAAACAGGGCTCTTCTACCATGAGATTCTACCATTTTGGGAATGGTAATAAATAGAAATAATAAAAATGATCACCAGTTCAGTATTTTAGCAAATGGAAAATAAAGGGAGAGGAACATCTTGATTAAGCTGGTGGGTGGAAGATGTATTAACAGAATTTCCTTCCCACATTCCCGATGAAATGAGCAAAAAGTAAAATTGGCAAACACACACACATACACACAAACACAAGCAGCAAACAAACAAAAGGGTATGACACAATTTAATAAACTTCTAAAACTCACAGAATTCACAGTGGCAGTTCATAAAAATCCTGAGAATTCTAAGAGCCAGTCAAATTGGAAAGATACAAACTGAGTGTCCTTCTCTTTTACTTCTGTTTGATGGAGCAGAACAGATGATGGGACAGAGGGTGGGATGAAAAAGTGACACAAGACAAGTGAAGAACAGGGCTGACACACAAGGAGAAGACTGGACATGATATATTAAATAATGATGTTCAGACAGTGCAACAACACAGTGAGCCCCGAGGGAAGAGATGCAAACAGGGGTCTGGCTCCCTATTTGCAGGGGTTCCAGGCTGTGGTGTGGGAAGGCAGAGCCCAAGCAGAGCCCAAGCAGAGCCCAGCAGCCCCACTGAGCTGAGGAGACAGAGTTCAGAGTTCAGGGAGGCAAGGTGGCTAGGATGTGCGGGGCAGAGTGATGGGCCTCTTAAACAATCACTGTAAATATCTACGTCCAAGAAGATAAAGGCTATGGTGAACATGAAGACAAGAGAAATGGGAAGCTGGGCAGGATTAATGGCAGAGTAGACAGTTCAGGTGATACAGCAATATTGCTTGAAGATGCAGAACTAACAGAAACTATTAAAAAAGAAAGAAAGACCTAAAAAGAAATGAGTAGTGGGTCTGTCACTTCTGGGAAGATATCAAGCAGTATATATGTATAAATGGAGTTACAGAAGAAGGAGAGAAACAGTAAGACAGGAAAAAAGATTTAAAGAAAACTGGCTAAAAATTTTCCAAATTTGATGGAAACTATAAATCCACATGTAGAAGAATCTCAATAAACCCTAAGCAGAAGAAACATGAAGAAAACCAGACTAAGGCCCATCATAATTCGTTTAAAAAGCTAAAAAAAAAAAAAAAAATCCAAACAAAAAGATGCTCTACCTCTAT
The DNA here is from genome assembly GCF_054177405.1 of Leptonychotes weddellii. NCBI lineage: Eukaryota > Metazoa > Chordata > Mammalia > Carnivora > Phocidae > Leptonychotes > Leptonychotes weddellii. The sequence goes on from NC_138369.1 coordinate 73,410,216, forward strand.
ACCTTTCCTAGACTGACTAAACTGACAATAGCAAGTGTTGTCATGGATGTGGAATAATCAGAACTCTCCTAACACTGCTGGGGGGAATACTACATGGGCCAGTTTGGAAAGTGGTTTGGCAATTTCTTATAAAGTCTGACATACACTTAACCATATGACCCAGCAACTGCACGCATAGGTATTCATCCAAGAAAATAAGCACATGTCTACACAAAGACCTGCATGGGAATGCTCGCTACAGCTTTATTCACAATAGCTAGAAACTGAAAACAACCCAAACGCCCAGCAACTAGGGAGTGTATGAACAAAGAGTCACACAGCCAGCAAACAGAATACTGTTCATCAATAAAAAGGAACGGATTGCTGAAACACACCTCAAACTGGATGAATATCCAAAGCATTATGCTAAATGAAAGAAGCTAAATGAATTGCTGAACAATCTTTACAGTGAGAGATCTTTATTTCCTGTAAAGAGATTCTTTTAGCTTCTTTATGGTTTACTTTTCTTCTGTTAAATTAAGGAAAATTTAGTACTTTTTAAAAAAATTAAGAAGAGTAATTCTAGTAGGATTCTGTCTACTGGCGTACCTTATTTCATAATATCTGAGACACCAGTTCTTGTCAGAGGTACCATCAAGAAAGAAAATCACTGCCAACTGAACTACGGTATAGTGCACAGATGCCATGGACTATAAGACACAGGCCAATTTCAAAGATGTGAAAAATAGAAAAAAGAAGTATGATTCAGAATCAATAAAATGTATCTCCATCCATCCATCCATCCATCCATCCGTCCATCTATCCATCCATCCATCCATCCATATAAATCTAAAATGGTTCCTAAAATAAGGTCACGTACATTTAATAAGAGTTATTTCTCAGAGGATTTGAAGTCATTTTAAAACTTTTAAATCTTTTCTACATTAAAAAAGTCTCCTTATAATGAAGATGCATTTACAAAAACAAACGAATGATTTTTATTCAAAATAAAAAATGTCTGGAAGTAAATATGCCAACGTATCAACTGTAGATAACTCTGGATGTGGTATTCACAGCTGACATTTCTTCTTTGTTCATTTCTGTATTTTAAAGCAATTCTTAAAATTGCAAAACTAAACAAAGCAAGCAAAAATTCATAAAAACTGGGAAGCATTTCCATAGATGAAAGGAATTTATGGCAGGAGGCCTCCATGCCGGGTGACCAATCATCTCCTGGTTTGCCCAGGACTGTCCTGATTTTCACATGGGAAGCCCTATGTCCCGGGATGACTGGTCACCCTGCCTCCTTTACTGTTCAAATGAGTGGAGGAACATACTTTTGATTTCATTCTAGGGCAGAGGTACTCCACTTTTTAGGGTACCTCAGAATCCCCCAAGGAACTTGTTAAACAAGCAGATTCCTACGTTCTACCCCTAGAGATTCTGACCCAGATTCTGAGGTGGGGCTCAGGAAACTGCATTTCTAAGCACCGTAGGAAATTCCTGTCTGGCCTCACATTTCCAGGGCTCCCTGGACATGTCTCCCTGTCCTCCTTCCCCTTTTCTCTCCATACCCAGTGTCATCTGAAACCTTCCCCTAGCCTCTGTGTCTACCATGAGGGCACGGCTGCCTATTGCCCACCACGCGCTCTCCAAACTAACCACAAAGAACAAGTAGTCATAGGAATCCAAATGATCCGATTCCCTCCTGCCAGGAAAAGACTAGTAGCTCAACTCAGACCCAAATTCACGTCCAAGGGGTCATTGATTCTCCTAAACAAAGTCAAAACTGGTGAAACACCCAGGAGTGGAAAAAGCCCTTCCATTATATGAAAGTGACACACAGCTCTTTCCAGTTCTTTCCCATTCCTTGCTCAGCTTCTACCATACTCAAACACCATCTAGAGCAAATATGCTGGAAATTCTAAAAAGATCCTTTACCCTGTCCTATACATCAGTTTCCGTATGAACATAAGTCTGAGGTGTTAATTCTCTCTCCTGGACATAATTCAAAAGAAAATAGGTTTTCTCAGGGTAGCTATTTGGTTCAATTACTTATTTCTAAAATCCGGTATATTACTTTATGTCAGCTGTTTTTCATTAATGTGTGCACCAGGCTCCCATTTTCGGTGGCTCTTAGCCAAGTGTGTCTCAGACTTTAATGTGCATGAGAATCCCCTGGGAGCTTGTAAAAATGCAGATTCTGATTCAGTAGATCTGGGGTGGGGCTTGGGAGTCTGCATTTTGAACAAGCTCCCAGGTGATGCCCAGGCTTCTGCTTCCTAGACCACAAAGGAGTAGCAAGGATAGTTGACAAGTGAAAGTTTGGTCTGTAAGTGTGGTTTTGCCTATAATAAAATGAAAGCAAAATGAGCATTTGTTCTGTCACAGGGCTTAAACTACTGTGCTACTTTTCCCCTGAGATTTGCAGGAAATTTGTTGTGTACCCCCACCTCCGGGTGGGAATGAGTCAGCAAGTTATAAAGCCACATTCCTTTTCCTTGTAAATTCTTCTATCTGCTGTTTACTGAATTGCAAACTATCAAAGTTAACTTCTAAGCAGAAAATTGAAAGATTACAAAAGAAAGCACATGTGAAGGAAGGGAAGTGTTTTAAGAAGTCAAGAAAATGATTTTAATTATAAAAACAAGTAGAGGTTTAACGTGAGAAAATGCAAGTTGGTTCGCTTTGGAAGGTTGACTTTTTATTAAATCAAATCAGAAAACTGTTGTCTGCTGCAGGGATGGATCTTTTAATTTGAGGAGGAACAAGGAAATTAAAAGAGGAAGCTGTGATAACGTCTTTACTGTTTTGACTTCAAGGGAGCAGAAAGTTTGGAGGGTGAATACCAGAGAGTAATTTTAAGATTTAGCTGTCCAAGATCCAGAGTGAAATAATGTTTCTGTGTTATGATTATTCAAGTTCCCAAACATGGAAAAGAAGAAAAGTAAAGACCACTGAGACAAAAAGGTTTCAAGGTACATACATAGCATTATTTTAAAAATCATGTCACATGATACATAGCACAGAGAAAAAGGCAGGGAGAATGTATGGCCAAAGGCCAGTGGTAATTGCCTCTGAACAGTGGGACCATGTTCATCTTTGCTTATTTCTATTTTGACAGTTTCAACAAGAATGTATTACTTTTATAATAAAAAATAATAAACATTTAAAAAATAGCCATGCTGAGGAAGGAAGGAAGGAAGGAAGGGAGAGGGAGGGAGAGAGGGAGGAAGACAAACAGTTTCTTCCTTGAAGGAAAATTTCTTTCCAATGGCAATTCCTTTACATATGGGTTTTAATTATGTCCCGCACAATTCTTTCCTATTTTTGTCCTGGGATCATATTAATATTAAGGCTGTGATTATACTTGAAAGTGTTAAATGACATTTGAGTAATTAGAATCTAAATTCTCAATCATCCCTCTATAATCACACTGCCTATTTCACAGACAGCAACTGGCATTTATAAACTTGACAGTGCTTCAAGGAGAGAAGCCAAGGTCCTCTCCCTGCTGTCAGAATCCACAATGTGCCAACCCCAGGAGTCCCCTGTGCTCTCTCCAAGCCACGCAGCCCAGCGACCGTGCCCGCGGGCTCTGCTGAGGGCCGAGTTCTCCTGGGACAGCTGGGACGGCGCTGGCCTGTCTGACAGCGCACAAGGCAAGACCTGTTCTACCACATGGGGGAAACGTGCTGCGAAAGGCTGATGCAGCATCACCGGCATCAGAACCAGCTTGGCCACGTACCTTTAAGATGGTGATATTCCAGGTAAAGCTCTCCACTGCTTTTTGTAGCTTTCGTTCCTTCAAACCTTCCTTGGTGCCGATGCTGTGTAAGTGCTCATGGAATTCCATGGCTGCAAGAAACAAAGCAGTTTACTTCCACGTCCAACCTGGGCTAATGACCGGGCAACACTTCTGTTTCTACATATAGCTCAAAGAATTCCAGTCTCCAGGGGAATTTCAGAAATGTGCCTCTTTAAGAATGTAATAACTGACGGGGAACCCTGACAATTCATGGTCCCAGCAAGGCAGAAGGCATCTTAGAGGTCAGCTATCATTCCTCATGGTCTTTGAAGGGCGAACAGGGCACATATAATCATTCCCATTCTTATTTTAGAGAGGAGGAATCTGAGGCTTGGCAAGCATGAGAGATGGACGGCTGTGGAGGAAGCAAAAGGAAGAGCTGGGATTAGAACCCAGGTCTTTGGAACCTCAGAAGGCAGACTTCAGCGCTGCTATACTTCCTGTCACACAGAGAGTCAGTCTGAGGTCAGACAGCAAGCCTACGGCGAAGGGGCGCGGACCGGGACAGAGACCCTGAACTCTAACTCTGCATTTCCATTATGACTCTTGAACATAATTTACATAATCAAATGTATATTCCCTATTGCCATTCAAAATAGTCTCAAAGAAGCACCCTATGCAACAACAGTGCAATAATGCAGGAGTAGTATGATGGTTCATTTGCTGTTTTATTTTTATTTATTTATTTTTAATTATGTTATGTTAATCACCATACATTACATCATTTATTTATTTTTTAAAGATTTTATTTATTTATTTGACAGAGGGAGACACAGCGAGAGAAGGCACACAAGCAGGGGGAGTGGGAGAGGGAGAAGCAGGCTTCCCGTGGAGCAGGGAGCCAGATGCCGGGCTCGATCCCAGGACCTGGGATCATGACCTGAGCCGAAGGCAGATGCTTAATGACTGAGCCACTCAGGCACCCCTCTTTTGCGGTTTTAATACCGTGACAACTCATGGAATTTTATATATTAAACTGCAGTCAATGATGCCACCTCTGGCCAATGGGAACCCTTCAGACTGGTTCCTATGTCCTTTTGAAATGACTAATCAGCCTTTTGGCACAAGGTGTTCTAGACTTACCAAGTACATTTTCCACCTCGGCCCTGGAGCCAGGCATTTCTCTAAGGACCTGTGGGTTTTTTTGTGGAGAATGATATTTAAAGATCACAATCTGGGTGTTAGCAGTGCCCATTTTTACTGAGTTTTCATTGTGTTTTAGGCCTTTTCATTGGACAGATATCAGACACTTTTTTTTTTTTTAAAGATTTTATTTATTTATTTGAGAGAGAGAATGAGATAGAGAGAGCATGAGAGGGGGGAGGGTCAGAGGGAGAAGCAGACTCCCTGCCGAGCAGGGAGCCCGATGCGGGACTCAATCCTGGGACTCCAGGATCATGACCTGAGCCAAAGGCAGTCGCTTAACCAACTGAGCCACCCAGGCGCCCCGACACTTTTTTTTTTTTTAAAGGGAATAAGATCTTGCTAATACTTCTATTTTTTTTTTTTAAGATTTATTTATTTATTTGAGAGAGAGGGAGAGTGCACGTGCTTGAGCATGAGTGCAGGCGGGAGGAACAAAGGGAGAGAGAGAGAATCTCTTAAGCAGAATCCCTGCTGAGTGTGGAGCCCAATGCAGGACTCAATCCGAGGACCCTGAGATCATGACCGGAGTTAAAACCAACAGTCCACTGTACCACCCCAGGTGCCCTGCTAATACTTCTAATTCAAATTTAAGTGTACAAGGTTTTTACATATTTTTTAAGATTTTATGCTTATTTTGTATCTCTTAGGTGGAAAATCTTAATTCCTAACCACATCAAGCTAGCTATTAATAGTAAGACTGCTGAATCTAATTTAAAATCTGCATTTGGGGGGAGGGTCCTCAGAGAGCATCTTATTAAGAATGTACAGTAAGAATATTGTCTTCTAAGGTCAGTGGAGAAAAGAATTATTGTGACTGACCTTAGAAGACAATGTTGATATGATTAGGAATTAAGATTTTCCATGACCTGTGCTTTTTTGGATTTAATCTGTTTTATGATTATGTCAAAGCTTTACATGATTCCAAAGCCGAACCTCATCTCAAAGTGTGCTTAGGTAGGTCTTGCTTCCTCCTGGTATCTTGCACCCTGATCCCTCCCTCCCCCTATACATTTTTTGTAGTTTTTAATTAACTTTCTCCTGTATTGTTTCTCCTTGAAAAATCTAAGCAACTGTGGGGAATGCCTGGGTGGCTTTGTTGGTAAGGGTCGCCTTCGGCTCAGGTCATGATCCCAGGGTCCAGGAATAGAGTCTCACATCGGGCTCCTTGCTCAGAGGTGAGCCTGCTTCTCCCTCTGCCTGCTGCTCTCCCTGCTTGTGCTCTCTCTCTCTCTCTGACAAATAAATAAATAAAATCTTTAAAAAATATATAAGCAACTATGTACGTATATCCATGATCTTCCCTTTCTTGCACAAGAAATTTCTGTACTTGGATTTTTGTTTTCTGTACACTGTTCAGAAGTACAGTGTTCTGTACCTTGGTACATAGTGGATGGAGATCACTCCATGTCAGCGTGGAGAGCTCATCCTCACTCTTTTTTTTTTTTTTTTTTAACAGCTTACATGGACTCCTTGAGTAGATGAACCAGCATTTATTTAACTAGTCCCCGCTGATGGACACTGGGTTGTTTCAAAAGCATTTGCTGCTACAAATAATGTGGAGCAGTCATAATCTTTATAGACATTTCCTGTGTTCCTCAGTGCACAGGTACTGTTCAGTTGGGCATTCCAATTTCTAACTCCCTTTCTATGCAATACCATTTCAAAGCAACTCTTTATACTGTGATTGACAGCAACTTTATTTCTTAGTATCCCTAAACAGTAAACAAAAGCTGACACATATGATAAATACAGTAAAAGCTGCCAATTTAGTCTTTTTTCTTCTTTTTTTTCTCCCCTCACTGAACAGGAATGATGGTTCTAATTCCTGTCTTGCTAAAGGCTTAACAACATAACTGGTTTCAAGAAAAAATGGTAAAATTCATTACATCGCTTAGAAAACTACCACACTAACCACTCCCCTTTTCTCCAACTTCTCTTTCACTAGTGATGGTATTTGAGAACATCCCAACTTGATTAACTAAACCCCCTCCACCACAATGCTGGCGACCTGGCTCAGACAGCAGGCTGCATCCCCTATATCTAGTTCTGACTTCTGCTGAGATGTGCTTGGCTTAGCATACTGCAACAAACAAACAAAACAAAAAGACAAAATACCCCTAAAAATAAACAAAAAAAAATAACCATGAGTAGGTAGCAATCTTGTTCTAAAACACAGGTTTTTTTGCAAGCATTTAATTGCATGCATGCATGGACACACACACACACACACACACACACACACACACACACACACCTTTTCCCTGGCCACATCTGGGAGACCCCCCTGGAGAGCGCTGTGATGACTCAGACCCACTTCTTAGAACATGGCCAGCTGAAGCCTGAGCGGTGAGACCTTGATGTGCTAGCTTTTCTGTTAAGATTTAATACTGGACTTTGGCAAGATCTGGAGTTCAGGATGGGTCATGAATACTCATAATGATTCTATTCTGTTCATCAGGAGGTACTCTAGCCTTATAAGCATCACTGAGGTATGGCAGATAGAGTTCATGACTGGAATTCAGGAGAGAGAAGACACACAAGAGAAGTGCTGGGGGAGAAGTCCTCTGTAAACGAGATAAACAACTGTGCGGTCTCTGAGCGAGCGCTGAGCTTAGACAAACAGCTACCCTAAATTTTAAGCAGCTTTCTGCAGGAAAGACGAACCCAGGGCCAGAGGCAGTAAAAGGATAGGCTGCCCTGAGGACTGAGGACTCAAGGAAGAAGAAACACAGTTAAAATGATTTAAAAAAAAAAATGATACTGACAAGGAAGAAATGGAAACATTTAAAGAAATGAGGGTAGCTGAATACATGGCTGTGTCTAAAAAGCTCATATTTTACATGTTTACTAAAAAGTGAGATGACACGACTCCCTCTTCTCTCTCCCCTCTTGAAATACCAGTAGTCCAATAAAAGTCCATAGGGAAGTACAAAATATATTATTAATGAAATTCTTTAAAAAATGCATGCAAAAAAGGTGAGAAGTTGAAAACTGGAAAAATTATGTTGAAAATACAAAACCCGACAAAAAGAAAAAATATATATATATAACCCGAAACTTTAAAAAGCAACCAAGACTATCAGTCCCACTGTTATATATTTCATTATTTGGCTTGCTGCATAACATAATGGTTTCTTTAAAAAGTTTTTTATATAAATAACTTATAGATGGATCTTTGAAAACACCTGCTAGTCCACTGATTTAAAGCATATGTTGATTTTATTTAAGGAAATCAAAGGATTCTGACCTTGGCCCATATAACACGACTGTACCTTTCACTGCTCCCCTGTGATGTGCAAAGCCCAGGGCAAGGACTAAGGGCACACAACTGAGGGAAGCAAAAGGCAACTGGCCAGGTGCTTTACATATATTACACAGGAAAGTTGGAGAGAGGCTAAGGCACTTTCCCAAGGAATTGGAAAGAAGGATTTGAACACTGGTTTGTCTGAGCCCAGTGCCCCATGGTTTTCCAACTACCATGCCTTATTTCTAATCAAGAGTCCCAACCCTTAATATGAGCTCATGCTACGGTTATGCATATCCAATAATTATGCCATGAGGTAGAGCACTGTAAGGACTAATGCACAGGCACTGACCCAGTTCTAAGGGAATACAGAGGGACAGCTAATGAGATTATGCATTTGAATTGGGTCAGCCCATATATAACAAGGAAATCTATATTAGATGCAAATTGCATTATTCCCTTCATATTAAATTATCAGAAAATCTACTCTAACATGTCACAGGAGATCTTTTTGGTTCTTTTTATCAACATTGAGTATAAAGAACTTGTCTGGGTTAGATGTTAAGTAACTTTCTCCCTATTTTCCAAATTATTTTCAGCAAAGAAACATGAGCCCAATGAAAAAGTCTTTCACTTATTAAGATACCTCTTCTCCATCCATAAGTTATACCATTCTGTCTGAAGAGCAGAGTGAGATTTAAAGTAGCTGGTGAAAATCTAATGAGCCAAACTTTTGATACTAAGTTAGCACCTCTCTTACCCCCACCCCAATCCCCACAAGGAAGCCAAGTTGTTTTTGTTTTAAAACTCCTTTTCTTCAATTAGAGTTTGAGGGGGTGGAGACGGGGTGTTAACTGGCACTGGGAAGAGCCCTGGGTGGGCAATCGGTCAGAGAATAACATTTATTGATTACCCACCATGTGTAGGTCATTTGACTATATGCAGTGTTGAGCTCTACTAAAACCCACTGCTTAAATCTGTAAGCCCATTCCTTAAACCCGTTACTGATCGTTCTGTAAAAAACTAGATTTCTAGAAGTATGGGGAACAAAGAGAGGTAAGGGAACTAGTGCCTATATTATCAACTGACAACTCTTTCCTAAAGAAATATTTATAGTTTTATTCTGGAATACAATGGCTGAGTTTAGAGGCATCAGTACAGCAAATAGGGCAACAGCATTGAAATGATGATGTGAGAATATGTAACAACTGCTGCTTGTTAAGTCAAGGCCAAATAAACTCTGTAGGATCACTCTCCAAGTAGGATTTTTGTACTAGGAAACAGACCCTATGCATGGGAGATTTAGGAGGCGTATAAGATCTATGTATTATAATGCCAAATTTTACAGAATAAATTACAACTGATAATTTAAAACTGGATTGTTTCTTTTTTTAATCTTTTTTTTTTTTTAAGATTTTATTTATTTATTTGACAGAGAGAGACAGCGAGAGAGGGAACACAAGCAAGGGGAGTGGGAGAGGGAGAAGCAGGCTTCCCGCGGAGCGGGGAGCCCGATGCGGGGCTCCATCCCAGGACCCTGGGATCATGACCTGAGCCGAAGGCAGACGCTTAACGACTGAGCCACCCAGGAGCCCTGGATTGTTTCATCTTACAAAGTAATCGAAAAATAAAAAAAATCAGACAAATTTAAATGTTTGAAAACCTGAGTAAGTCCATTCTGTGTTTTCACTTAAGGGACTGGATAGAAAATGAGCAGGTAATAAATACGCGCTACGGTAGCGCTGATTACCCTTGAAGCTACTGTACAATTGCAAGCAATTCTATAGGAAAGCTACATATCAAGGTGGACAGGGAGCCCTTGATCATTTCCGGCTCTTGATCCCGGCTAGCCTTCGTGTTCTAAATGAAGCAGGAAGAACCCTGACTCTGATTCAGGAGAGGCTATCTGCTTAACTCCTCTCCCCAGCAGGCGTGTAGCGGACGGACTGGGGACGCAGGGCGCACCAGCAGCCGGCACGCAGCTCAGCCGCACCCCGGCGCGCGTGCAGGCGGGGCCTCAGGACGCCAGTGCCTCCTATGCCTTTGCTTAGAAACCGGACCTAGCCACTTCTGCTAGCTATTCTTGTGTTAGCCTACACAGCTTAGCTCTACATCCTGCCTTCTTATTAACTACACTGTTAACCAAACTGACAGGCGATTACACAAAGTAAATACCCGATATATTTGCAGGTTCCTCCTTTACCAATTAGCAGTGTGCCTTTTATCTGCCCGTGTACATTACCGGTATTTTAGAGTGAAAGCCCCTCGGCTCTGGGGAGGGACTGTTCATTCACATAGGCGCAGTGTTTAGAAGCAGCTCTCACAGCGGGCTTTTAGCTGAAGTGAAGCCTTTAGGATTCTTAAAAGGGTAAGAAGATGCAGAACCACCCAAACCAGCTTCTCCTGAGAAAGTAAAAAGAACAGAGCACTGCAGCTGTCCTTCCCTCAGCAGACACCACGGAGGGCTGTCCCCACACACAGCCCTGCCAGCACCGTGGGAAGATGCACACCAAGACGGCTTTCTGTGCAAATTCTTTACTCACCTGGGGCATTAGGGGCTGAAAGACAGGGCTTTTTAGCTCTAAAACACAAGTACCTCTCATCGATGAAGTATAGGTAAAAAAATATATATATATATGCTTCTGAAAATAATTAGAATTTTGTTGATCCTGAGAAAAGTTCTTTTGTGACCATCTGCAAAATCATTATTTGGAGGTTTCGAAATTGCAGATTTAAGACAAAAGAGTTCTAATGTGCTTACAAAACATGGCTCTTAGCTTCTGTGGCCTGAGCATCGCGAGTGGACTTAGAGAGAGCTCCCAGACAGGCACTGGAGAGAAGTGAGAGGGTTGCAGGCTCTTGCATGCATCGCTACCGCGGCTTAGTGACAAGAAGTCCCACCATGAAAACAATCTTTGGGTTCAAAAATAGAAGCCAGGCCGATAATAACAAGGAGAAAGAAGTGGGATCGTTTTTCTTCTTTCAGGAACAAGTTGTATTTCCCTGTAGGTTTCTAGTACCTTCCAAATACTCTACCAACACAAATGTGTTCATTTCACATACCAAATGAACACATTTACTCATAAATCTGTATATTTTAGAGCCATGTGTAGCTGTTCACAGTATCTTGTATTTTTCCTACAAGTAATGTCCCATTTCCTTGTCTGATTTACACTAAATGGCATTATAAGAGCCTCAAAGAAAGCGTGGCCTGGCTAACATTTATAACATTTGGGGGCAACTATGAAGGTAGTGGAAGGAAACAGGATTCCTTGATTCTACCAGGATGTTGCCACCCAAGTAAACCAGAGGTAACAGGTAATTCTGGCCAAAGAAATGGAAATCTTTGTAAGTTTTAGGAAACTTCACTTGAAAACCAATACTAACTAGGTAAATTGTCCTTTGAAAAGGGTGACACGCTATACAATTGCAATGGGCTATTTTATTTAACAGTCAAAATACATGGTGTGTATAAAGGCATTAAAAGTTGAAGGCTGTGAGCATATATTACGCAAACCCAATGAAGTGCACAGGAACATGGACCAAAGCCTGGGGTAAATGAGCCAGAAAGCAGTGAATGGTCGTGTCTCATGCACAGACCTGGCTGGGCCCGCTGTGACCGCTCTTTTGCCAAAAGGACTGTCTTTGAGCCCTGGCTACCCTGTGCCAAAGAACCTACAATTAGGTTGCCCTGACTCTGTGACCCCTAGTTTCTGTTTCCAGGGAAAAGATGTGAATTATTTTTCTTCAGGAATGTTAACCAAGAAGAAAATCTGCTCGAATTCCTTGGTGGTACTGAACTTGAGAATTAAGGAGATGACTAGCTGGTGGTGCAGCAGCAGAGAAAGGACAAATGGAAAACCCATACTCAGGTGATTTCTATGAGAGTTTAGTCCCATCCTGGTCTAAGGGAATGGAAGACAGGCCATGTGAACAAAGAACGGGGCCATGCGTCCACGGTGGGGACTGCATAAGTCATTTAGTCTTTCCATTTATAGCTGTAATATTAAATTTTAAAAATTGGCCTGGCCACCCAAAAGTATATGATTTGTTTTTTTATGTTAAGAACTACATTTTGGAAATTGGTTGTTTCTTTCCATGTCATCTCTTGAAAATCTAAGCAGCTAAGATTTTTTATACTGGTAGATACTGGTTTCACATAACTTTCAAATTATTATTTCAAAATACTTTATAGCCTAAATATTTTAAAGAGTTTCTTTTTGGAGGAGCTTAAAGCTTAATGACCAAAAATAAAATGTAAAGCTGACAGATTAAGTATCATGTTTTGTAAAAATTAATAACTGAGTGTCAATTTTCCAGGATGATATAATTAAAGTAACTAAGCATGTTACTACAACTGCAAAGAATGGGATGTAGTGGAGCTTCCATTAAGTTTCCTGCTTCCTATCACAAATAAACTTAAATGAAAACCAAACAGCCATAAAAATAAAATAACAATTTAAAAATACATGATACACACCCAGAGAACAAATAATCTGATCAAGAAATGGGCAGAAGACATGAATGAACATTTCTGCAAAGAAAACATCTAAATGGTCAACAGACACATGAAAAAGTGCTCAACATCACTCGGCATCAGGGAAATCCAAATCAAAACCTCAATGAGATACCACCTCACACCAGTCAGAATGGCTAAAATTAACAAGTCAGGAAACGACAGATGTTGGCGAGGATGCG
>NC_138369.1:73423590-73498101 GCF_054177405.1 Leptonychotes weddellii
CTGCTGACACGTGGGCATTTACACCATCATCCCCACGGAGACATGGAAATGCCTAATTATTTTTCATACAGTTCCAGTTGGTAGTCTCTTTTTCTTGGCCTTCTTTCCAATCTTGACATTAACAAAAGCCAAATTATTTTAAGATGGATTTCTGAGCTGCTAAGTCCCGTTCCACATGAGGTGGAAGAGATAAGCCAGGTCTCTTAAATATATCCCTGAAACCCAGATGGGTGACAAGATTCCCAGAATGCCACATCCACAGCAGTACACTTTGTGAATGAACTGCACGAGAGAGGTTTTCCTTCCTCCACCAGCCTGCTCCCTCTGGGTAATTGAGGTGGGAGGAAGTTGTATAACTTTCAGGCCTTTGTGGAATCCAAGTGCCAGGCAACCACCCTCAACACGCGGCCACGTGAGGCACGCGGGGTGGGGTCACGGGAGCCATGATGCTGTTAGCAGGACCCTCCCCATTTCAACCCCAATTATACTCAAAGATTAGTTTTTTTTAAACCTAGGAAGCCTTTGTTTGGATTGCCACTCTTAAATTGGATCCTTCCTCTCTACCACAGTTTGGCACGATCACCATGACATACCGGGCCTCGTCACCTTACCCTGTTCGTGCTTCCCTTGCTTTTTGTACCTCTTCTTATCTAAATTTTTGAACAGATATTATTGTGATATGGCTCAGCAATTTACCAAATCTAAACTGGTATACAGAGAGTTATCTTTCCTTGCTCCATCCCCCAGTCTTCTTGCTCCCTTCCCATCGGGCAACTGCTGTTTATCCTCCCAGAGAGTCTCACGCCCTCACAAGCATACAGGGCCTTATTCTCTTACCCCACCTTTTAAAACAAATATTAGCAAATAGCACACTGACTTTGAAAACTATATATATATTATTATATATAAATATATATATATATTTAACCTATATGTATATATAAGATCTTCCTTGTATATGTGTAGTATGTAGCATGTGTGGGTACAGTGAATGTAGATATACAGGTTTATATTTTATTCTTTTTTTATGGTAGCATAATGTTCTATTATGCAGATCTACCAGCCATGCATTTAACGAGGGCCCTCCTATTGAATATTTAGGGTGTAACATTTAGCTTGTTCTCAGTATTGCAAAAAAATTTCTGTACATATTGTCCTTCCCCAAGTATGTGATCGTATTTGTAGAATAAACTCTGAAAGAATGGAATTGTTGGTTCAAAGTGTACATAACTTGTAAATCTGACATTTACTGCCACATGGCCCTCCTCAGATGTGGACCCCCCAACAATGTGACAGGTATCAGTTTCCCCTCTATCCTCTCCAATCTAGCATGATCCTGTGTGAGGTAAATATATATATTTGCAGTCTTGTATATAAACATTTGGGTCTGATGCATGCAAAATGGCATCTCCTTGAAATACCTCATTTACTCAACTTCTACAAGATCATGGTGTTCTCCTCTGCCTGCCTGGCTGTATCCTAACCTCCTGTGCTTGGTCTTCTACATGTTCTCCTGACACCTAAATGTTGGAGGGCCAGGGCTCTGTCTCCTCCATCCAGTCACTTCTCAGATGATGTCGGTCTCCAGGCTTAAAAGACCACCTTTGTGCTTATGGATTCCAAACCCATTACCTTTAGTCTGGACCCCTTACCCGAACTTTAGACGTGGAATTCAGCTAGGCATAACTTAACCTGTCTAAACCAAATCCCTGCCCTTCCCTCTTGAGCCTCTCCTCCTCAGTCCCCCCACCTCAGTGAATAGCAGTGTCCCCTTTCCAGCCCCAAATCCTGCAGTCATACTGACTTCCCTCTTTCTTTCCTCCTATTCCAGAGGAGGAAAATCTACATATCCAGAATATAGCTGAATATCCAGCATGTAACCATTTTGCCTCATTCCACCCCAACTACTATAACCATAACCATAGACCATAACCATAACCACAGACTGGGCTGGATTGTTGCAAGAGCTTCCTGAATGGTCTTCCGGCCGTTGCTCTTGCCACCATGCCCCAGACAAATCATTTGCGGGACTCAGCTCCTGTTCTGAGATCTGGTTCCCCGATCACCCCCGACAGAGTTGATCACAGGGCGTGCTGTGGAGGCTGCAGAGCAGCACCCTCTTACTACTGCATGAAGTATGCTGTGCGGTGGGGCTCTCTTCACACGCCTGTCTCTGGAAACTCCACCTGGAGCCCCCTGGGGACAGGGAGTGAAATCCCCAGCTTCTGTCACACTGGGAGTAAGGACCTCGTCAGTGCCTGGTGAATAAAAGAATGAACTAATAAATGCAGCATTCAACGATCAATTCAACTCAGCATATATTTGCTGAATGCCAGGCACTGTTGGAGTTTGGGATATGTGATGAATAAACTCCTGCGCTCAAGCAGTTTATATTCAAGTTGCAAGAAAACACAGTAAGCCAACTGTATGGTATCAGGTGTGCTGGGAATGCTTTTATGACTTGAGGTTAAAGTAAAACAACCAGGGGCGCCTGGGTGGCTCAGTCGTTAAGCGTCTGCCTTTGGCTCAGGTCATGATCCCAGGGTCCTGGGATCGAGTCCCGCATCGGGCTCCCTGCTCTGCAGGAAGCCTGCTTCTCCCTCTCCCACTCCCCCTGCTTGTGTTCCCTCTCTCGCTGTGTCTCTCTCTGTCAAATAAATAAATAAAATCTTAAAAATAAAAAAATAAAAAATAAAGTAAAACAACCAGTTCTGAATTATAGATTCATAATCATCTCCCTGGATTTTCATTATTTCCTCCCAACCATTTCTTCCTTAGAGAACTTATCCAAGCAAGTAACTCTTCCATATGGATGACACCACTTCTATCTGTAAGCCTGACTCCATCCCAAGCTTCATTATAGTTGCTTCAACAACTTACTAGCTTCTTCCATTGGACCACCTGCTAAGGTCTGAATGTTTGCACCCCCTGCCAAATTTATATTTTGTAATTCTAATGCCTAATGTGATGGTATTAGGAAGTGGGGCTTTGGGGAGGTACTTAGGTCATGAGAGTGGAGCCTTCACGAATGGGATTAGTGTCCTTATAAAAGGGTTCCCAGAGAGTTGCCTAGACCCTCCCACCACATGAGGACACAGCAAGAAGGTGCTATCTATGAACCAGGAAGTAGAGCATCACCCGCCACCATATCAAATCTGCTGGCACCGTAATCTTGAACTTCCCAGCCTCTAGACCTGGGAGAAATAAATTTCTGTTGTTTATAAACTGTCCAGTCTGTGGTATTTGTTATAGCAGTGCCATCCTACTGTGATCATGCTCACCAAACCTGAAACAGACCTTCACAATCAATTCCTTCCTATTCTGACATTGCAAGCATCCACATTCCATTGCTGGGAGGAGCATCTGAACATGGAGGGCAAAGGGCAGAGATGAGTCGGTCAATGAGTCCCCAAGCCTGTCCCAAACTATTTTGCACTCCCATCACCTACAGTAGTTTCCTAAAGTATTCAAGACATTGACAGAACTTGAAACAAGGAATTTATAAGAATATAAGTTCAGGACATGCTGAGTTAAACTGGACGATACGTAGCATGCTAATGTATACTGATAATCTCCAAACAGGAGTAAGTTTTGTTATGAAAATTTGATGATGAGATCCTTTGCCGAGGAGTATGACTAGTGTTCCTTGAATCAATCTTTGAGAAATGCTGGTCTAGAAAGGCAACCCCAAATACTTTATCCTTGAATTAAAAGGCTTCCATCATTTGAAGCAAGCTCTATTTCCAATCCTAATTTCTGCTGCTTCCAGAAGCAAATATCTCCCTTTAGCCAGGACAATAGATTTCATGTGCACAGAAATCACATCTTCTACACTTTGGCCCACCTCAAAAGCCCTGTTCCTTCTGCTCTGCCTCCATGGATCCTGCATTCCCTCAAGTCCTTAGATTCTAGCCCACCTCCTTCCCTACCAACAAAAGCTTCTGGGCTTACTCCTTTCTTCAAACTTCAATTGTACCTATTATTTACATCATGTGCTTGGTTGTGGTTTATAACTTTCAATGATAGCAGAGACCTTCATTATTTTTTTTGCAACTTTAATAAGTAATTAGCATATCTTATCATTGAACACATTCCACAAATGCATAACTGTGTTTTTCCTGTCATATGTTAACATGTACAATGACATGTTTTTGACATGGCTCTGACTGACCTGTAATGAAAGAATACAGGTTAATTAAACTTGTTTTAAATTCCTTATTCCTGGGCGCCTGGGTGGCTCAATCGGTTAAGCGACTGCCTTCGGCTCAGGTCATGATCCCAGCGTCCTGGGATCGAGTCCCACTGCGGGGAGCCTGCTTCTCCCTCTCCCACCCCCCCACTTGTGTTCCCTCTCTCGCTGTGTCTCTCTCTGTCAAATAAATAAAATCTTTAAAAAAAAAAAAATTCCTTATTCCTATAAGAAGATTTATCTCTAAATATTGTTTACACATTCTAAGAATGCATTTGTTTACTTTTACCCACTACAATCCCTTATTTATATTCTATTATGGGACTTGTAGACCATAAAATTTGAGAGCTGGAAAAGCCTTAGAGATCATCTCGACTATTTATTTTAGACCCAAAGATATCTATTAGGTATATATATATAAACTTTGGTATTTGTCCAAGAAAGATGATTGAATTTATCTGTGGACTTTATTTGAATTGTAGTTCTTCTCAGCTTTAATAAGCAAGTATAACAGAATAGTAACAAAAAAATTTCTGTGGGAGTGCCGGAGTTGAAAGCAGCCTGACCCCTCTCCAGCAGAACATCTGCTGAGATGACCCTGAGAGTTCCTATTTAAATAAAAGTGATGCTTTTAGACTCCGTGGGTTTACAAAGGAAGGAGGGAGGAAGAAGTGACAAGAAAGCATAGCTTTGGGATTTGCTCACAGGACAGGTATCCCAGGAAGGTCAAGCATCCCCCCAAATTCCCTCCCCTTCGTTTGTGGAGAAGCTTCACCAATGAAAGCTATGTTAGGAAGAAGGGCTATGCCCCCTGAGAAAGACAACTTGGCTGCCAATCCATCACATCAGCAAGTACATATCTGTGTCCGAATAGTTCTTGCTCCCTTTGAGGGGCAGAGTGCAGCATGAACCCCAAAGGGGGCCTGCTCTGCTCCACCCTCTAAAGAGAGGTTCTCAAAACTTGAATGTCCTCATTCAAAGGCAAACTCCTGAGCTCCATCCCCAAAGATTCACTATTGGGGGTGAGGCAAAGGAACGGCATTTTAAACAAGCATCCCCAAGAGATTCTGACCACATTTAGGAAAAATACTATTAGTATGATGGTTGATGTGGGAATCTTAAAATGGGATGGGGTGACGGGTACAGGAGACGGAGAGGTGTGGTAAGTCAGAGGGTTCTAGATACCAGGTGCTTATTTTGACGTTTTTTGCCCTGAATTGGCCTAGATGTCACCTTTGTGATCATTCTCTCTACTCTCCCTGATCAGCAATGAAGGTTCCTTTTGAGGGAACAAAAGGACACGTGGGGCAGACTTGCAACTTCTTGGCTTCCCATGCCTTCACTAATTGTGAGCTAATTGAAGTGCCTGCGGAGATCTGGCATTTCAACATCCATTCTTTGAGAGTACAGATGCTGAGGGTCCCGAAGGACTTCTGGGGTCTGACTCCAGGTCTGTGTCTCACCTTCAGAGAGGTCACTCTTCACCTTTAATGTTAGGCATTAACTTCCCCCCTTGAAACTCATGCTGATGGGCTGCAATTTAAGTATCCCCATGCTGCTGGATGGGATTACTTGTTTAATCTTGTAATCTTTTTAAGTAACTGTAATCCAGCCATTCCAAAATTGCTAATTAGGCAACTGATCTTAGGTCGCTGCATTTTAGAACCCATGGGGCCAGGAGGGAATCATATACTCCAATGTCACTCAGAAGGAGAAAAATGAGACAGAGAGGGGTAGCGACTAACCTACTGTCACACAGCAAGGCACAAGAATACAGGTCTCTTGCTCCCCAGGGATGAACCTCTTAGTTCTGTCAGACACAGCTGAGAAACATCCAGGCATAAATGAAAACAGAAGTTAGAGGCTCCCAGGTCTCCTTTTGCAAACTTTCGAGGTGCTTTCAGGATAAATCTTACGGCTGCTTTTATGTATACTGTGTTGGGTAAGACACTGATGTGAGCAAAGCAAGTAATGGATAGTGACAGGTTGCTTATCTGGTAATCCCAGCTCCTAGGAACACTGAGATCCGAGGAGTTTGCAAAATAAAAAAGGAGCAATCAAATGCAGGACACGCAGGCCTGGCCCGCTGCTCTGCTTGTTCTCTCCATGTGGGAGTGTGTCGGGCTCTCACCTGCTTTTACTGAGACAAAACTATCAAGCTTGGCCATGGGGGAGATGCCAACTGCTCAGCAGACGAGAAGCAGCAAATTAGAAAGGAAAAAAAAAGTCGGTGTACTAATAGGCAGTCGGAAACAATACAAATTAGCAGTAGGAAGTGAAAATTGAATGGAAGTAACGAATAAACCATTAACCCTGGAACAGGATCTGAGCGGGCAGGGCAGGTTAGGGGTTCTCTGGGACGCACAAGCTCCTGGGGGGGCTCTCCATTAAACCGCAAGATAATAACAGATGTCTCTCAAAATAACCCTCAGTCATCAAAGTTCAAATTACGTTTGGCAAACCAAGTTTAAGGAAGCAGGGACGTATAGAATCTATTATGGAAAGTGTTCCATTAAAAGGATTAAAACGAAGGGTAACAAAAGCTTTCATTATTTGGAAGGTTAGCTTATATCCTACTTTACTGGGTATCGATGCGACCCTGCCATGCATGAGAATCCCTTAGAACTTTTAGAAAAGGAGTTTCTCTTTAAATAACTCTGGGGTGGGCTGGGGTTTCTTTCATTTAGAGCTTGATTGTCCCCTGTGATTCAGAAAGAACCAACTCTCCTGCCAGAAGAGGAACTATGCTCTCGCCCACCCAGGCACCCAGACATCACCTGTGCATTGGGCCTGTCCATGATGCCAGAGGGGCCGGCTGGGGTCCTTAGCAGAAACCCCACCTAATCATTCAATGCTGTCCCCACGGCTTGGGAGTGTGGCCCATGTATTCTCCGGGAACATCCTCAGTCAGGGATTCTTGTGACAGCTTCTGGTCCTTGATTCCTTCCCTCCTTCCTTCTTCTTCTTCTTCTTTTTTTTTTAATTTAATCATTTAAATTAAATTTAAACTTAATAGTAATTTAATTTTTATCAAAACTATGTACATAGTTTAATGAGCCAAATCATTGTTACCCATCCACTCTTTCCAGAAGCATTTATATTCAACCCCTTTAGCTGAATTTTTGTTGTTGTTTCCTCTTTTAGTGTTTATGTCCATATTTCTTTTTTGTTTGTTTTTTGTTTGTTTTTTTTAAAGATTTTATTTATTTATTTGAGAGAGAGAGAATGAGAGAGAGATAACACCTGAGAGGGGATAGGGTCAGAGGACGAAGCAGACTCCCTGCCGAGCAGGAAGCCCGATGCGGGACTCGATCCAGGGACTCCAGGATCATGAGCTGAGCCGAAGGCAGTCACTTAACCAACTGAGCCACCCAGGCGCCCTGTCCATATTTCTAAGTAACATGCTTATGATGTTTCAATTTTCTTTTCCTGAGCATTACCTATTTAACTCCCCAAATGAAGGATGAAAATTTTGTTATTTTCACATCTCTGCTGTCAGGACACTTGCAGTCTCCCAGCCCTCTGCGGTCTAACTGCTCCTTGATCCAGCTCTCTCAGACAGTTCTCTCTTTTATCCCTACCTTCACCCCAACTTGCAGAGGCACCTGGTGCCACCAGGTTCTTCGCGGGTGAGGGGCAGCCTGCAGCATGGATGAGAATGCACGCCAGTGCCCCACCACCGGCCTCAGACTCAGCCCTCCTGCACCACCTAAGTCAATTATCTCTTGTTCAGGTAGTTTTCAGTTTCCAAAATGTTCCTCCCATTTTGTCCTTATGGGCTTCTGCCTTAAAAAAAAAGCAAAAATCAACAAACCCTTACTGTCATTTTAATGAGGTTCAGAAGGGAGGGGAAATTAAAAGCATGTGTTAATTCACTATCTTTAACAAGAAGTATATCATTGATTTCTTTTTCCTTTCTAAAGAGCAAATTATTTTCCATTTAAATTCACCAGATAAAAACATCCAACGCACTGAAGCAAAGCAGTTTGGGTTTCCTTCTACATCATCTTCCCATCCTGTGACCAAAGAGGAAATTAAAATTCAAAGACAGGCTGCCATTTGGGCCAGTGAAAGAGAGATAGAGATCGATGTTACACGGTGGAAAAGACTTCTCCCCAGAAAGAATCTGGCTACCCTTTTATCATCACCTTTAATAAACTTCTTAAAGAAGAACTCTGAGGAAGCTTCCCCCTCTGCAGATTCCCGTCCAGCTGCCCTGCATGTGCCCCTCAGCAATCTCCTCCTTTGCTGTGTCTTGGAAGAACAAGCACGCATTGGGTTTAGGAGAGAGAAAGAGCGGGAGTGTGTTCGTCTGTGCTCCTGGATCTGTGCACACTCATGCTTGTTAGCCACACCGTTTCTTACGGACCCCTCTCTCTCACTCACACGTCGGCCCAGACCCACTTGCCCCACATCCTCTGTTCTACCCGACCCTCTGCTGGCGCCAGGCCACTGGACTCTGCCCCTGTCCGGAGGCCTCCCTTCCACTCCCTCACTCCCGAAGCTGGTGCCCTCCTATGGCACTATGTCCACATCCACCGGCCCAATGGAAAACGGTCCTCTCCTCCTCAGAATTTCTCTCCATGTCACAGCGTTCTGGAGTGTCTGGGAAGAAGAGGGGCCCATCCCCCTTTCTAAGGTCAAGTGTTTCACCACTGTCCTGGATTTCTGCCCTCCTCATTTCTTCCCACCTTACTCCCGGTCTCATCTTTTAATGTTTCCTCTTCACGTCTTCAGTGGATCTTTCCCATTTTGAGGGACATGGCTTGCTTATAAAGATGTCCCTTTGGCCCTCCAGTCCTCTGTGCTGCAATATTCTTCTCTTAAAAGAGTAGGCTCCGCAGGCTGCCTGAAATGCCCATCTCCTGGTTGATCTCACTGTCCCCCCCAGGGTCCCTTTGGGCCATGTGCCTGCCTGCCGGGGCCTGCAGAATCCCAGCCCACTTTGGCTGGGGGGGGTCTTCACTTCCCAGCATTCTTCTCCTGCCTTACCCCCTCTTCCCAAGAACACCATCAGCAAAACCCATTTCTATCTCAAAAAAAAAAAAAAAAAAGAACCACATAGCCTGGAGTCGGAACCTGTCCAAACTGGGCACACTTTTGAACATGCGGCTGGAGGTGGCAGCGTGACTCTGTATTTCACACAGCTGTTTGGATGAAGGTTTATCTACAAGAATATAAATTTGTGTTTGGAAGTTTGAACTGCTTCTAAAAGAATCCTTGCTTACAGCACTTTGGTAGCTTCATTTTGTCATTGCCAGATTAAAGTTCTGTAAGCAGAATAGCAATTATTTATCAGAAGTAAAATCTCATGCAAATGTTTTTGAGCCCAATACAAATTAGCAATTCTTCATATGACTAATGACTATATGCGCTTCCGATAACTGTAAACATGAGAAACAAAAGATCAAGGACTCTAAAATAAGCACTTGGGATAACAGAAGGGCTGTGTAGGCGGTCAGCAGCAACTGTGAAACCAAAAGATAATCGTTATGTGCTTCTCAAGATCTTCAAACCCAGAGGAATGTGAACCACCATTACGCTGTGGTTCTTATTTGCCCTCCAAGCAAAGTTCTTAATAGCAAGACTCTTCAGCTTTTTAAATACAAGCAAATATATCCCTCACTGAAATTAAATAGAACAACAACAGAAAGCTGCATTATGCTAGAAATAGTCAAATTTCATAAACCAATGAAGTTGCAAAGAACTGACAATAACTCAAATTGTTAATAAATAGTTCTTTTTGCCCGATAAATACAGCTTCAGATTCTAACAGTCCACAATTCTCATGACAATACATGCATTGAGTAGAACTGAATCCTTAATACAAGTCAAATCACATTTAGTCAGTTAGTATTCAAGTGACTACTCTGTGCAGAATGTTAGGACAGGTGCTGTGGGTAAAATACAGAGTAACTCATATGCAAACCTGTAGCATAGCAGGTTACCAGCCTGTTTAAAGGATGCAGAATACCTTAATAAAACTTTTACACAGTAACTGAAGCTCTGTGAGCTGAACCAAACACATTCTGCAGGGCTGAGTAGAATGGTTAGGTAACATAACTCCTGCAATTATAAAAGTTCTCCTGGAAGACTGTTGAGAGGAACGGAAGAAATGTACAGATTGGCAGAGAGGAGGGGGAGAGAAGTCTTACCAGACGAGAGGCTTGTGAAAATCTGACAAAGGAGAAACACACCAGAAAGGGGTAAGGCAGCCCAAAGGCCAGGCTGGATGCACACCGTCACTTCCCTTCCTCCTCACTGCTCCCAAAAGTCTCCCAGTTGGGTTCTGCCCATGAAAATTCTCTGCACACAGCTATTGCGATCATCACCTTAAAGCTCATCTTCTCTCCTATTCTGCTCAAAAATCAATGGCTCCCCACTGCCCCACAAACCAAATTCAGACTCCTGAGTAACACAGCATAAGTACTCAATACATTTGAGTATGTGTGATTACTTTCATATCTCTTGGTTGATTGAAAGGTTCTAGAAGGCAAACACCAATCTTGATTATTTTTTAATATTTTGGTATGTGATAGCACTTACAAGTATCTTTGGTATGGTAGAAGTTCAAAACATATTTATTAAATGAATGAACAGATGATTTAACTAACAAATTTTATATAGTATTGACAAAATGGTCTGGCCAGTTGGTAGATAACCTTACAAGGGAAGTTAGAAGTTTAAATTTGATACAACAGACTCTAGTCAGCTACTGGATGATTTTGTTTACAACAGTGACAGGATAAAAATGGTGTTTGAAGTATCTCATTTTAGTTGCGGTTGTAGAGAGTATTAGCCCAGAAAGGACTAGAAGTAGAAAGATCACTTTGCTAATAATATTTTGCTAACAAGATGAATAAAACAAGGGCGCCTGGGTGGCTCAGATGGTTAAGCGTCTGCCTTCGGCTCAGGTCGTGATCTCAGGGTCCTGGGATCAAGTCCCGCATCAGGCTCCCTGCTCCTTGGGAGCCTGCTTCTCCCTCTGCCTCTCTCTCTCTGTCTCTAATGAATAAATAAATAAAATCTTTAAAAAAAAAAAAAAGATGAATAAAACAAGATGAGGATTTTCGTCTGTTGATTAGTCACTAATGTGAATATTCCTTCAATAAACACCAAAAAAGAAAATTGTCACATGTATCTTTGTCTTTGATCTATTTTTAACGAGTTCATTTCTGAGATAAGAGATGATTTTTTTTTTCAGGCTAAGTGGTACTTCTAGATTTTAAAGAATAGCAACCAGGGGCGCCTGGCTGGCTCAGTTGGAAGAATATGTGACTCTGGATCTCAGGATGTGAGTTGGAGCCCCACACTTTGTGTAGAGATTACAAAAAACAAATAAACTTAAAAAAAAGAATAGCGACCAGAAATCCTAGAAATTAAGGACAGATATTGTTATTTATGCACTACAAATATTCTTCATATTAGTATCTTCCAAAATGATACTCTAACAAAATATGAAAATGGAGAGAATTCCATTTTGTCTATTCTTAGTACAATGCAGATCACTTGATTTTTTGGTTTTATCTCAGCTAAAATCAATAAGATGGTAGCATTTTATAATCTGGTATAACATTTTGATATTAAATGGATGAATCCATCAGCATTTGAACATGTCAGTGCATTAAAAAGTGTCAAGAGGTTGTAACTGGTGCCCACTCTCCTTTCTAAGAACTTATTCTCTCTGCTCAAGCCTCACTCAGCCTTCCCACCGTCTGCTGGAAGGTCATGGCGGGGGGACCGGAGGGGGGTCAGCAGCACAGGGCACGCTGAGGAGGAGGAGGTCAGCCTGCAGCTCTCCATCTCGGCTGCTCATTAGAAACACCTGGGAGCTTTTAACAGCTATGAATTTTTCAACCAGGATATTTTAAAAGCTTCCCCCAGGTGAGTTTGTTATCCAGGCTCGAGAAGCAGTGAATTAGTATTTTCTTTAGCCATGGAAAAATAATTCTTACATATGATTTCCTGGATATAGTGCCCAAAAGATTATAAAACAGTTTAAGGGTCTAAATATATGATGCTGCTAATTTTATTTTGAAGAGAAGAAACAAACTTTTACTTACCTGCCTTCTGACAATGTACAATCTTCTCATACACAGCATCTGCATTTTCAATCACGGCCTTGAGGGACTGGATCATCTGGAAAGGGAACACCCAGACACGGGGTTACACCTGACAACCAAACATCGGTCTACACACGTGCAGGGGGGCTCTCCTCTACAAACAGGCTGAGGTGCTGGGGCAAAACGCTCTTTCATCTGACTTCCCACGACTCAGTCCAAATGTGTGTGTACAAAATGAAAAATCCTGCCTTCCATGTAATGGTTCAAACAGACTGGGAGTATTGTGTTTCACAGTTAGGCTTGTACAACACTGAATTTGAAACTTGAGTCAATACTGAATGGAGTTTCAGTGTGAAAAGCTACAAATATATATGTGTACACATCTGATCTGTGTTTTAAATTATATTTTCAGTCATTCATTTTAACCAAATCTTCAACTTCATCTCACAGAAAGCTCTACCACCTACACACCTTACTCATTTCAGCTAAAGTGCCTTCATCTGAAAATTAGTTTAAAACTTACCATGAGGATCAAAAAACAGCATTTATTTTATTTTTTTAAAGATTTATGTATTTTGAGAGAGAGAGAGCATGGGGCGGAGGGGCGGGGGTGGGGAGAGAGAGAGAGAGAGATTCTCAAGCAGACTCCCCACTGAGTGCAGAGCCCGAAGCAGGGCTCGATCTCACAACTTTGAGATCATGACCTGAGCCAGATGCTTAACTGACTGAGTCACCCAGGTGTCCCTTAAAAGTGTTTTTATTTAATGCATCACTAATGATATCAAACTAGTATTTTTAATGTTCCTATCAATGATTTTAAGAGATCTAATTTTGAAAAAATAAATAAATAAAAATAGAAGATCCAATTTTGAGTTCTTATTCCAAATTACTTGTGTTTATTTTTAGCAGCCAAGCTTGAATTAAAAAAAAAAAAAGGATCAGGGCATAGCTGATCAATTATTTTACTTACCAAAATGTTAGGAAAAGATCTGTCTAAAGTAATCTTTTTGGCTCTAAAATCACTATGAAAATGGGATAGCCTGATTCAGCTCTCATAACTCAAATGGGTACAAATATGATGCTTGCCTTCATTATAGATTTCAACTTTTTGTATTTAAATGTCCAAATATTTTTCATTATAACATTACCCATCTATATTACATGACCATTTTATTTTAAATAATAAATACTAATCCATCACTCTCCATTTCTTTAAGTTCTGCCTTGTTTTTCTTTATAGTATTTACCACTAACTGCCACAGTCATTATTTTATAGAAACCAAGTATAAGTAGGTTGGATTATTTGTATAATTCAAAGAAGGAACACCCTATTTCGACTAGTTACACTTATTGAAACCCAAGCATAATCAACAGGCCTCTTAAGAAGTGCACCAGATTCTTCAAATGAGTCACACAGCATTTACCAGGTTGTCCACTGTTCGAAGAAAATTATAGTAAACCCCAAAAGGTTTAAGGCCCACACAGGTGCTCATTTATGCCTTCATTCATTATCCGTGGCCCAGAGCAGGAACTGGGGACACAGGGACAGACAGCATATAGCCCCTATCTTCAAGAAGCCCATATCCCATGGGAAGAGCTTAGAGCTTGCACTTTGGAATTCAGTATTTTCACATTCGTTCTTCAAGATCTGAGTCATGCCTGTAAATTAAAATATTCTATTTTACAGCTTGACATATTGAACAGGCAATGATAAAAATGAGTAGTTAAGAGCTCAATTACACTGATATAAAGTCATTCGTACCATGACATCATTTGCATCCCGAAAAGGTTCATACCGTCATCAGTAACCTTTTTCAGCTTTGATGTCAAGCCAAAATGAGATATGAAGAAGCATAAAGCTTAAAGAAGTCAAGGATGGTGGTTGTCACAACTCACTATCAAAGAACTAGCTAACTGTGCCTCCATCACTCAAATAGGAAAAAGGAGAAGAAAAAAAAATACCAGCAATGGAATGAACCTGGTCATGAAGCAGATGGGCAGGACAGGAGCAGTAACAGAAGGAATGTAGGAGAACAAGACAGTAGCACTAAGCACAGGCTCACGCATACAGATGACCTGTGGGGGAAAGGTGGTCAAAACACACTCTTACTGAGCATGGTGTGGGGGCAGAAAGAGCTCAGATTTATATGGGCTTAAATCCTGGTTCTGCTGTTCATTAGCTTTGCCATCTAGGCCAGGATACTAAACACCACGGAGCCATCATTTCCTACCTATAAAATGAGTTAATAAAAGACGCCACCTATATAATGCTGTGAGGATTAAATGAAAGGAGGCACAATGAAGACACAAACAGATGTGACAATGGATGCCCCCATTTAGCCAGCGGGCCTGGGGAAGCCTTTTCTGGTAACCCAAGATTAGCTGAATGAGTATGCCTTCCCTTCGTATGTTCACTGGCAATGTTTCAAACATCTATTACTAATTTTAGTTTTACTTGAAAAGTCTGGTGTGGTGAAGCTCAGAGAAACAACAAATCACATTATTATTCTTAGAAGCATCTTCCAGTTTAAAGTATCACCAAAGGTTAAATAGTTAGGCACTTTTCGGCTGTAAAATACACCCGAGGTTTAAGGACAGCACATCCATTTCAAGGGTCTGGAGAGAGAGGCTCGCCTGCCTCCGATGCTCTAATAGTACTTGAAGGATCAATCCTTTATTCTTGGGACAATCACTGACTGAGGTCCTCTAAGTGGGGGACCCCGAAGTAAGCGCTATGAATGAATAAAGAATAGTTGCTGACTGAGGACTATGAGCAAACAGTAATCACAACAAGATGTGGCGTGGCCATTGTAGCCCATGTGCTACTGGGTGTGACAAAGTTAAATACCCCTAAGCCACAGTAGGTAGATGGGATATTTAGTGGGGGTGTAAGTGGTGGTGTCATGGCATCCTGCTGATACTCTGTTTGTGGACTGGACTTAAATACACACTCCACCCTTATTTATGAGCAGTATATAAAATACGAACGTGGCTACTCCACCAGGGTGGAGAACGCAAACACAGCGAAAAGCCACTCCTCTCAGGTGTGGAAGTAAACTGAGGCAGCTATTCGCAGACCATCTTGGAGGGGTACTCTGGAAGCAAGCAGCCTCAGAGAAGGTCAGGCACAACGAGAAACAATCAGTAGAACTTAGAGAAGGCAGGAAGAAAACATACCCAGACCTTAGCAGAGATGATTCATCCTGCCACACCTGTTATGAAGTGTTTTCACCACTTCCTTGGAGAGGAGGAACTGCCAGTTTATATCTTTTTATAGTTTTAGGGTACATATTTACAGTCAGGGTGGGTCCTTACATTAATGTAGAGTAAACAGTTTATAGTTCTCCTCCATAGAGTGTGTTCATTAATCCTCAACTCCTGCAGTATTTGCATAAAGTGTCCTTGAGTGAAAGAATCCCGCTGGGTACTCCCCAGCAAGCTGTCTGGGCTGTGAGCCCCTGTCAGCGCACTCTAAGGGTCCAGCAGGCTGAGAGGGCAGAGCCAGGCGGTGGACCTTCCTGCCTGCCCACCCAGCTGGCTGAGGTCTTGCTTCACTCAGCTCCCAGCTATGACTGAATGTAGAGCACATGGCACGGGAGGAGGACACAGCAGGGACAACATGAGGGGGCCATTAGATCTAGAGGGGGCCCATCTCACCCTGGGTCTGCTGCTTTATAACAAGCTGTGGTTATAAATAGTACAAGTGTTGGTTGAATGAATCAAAATGAAAGTAATTGAACGCCTCCTCTGCATCAGGTATGTACTCAGTGCTTTCTATTTCATTTAAGGCTCACAAAACCCATGTGAGGTGGGGTGTGAACACTGAGGACCTGAGAGTTAAGCTGCTTCCCCAAGGTCCTCCGGTAAGAAGGGCAAAGGGACTGCAACTAAGAAACGATGCATTCTGTTTGACCTCAAGGCCCCTGCTTTTCCACAGCACCAGGACGTGTCTTGCCGTCCGAGTAGCAACAGCGCAAGGAAAGCTGAGGAAAGGGCATTCCAGCCAGAGAGACATACAAAAGCAGAAAGGAATTTAGTAACACCTGACATGTGCTACACACAGTAGGCGGTATAGTCTCTGCTACTGACTTCCACCTAGAATTGTCCTTTTGCTTTTATAAGGTTTTATTTATTTATTTGACAGAGAGAGAGAGAGAGAGAGCACAAGCAGGGGGAGTGGGAGAGGGAGAAGCAGGCTTCCCGCTGAGCAGGGAGCCTGATGCGGGGCTCGATCCCAGGACCCTGGGATCATGCCTGAGCCGAAGGCAGACGCTTAACCAACTGAGCCACCCAGGCGCTGCGAGAATTGTTTTTTTTTTTTGAGAATTGTCTTTTTAAATAATATTTCTGTAAAATGCTTTGGGAAAACATTCTTTTAAAATGACAACAATAAACAATTTGCTGGGCTCCACTTAACAATTCATCATTATAAGAGAGAAATCATTTACATTTAATGTGAAACTAGTAGAATAAGCATTTCAGAGTAGACAAAAGCAAATACGTGGGGAGTGACATCAAGAGATGAGTCAAAGGGAGAAACTGCTTTAAATTAAATTATTTTCTCTGTATATATTACATGAATATGTCAATGTAATACAAGGCCCAATAGACTGGTTGGCTTTAGAAGCATTATTTACATTAATGCAAATGCATTTCCACTGATCCCTTTAAACACAGAGGTACAGGTCTTGGCTCAGATTGTCCTGCTGCTAACTAACCCTAGTAACTTACCACACGGACAGCTCATATTATTTATGAAGTACAAGATGTTTTGTGTAGTTGTTGCTAATAGATTTTCTATTAATGTCTAGTTACCAGTAACTCCCTAAATTTGTGGAACTAGTGCATTTGGAATATCTATGGATTTAACATAGCCCAGAAACCCATTTCATAAATTTGATCAACTCTATTATAGGATTTTAATACAGGACTCCCGCAGATGAAAAGCAGGAAGTTTCAACTAAAGGCAAATAAAAATTCATATTTCATTAAGCTGGACAGAAAACAGAAATGCCTTTCATAAGAATGTTCTGTTTCGAAAGTAACTCCCATGTTAGTATTAGGCAAACTTCTCTATTTGTGGATATGGTTATGAGAACTGTCACTATATTAATATATTTCATATCACTAGATTTCTATAGACTGCTTCTTAATTTTTTGTTTTGAAATTTGCACATCAAGTGGGAAAATTTTATTTTCAGGATAAGCCAAGTCTACAGTTTTATGTAAGGATCTTATGTCTGATTTTGGACAGTACACCAAAGAATCTCCTTTCATCCCAGGAACACACATTTTGAGAATCACAAAAACAATTTGCCAATAATTTCAAGTCCTTGGGTGAAAGAAGTTTAATCATAACAATCATAACATCTTCTGAGTTCTAGACTTTTCCCTTTATCTTGCTTTGACCTCAGCTGCAGACAGAAAACACCTCCCTCTTCAGACTTGGCTGTGCCCGTCCCCACATTTATACATGACTGTAGCCACTGCTGCTTTGGCTGTAGCTATCTCTAACGAAGTTACAAAGCCTCAGAAGTGCTAATGTCCTTACAAAAGGGAACTTAGGTTGTTCTTTTACAAAGATTCTGTGACTGTGTGACATGTAACAAACTCAAGTAATTGAGCAGCGGTCTCAAACCTGCCAACGGACCTAGCGAAACGATACCCATGCGCCTACCTCTGAACACCCCGTGGGTTCCAAGGCTTTCGTGGAGATCCGTGGAAGGCCTTGGTGACCAGTGAATGCCCAGGTGACAGGTGTGGCTTCAGGTACCACCTGGCTCAGGAAGGACCCAGGGAGGACTGGACCAAAGCAGGACTAGCCTCTCAGGACTCCAGGAAAGTGTAGCAAAACAGCAAATGTGAGGCAAGGATCGAGGTCTTCAGAAGACCACCAATTCAATCCAAAGCAGTGTTCTCCCCCCAATCAGAATTATCTGTATGGATGTCTCTAAAGCTCAGTGTCACCGAAGGACTGTCACCCTGTCCTACACAGCCCGACAAATTGAGTCAGTTCATTAATGTTGAGAATGGGACAGAGAAGAAGGAAATTCTCTCAGGAATCTATAAGCTTTGGTGTTTCTTTCTGTGCTCTTGAAAAAGTAATGTCTCTCCGAGTTAATAATACTATCTTTCTTTTTAATACTTTAAAAAGAAGTTTTTAGAATTTTGAAAAATTTTAGACTCAAATACAAGAACACTGGGATCTGCGACTTCAGAACTGAAATTCAGAGGTAACATTGTCTTTCAGTAAAGCGTCCAAGTACAGCAAAACTTCCTAGAGTTGAACCAATGGAATAGAAACCATTTCTGAAGTTATTGTTGGAAAATACAAGATAGCTTTTCATACTTGAAAATAACATGAAAGTCATATATGGCGATTAACATAACATAATAATAATAAAAAAGAAAATAACATGAAAGTCATATACTTGAATGGGGGTGTCAAAGTGGTATCACTGTGGGGGTCTTGGCCCAGCTGCATGTGATAGCTACCCCAGCCCCTTCTGCAGCCACGTCATTAATAGCTGCAGTCATCATCCCTTCCAGCAAGGCCACTATAAAAACACTTTCCACGTAACAAACTGTTTCCAGAGTAATTTGTCCTGGTTTCCTCTTGAAACCTCACTTCCACTTCTACATTTTCCACTATACAACTCAGAGAAAAGTAGAGAAAAAACCCTATGTAAGAGAAAAGTAGAGAAAAAACCCTATATAGGAGAAAAGTTATAGAAAGAACCCAAAGCTCTGCCCGATGAAAACTGCCACTGAATTGTTAACCAACACGTAGAGAGGAGCATAGGTGGCTGCTACGGCATCTGGGGCCCCGGTGCAGGCATGGTGGGGAGGGGGCAGGATATGAATCAATGTAAAATATCATTAGCCTCTCCAGGCATTTCCATCAGGTCAGGGGAAAGCAGGGAAACGTGGTTAGAAAACAAGTGAAGGGTCAGCTTGGATGGGATACGGAATTACAACTTTGAACAGAGACCGAGATGCAGGAAGAAACACAGGGTGGGGGGCGTGAAGGTGGGGACAGGAAGCAGGCAGGACGTCACAGCACCGGGAGAGGGACGCAGGAGGGGGCTGGGAAAGAAAGTGGGAGACTGCGTAGGGGACAGAGCAGGGCTCAGTGACTGGTTTGCTGTGGGCATAGAGGAAGAGCCAAAGACTCTTTCCCCTTAGAGGGGAAACTGGACAGATAAGAAAAACTTAACACGCCCCACGGTTGTAAAGCACTTCACAGGTTACAAAGTATCTTTAATGTGTTCACTCATCTAGGATGTGGAGTTCCTCTTTGGTGGAGTGGAGCCCTGGTTACAACAGGGCAGTCTGGTGAAAACGTGCAGCAGGGATCAGAACCGGGTGGAGGCGTGGTTCTGGCACTGGAAAATTGGGGATTTTCTGCACAAAGGTAGCAGCTGAGATGAAAACAGGTATACATCTCCGAGGCAGGAATTTTAAAGATAAATGAGACGAAAACAGCACAGTGATGCTCCAGAATCACTGAAATTAAGCAGAGAGGACTAGTGTAAGAGACACAGCAGGAGAGGTCAGAGGGGAAGGAACACAACAAGGATATTAAATGTTTACAGATGTGTGAGGAGAGTTTCTGGAAGGAGGGTGGGTCTGAGAACTGGGAGCTCTGGATTTGGGCATTTGGTAATTGCACCCATAGTTCTGCTCTAATGGGATGTACAGTTTCCCAAAAATCACTGCACTATACAAAAACATTTTTGCATTTGCACCTTGCAATAAAAATCACAAGGTTTGTTGGGAAAATAGGGTTAGGGGCACAGCATTAAAAACTTTTGCAGTGATACATTAAAAAAAAGACAGGAACTGAATAAAAGTGATAGCACAGCTCTGCGTATGTCAAATAGTTAAGGAACGCAAAACTACTTCAAGGCATGTGGCGACTGACCTTGAAAAAGACCTGAGGTCTGCTTGGGAAGTGGGTGTTCTGACCGTTGCAGCTTGTAAATTACCCGAAGTGGAAGAGGTGATGTGCAATCTGATGAAAGGGGTAATAGGAGCTGTGGATGGGCACAGCTCCAGATGCACTCACGAACTGGGGGAGGGGGGGGCTGGGTGCTATTTGAGGTGCGTGTGTGCATGCAGTTCAACCAGGTGAAGTTTTCTGTGTTCACTAGTGCTTCTTGTGGTCAAAACTGTGCACACCCAAACAAAAAATTAAGTTAGGTTAAAATTGTTCCTTAATGTATCCATCACATTCAAATAAATTTGCATTTTCAAAACCAATGTTACAGCCAAACTGACTATAAAAGGGAGAGTACTTCAAAACCTTTCTGAATTTTTTTTCAAAATCTCCCATGCAGTTTTATTGTGAAGTACAGTTAAACTCTCAGTTCCTATGATATTCAACCAAAGCATGATTTTGGCATTGTATAAGCCTGCCTCAACACCGTACTCAACTATTATAATAATCATTTTTTGCTAGAGAGTAGATGCCAAGTGCTAGATAAATCTGGAGCGAATTATGAGTTATGAGCGACCCAGGGTCCACATTCAGGAAGCCAAAAATTCTCTAACTTTTCAATATGCTCTGATTTTTCATAAAGTTCACTTCAGAGCTAGGGTGGTATGTACCTAAGGAATAAACCTGGCTCTCCTGTTACATAACTTTGACCTGAACATTGGTACAATATGAATTCCTTATGCACTAAATTTCGGATCAAATCCTGTAAAGTAACATTGTACCTCATGCCTAAGTATCTAGTTGAATTTTCACATGACATAAAGCCTCCTCTACCACCATCATCATCTCCATCTACCACTTCTCACTTTGTTAATGTATAATCACATTCACAATACTTAGAAAGGGCTGCAATTTCACACATTAAACCTCAAGTTTTAATTAAACTGCAGATTCTCAAGTGAATCACCACGTAAATACAAGACAAAGACATTATGCTTATTATACAAGACTAATATAGGTTTCTCCTGTACTTACCTAAAATTTGGATTCAGTATAAAATTCAT
Source organism: Leptonychotes weddellii (assembly GCF_054177405.1). NCBI lineage: Eukaryota > Metazoa > Chordata > Mammalia > Carnivora > Phocidae > Leptonychotes > Leptonychotes weddellii. Next base: position 73,444,846 of record NC_138369.1, read on the forward strand.
GAAAATAAATAGTATCATGTAGTCCGAACAACCAATTTATTGCCCTGGGTTCTTGCTTTCTGCCAGTTGCTTGGCACCAAGTGTACATGGAGGGCCAAATGTTTACACATGTGGGTATTTCTGAGAGGCACTTCCAGTGTTGGCCACTAGAAGTCCTTAGTTATACACATTTGTTGGGCTAGAGGAGCAAACGTGAGAGAAAACATCGCAAAGAGAAAATTGGGTTTGGGGGGAGTGCTACGTAGAGGAATAAAAGATTAAAAAAAAAAAAAGACAAAATCACAGAGGCAGAGCTCAGAGGAATTAAAACAATAAATGTACTAGGGTGATTTATCTTATTAAAAATCATATTTTAGGGCACCTGGGTGGCTCAGATGGTTAAGCGTCTGCCTTCGGCTCAGGTCATGATCCCAGAGTCCTGGGATCGAGTCCCACATCGGGCTCCCTGCTCCTTGGGAGCCTGCTTCTCCCTCTGCCCCTCTCTCTCTCTCTCTCTCTGTCTCTCATGAATAAATAAATAAAATCTTTTAAAAAAAAAATCATATTTTAAATCAGATAAGAAAATTTTACTTTATGCAGACAACTGAATAAACTATTAAGCCACAACCAAACTTTGATTTAAAAGAAATTCACCCCTATTTCTAGATTAGTTGGGGTTTAGCATTACTACAGGTCTCCATATGTTCCTGAACATGTTTAAATAGACCAGGACCTGAAAAAGCTCCATTGGGCAAAATAGCTTGGGAAAAATAGAAAAGGGCTCTGGAAATACCTAGGGATCTAACAGATCAAAAGATTAATTATAAAGCCAGTACACAGATTTTAAAGGTCTATCCTACTATAAACTGTTGGCAAAGTTTTAAAATTTCTAAATAGTTTTAGCCTCAGGAAGTACACAGAATTTCAAAAAGTTGAAAAGAATTTTGGTTTTGATCTTAGGCTGTTGCTGGTCCTGTACAATACGATATTCCAAGGAAACAAAAATTGTTGAAAATTAAGCAACAAAACAGAACCTAAGCTAGCCTAAAGAGGAACTCCACCGAAATTATAAAACTATCCATAAAATATATTATAAAACATATCTATATTCCTATTAGTTCATGTAATAATATATCATGTTGTACTTTTCTGTGTGGAGAACACATAGATCATAAAGTTCAAATGCAGTTAAATTATAATAATGCTCTTATCTCTCCATTTTATGGTCAGCCTTACACTCATCAGGGAATGACTTGGTGTGCTACACAGAATTACTGGGTGTTTACATGATTACTGTGGGAAGACTTGAAATTCTCACACTCAACGCGCTACCCTACAGCATGTGATGAGTCACAGGGCACTATGGCTGCCTCAAGGAGACACACATCCTCTCCAGGCCTTTGGTCATGTCATGTCAGCCTCTTAACACTGTAAAATACACCTCCCGCTTTCCCAAACGATAATAACAATGTGTTTGCATGACACCCTCAGATCATCCCGGGCAGCACGATACCTGTGCTCAAGCAGCCTCTGTGGTCAGGGGAGAAGGAAGGGGTGGCAGTACAGAGGGACTCAGCAACTTGCAAAGGGACTTTCAGCTGGACCTGAGGGGCAGCCGGGCACAGGACAGCGGGGAGACAGTCCACAGCCGGCCACTCCCTCTGCCTCCAGTAAATGCCTGGAAAGCCGGGAGGAAAGAAGGGCAATGCACCAGTGTAACTCTCCAGTCTCGGAAGTTTTCAGGATAGTGAGTTCAGAGGCTACCCCTTGGATGGAGGGGAGCGTCTCCAAGGAACTGATAAGAATGGCTTAAAACTTGGCCAGAATCATCCCTGCAGGAGGAAAGGGGAACTTGAGCTCATTAAACCCAATTATTCAGTGAACAAGCTACATCGGGAGAGGGATTAGGAACTTCTGGATGCTACATTAACTCTTTCAAGTCACCAAGGACCATTTTGAGTTCTGACACGCTTGTTTAAAACAATTATTACCACATTAATTAAATTTCAAAAGATACAATTAGAATTAACATAGTGCCACTTTTATTACTACCTACTTATATCAAGCCTTTTCTCCAAGGGGATCGAGGTGATTTAGAAACTCCTAATTAACAGAAGGTAATTCAATCACAGTCTTACTGTAAGGTATCATTAGTTTCTCTCAGGTCTGTGTAACTAAGTATAGATATTAGTTAAGAGAAAAAAGCAATTGGAGGTTTCTCTGTAATGAAAAGCAGTATTTTTGGTTTTTTGTTTTTTTTAAGCACAGTGAAGTGTTCACAGTATTCCAGGAATGACAGAGCAAGAAGGAAGACAAGAACACAATCGACCAGCTATTAGTGTATCTACTGTATAAACCCAGGATTTTTTCCTGGTGTTGACCACATAACTCACACATTCCCCTGTCTTCCCCTTTCAGAGAAGAGAGACAACTCACCTATTAAGGTGGTGGGAAACCTTAACTTCTGCTTTTCACTTTGTAATTTTAAACCTGCCTTTATGAAATGGAGTAGCCATGCTCTCTATACAGCAAAACTGCTGCTCTGAAGTTTGGAGTGATGTTAAAATACACACACATAAAAGTCTTAAAGCTTCATGAGCTGCAGGGTTCTAGCATTTGAAAACTAATAATACCATGATGATGACTACCATTTATTGAGAATGTCTGGGCTACGTACATCTAATTTCATACCCTTGGAGGTGGTGAAACTATGCCTTTACAGACAGAGAAATGGACTCACCCTCAGTCACACAGTAAGCACCGGGCAGGGCCTATCTCATCATCAGGGCTCATATTCTTTGCCAGCACAACCCCGGCCCCCAACACCCACTCATATACGTCCTAGGGTCTGGGGTGTATACTTCCTCCTTCATCCCCCAATTTCCAGTCATGGTGTGTCTTTATAGAAGAGCAGTTTTGCATGTAGGTATTCACACTGCATGCACACCTGCCCAGATGGCCTGTGTGAATCTACAACTGTACTTATTAGCCAGACATACCAGGGCATTATCTTCTGCTGGATGCCCATTGCACTGACTCTGCTCATGATGACAGGTGAGAGAAGGACAAAGACTTTCCCAAGGTGGGGTCAAAGCTGGTGGATGATGTGCGTGCGTGTGTGTGCGTGCGTGTCCGGGAGAGTCAGGTCTCTTCCCCCCAGCAGCACAGGAGTGGGATGCAGCTAGCTTGGCAGGGACACCGAGTGTCCGCAGTGAAGCACGTGGGACAACCGAGAGAAGATGGCTGTCTGACATTCAAGTATTTCTCAGCTTGCCCCACCAAGAGCCTATGCCCCCGTTAGCTTGCATGACAATCCACCTATGAACACACGCTGGGAAATCCTAGAACACTACACTGTATATGAGCAACATTCCCATCCCAGGGTGGCTTCACTGAAACCAGCTGCTCTTCTGTCTCGCTGGGCGAACAACTAGGACTCTCCCCTCCACTCCTCAACTCTACTGTATTTTCCTCTTAGGACACATGAATCTTTAAGTAGGGAATTTCAGACACAGCAAAGTCCTCTGGCAAAAGGTAGGGGAGATTTGAAGGTATGAACAAGAGGTAAATGATCTGGGGAGGGGATCCTCGTGCCTGCATTCCCCTATCCCCCATTCTAGTCCTGAGCCTCTGGCCTGTGGCCCACCCCTCCCACAGGCATCTCAGGCGTCCGCTTCTTGTGGGACCTACTGCAAAGGCTCCACTCACTGCCGTGAGGGGCTGCCATCTAGCACCAAGCCTGGAAGAGTGGGAGCCCCACCCTCCATCCCCTGGCCAGCCCTGAAGCCTAACCCTCCCAGGGAAGACTAGCGGTGATGATATAAAGCAGCCAAGTTCAGGAAAATGTCGCCACTTGGGGGCAGAGAGACAGGGTAGGAAGAACACCTGATCTGTGTCCTGGAGGTCAAGGTCATTTTCATTCACTCATTTATAGATCTACTTTGTGCACCTGCTCAGTGGCAGAGACAACGTGGTGAGCAGGGCACACACTGTCCCTGCCATTCTGGAGCTCCCATCCAGCGGCGGGGGAGAGAAGAGGTAGCTTAAAAAAAAGAAAAACCAAACCAACGGATGTATAATTACAAGCTGCAATGGGTGTGAGAAGGAAATGCACAGCATAAAGAAGCAGGGTGTGGGAAGCAGCAGAGGGCCCTCAGAGCAGCCTTCCCATTTCCCCTGGTGGGAGAGGGTTTCACAGGTTTGGTCTCCGCCTCCAGCACCCTTTATAATCCCTTCCCTGACGAGACAGCTTTAAATAGAATGTGGTTAGCACAGCCTGGATTTTATCATTTGAGAGAAAGCCCTGCTCCCTGCTAGGGGAGGGTAAAAGGAAACCAGGGGTTTTCAAAGATACAGAGCCTGCTTGGGAACTCCACCCAATTCCCCCTTCTCTGCACCTCCTGCACAACCCCCCCGGCGCCCCCAACAAGAAAAGCTTGATTTGGCTGATACAAGGAGCACCACTTCGACTCCATTCTTTGGCTCACTTTTAATGTCTCATTACTAAGCATCACAAGCAGGACTATACGTTCACCATGAAGTTAAGCTGGTTACACATTTTATTGGATTCTAACAAAACTCTGGTTGATTGTCATCATTCCCACCGAGGTAGCCAACTTGCCTCGGGAGCACTGTAAGCAACCAGAGCAAACGCTTTCATTGGCTTTCCTCTTCTGGTGTCCGCCTCTAGTGCCTGTAGGTTCTTGACCAGCAAAATGTTAACAAATGTTAACAGTCAGTATTACCGCTTTAGGGGCTCACGGCTTGTCCAGGACAGGAGCACTCAAGCTCTAGCAGCACGCCCCTCCTACCAAGGTAACAAGCAGAATGCTGTTCTTATGGATCAAAATTCAAAATGCACTGACTAAATTATTAAAAAAAAAAAAAGAAAGAAAAGCCTTTAAAATTATAATTTAAACTGGTGGAAAGTGAATATGGGAACCAGTGCATTAAAATAGCCTAGGGACTTTTTATCCTGATCCTCTTTGTGAGGGGTTGGCCAATTCTTTCCGCAAAGGAGCAGACTGGAGGCATTTTAGGCTTTTAGGCTTAGGCTCAGTTTCTGTCTCGACAACTCAGTGCTGCTATCGGTACAAAAACAGTCACAGAGCATGTGATGGATGTAGCTGTGCTCTAATACAACTTTGTTTATGGACACTGAGATGTGAATTTGACATGGTTTTTGCAAGTCATACAATATTAGTTTTCTATCATTTGGCATGGAAGAATCATTCTTAAGCTTGTAGACCATACAAAAGCAGGTGGTGCCAGATTGGCCCATAGGCCAGTTTCCCAGCCCCTGCCCTAACATGGTACAAGATGCGTCATTTGGTGATACTGAATTAAATGTATTCAAGGGAACATAGCTTGAGATGCTACATGCACATTTTAGAAAAGACCATGAAAAATCGAGTGCAGCTAGTAGTTCCAAAGGGTAAACGTATATTATGATATATGTAGGCAAAAGAAACATTTGGTTATGGAGAATCCTAACATTGGTCAAAGACTTCCATAGACTCACCACAAAAATAGGGCCCCATTTTAGGAAATCAACTAAAAATTAGTTAAGTACCATCCCACTTCCATTTAGCTAAATACTCAGCCATTTCTATTTACAAAGATAGGGCTGGGGGGGGGTGTTTGTTTGTTTGCTTGCTTGCTTTTGGCACCAGATAAGTGATTTAAAATTATTGGGGTGTCTGGGTGGCTCAGTCGGTTAAACATCTGCCTTTGGCTCCCCGCAGTCCCGAGTCCCAGGGAAAGAGCCCCACATCACAGCTGGCTCCCGGCTCAGCAGGAGTCTGCTTCTTCCTCTGCCCCTCACCCCGCTCCTGCACTCTCTTGTTCTCTCTCTCTCTCTCAAATAAATAAAATCTTCAAAAAAACCTAAAATTATTTTGTGCCCATATGATGACATAAATGATGGTGTGACTCCATATGACCACCCTCTAGCATAGGAGTGTAATGATTATAAAGAAAGCTAGAATGATCAACACTCATTTCAAAGAAAATACCAGAATTAAAGACTTCTAGAAGTTGATAAAAGATCTCCTATGTAAAATCTCCATATAAAAATCTAAACCGGTTAGCCCTAAAGATTTGACTAATATGGAATGTAGTAGGGAAATAAATATTTTAAACTACCTAACATGTTATTTTTAAGCTAATTGGTAATTAAGCTTGTAGAGTTAAACTTAACTCTGAACACATCACATTGTCCACCCACTGAGTTTAATGTGAGAGTTTTCTTATGGTTCAGAATTTAAAATACCCTAATTAAGTTAGAAAAACCTTAAAGCCATTATTAAGTGCTATTTTTATTCCTGATAAATTCATGTGGAAGTAAGATCAGATTTCTGGTATTAAAGGTGGTTATTTCTGTGGGCTGAGTGGCGTTAATCATGTCACAGCAATCTGGGGCAATAGAAGTGAGCAGAATGAAAAACAGAAGCTGTTAAAATAGAGGAAGGAGTGACAGTTCCTGCGGTCCCCACTGAGAGAGAAGTCAGTGTGCAGAGGGCAGTCACCGCCCGGCCCCCTGCAGACTGGCGCAGTTTGGTGAGGCTGAGGGTGAGCACTCCAACCCATGCCAAATCAGGAAGGGATGAATCCACAGGCAGGGCAGGATTCTATTCCTCTTGTGAGGATGAGGTCAAGTGTAACATATCAACAAGATGTAGGTTTCAAAGCTTGTGTAGCGCCAAATGTTATTTATAGGAACACATCTAGCTGTGGAGAAAAATCACCGCCTCATTATTCAAAAGGCTATGGAAAAACACCTTTAAAATTTGTTTCCAGTTCATAACTAGGGACTTAACAGATTAAAAATAAAAAAGGTCAGAAATGAGTATACCCTACTGCCCAAGAAAAGATGCCAGAAGGTGGTTCAAGCAAGCGTCTACAATCACATTTTCTCAAAACCGATCCTGAAATACATGATTTTTCATATAAGCTGGTTATCTCAATAGCTTCATTTTCATGGAGTTGGTTCCATTCAAATTATCCCATTTCTTAGAGAGTTAGCTTCTAAACTATGATTGCTCATCCAAAGAGTATGTGTCCACAAACACAGAGGCACTCATCATTGCATTTACAAACAAATCTATATATCACCACTAACAATTTCATACAATATCTGATGTAATTTCAATCTTTTTAAATTCAACTCCAAATTACACTTGCAACAGTGATGAATTCCTAAATGGAAAAGCATATGCTGTTCTAAACTACACGAAAATGGGCGGTAATAAATCAAATTAATCTGTGAATGGATTTCACATGTAGAAAGTCAGGGCATGATATTAAAAACATCAAAAGTGCAACAATAAAATTATATTATCAAGGTAACTTACTTGTTTTCTAAACTCTAACCTGAGTATGGACAACAATGGGACACCATGAAATATTAAACAGTTCATCCTTTTGATGAATCTTTGACAAAAAACTACTTTGAAAAGAAATTCATACGTGTGATTCTTGTTAATTGTAGCTACCAGCACTGTGAGGCCAGCACTGGTAAAATAATCACTCAGGCAAACGATTTCCATTTAACTGGCTGGAGAACATTCTGAACCCCAAATGCAGCCAGACGTGAGGGCGAACTGTGGGCTCAGATGGCAAAGGCAGCCACTTCTCCAGGTGAAATGAAGAACCACCGCAGGCTTCACATCCCCAACTCCCCACCTGGTCAGAAATTGTCTCTGTTAGGAAAACTAATTAAGCTAAACAGTGAGAATGCATTTCCTGGGTCCTCCAATGGGGTGTGGCCCAGGTAGTGCTTGGGGTTTCAAAGTGGAGCCCACACTTGGGGAGCTCCAGGGTTTCCAGCTCAGGTCTCGGCAACCTGACAGAGGCGAAGATGAACACATTGATTTCTCTTCCAAAGTAGCTGGCAAAGCCACCTCTGTGCCAACAGCAAAGGTTAGAGGGAGACACAGACATCTTCTGGGTCCAAGGTGAGAGGACCAGAGGGCTCCCAAGCACAAGGGAAGAAGCAGGCTGAATGCATCAATGAGCTATGAAGTGCATGTTCTAAGTCAGCTAATCTTCATTTCCGTGAATCTAAAAGGATCTGGAACTCACAAGCTGCATAAAGACATACAAATAAATTACCATGCACTGAAATCCAATTAGGTTCTTTGTTTCTTTGATTATCACTTTTCTGTTTGAAAAGGATTTCCACAAAGAGGACACTCATACCTACAAAACTAGATGTAGAGATGATACCGTTCTGTGGACGTGACAAAAATAATTCCAAACTTTAAGATGTCAGACAGATTCTGGATGTTGAAAAAACTTTTTTCTTAATTTGTTTTTCTTTTTTAGATTTTATTTATTTATTTGTCAGAGAGAGGGAGAGAGACAGAGAGAGAACAAGCAGGGGGAGCAGCAGGCAGAGGGAGAAGCAGGCTCCCCACTGAGCAAGGAGGCTGATTCGGGGCTCGATCCCAGGACCCTGGGATCATGACCTGAGCCGAAGGCAGACGCTTAACTGACTGAGCCACCCAGACATCCCAAACTTTTTTTTTTTTTTTGAAAGAGCTGTATAGTATTAATAGTAGCAAATCAAAAGTTTTGAATGTGGAAAACTTCAATTGCTAGAGGAATATAGGCATGAAGTACTTGTCCTTAAAGTTATTTTTCTCCCCTTTTTCTTGCTTGGCAATTATTAGGCTTAACATAACTTCTTCATCCATCCAAACACACCAAACAGATGCCACTGTTCCAAGATGCTCTAAGAAGAATGTTACTCACCTAACAATAGTGAAGGTCACAGAGAACAATCTGGCTCTATTTCTCTTCATGATCATAATAGAATCCCCTTAGCTGATGGGGATCTGAAAGTTGTCTCATCATACTTCTAACTCTACCCTCTGGCTCCTTTCTGAAACACCTGGGGCTTTCTCTAGCTGGGATTTCAGGAAGTCTATCTTTCCAGCAATCCAGGAGATGTGCTGCAGTGGGAAGGGAATGCTGACATCCAAGGGGGGCTGCAGCAGGAACACAGGTGCTATGGGAAGAGGGTACTTTTTCCCACATGCATTGCCATACTTTAGAAAACATTTTGCCCTGGGGGCTTTCCACAGATTCAAACAGCTAGTGTCAGAGCCCTGGGTGAAGGGCAGGTCGCTTATAAAAAACAGACACTTCTCAGTTTTAAAGGTCAAATTAGATTTTTATTTGGGTTCCCACCAAAACAACAGGCTTGAAAGTCAGGATTTGTCAAGGAGAAATAATTTTATGAATTATTTTAACATATGAAAAATCAACCCATAGATCACAGAGCTTCATGCCCTAGGGCAGAGGAGAGTGGCCTTCCACCTCCCAAGGCTGGGCCGAAGGTATTGGCCGCGCTCATATGGAAGGAGGGAAGAAGCAGTGGAGAAGTTACAAGTCCATCTCCTGCAGTCCTGAGTGATTGTAAATAGAGCTAGGGACTCCCTCCACTGCATGGCCCAGTCTCAAGGTGAATGGGGGCAAAAGAGAGGATGGCAAGCTTTAGAGTGATGTTCTTTATAAGGACACAGGAAGAAGCTTTCTGCAACCATTCCCCTCCAGGTAACCAGTGGCCACTTTGTAGAGAGGCAGAGCGCAAGAGAGAAAGTCTGAGAGGCTGAGCAGTTTACCTCAAGAGACAAGTATTTATAGTCCAAAGTGGATAAAATAAGTCAATGCAATGGATCAAGTTCACCAAACTGAACAGAAATTGGGGAATACCCACCTGAGAGAGAGAGGAAGGCTGCATTTTTCTTTGCCGTCTGAGTTGAGTGTGGGGTTCGCACTCAGACTCTGCCCAGAGGCACAGATCGTAGAGGGCTGAGCCTGGGTGCTGACCACAGCAGCGCAGCCCCCTCTGCTCAGGGAACTTGTACTTACTCAAAGTCAAACGGAGACAAAAGTTTACTGAATAAATTAGGATAAGGAAGCTAAACACTTCCTCCCAGCTTTGAAAAGCCACCAGTGCACATCATGATTAACCAAAAGAGCTGTGTGTCTTATTTACAGAGAAAGGACAGCATTTTAAATATGTATACAGTCCTTTCTTTTTTTTTTTTTTTTTGATTTCCTGGAAGTGTCCTTGACAGAAAGAAGAACTTAGCAAACAACTTATCTTTACCCATTGCAGAAACATAAAATACTTCCAAGCAAGAAGAGAATATCAAAAATAAACTCTGAAGGAATGTAACAGCAAAATCCAAAATGCAATGTGGGATTTGATGGGAACAAGTAATTTCCCTGCTCTTGGATAGGCAAAAAAAAAAAAAAAAAAAGATCACAGTGCTTCAATGATCTTGTACTATCAAAAATGTAGCAGTGTTCTTCTACATAAAGCACAGGTTTAGAAAGAAGTTCCCTAAGTTTTCTGGAGCTTTAGGTTTCAGATATGTTTTATACATAGTTTCCATCAGACTCAGTGAAATAAAAATATTAAAATAAAAAAGAATTCAGTGTTTGAAAAATAAGCAATCTTGCTCTGCCCCTTTAAAAGGCAAAAGAAAGACTCCAAACAGAGAAGTAGAACAGTAGAGACCCCACCAAACTACTGCACTGTAATAGTTGCCCTGGTGGCCTTGGTTCAAATGAAATCTATGCGAGAACTGAAATGATGCCAAGAGCAGGCTCCCATTTCTCATTATACTTACACACACACACACACACACACCTAAGTTCAGTCTTATCCTAAAGCATAATAATCTATCTGGTCTTTTTTGGGAAGGTTGATACCTCCAATTAAAAGAAGCTTTTAATGTCTGAGGCAGTAAAGTGATAAAAGGAGCCACAAAGGAGACGGGGATCAATAGCGGCCTTATTACAGATTATCTCTGGCTTGGTCCAGATGGGCCGACTCCATTAATTATGAAGTGTGATTTATCTCTTCACCGCATTAAGCAGTGGCAAGACAAAATACATGAAATCACACCCATAAGATAAAGCAGAGTGCTCCTGATGTTGCGTGCCAATTGCCAACATGTCTGTATAAGAAAAGAAGCCCTTCATTTCACATATTTTATTTAAAGAAACTTCTTTTTAAAAGAAACATTTAAAGTAATGAGTTAGAAGGGACTATTCAGTAATTTATATAAAAACACTCAGCAAATAGACAAAGCATCAGGTCCCTCCCTTTTAACACTGAAAAAATACTATTCTCTACTGGATAAATGGATTCCTCAGAGTATGCTTTCTTAATTAAATGTGAAAGCAATTAAAATCAAGATTTTTGTGAAGCTGTAAAAGATCAAAACAAACTAATTTTAAATAGGAAGTAGATATAAAGGCACTGCAACGGTAGGAATGAAGTCCTGTATAATCTCTGAGCAGACGGGGCTGCCCGAGGGCCCACGACTGTGCACCTGAACAGCCCTTCTGCCTGGAACAGAATCGGGCCTCATTTTCTTTACTGTTTCTTCTCTCCTTTCATTCCCTACAACTCCACCTTCAAGTTCATTACAGTGACTGAAGCATAGTCCATATCACAGAAAATCATAGCAAAATCAAGGAAAAACTTTTTTTTTCTTAAAAAAGTTGTATTGGGCGCCTGGGTGGCTCAGTTGGTTAAGCGACTGCCTTCGGCTCAGGTCGTGGTCCTGGAGTCCCGGGATCGAGTCCCGCATCGGGCTCCCTGCTCGGCAGGGAGTCTGCTTCTCCCTCTGACTCTCCTCCCTCTCATGCTGTCTCTCATTCTCTCTGTCTCAAATAAATAAATAAAATCTTAAAAAAAAAAAAAAAAAGTTGTATTAAGAACCCCTTCACGGGAGAGCCTTCCTCGTAACAAATTTTAGGTGTACGACACATTTCTGTTGACTACTGGCACAATGCTGGCCAGGGGGCTCTAGAGCTTATTCATCATACTTAACTGGAACTGTGCCTGTTGATTAATAACTCCATTCCCCCTTCCTCCAGCTCCTGGTAACTACCAGTCCAGTCTCGGATTGTATGAATTTGGCTATTTTAGATACCTCACATAAATGGAATCATGTAGTACTTATCTTTCCATGTCTGGCTTATTTCACTTTGAATACTGTCCTCAAAGTGCAATGAAAAAAATTTGTAAAGAGAACTTTCTTTTTATGCAGCATTTCCACTGTCCTCTCTCTAAAGAGAAAGAATGTTGACTCCTTGGTCTCTATATTTTAGTATAGATCTCACAAAAATTTAGAAATTTTAAGTCTGAAATAGGAAACGGATAAACAAAGATAGCTAGAGAGCTGAATTATTACTTTTGTCAATACTAAAAGGATGGTAAAAATCACTTTCATTTAAAAATATGATGAATTAGGTCACTGATACTGATGGGAGGGGAAGGTTTACATTGAAATGCCAGTGCAGATGTGTTCTTAAGAGCACTGTGTATTGTAAAGAGTACCCAGTAATTCACTAGAATGTCTTAAACTCAGGTTACGTAATCCTTACTTTCTCCCACCAGGTTTAAATTACATGAGAGAACATTCTAGCTCAATTTTGATATTCGATCGTGAACAGCAAATGCATTCAAGTTCATTTACATAAATTTTAAGTAAAACATTTAAATGTTTTGTTTTCTGAAGTAATACTATAAGAGATATGTTCAGCTACTTATAACCAGATTTCTTTGAGTGGAATCTGATCTAACTATTGAAATAGTCTTCCTTAGTTTAAGCTCATCAAATCCTTTTAATCTATTCCAAAGTATGAAAAATGAATTCTTTTCCATCATCATGAGGAACAGGAATCAGAAACAAGTTACCTCTTACTTGGAGAACCCCACATGAACAACTTTGGATTATTATTATTGAAGATATCTGGGCTTTATCTGTATATTGATCACTCATCTATAAACCACACATGGTTCATTTTTCCTCACCTGGATTGCAGAAAAAACACGGGATAAAGAGACTCCTAAACCTAGTTCTGCCACTAATTTGATGTGCCACAGGATTTCCGTTGTTTCCACCTGATCGGCAACAAAATAAAGGCACTCACCAAGTGGTCTCCGGGCTCTCTTTCACTCTCAGCCTCCTACAGTGTGTAATGCCTGAGTCTGAGCCTTGCCCTGTACTACTCAGAGCTGTGCAGGAACTACCACGGCCCTCACGTGAATCTCCCAGAATATGTGCGTCCACATTTCTGAGCACGTTTCACTCCATGAACTCAGCTTTGAACAGCCTCCTTCTTATCACCTCTACCTTTTGAAATGTGACTCATTCTTAAAGGTCTAGCTCAAAGTCCAATAGTTCCTTGAAGTCTTCCTAATCCCTAAACTGGAAACTGACCATTCTTGTCCATAAACATCCAAATGGTTTGTTCACATATTTTAAAATATCTGTTATGTATCATCTTACTATTTACGGATACACTTCATTTCTTCTATTAAACTGTAAACACCTCAAAGGGAGAAAAGGCTTATTTGTCTGACAACACATGGCCATTCCCACTCTCCATACCAGTCCAGTCCCTGTTTTCAACAATCCCCACCCCAGTCTGCCTAGTCTAAGAAAGTGTCTGTACTTCTCTTCTTCCTTTACTCCTGAGTGGCTTTGACACCTGCATGGCTTTGACCCAGGGTTAAACCTCACCACTTCCAGGACCCAAGGAGGGACCATACAAAGGGTAAAACCACAACTTGGGCAATTTAGAAGATCCATTTGTTGGTGGTAATCACAAGAGCCATTAGGACAACCTAGGGGCCATGGATAGGGTGAACATACAAGTAATTATCTAAACAGGAATACTTTTTTTTTTTTTTTTGGAAGATTTTTTGTTTATTTGAGAGAGAGAGAGAGCAAGCGAGCACAAGCAGGGGGAAGAGCAAAGGAAGAGGGAGAAGCAGACTCCTCGCTGATCAGGGAGCCCAATGCAGGGCTCGATCCCAGAACTCTGGGATCATGACCTAAGCCAAAGGCAGACCCTTAACTGACTGAACCACCCCAAAACAGGGATACTTCTAAGAGTTAAAGGGAGAACGATTAATAATTAGTCTGGGGCAAGAGGTATATCAGCAGGAAGACCAGGAGGTGTGACCACCCTGGACATGGTCATCCTTTTCTAGCCTCCAGAATGGCTTACAAGTTGTTCACATTTCCATGGTCAACCTTCTCTGCATTCTCCTTTTTCTCAAAGAAAATGGCCTATTTCTGATACACTGGCCTATTAATAAGAGTTTAGACAATGAAAAGTAATCACAATCGTGACAGCATAAATACATATCTGCACACTCTTATTTTTTTTTTTTTAAAGATTTTTTTATTTATTCATTTGAGACACAGAGATACAGAGAGAGAGAGAGAGGGAGAGAGCATGAGCAGGGAGAGAGGCAGAGGGAGAGGGAGAAGCAGGCTCCCCGCTGAGCAGGAAGCCCGATGCAGGGCTCGATCCCAGGACGCTGGGATCATGACCTGAGCCGAAGGCAGACGCTTAACCATCTGAGCCACCCAGGCGCCCCCATATCTGCACACTCTTAGGAGATGCCATGTATGGCCCTGGCCTCCCTAGAGGGCAAGCTTCATCAGTGTAGACTGGCAATGACACAGGAGCTCTGGAGGGGATTTCTCACACCACTCTTACTTATAATTTGGAGCCTTCATATTAGAAATGGGAAGTCAACAAAATGAAGTAAGATCTTATTTCCAAGGTTAATTTTGGGTAAAGCTCAACATAACATTACAAAAATAAAGAGCTACATTTAAAGTTACAGACTGTCCAGGACCTTAATATACTTCCCATCAATACTCCTTTAGCTAGCTTTAATAAATTAATTGTCACAAGGTAAGAAACCATTAAGTTACTAAAAAAAAAAAAAAAGACTATAAAATATAAATATTACAAGAGTTATTGCTGTAGAAATATTAGTTTTTAAAATTCAAATTATAATAATTTGAAATTAATTTTAAATATTTTATGGCTTAGTTTTTCAGAGGGAGTTAAAACAGAACAAATCAATAGAGCCAGGGGTATAATGCAGCACAGCTATGTCAATTAAACATTATGTAAGAGTAAATTTCACAATTTAAAAAATTTGAACACGCTAAAACATTCTGTCTGATCATTTCTGCAGCAACACAACTCTCCAGTTATGTGTAAACAAAAGTTGCGTAATAAGAGTTATCATTTAGCAGCCCAGGAAGAGCAAGGGAGCAGGGAACTAAGGAGCACTGAGGGATTTCTGTGCCAAATACTGGGATGGGTGCTGGGAGGTTGCTGGCGTCCAGAGCCTCTGTGCTATGAGCCCTGAGAACCTCCTGCTTGGGGTTGGCAATCAGCTGCTGGACTAGGTCCTGGGTCATCACCCCTCTCCGGTCCCCCCTGTTACCACCCACGTGGGGTGCCGCCACCCTACTCTCAGGAAGTTCCTGGTAAAAAGGTTACCGTGAGGGGCGCCTGGGTGGCTCAGTTGGTTAAGCGACTGCCTTCGGCTCAGGTCATGATCCTGGAGTCCCGGGATCGGGTCCCGCATCGGGCTCCCTGCTCAGCGGGGGGTCTGCTTCTCCCTCTGACCCTCCCCCCTCTCACGCTCTATCTCATTCTCTCTCTCAAATAAATAAATAAAATCTTAAAAAAAAAAAAAAAAAAAAAGGTTACCGTGAGGAAATGTCACTGTGGGACTGCTGCAGAAATCCGTGAAGCACCAAGGGTCTAAGTCATGTTAGATTTTGGTGAACAAAAGAGGTCTACAAGCTGTCTAAGGATTTTATGTGTGGCTTAAGCTTAAGAAGCATTTACACACATCAGCTGCCTCTTTTGGCTTTTTCTCACAAAACAGGAGGAGATGGGAACTAACTAGGTGGCCTCGGTCACAGTGTGAAAGAGTTCTTCAAGCTTTCCCATTTTTACCTCTTCCCCTCTCTTTCCACTTTTCGCTACAAAGGAGCACAGCATAAGCGTCCTGTGTTTTGCTCCCCAGCTGCCTCCGTTACCTTCCAGTGGACTGGATGGCTCTCTGAGGACAAGGGCAATTCCAGTTCATTCTTGCAGCCCTTGCAGCCCCCAGCACAGTTCCCTCCCCAGCGTTTAGAAGCACTTGCCCCTGGCCCTCCCTCTTTCTTCAGGTTGACTGCCACTCTCCGTGGTTTGCCCGCAGAGCCCACTGTTTGGTCCTTTAGATTGCTCATGCTACCATGAATTCTAAGCTAGAAATAGTAGGAACTAATCCGTATCTGCTAAAATGTGTGGCTACTGCAGAGGAATCTAGGAAAAAGGTAATGAAGCAATAAGCTGTTTAAAATACTGCATTCTACTGACTTGTACTTCCAGATCTTATTTGCCTGAAGACTTGAGCAAGTAAGATCAAGAAGTGAAGAAGACCAAGAACAAAAGGTATTTAGAACTTTTGTTCTTGGAAACAGTACCCCTTGGTGAAGTCAATTTGTGAAACAGGGCATTCTCTATCTATTGCCCTCTTGGGAACTCAGTGTGTCAGCAAAGAAAAGGCCCTAAGATGTCCCGCAGTAAAGACATATGATTAGTTTTGTTCAATAGTATTTCCCCAAATTGCTTTACCATGGAGCCCTTGCTCCCACGTGACATTTACTAATATCCTAAGAAACCAAGTTTCCTCTGAACACACTGTGGGAAATGCTGGCCTAATCTGTTTTGTCTTTCCTTTGAATCATATAAACCCCTCTGAATTAAAGCTTTCAGATCAACTTGCTGAAGAGTCAAAAATATTTCTGCTAAGGCTTATGATGCCGATCCCATTCTGTCTTTAACCACAGTGGCCATATCAGACAAAGCCTGATGCTTTGTGGTGTTTTGTGGTCACGGCTCATGCATTTTGTGTAGAGAAGGTGGTGGATGCAGCCTCTTAACTCTGAGCACCCTGAGGAGCAAAGGCTGATAGCCTGGCCTGTCTGGGAGAGGAGTGTCCAACACCAGCCTTAAACCTCGCAGGCTAGAGAGCAACCGTCAGCACTCGTGAGTGCTGACAGCCTCAGTGACATCGTGGGCTCGAAACAGTGCTATTTGCCCACGAATTCTCCCTTAGAGCTATGATAAGTCAAAAAGTACAATAAGACCAGGATATGATTCACAAAAATGCAAGATATATGTAAGCACAAAAATGTAATATTCTAGGTATCCTGAGGACACCTCATTAACGTTAAGTTGCTTACAAATTATAGGTATCTCAGAGCAGCTGCTGTAAGGAAGGAAAGCATTACACATTATAATCATGGGATGGAAGCAATTGCCCCTAATGGTGCTGAAAATTTATGTTAGAAAAAATTAAATTTCTTACTTTTACCAGTCTGAAAAAGTGAAAACAAAATAAAAATGAGCAAATCAAAGGCTGGCTCCAGAGAAAGATAAAAAAAAAAGTCCTTTGCCATGTATGTGTGGAAAATAGCATATGCTTTAGAAATCAATTCGGATATATTCTTGAAAAGCTAACTACTATTTAATCTGACTGAGGCAAGTGTTTCTGAACCCTGCTTTCTAAAACAAGGACAATAAAACACTGAGCTCTTTCAAATACAGCAAAGTCTGAGGAATCATTTTTCCACCACAGGTAAATGAAGCATGAAATAGGAAAGCACACCCTAGCAAGAGCGCCTGAGTATGTATGTCTGGTGTATTGTCTTAAGATAGCTCTCTCACCCAGCCTCCACAAAAGTACAAAGAACAACTCACCATGTCGTAAGTTGTTACAATCTTCTTTAGAACCTCAGGCACAATTCCCTGCAACTCCATCGTGGGATACTGCTCGCTCAGATTCAGGACCACCAGGGGCGTGTTATCAGGTCCCAGGAAGCGGGGAGACACCGCCAACATGCACTGCATGAGATTGGCCACAGAGGAGAGGCCACACAGCTCCTTGAATGACACCACGGCATTCTGTTAAGTGGAAAGAAAGGAGGCGCTTTGTAATTAACCGGAGGCTTTAATTTCTCGTGGATATTCTATTTGATATACTTGATTATACTTGAACTGCCTGGTTCAGTAACAACCGTTATTAGCAATGTCATGATAGAATTAACTAATGATTATTTCATGCCAGGAAAAATGGCTATTTTCCAAAATAAATAAGTTACAGACATTTTCAATACCAATTTATCAAAAGTACAGAAAATGCGAGTAAGTAAAATTCATCTGAAGGGTAAAGCCTCTTTTCAGATCAGAGTTCACAGTGGTGCTAAGGCTGATACGCAATCATGAGCAAACAAAAAGAATGGCTTCTGCATTCAAAAAAGGTAAAGGAAAAAAATCAAATCAGGTTTAAAGTAATTATCAAATATGCCAGCCATCCAAAAAGGAAAGGAGTATTTTTGAGGGAGAAACTTGAATGTCTCTCACCTATTTACACTGGTTCCAAATCAAAACCAAAAAATGGATTTTTTTTGGGGGGGGGTGTTAAACAACAAATTTATTGTCTCAGTTATGGAGGCTAGAAGCCCAAGATCACAGTTTTGATATGTTTTGTTCTTCTGAGGGCATGAGAGAGGGAGTGCTCCATCTCTCTTTCTTAGCTTTGGAAGTCATGTGAAGGCAAAGATCTACCAGCCAAAGATCTACCAGCCAATCTACCAAAGACTGTCAGCAAACCACCAGAAAATCTAAAGGAATTTTGAGGACAAAGCAGTTTACTTGAGAGGTCTGCCCAGTAGGAGACCCTGCCCTTATTAGTGTATCCACTGATTGAAACGTTTCTCCCCTACCACCCCTCTCTCTCTTTTCTCATCACCAGAGCTATGCCATTAAAATATCCGGTAAGGAAAACCCCTTGACACTGTCAAATGTCACTGCTGGCATTCTTGGAGCACTTACCAAGTGCTAAGCGAGTAGGACTACTTAGTACCCATTACCTCGCTTAATCCTCTCAACCAGCCACGCTGTGGGTGAGGGAGCGGAGTCTCGGCTATAACCTCTCTCTATTACTTCTCTAAGGTCACACAGCTGGTGAGTGAAGGAGTCAAGATTTTACCTGAAATCTGTTGATGCTGAAGCTTATGCTTTTAATTACCGTGCTATAACAACCGGTAAGTTCTAACCAAAATGGGAGTTATTCCAGGTGCCCTTGGGTCCTGATCTGGG
Organism: Leptonychotes weddellii; assembly: GCF_054177405.1. Lineage (NCBI taxonomy): Eukaryota > Metazoa > Chordata > Mammalia > Carnivora > Phocidae > Leptonychotes > Leptonychotes weddellii. The sequence goes on from NC_138369.1 coordinate 73,463,827, forward strand.
CTGAGCTTGGGGGCCAAAGGGGAGGAATCCAGGCCTTCCAAGTCCTGTGTCTTCTGCTCTCAGATACCCCAGTCTGAAAAATGAGCAGCACTTTGGTTTTCTTCAACACTTTATTTTTATTAGTATCTCTGTAAACGTGGACATCATACTCTGCGTCATTCTGCTCAAAATGACTTGGATGTTGACTGCTCATGACAACAAACCATGACAGTGGGGTCTAGGGTGGGGTCTCCCAATCACTCCACCCCACCTCCCTATTTTCTTCACAGCTCTTGCTTGTGTCTGCGACTGTCCTGTTTGCTCATTCACCTGCTCATGGTCTCTTCCCCTCCCCACCGCCCACGCCCAACTGAAGGCACGGCTCGTTCATGGCTGCGTCCTTGTGGCCCAGACTGCCTGCTCGTGACAGGTGCTCGTTAACCCCCACCACTGACTGCTCTGCCGGGTGCAGCGCACACACGCAGCGCTGGAGACAGGATGCTCCAGCCCCAGAGGACCGCCGCGGGAATGCTATGGCAGCCCTGGGGCAGGCGACGGCGTGCCTTGCTCGGAGCTGAGGGTGTCTCAAGCCATTCTCACCCTCAGAAACGGGGAAGAGCTCTTGAGGTTCCTGTTATGCCTTGACTTGGAGAGAAAGAGAATAAAATTCCTCTACTGTGGCAAGGTCTTTTTATGAATGAGGTATCTATAAAATCTGTACAGGGTTGAAATCTGCTGAATATTCTGAGTCAGATTTTACTTGCTGGTGGCATTCTTCTCTTAATAGTTATTTATAGATATATAACCAAATAATATATATGTTTTAATAAACACACGCCAAGCAGCTACCACAGACACGGCAGGCACTCTCACACGGTGGGCCAGGGTAGCGCCGGAAGCTCTCTGGGGCCGGCCCTAGTATACTGCTGGACATGTGGATGATCCTTAATTACATACATTAACTCCCAACTGAGTGCTTTTAGCCATTATTCAGTTTAGAGGTAATTATTATCTTAGACTTCTAATAAATACAGACACCACATGTCTTTTACTTAAACACTTGAATAGCCATCCTCCAAAATCAAGAGGCATCTCAAAACACAAACATACTGGCTTATTTAAGTGCTTGCTATTTTCCTAGCACTACAGCTCCAGAAGAAAGGGTTGGAACATGTGCCTTTTACTTTGGTAGGTCATCAAAGTGGGTTCTAGCGGAAGAATATTCCAGAAAACCAGAGATTCCCATGTACACTCTTAGGAAACAATGGGGATCTGTGAGGCAGACAAGGACTAGGATGTGGTTATGTAAGACAGCAACAAAACTGGTTTATTCTAACGCATTATCAATATTTTCGATACCAACTGCAGTTCTGGAAATGTGAATGATAAAAAAGAATGAGCCTAGTGGTAAATGTTCTCATAACAAATTGGAATTTACAAATTACTGAAAACCAAACATACTGTTGTAAAACCCAAAGCCCTCCAAAGTATTCATAGATGGTGCACAGGGTGCACTGTGAAGAAAAGCCGCTGAGTAAATGCTTAAACACAAGAACGTACCTGCATGTTCTCTCTCAGATCCGTGGCATCCCGGATCGGGGGCTGGGCATTCTTGAACACCTCATCCACAGTTTTAATCCACAGTGTTCTTAAAGATGCATATTCCCTGGATTTCTTCCCTTTTCTCACAGAAAGGCCCCTTTTATGAGGTTTCCCTCCTCCTCTTCGGTTAGTAATAGCCACGTGGACGAACAAAGAAGCGTGCGCTAGGACCTCTCCAGTCAATGACTGCAGGGGCACGTGGCGGTAGCCTGTCTGTAAACATTCAAAGGGAATTGTGTACTGGCCAATGAATTCGTCCCCAATGTAGTCATCATCTAGGACTACAAAGCGCACCATGGCCAGTTCAGGTAGGTTGATTTGAAATTCGAAGCTTTCATCAAAAATGGGAGCATCTCCATTCTGGTGCACTGTTTTTGTCCTTTGTTCCGCACAGTCAGCAGGGATTCCGTGAATCTCCACGTAGACGTAAGGATCCACCACATCTCCTTTGGCACCTGACCCTTTGGGTTTGGGAAAGTTCTGCCCACTGATGATTTTAATGTGAAGAAGCTGCGGTGAGACTCCTGGGACGGAGTCTTTCGTGTTGGCACTGAAGAAAGAAACCTCCTCCCTCATGATGGCTGGCCGAAGGACGTAGCCGCAGTTTCCGTTCTGCCGAAACCAGCCAATGTTCAGGTCCATCATCAGGCCTGGGGTCTGAAAGTTCATGGCTACAATCTGACAACCACACTTCCAAAAATCTTGAGGGTTCATGTTACTGGAGTCGATTCGCATTGGGCTAGGGAAAACCCTAGCGAGAAAACGTTTGTTGTAATTTACAAAGTCCCCTGGATTTTCATTGGCGTATTTGCTGGCAAGCACTTCGTTAAACGAACAGACTTCCCAGTACTTCTGAACCTGAAATGATACCTGAAATTCTTTGAACTGAACGGACTTACAGATGCTCACCAGTTCAGACAGTTCTTTACAGAGCTGAAATCGCTTCAAGGGCACGTTGTTGGGCTGCTCGACGTTCTCTTTGCCCATCCTCTGAGACATTTCTGCCCCTTCATCTTCATCAGTAACATCCCCTTCTACACCAGAGCAATTTGAGGACAGCTTCTTTGCTTTAATTAGTATCCTCCCTTTCAGGACATCTGGGGATGGTAGGTAAGATTCCTCCACATTGGGCGATGTCGTATAGAGCTTGTCCCCTAAAATTTTCTTCATGTGCTGAACCATTACCTTTTGCTGTTTAATAGAACAGTGATTTTCTAAACACAAGATAAGAGGATACTCTGAAGCAAAGAATGCATACTTGTTAATAATATCAATGACACTGCGGAAGACTATCTGAGAGGTCATGGTGTGGCCCGTGTAAATTACAGGTTCATTATCTGGCCCATCCCATACATCTAATTCAACACTCCGGCAACCCATTTTAAGAGCTCGGATGTATCCCGTGATGTCAGAGGGACCTCGGAACTGATCCTCTATTAAGTATGTATTATGAGATGAGTTTATAAAGTAATGAGACAAAGGTTGCTTCATATCTTGACAGACCTTCTTATGTTCCGGATCAAATATATAACAGTCAGGGGACATAAGGTACTTAGTGAACCCATCTATGGAAAGCCAGCCCTTTTCCTGGCCTTCTTTGGATGGCTCATATTTGTTAATAATTTCAAGGCTGATTTCCTCGTTTATATGTGCCACACCCTGCTCTGCCTCAAGAAACATCATAAGGTCCTTGGTATCAAGAAATTCCTTATTGCTTGAAAACTGAACTAAAAGGAAATAAATTTCAGGTCTGGTACAAAGCTCATGGAAAACCTCAACAAATTCTTCCTTTGTGACTTCAGTACCAGCTTTGTCCTTGGATTTGTGTAATTCTTTGAACTTAAGCTCAATTTTGCTAGTTTTTAAACCAGGATTGAGGTCTCTGATACACTGCACAGCATTACACAGAGTTATATGTCCAAGGTTATCTACATCAATTTCACCAAACATTTGTGAAACCCAAGAAGTCCTCATGTTGTCTTGGCTACTTTCTAACATATCAAGGGTATGTTTTCCATAAGAAATTAGGTACCGCAGTCCCGTAACCCAGATGTTCGCAACATCTGCAGAGTTGGCAACCAAATCAAGTGACTCATAATTCTCTCCATAAATGACTGAAAATGCACAATCTTCAGATATCTGGTCAGAAATGCCATTGCTGCGGAATATGTCTGTATTTTTTCCTGTTCTCACTTCCTTGATGGATTTAATATCAATCTTGGCTTTCTCAGAATCCTTCTTAGATGGTTCCCACCTCAGGCTCTGCATGTCAGCATCCAGTAAAAAATACCTATGGTAAATCCTGGAGTTGGAGCGAACCTTTTTGAGTTCTGAACCCTCGACCATTGAATTGATGCAATCGCTTGCGCTGCTGATCTTCTTCTCTGTCGGCATGCTACTGAACGAGACAGTCTTCTTCCTTTCTCTTTTCTGTTTTGTACCATCCTGGGAGAAAAAAAAAAAACAACAGTGTACAAGAATAACATAAACATGGGTTTCTGTTTTCAAGACTAGGAATAAAAATTTAATTTCTTCAAAAAAATCACACTGTTAGGATCTCCTATTGAATGTTCTATGATAAATGATACTCAGCCACTTCTAGAACTTAGAAGTGGCCCTGGAGTTTGCAGCCTAATATAAACAGGTAAAAAATCATTATTGAATAATTGCAATCCACAGGTGTCAAGAAACACAATTTCAGTAATACACAATAAAATCCTGTACAGAGAATGGACTACTTAATTCGCAAGGCTCAGGGAAAAATCAAAGTGCAGGACTCCTCGTTCAAAAACTGTTAAGGATTTTAGGGGCTCCTGGGTGGCTCAGTCAGTTAAGTGTCTGACTCTTGATTTTAGCTCAGGTCATGATCTCAAGGGCTGTGAGAGGAAGCCCCCATCAGGCTCCATACTGAGTGTGTGGAGCCTGCTTAAGATTGTCTTTCCTTCTCCCTCTGCCCCTCCCCACTCTCTGTCTCTCTCAAAAAAAAAAAAAAAAAATTGTTAAGAATTTTAAGATGACCAAAGAGTATTAAGTCAAGTGCAGGGCCCTTCTGAGTGTGGGGCCTGCCCAACTGCACAAGTCATACACCCATGAAGAAGGCTCTGCATCTGAATGCATCTCCCACACCAGTGTTCCTCAAAGGCCTGTCACCACACCACTTGCCTCAGAACCACCTGGCTTACCTGATTAAAATGCAGGTTCCTAGACTCCTAGGATCAGATCTCTAGGGTGTAGTGCCCAGGAATTCGCATTGTAGGCAACACTCTAGGTAATGGGGATGCACACTGAAGTTTGAAAACCACTTCCTGACCGCTTGGACTCACTAAGATGTCTGGGCTATTTCTGGAAACGCCAAAAGACCAGAAACAGCTAAGTACTGACCACTAAACCATGTGTTAAATGAGTAGACACTGAAATTCCAGCAGAAATTCCTGGCTCTTCAGAGTCTCAGAGTAGTCCTGGTTCTCAAGACTTCGGACACATTCGGTTTGAGGGCTGCAGTTGTGCTGAGTCTGGGTGGGAGGACAGCAGAGGGTGCTTCTAACACCCTAGAGCTGGATTTACTAAAGCCTACTGCCATGCACCAGGCTAGTGCTTAGGACAGTGTCACCTAAGTACTTCCAGTGTCGTCAGATTATTGACACCATCAAGGGAAACACTCTCAGCAGCATCTATTCCTAAAGAATCTGCGTCACCAACGACACAGCCCTCAACTTCCCTGCACAGTGTCACCGGTGCCCAGTTAAGATGCTGATGCCACAGCTATGTGTGTATTGGAGTTCCTTCCCTATACAGACACCTTTTTTTTTTTTTTTTAATGCTCACATGACCTCAAAGCATCTTTCGCAATCTTCACCTAAAACGTGATATTGCCTTTCAGGAAGTATATGAAATGTTTGATAAATCTTCAGTAAGTCATTATATTCATATGCAGGGAATAGACATGGAGGTTGAGATTATATAACTTTTGTGGCAATGAAGAGAAGAGCATGAAGAATATTATACAAAGGCAATTCTAACTTTTCTGCTCTGGAGAGAATCTGTTTTGAATAAAATCTCTACATTTTAGGGGCGCCTGGGTGGCTCAGTCGTTAAGCATCTGCCTTCGGCTCAGGTCATGGTCCCGGGGGCCTGGGATGGAGCCCCACATCGGGCTCCCTGCTCCGCGGGAAGCCTGCTTCTCCCTCTCCCACTCCCCCTGCTTGTGTTGCCTCTCTCGCCGTGTCTCTCTCTGTCAAATAAATAAAATCTCAAAAAAAAAAAAAAATCTCCACATATTAGAAAGTGATTACGCTATTCTCTGCATCTGAAATTTAAAACCACTCTTACTTTTTTTTTTTTTTCCTAAAGATTCCATTTATTTATTTGACAGAGAGATAGACAGAAGAGCACAAGCAGAGGGAATGGCAGAGGGAGAGGGAGAAGCAGGCTCTGCACCGAGCAGGGAACCCGATGCGGGACTCGATCCCAAGACCCCGAGATCATGACCCGAGCCGAAGGCAGACGCTCAACCATCTGAGCCACCCAGGCGCCCCCCACTCTTACTTTTTGACTACCTATACTTCCAAAAGCAATATGCAGGAGGTAATTAAACTTAAAACTTTAAATCATATGGGTATCATTTCCCTCAAAGTTTCCAAATGAAGCAGAGAGGTCTTTGTGATCTAAATGCCAAGATACAACATAAAAGCCACAAGGCGGAATATTTCTTTGCAACTGAATCCTCAGAACAATAAAGTTCAAAAGACATAAAAACTTTGGCAATTGTATCCATAAGATGAATCGCATCATAGTTCTTCCAAATCCCTAAAGCATAGACTGTGTTCTATCTATTTAAGAGAGTTGGCATGAAATTAAATTTGTAATCAGCCATGCATAAGGGCCTGAAACAGATGTATAAATTTCCTATTTTTCAGAATGAAGGTTGCCTTTACCTTTAAAAACACACAAGTACCTTTAGTAAAGACAACATACTAATTAAGTAAGGGAATTTTATAATCGTTATAAATTATATCTCTAAGGTGCCACTAGTAAAAAGAAGTCACAAAGATAAATGGAGGTGCTTAGCCATTTATCCATTAAAAATATATATAGCATTTCCTCAACACTGTAATCTTCTATTCTGTCAGTCTTAACATACTGATTAATACTCAACTACTACTTTCTAATTTATTACAATTGATACATTTCAGATTCATAGGTCTCTTTGTTATTAAGAAGAAAAAGCCAAATCATAAAGCACGATAATAACATACTTATGTGCTCACACACCCTCATCTGTGGGACAGGCAGGAGCTTAAACACCACACTTGAGGCTTTCAAAACATTGCCTTGCTTATCACAAACCAGCCAGGTTTTGATTGGTGAGTTCTGATCATTCATTGCAGATATAGGAACATCCCAACACAGGGTGATATAATGACAGCAGGGACTTCCCTTACCAGAGACCTTCCCGTCTCTTCCCCACCCGCCGCCTGCTGTGGCCCAGAACCATTCTGTCCTCTCCAGAGCACACCACGGCCTCCTTCCTCTCCAACAGATGAAGCTATTTGCAGACCCCAACAGAGCCATGTGCTTGCTCAGAGACCAAACAGCAGAACAGATGTGCAAGCTTGCCCTCACCACTGGATGGACCAGGATCACTGGCTGGAAGCTACAGGTGGATGTGAAGGCAGGCTGGCCCCCCAGGACCCAGAGGAAGGGAAGAGAAGGACAGAAGCCCTTGTGTGGGAGGGAGGGACACTGGGGTTCAATAGCAGGAGATCCAGGCCCCCCAAATGGCCTGACTCCCAGAATCTTTATCCCACACCTACCTGGCTTTCACTTTTCAGCCCAGCCGTGATCAAGTACTGTTCACCCTTGAACAACTCAAGGATTAGGGGTGCCCATCCCCCACACAGTTGAAAATCCACAGATCACTTCTGATTCTCCAAAAACTTAACCACTCAGAGCCTACTATTGATCCGTAGCCCTACCAGTAACACATAGTTGATTAACACATATTTGGCATGTTATATGTATTATATGCTGTAGTCTTACAATAAAGTATGCTAGAGAAAATGTTATTAAGAAAAGTGTCAGGAACAGAAAATACATTTACAGTACTGCATTGTATTTATTGATAAAAAAAAGTCCATGTGCAAGTCACCCATCCAGTTCAAACCCACGCTGTTCAAGGGTCAGCTGTACTTGCATGAACAAAGCAGCTGATCAGCAGCAGAGCTGGAATCTAGTTCCTATGTTCCTCTTATTAACGTTAGTTAGTTTAAATTTAACAGTGAAAAGTGCTACACATATAGTCTTTTCATCTAAAGAAAACAAAATGCATATAATTTACATGAACTAATCACTTAAACCAGAGGAAAAGACCTAAGTTTCTGCTGAGATAAAGGTGTCTCAAAATACTTTTAAAAACAGTATAAATGATGTTTCGGAGCTGGTTCTTACATTTTAAGTGCTCACCATCTAAAGCTTCTGAGTGGTAAAAACAAGAGAATGTAAACTTGGTCCACTGGTGCATTTCTGCTACTCTTATCAGCACTTATTAACACCAAGAGAAGAAACACAAAACAAATGCTCCGTCTAAAAGAAAATCAATTTTCAAAAATCCCACCTCCACATCAAGCCTGAAATGCTGAATTCTAGATAGAGGCAGGGATTCCAGTGTGGGGGTGGGGGCGGGGCATAACAGAAGGAGGAAGGGGCTTTGTCCTTCTGGTTTGTTTTGAGTCGAGTCATTTAATTTGATTTAGAAATAACATTAAAGAAAGACCTGCGATCTTTATGTTGACTGAATGGGGACTGGGAATAAAGAGAGTTAAGAAACACCAGGTTAAAGAAATTTCTATCCTTAACAAAAGATGACAAAACGCCCTGAGAAGTAACTTGAGGCCCCTTCAAGGAGCACAGCAAGGCCTGGCCTTTCTTAAGATCAGTAACAAGAACCCTGAATTGAAGGAATAAGTCATGCTGGGCACATCAGAGCTACCTTGCAAGGTTTTTCATTCATTGTTAAAACTTTGATGTGCTCTCCAAGATGAGCAAAGAGGGGGTAAAAAAAGGGATCTGGAGGAAAATCAGTCACTGGGAAGGTCATTGTGTACAATCAGATGAACTGAAAAGAACAGAACAATTTGAAGAAAAGCTAGGTATGGCCAAATGCTGTTTCCCACTCACACGGAAGTCCCCTTACTGCAAATAACAGAGAGCTGCTTGGCCCACGGACTCCTCTCCTCATAGGCCCCCTCTTCCAGGATGCCCACTACTGCATTCCAAGAGCCCACCCTGGCCCAACTTTGGCAAGGAGTCTATGAGCGCACAGATCAGCTGATGGCTTAGGAACCCACAGGGGACTTGAAAGTCATGCATGTGAGCAGGTACCTTAAGAGGATAGCTTAGAATGTGGAAAGCCAAGAGAGAACGTCACTCCCACCACGACGAGGAAAAGCCAAACTATAAATTCTTAAGTTTTCTTCTCTTCATCAGAGAACTGTGGTCACAAAGCAACCAAGGGAGCTGAATTCCAAAGGGTGACAGGCCCTTCCAAGGCCAGACAAGACATAGAAACTGCTTCATGTTTGACAGAGCATGGGAGGGAGAGGCCACCAGGGAAGCACATAAGAAGTCAGCTAAGATTTTAAGGAATTCGTACAGGCCAAGTGTGGGCTAGTATATCAGTGTAGAGTAACGGGGAGCCCCAGATGCAGGCAGAGTTTGCACGTATTTGTAGGTCTTCTTCATGGGTGCTTCTGCAAAAAATTGGGAGCAGAACAGGAGAGAGAGCCCCTCTCCAGGGCACAGGCATGGGGGGCAGATTGAAACTCTGCCTCTTTCCCCAACTACCCTCCTATATTGAAGCAAAAGCCTTAAGCCACTGAGGGAAAGGCAGGAAGCCCTCTTTCTCCTAGGACCACTGGGGTAAGGGTAGAAGTAAAATCCATTTATCTCTATAGCCAGGCAAAGATCTACTACCCCAAGGGGTAGAAGAACCTCTTGGACTCAGGAGCCTGCACTAATAAAAGCAGAACTCTACTACCACCAGGAGAGAGCAGAAAACTTCTCCTGCCCAAACTCCACACAGACGGCAGAGTACAGCTGCTCAGGGGAGCAGGGCAGGAATGCCCACAAGGTTCCATCCTGATGTGCAGGAACAGACAGCTGCCTAATACTGAAACCAGACCAGGAGGACAAAGAACTCCCCCTGACTTTCCCAGAAGCCTAGTGCCAAGGAGCAAGCAGTGTACCATGGAGGAGGGGCACGGACATGGAGAGAGACCCGTTTCTCACACAGGCATTTGCAGATGAAAGCTGAGGGCAGAGCAGGAACAATGAGTAAACCTCTGGGACCCTAGCCCGCACCCTAAACACAAGGCTATGGTGGCCCACTGGTGGAGGAATTTAAAGTCAGTGGTACGATAAAGGTAACAACGGCGACTCAAAATACAAAACCGACACAATTATTGATTAGACTGGCTCAACTTCCCCAACACTAACGACCTAGAAGATGAAGGGGCATGGTCATTTCTGAGCATAAGTACTATTTACTTCAGTCTTTATTAAACATGATGCTTACCATTCAATCCAAATTACAGGACACACACACACAACACACCCCTAGACATGTCACAGTCAAATTGCTGAGAAACAAATACAAAACAAATACAAATTGCTGAAAAACAAATACAAAAAGAAAAACTTTAAAGTTATATACAGAGGAACACAAGCAAGAATTACAATTCAGGGGACACCTAGATGGCTCAGTCGGTTAAGTGTCTAACTCTTGGTTTCAGTGCAGGTCATGATCTCTTAGGTTGTGGGATGGAGCCCAGTGTCTGGCTCCTCACTCAGCGTGGAATCTGCTTGAAAGATTCTCTCCCTCTGCCCCTCCCCTTGCTCGTTCTTGTTCTCTCTCTCTCAAAATAAATAAATCAATCTTAAAAAAAAAAATTACAGGGGCGCCTGGGTGGCTCAGTTGGTTAAGCGACTGCCTTCGGCTCAGGTCATGATCCTGGAGTCCCGGGATTGAGTCCCACATCGGGCTCACTGCTTGGCAGGGAGTCTGCTTCTCCCTCTGATCCTCCTCCCTCTCATGCTCTCTGTCTCTCATTCTCTCTCTCTCTCAAATAAATAAATAAAATCTTTAAAAAAAAATCATTTAAAAAAAAAAATTACAACTCAGGTGGATTACAGGTGATCCACTTACATCTAACCACAGGGCATCTACTTGACCCAGCTTGCAAATGTACTGAATTCTTTTCAAAAGTTATTCCCTTTTAAAGGACTAGAGTCCCTAAATTTTCCCGTGCTTCCACAAAGGTGTCCCTAACCTAGATGTAGGTCTCTGAAGGCTCACAGGTGGGTTTCAGAGGCCTCAAAAGGCTGTGATTGGATTCTGAAAGTGATACGCAAACCCATCCCTCTTCCTCTAAGAGGTTTAGAATCATGGCCCTTATTAACATAAACTTCAGAAGGCAAAGAAAAAGATTAGCATTTCCTAAAAAAGAATGTCAACCTTAAATGTTAAAGGCAAAGGATATATGTTTTTCAGGGTTGTCAAGGAAATTTTAAGGCTATCCAAAAGAGAAATGACAAACTGAAAGACAGGCAAACAAAAGGAAACCACATAATTTATGGATATAAGTAACAGAATTTCACTAATAATGGCAAAATCAATCAATCATAGAATGAGTTCTTATTTATAGCTGTGCAATAGGTTTTCTCAATTCCAAGGTAGAACAAAATAATCCAACAGCTTATAAACTTTCTAGTTTAGGAATCACCCACAGAAATATCATGAGCCACAAGAGGTGAGCTAGCATTGCATATTCTCTATTCCTCCATCTTTCCACCTGTAAAACAGAGACTTAAAAAAATACCTGTGCCCCCCATGTGTTATTTATAGTATCTACTTCATAGGGTTGTTATAATAATAAATGAGTTCACAGCTGGAAAGTGCTCTAAATGCTGCCTGAAGTTTTGTACACCCGAGATGCTGTTTAATAAATACATTTCAGGCTGAAATTATTTCTTCATAAAATAATAAAAAGAACATGATTATAAATGTGCAATTGCAATACTCCAATCACTTAGGATTTGTTGAAGGTTAGTCCCATTCCAGAAGGAACAGAATGAACACATTTCCCCTCTGGGTCTTGTTTCACTGAGGCTACTAATTAATGATACTGTAGGACTTTTGTGCACAACCAAGTGGATGTGATTCCCAAAGATATATTGGGAAACTGTCAAAAGCAGCCAGATGCCCTCTTCAGCAGGTTGTACCCCCACATTCATAGGGCACAAATAAATAAACTAGTTCTCAAGGTCTTTTGTTAATTTTATTTTATTTACTTATTTTTAAAGATTTTATTTATTTATTTGACAGAGACACAGCAAGAGAGGGAACACAAGCAAGGGGAGTAGAAGAGGGAGAAGCAGACTTCCTGCAGAGCAGGGAGCCCGATGCGGGGCTCCATCCCAGGACCCTGGGATCATGACCTGAGCCGAAGGCAGACGCTTAACGACTGAGCCACCCAGGCGCCCCTCTTTTGTTAATTTTAAATCCCATCAATTTAGTTAGATTTATAATTTAACTCACATATAAGTATTCATATTTGAAACAATGATCCCCATAATATTTTTGTCTAAAAAATAATGAAATGACTTCACTCAAAGCACTTTCTGACCAGAATTATTCAGATGATTCCCTCTACTTCATACGCCCATATTATTTCTTACAGTGTTCAAAATAACTACACACAAAGAAAACATATTTCCAATTCCTGTAAAATGAAGTTTTCAAGGTCAGGTTAAAGCTTCCAATTCATTGGCTGTAATGGGTTACACCTGCCTTGAAAAAAAAAATTGGGTCTTTAATTATGAAATCAGAGGACCATAATGGAATACAATATTTTTATGACAACACTCTTTTGGTCAAACACTTTCACTACCACTGAAATATTTATTCAAAGTAAATTTACAAAACCATAATGTACATCTGTGTCCGATGTAAACTGCAATAAAATTCATCAGTTTTCTCCAGTAATGAAAAACTTAATGGTGAGCACTGAGCTCCTATAAACTATACAAGTGCTACTTTACATTCCAGTGAAAATATTGATGCTAATGGATTTTAATTTATGATCTATAATGGTACTTAAGCGGCCCACTTTGGTGTAAAAATTGTCAGTGTTTCCCAACTGTGTATATGGTAATTCCTTATTCAGCACATCATAAAGCCTGCTGATTTCCTATACTACAGAGCTATTTCAAGATATGGTTACAGAACTTTGTTAATAACTGTTTGGTAAATCATACTGAATTTTAAAAGCCACACAAGTTGAATCACATACTATGTAATCTTAGCCGCCAATATGATCAATTCTAAGAGTAGCTTCTCGATCACAATTTTTCCGCCTAAATTGTGCTGGTTCTTCACTATTTCGGGATAGCATAGGAGGAAGAATTTATTTTTCTCACTTTTTACCCTTAAATCCACTGCTGCTTGGCACTGAGGGGATATGACAGCTCTGCAGGGGTAGTCAGGAGTCAGAAGGAAAGCTTCAGGGGTGCCTGGCCGGCTCAGTTGGTACAGCGTGCAACTCTTGATCTCGGGGTTGGGAGTTCAAGCCCCATGTTGGATGTAGAGATTACTTCCAAATAAAATCTTTAAAAAACAAAATAGGAAAGCCTCACAGACCTGTAAGCAGGCAGATCTGCAGACCTGCTGCCTTGGGCCACACCCACCACAGGGAAGGAAAAGACAGTAGCTCTTTCAGTCAGAAATTTTAATATTTCCACAATTATTTTAAAATTAAATATTAAAAGGAAAATTGCTTCACAGACAATTTACTCTGCAATCACCTTGTTTATTATTTTCTATCTTGTCTTATAGGCAAAACAAACTTCTTCCTGGAGCCTTTTTTAATCCAATGGTTTATTTGCATATGAAATTAGTGTGTGTGAACAATTAGATCAGAAAAAAAAAAATGAATGAATCATATAAAAGGGAAAGTTCACTTTCTACAAAATATTCTTTTAAGTTCCAAACCATTCACAAGGCTGTGCTAGTCCGGCCCTCAATGCCATCTCTTCTCCAAACTCATATAGTAGTTAAAGTCTCTACCCTGTAATTTAACACTTAATTATAGTCTTATTCTATTCTCTAATTGTTTTATGTGGGTTAGCCTTATCTCTCAAGCAGAAAGTGAACTTTTTGAGGGAATGGGCTATGTCTTATAGTCCACAGCCCCTGGTGGGACCAATGCTGGCCATCAGAACAGTAGCCCCTTTTCATGAACAGGTAATCTCCATGATCAAGAGGTCAACTCAACAAAAGGATGTAACATTTGTAAATATTTATTTTATGCATCTGACATAGGAGCACCTAAATATATAAAGCAAATATTAACAGACCTGAACGGAGACATAGACAGCAATACAATAATAGTAGGGGACTTTAATACCCCACTTTCATCAATGGATCTATCACCCAGACAGAAAATCAATAAGGAGACACTAGCCTTAAATGACATGTTAGACCAGAGGACTTTAGCAGATACATACAGAACATTCCATCCAAAGGCAACAGGATACACATTCTTTTCAAGCGCAGATGGAACATTCTCCAGGATAGATCGTACGTTAGGTCACAAAATAAGTCTTAATAAATTTAAGAAGACTGAAACCATATCAAGCTTTTTTTCTGACCACCATGGTACGAAACTAGAAATCAATCACATGAAGAAACCTGGAAATTCACAAGTACATGGAGATCAAATAAAATGCTACTGAACCACCAGGACGTCAGAGGAAATGAAAAGAATACCTTGAGACAAATGAAAATGGAAATACAACATACCAAAACTTATGGACGCAACAAGAGCTGTTTAAGAAGGAAGTCATAGCAATAAATGCCTACGTTAAGAAACAAGAAAAATCTCAAATAACCTAAGTTTACACCTCCAAGAACTAGAAAAAGAACAAAGCTAAGAGCTATTCGAAAGAAGGAAACAACAAAGATCAGATTGGAAATAAATGAAATAGAGAGTAATAAAACAATGGGAAAGATCAATGAAACCAGGAGTTGTTTTTTTTGAAAAGATAAACAGACAAACCTGTAGCTAGACTTACCATGAAAAAGAGAGAGAGGACTCAAATGATTCAAATACAGAAAATCAGAAATGGAAGAGGAGCATTACAGCTGATACCACAGAAATACAAAGGAAGAGTTATGTTAACTCTTCCTCAAACGTCTGGTAGAGTTCACCAGTGAAACCATCTGCTTTTGAAGGCTTTTCTGTGTTGGGAGGTTTTCACAAAAATTTTAAAGCACTTATTTTTTTTAATGAAGTGCTTTTTGTATACTGGTCACATGCTCTTACTACTGAGCATGCCTCCAAGATGTGTTTGTTTGTTTATTAAATACATGTGCTAGCTACTAACAGATTGTGTATGCTAGAAAACATTCACAGAATTAAACTGAAGTTCTAACATTTTCTTCCAGGAGTACTCAACTTGGCAACTGCTGCTCTAAGCCATGAGCCCCAAGCTCAGTGCTGCGGCTCAGCAGGCTCTGGAGACCCATCCCCTGCCTTGCAGCCTTCGGCCATAAAAACCCTGTAGGCCTTCTTCGTGGATCCCGAGTCTCGACCTCCCAGGGCTGGTCCTAGCTGTGGTGAGTGCTTCATGGCTTCCCTTTCTTCTGGCTCTTCATCTAGACAGCCTCTGGACGGGCCCCTCCAACACCCTAACTCCTGGTGCATCTGCCCTCCACCACTTGTTCCACTCGGCTTTCTAGGAAGAAGGAATGACAAGTGCAGAGGCACTGAGGCCCAAGCGACGTTGAGTATTCCAGCACACAAAGGAGACCAATGTGGCAGACGTAGAGAGTGGATGAGGATGGGGTGAGGGCTGAGGCCGGGAGACAGCAGAGAGACAACTACAGTATCCCACACGTGGGACCATGGTAGCTGGAGCCCTGGCGGTGACAAGAGATATGGAGAGAAGGGGATGGCTTCACGACAATGTCAGTGACAGAGCTGATGACACAGGCTGATGGCCTGGAGGCAGCACATGAGAAAAACGGAGGAGTCTGAGGCGGCTGCCAAGTTCCTGGCTGGATGAAATGGTGCGCGATGTCGTGATGTCTAAGTAGATGGGTAGACTGAGGGCTAGTTTGGGGGGCAGGGAACTGAAAGGAAAGTGAGGAACAGAGACAGTGAGTGTGGCTCACTCCATGAAGAAGGGAGTTAGAGGGAGGGAGAGGGAGTGTTTCGTCAGACTGGAGACCATACAGCAGTGTTCTAGGCTGAAGGGATTCACCCCAGTAAAGAAGGGAAATTAATGATACAGGAGAGAAGAAACCTGTCTCTGAAGGAGCAGAGTCCTTTGGGAAAGCAAGAGATGAGACTGTCATTAGCTGCCTGAAAACGGTGGCTTTTGAGCTGGATCCTGATGGAAGAGGAAGGGAAAGCTAATCATAGGGAGCAGCAAATGCAAAGACATGAGAGAGGAAAGAGCCTACAAGGTTTGAAGCCTCTCAGGGGGCCTGGGAGCAGGAGAAGGGGAAGCAGGCCAGAGGAGGCCTCCCAGTCTGGGGAATGCATACTCCCGCGCCACAGAAAGAAAAAAATACAAATATGTACAAAACTGATAATCATGCACATTTTTCCTATGTGTGCAAGTACAACTCACCACGTGTTTTAAAAGGTCAACAAAGGGGAAAAGCCTCATTTGTTTGACAACTTTAAGAATCACCAGCCCATTTATGTAGGTATTTATTTTGCTTCTCCCTTAACAGTCTAATAAAACTGAGCTAAAGGATAGATAATGTTTAAATGTTATACAGTTTATCAACCTCCCTGAATGAATGAACTCAAAGATTACTATTTTGGACACCAGATAGAAACCGGCACACTTCTAAAATAACTTTTAAACAGTTACAATGATCTCAAAATGTTATAGTACACATTGTTACAGTCCAATGTTTTTTTAATTATGGAAAATTCTTAAAGTCAATTCCAAACCCACTGCTTTTCTCCTTAGAGAGATTCAGTGCAAATAAAAGATTTTCTCATGCAAACACCTGCTGAAGTGGCACAGATGGACCTTCAAAATCTTTTTATCTACTTGATTTACAGCAACAACGTACATACGCTTTATGTCATGCCCACAGTAAGACATATTTTTTTTTTATTAAAAGCCATGCCTGGGTTAAGCAATCAATAAAAATGCCAATGCCAACATGGCAGGAATCCATAAGACTTGCGCGATTAGCCTAGAGCATTTGCAAAATAGAGCAGTGCCAATTTGGATTGCAGAAGGTCCGGTTCTGCCATTTTCCTTAATCGTTGTATACCCTTTTAAAACCACAAGTCCCTTCCAGATTAATTAGCTCATCAAACTAAAATGAAAAGCAGTTTTAAAAACCAGTAAGATCTCATCATTAATGCATCTCAGATGGTCTATGCGGCCAGTGACCAAAGCCACTGAACTGCTTCAGTGTGATCCTGTGTCACCATTTCCAGCCCTCGGCACTGTGAGGCTTGGCAACGGAGAGAAAACAGGTCCCCGGCGCACAGGTAATGCCACGCAGCCAGCAACACTCGTTCTACAGACAGCCTCCTGTACCTGGCTCACGTTTTAGTAGTACAACACAGAACACACTGTGAATAGGGGTCTCTACCCCATTCTGTATAGAACATAAAATCAAGAAGCTCAGGCAATCCTACGAAAATACATCCCATAAACTTTGGTTTTGAGATTTGGAACTAGAAAGGCTTTTCATGCATATGTTTCAGGATACTGGTGTGAAGACGAAATACAGGCATTTCTAAGGCATGCTTAGATTTTCTACAAAGGTATGACAGTTGACCTTTGGACAACACAGGTTTGAACTGCGCAGGTCCACTTATACATGGATCTTTCCACAGCACAGTACTGTAAATGTATGTATCTTCCTTATGATTTCTTAATAACATTTTCTTTTCTCTAGCTTACTTTATTGTAAGAACATAGTATAAAATACATGTAACATACAAAATATATGTTAATCGACTGTTTATGTTACTGGTAAGGTCAAGAGTAGGCTATTAGTGAAGTTTTGGGGGAGTCAAGAGTTATATGTGGATTTCTGACTGCGCAGGATGGGGCTGGGGGGAAGGGGGTTAACAGCCCTACCGCTGCGTTGTTCAAGGGTCAACTGCATAATGTAAAGGCAAAAGATTTATGCGATCTGAAGAGAAACCAGACTATCAACTATATAATGTAAACTTAAAATACCACACTTAACTATACTGTATTTTATTTCATTAAAGTTATCCAGGAGTAGAAAACAAGAACTAATTCCGAGTCTACTTGCAAACCAATCACCGAAAGTCCTTACTAAGCAGGATGCTGTCCTTATTCCAGGAATCAGGCTGCTATACCTACCACCTCTAAACAGTGCTTCAATTTCTGAGTGTCGAAGCTGACCCTTCAGCCCATTATGCAACTCTGCACTGACTCACTAAGGCCCAAGCTTCTCCCAGAGAAGATTTCCAGGGAAACAGCACTGGGGAATGAAGCAGTGCCCCAAGAGAAGCCTCCAACAAGAGGGTGAAGGCACGGGTCCCCAGCACCCACAGACCACCAGCAGCTGGTGTATTCTACTCCCCCCCAAGGTAGAGTGACATCTAAACTAGGACACTTCTGGGAATGAAAGTGGGAATTATTAGTAAATATGCCACAAAAACAGGGATGGTCTTGGGCAACTGAAATATATGGTCACCCTACTTGAAAGTGACCTTATTAATCATGTGTTAAGTCCTCACCAAGTGCCAGGCACTGCAGAGTCAGGTATAACCAAAGTCTAATCTCAGCTACGGAGATGTTCCCGTGCTGACTGGCAGGCACGCCAGGCTGGCAGTATGGTCTGTCTGGACACTTCCTACTTGTACACCTCCCCTTGTCCAGTGTGAGAGTCCATCCTACTCAGGCCAGGAACCCCCCTCTAGGTGTTTGTGGGGTGTGGCTTAGTCTTGCTGCCTTGAACCAGTGGACAGATAGCCACATGTACCTTTGGGCATGGTGACTGAGTCCTTAGAGCTGCTTATTTCCTGAGGTTGCTACAATTTTCCCTACCCTCTGCCCCTTTGTAGCCCAATCTCCAGCCTGCCTGGCTGCACCGAGTCCCTGCCCAGCTCCCAGCTGGGGCTGCATGGATCTTGTTAGGAGCACAACGGGACTACCTGCTGCACAGGGTCCTGTTCTCCCATGACTCCCATGAGGTGCAGCCCTGCAGGCACTGGCTTGGGCTCACCACACAACCTTGGGTGTTGCGATTCGGATTCCCCTGAAGTTCTCAACTCCCGACTCTCCCACAGTCTGGCCTTCCTGCAAATCAACCAGCATTGCCTGTGCAGCCCACAGAAGGGGGAGTGATATACAAATGGATGTTACGATCTTCTGGAGGGGATTAACAGAGGCTTGGGTAAGCATCGTAGAGAGTAAGCAAAGGGAGGGGAGCCCTTCAGAAAGGGGATACAGTGGTTAGAAGGGGATATGCAGGTGGGGTGTAAGCTCCTGGAGCTGGAGCAGAGAAGTGAGGTGTGAGGCAGGGTAAAGGAACTGATGGTTGAGCTATTCCAATTGACCACAGAGCAATTCTTCTGAGGATCAAATCGTGCCTGTCTGCCCTCCAAAATATGCATGTGTATTGCAGCTATCATTTCAAATCAAAACATGAATGTACTGCACACAGATAACATCATCACCATCACATGTGTCACCATTGAAAATCTAGGACTCTGTCCCAGCCATCTCACAATTCAACTCTCCAACTTCAGAAATCCTTTGTAAGGTTGCTCGGTTGAGTCTGTGGCTCATGGCATTTAAGAAATGCATCTAAAAATTGGATTAGCAAATAGTTCACCTTGTAATCTGATTTGACGCATCTCCCCTCTGCCCCCCAAGCCAAATAGATGCAAAATTCACTTGGGTTTACTGGAAATTATAATGGCAATACAGAAATCACATTTTATCCTCTGGAAAGAGGAATTTTAGCTGAATCACGTTTATTCCAATTATAAATTTGTTTTTCAAGTAATTTAGTTGTGCATCTAAAAGCATTACTATAGAGCAGTTTTTAATTTAATAAGACTAAAACTTGAGGCTTGAGGGCTTTTCAGAGTAAGATGGGGCTAGAAAAATGGGAAAATCAACCCTCTTCATGACCTGTATCAGCTCCCTCCAAGCAGTCCTACTTCACTCTTGTAGCCCACTAGCCCCGGACAAAATGGGAAGTGTCCTTGATGTAGTTAATACAATGAATTTGCTTTATGAAATAACTGAGAAAGAAAATTCCAAGAAGAATGAAGAGAATGAAGTGTGGAGAGTGACTAGAATAATCCGTGACTGCTTGCAGTGCTCAGAGAGACCATCAGGATCTCTCTCATTCTTATGTGCCACATACCTACGCTTTTTTAGGTCACATGGTAACCACTGTCCACCCTAACTGCAGCTGTTCCCACGGGCAGGGGAGGTGGGCCAACCTCTGTTGAGCTACTGTCATGCACAGGCACTTTATAAACATGATCTCTTTGAATCCTCAACTCTGAGGCAGGACCTATCACCCCCATTTCAGAGGCTAAATCGTTTACCAGGCAGATGGGTTCCTTCTCCTCCCCTGTTCTACTCTGCTTGGCCAGAGAGCCAGCCCTCGAGGCAAATTTCCTCAGATCCCACGTCAGCTGGATGACTGCTGGATTACTTCCAGGAGCTCTGGCAGAGAACTAGACCCTGGGCAGGAGGAGGGGTGAAGCGGGATGGGTTTCCATCTTCCTCTCTGTGCAGGGGAGAAGCTAGCAGAGGCTCATCCCCTCTGAGGTCCCCCATGGCTCCTGGGCTCAGGCACCAATCTGCATCGTTTCTCCACCTGCCCAGAGGGATGGTTTTCTGCTGTTGCTAATCTCTGGGTGGCTTCACCAATCCCCCATTTGGCCTTGTGGTTCTTCCAGCACCTGTAACAATTCCCTGGATTAAATTCTCAAGGAAAATGCTGGGGTTTGTTTGTTTGTTTGTTTCTGGTTGAACCCTAAGTGATTCAGCACTCGAAGTTGTAGCTGCTAAGTGCAAAGCCAGGTTCCTCCCACTGCCCTGGCTGGCCCACTTTGCCAGCCAGGGCTGAGCTCTCCCAGATCCCCAGTGACTGACTGCACACCTCGGAAGGTCAGTAAACCTCTTGAAACCTCAGTCACTGATTTCATAAAATGACGAAAGTAATTACTTGCCCTTAATTACAGGGCTTGGTAAGGCACGGGTGAGATACCAAATGTGAAAGCACTATGTAGGCCGACTTACCCAAGACTTACATTACAAGTCCTCAAGTCCCATCTACTGGGATCGCTGGACAGAGAAAAAGGAGTTTACTTGAAATCCACCCCCAAATTAATCTCAAGGATCTAAATGGTTAAAAATTACACAGAGCTGCCTTCTAAGAGCTCACCGGGGCACTGACAGGCACTTTGTCCTTATAGAGAAAGGGAAGTGGGTTGGCCATGGTGTCCATGGCTTCCACAGGTATAGTCTGGCCACCATGGCCTAGGGCTGGTGTCTGCACCACCACTTCGCATGCAAGTAACCCTGGCCTGCTGCTTTTGGAACGTGGACTAGATAACAGTGCCTGCTTCCTAGGATTACTGCTCAGTTTTAAACAATGTAGAAATTAAATAATGTAGAAATGCCTACTGGAGCTGTTGACACCCTCAGTCAATGTCAAATGTAGTCAATGTGCTTTATCTTATCACTACTATTCTTATTAGCGTTACCATCATTCTCTCCCAGGATGAGCATTTTACAAGGGTTTGATTAGAGCTTTCTCTTCTGCCTGTATGATTCCCGGGTAAGTGGCAGCCTCGGATATGCTTTCCTGAACATCATTACCCAAATCAAGCAGTCATCATTACACATGGGAAGGATGGCTCTCCTTCCCACCCCCACCTCTTCCTTTTCTTTAATTTCTGTTCTAAGCACCTGGGAACTTTGGTTTCAGTTTTGGTTTTTTTTTTTTTGGTATCATACTGTGACAGAACCAACTATTATCTAGCTATGCGTTTATATAATAATGGGCTAAAAGGCTAATAAAAAACCATAATACTCAATTCTGACTGACCACAGTGCAGTACTCAAAAACTACAGAGATCTAGGGCTAATGCATCAGACAGCACAGGTCTAGATGACAAACTCCTTAAGGGTAGAGACTTGTCATATTTTAATCCCAAATTCCCCCTGACATTTCTAGTGTGGTGCTTTGCCCAAAGCAAGCAGTCAACAAATTTCATCACTGATCTCAGGAAGGAATGGCTGGAAAGAAGGGCTGTCACTCATAAATATAAGCAAAGCTGATATAAATTTCTTGGAAGAAATAACATTTTGTGGGTCTTACACACTTTAAAACATGAAAAATGAACATCATTACTAAAGAGTCCCACAATGTTCACTTACCCTACTATCACCCCAAAAACCACATTATATACAAAGAGAAAGCAAGGTTAACTATCCTCTAAAAAAGATAAAAAGAAGTGAGGGGGAGAGAGTAAAATCAAAAATGGCCCCAATCAGATCTCCATAACAAAAGACCTCAATGAATCATCAAATATGGTTTAAATGACTTCATATGTCTGGTATTATGTAAGACCCTGTAATGTATGCTTGGATATAGACATAACTTGAAAAAGCATTAAAACTAATATTCCAACCTGGTAGTTTATGGAAATGATGAATACCTTTTTTTTTTTTCAGTGTTACTAAAAGTATATTTGACTTGAAAGTTTTAAGAATTAATAAATGCAAATTACAGTTAGCTTTTTTACCTAGTTGATATAAACAAATCAACTCGCTCAGTCAGGATAAGCACTTACAAAAATAACTTGCATTTCCCAAAGGCCACAAAATCACACCATTTATAGAACTACAATACAGACACAGCCAAGGTTAAGAAGGTAGCTCCTCTGGCCTGTGGTACAGAAATCATGTATGTCAAGTTCCTTTTGATTACCAGTGCTGCAGTCCACAGAAACACTGACTACAGCCCCTGGTGTATGATAACTTCTCCACAAAACTCAACAGGCTTCCTATTCCCCTCAAGAAAAGGAAATGGTGAGCCTCAGCAAAAGTTGTATGAAGTTGCAAAATACTTGGTGTATCTTTGCTTAAACTGTGAAATGAACTTCTAAAGAAAAGTCAACTAGCACTAAAGGCACTTACTTGAAAGGGTGCTTTCTGTGGGGAGACAGAAAAGCTTCTCCTTTACTGTGACAGGATTAGTTTTTGCTACTTCTAAATACACTTTGACCAAAGGGATTTAAAAAAGACACATCTCAGTGTGCCTGGCTCTCTGTTAAAGCTCCTGTCTGCTAGGTAAGGGGGATCTGAGGTGATTCAACCAACTGCACGGCAACTGTGTTGACGAGAAGCTCCACAGCCATAGCGGTTGCTTTTTACCTGTAGAGAAGTCTTCATTTAACTGAAACTTGACTTGTTCAACCTCGTAGAACTTCTGTCAGATCCCAGGCTTGACAGATTTATGGTTCTGTGGTTACTAATAAATACCAGTGTTCAGCTGACCTTTTACATTTCTATCATCAAAATTCTCATAAAACTACAGCTAATAGCTGTATATAGCATTTACTTGGTCAAGAACTGTAAGTACTAAAAAAGTACTAAAAAAGCTTAAAGTATTTACTTCTTCAATTATTACATTTACTTTTAATTTTCAATCTGATTGAAAATTGTGCTGTCTTTACATGAAAATAAATAGTGCTTCAAAAAATCTCCATCACGGTAACTTTTGAACATTTACACCTTAGAGGAAAAGAAGTGGAGAACATATGAACCAAAATTTATGTCATTATTTTTTAAGAGATATTTTTAGGCTTATCACAGTTTACTTTTCTCGAGAAGCAGCCTATGCCTCTTCAGTCATTTAAAAAATTCTTGACATCTTTTGAATTTTATCTTATGTCAGTTTTTCACATATTGTCCAATTTTAAACACAGATCTTTAAATTGCTGTATAGCCACTTGAGCAGAACCTGTGTTAATAAATGTCACATATTTTTCAGTAACTCAGTAACGTTGATGACAAATTTCATATTGCTGACAACCTGCCACTTGCGGAAATAATTAGTTTTCTACCTTAACTTGCGACTTTCATTCACTGAGTAAATATTTACTGAGAGCCTGCCATGTGCCAGATGTTGCCGGGCCCTGGGCTCACCAAGCAGAAGGCAGCCCGGGCCTTCCAGCTGCTCGCGGGGCAGAGGGGCTGTTGTGCCTGTCTTCCAAACCTCGCCTGCCGGGTGGCCTTCCCACACGTCAGCACCCGTGAAAGGAGAAAGAGCACGGGCATTAACACCTGACGGATGCGGGTCCAAATTCTGGCTCTACCTGCCAGGAGCTGATGGCCACGGGCTCCTAGATTTGTCCTCTGTCGGCCTCAGTTTCTTCACATTATGCAAGGATAATAATTTATTCCACAGGGTTGTTGTGAGAGTCAAATGAAATCAGGGAGGGAGCCCGATTCCCCCATGCTGAGTTTCTCTGACAATTGACCTATTTTTAGTCAACTGCTAGGTTTTCATTTGCTCTTCCTCCATTAGAGCTTTAAAACCAGTTCTACTATGCCCACAATGGGAGCTGAAGAACCCCTAAGGGTGTGGCCCTTCCAATGTTGGGGGCAGGGAATGACTCACACCAGAAGAACTGTAGGGTCAGGAAGGAACTAACACAGTGATAAGCAACTGCAGCATGCCAGGCCCAGGGCTAGGTGAATCGTACGCACTACCCATTTAAACCCACAACCATCCAAGACTATTATCTTCTACCTTCTACAAAGAAACCCAGTACTCAGGGAGGCTAGGAAAGTCCACAGTGATGAAGATACAAGTAGCCCAACATCACTTCTCATGACTTATCTCTTTTGACTTGCAGGGCCATTAAACTCCTCAGTTTGGCAGATCCCTAGCTGGATGCTCCCTACAGCTCCTCTGTCTGTTCCTGTTGTTTAGACAAGATCTCCCTCCTACACATTTAGAATTCCCTATGCCTTGATTCCACTCACCACTCCTACCAACATCTCCAAGGTCGCTCAGACTCATGGACAGCTCATGACGTCGTGGTTCCACGGACCACCTCATTTTTTTTGTTCTCCTCCCCTTGGTCTCTCCAAGGGGCTGCCAGGAATATTGAGAACCATCCTTCAACGCCGATGACCACCTCTGTCCCTTTCACAGAGCTCTCAGAAATTGCCAGTGGAAACAAGCAAACACCCTTTCATGCCTAACTCCCGTCTGTTCTTACTACACAGGTAAGGGTGGTCTTCCGGGGCATGGCAGAATAGTTGTTATCACTCATCTTGGCAGTGCCCGGGCACCCTGACAGAGAGGCCACAACCCTCAATCCTTTTCATATATTCCCTTGCAGAGGCAAAAACACATGGGGCACACAAATTAAGCAGACAAAGCCATATGACTCTCAGCCCCCTACAGAAATAAACTAAGAGTGACCGTGGATTAGAATAATAAGCCAAAGTCTCCCTCACCTCCAACCTTCAATATTTCAATGTGTGTAATTAATGGAATATTATACTCATTAAGTATAGTACTAACTTCAGGCATAAGACAGCCCAATTTTATGCTATTTTGGCGTTTAGTTTAGTTTCAATTCAATAAACAATTAAAAGCATCGTGAGCCAGGTACAGTGGAAGTACTAAAAAAGCTTAAAGTATGGAGATGGCAGAAATAACAATTTCAAAAGGACGTGATACAGAAGCACACCCAGGGAGTTATGGGCACCTACAGAGGAGACACCATCCCCGCCGAAAGGCTTAGAGAAGGCTTCCTTGGGACTCTTAGGCCTTAAAATAACTAAAACACACAGAGGTCAAGTTACCACATCCTTTACTGAAGAAAAGAAGTAACTAAAGGAATTCCATGAAATTTTCTCTTTGCAAATGATACAATCCTACATCCAAAAATCGGAAATGAACCTCCTTGCACTTGTATTTCATGAAAGCAATCAATTTTAGCTTCTCTTAAGTAATCTATTTATGCCTGAAATTGCTAGGCATGGGTCTGATTCTTAAGTCATAACTCTTAAATCATAACTCTTCTTTGCCCCTAGTGGTGACACCCTCTTCTTTCTGACTTTCCATGTCAATTATGAATGGTCATTACTCTCAATTCTAATTTATGGAGATCAGAAGCTAAGTAGATTACCTAAAGCGGGAACCCTGGGAAAATTCATATAAAAACAACAAACTCTAACACTCTTACCCACATATACTGCCTTATAATCAAAGAAACAGGGAGATGATTTGTAATTTAATAAAACCTTATTTTCCCAACATTCCAGATCTTCACAACCAATTTTAAATCTACTAAGCAAGATCAGAAAGGAAGAGCCAGTGAAAATAACTAGTGGTAGTTTAGGTTTATTCTTGGAATTATTAGACATTTATTTCTTCTTTAAAAAATCATGATCTTGCGGTGCCTGGGTGGCATAATCAGTTGAGTGACTGACTCTTGGTTTCAGCTCAGGTCATGATCTCAGTCAGGATCATGAGATCAAGCCCTGTTTCAGGCTCTGCACTCAGTGGGAAGTCTGTCTGAGGATTCTCTCTCTCCCTCTCCCCCTGCCCTTCCCCCTGCTCGAGCTCTCAATCTCTCTCTCTAGAGAATAAATAAATCTTTAAAAATAAACAAATAAAAATAAAAAATCATGATCTTAAAAAACAAATTAGCTGTTTACGTAAATTTTTTTAAGATTTTATTTATTTATTTGAGAGACAGAGAGTGAGAGCACAAGCAGGGGGCTTGGCAGAGGGAGAGGGAGAAACAGGCTCCCCACTGAGCAGGGAGCCTGATGTGGGGTTCAATCCCAGGACCCTGGGATCATGACCTGAGCCGAAGGTAGATGCTTAACCAACTGAGCCACCCAGGAGCCTCTGTAATATCTTCTAAAAACAAGTACTAACACCTGTCAATGGGGCCTTATTATTTAAGCTTTGAATATTAGAAAAGAAACACTCTCCACACATTTAAGTGTGAAGACATAATATGGCTTTAGGCAGAAACTGTAGAATTATCCCATTTCCTGTCTTGGTTGTAAACAACAATTTACTTAAATGGCTGAAAATAAATAGCTTTCATATTTTGACTGTCTTCACAATATACAGGAAAATGTAGTTAGCTGCTGACCTATGATGAGGTACAAAATCATTACATTTGAAAATGTGACTCCAAAAAGCAATGGAAGCCTTGGCCATATTCCACATCAAAGAAGGAGTAAGAATTTGCTCAAATGATATCTTACTTTTCTCGATAAAGTAGAAAAAGTCTGGACAATGAGAATGTCTCTGTCCCTATTAAAATCATCTCAGTTTAAATGAGTCATTGCTAGCATTATGAAACGCATTAGTCTGTGGTGGACAATTCTGGCCACTTCGTTTGGTTAGAGCATAGCTCTAAAGACGCTGAAGCCCTTCTCCCATGTGGGCCATTTTATTCCTATAGAAGTCACTAAGCTCTGCTCTGAACCACGGCCACAGACCACAGACTTCTGAACTTGGTTGGGCATTTTATAAATCTGAAGGAGAGTTGGATTAGAGACTATGGTTGGATCGGGAGAGGTCCAGCCCTGAACAACAACAAGCATCCTTTAACCACTGTGCTAGATGTGTGGACAACTGGAGGGCAAAATGCACTAGTGAAAATAGTGTGTGGGAGCGGTGAGACCTGGAGGGATTTTTTTCTTCCAAAATATCCTCAAATATATACTCTCAATCATCTTTAAGTTAATACAAGAAATTTAAAGACATAAAAAAAATGCCACACTGCCATGGAAACACAACTCAAAGCGAAGGTCCACTAAGGGTAGATTAACACATCAGGGTTTGCATCGAATATAGAAATGGAGACATGGGTGAGGACATAGTTATGTAAAAATAAAAATATACGTATAAAGCAATTTTGTGTCATTAAATAGGGAAGAACGGATGGCATTTTTGGAAACCCTCACTCTAGCTTTCTTCTTTTTATTATCATGTTTTTATCTTCTGGTAAGAAAACAGGCAGCTGTTGAACAGCTTCTCTCCTTTGAGGAAAGGAAGGAGAAGAAAGCTAGGCAACACAGCAAGAGTGGTCAACGCTGTTAACAGAGGAAGTCACTTCCCCCCGCACCAGGGAGCTCACACGTCAAGGGGAAAACGAGGACACAACTGTTAGACACTAAACACTAAATTAAACCAGGCAGGTCCAGACAACCTCTTACGCTTGCTTTCCAATTCCAAATGGCTGGAAAACCCTCCGCCCAGAAGTGTGTATTTCTGTCTTGGCTTTGGGCCACATTCCTGGGTTTTGATAAATGGAGTAGGTACCAACTGCTGCACCCCAAAACACATATACCCCAGAACAGGAAAAGAAAACAGAAATGGCAAGCCGTGCAAACACTATGGCTCAGAAGCTCTCACGGAATTCTCAGGCAGATAAACAGTAGCTCCTCAAAACTTGCAAAAGCCTAAGTAAATTGGTACGGTGATAAAGAGGACAGAGTCTGGGTGAAGAAAAAGGGCACAGTGGGGAACAGGTCTTAATTTTACAGTTTGGAAGAAAACTTCTGTGGTGTAGCCACATCAGTTCATCCAAGTTTGCCTCCCAGGTGCCATGGACTTTTCTAATGTACTCTGGGTTTTCGGACATGAAGCAACGCATTGTCTGCCTCAGATGTTCCCTCTTTCCACCGCTTCCATAGGGATGAAAGTATTAACCAGAAAACATATTTTTAGAAATGTGTATCCTGCCTACTTATAAAGAATCTGAAGCAGCATATGGTTATAGCATAATATAAAAGAGGATAATTTGGGGTGAAGAAAATAGAACATCTAAAAAAAGCTTCAAGATAAGATGTCACCACACACCTGAGGTGAACAAATTGCTATAGTTAGCTATGAGATTATTGTGACAGAAAAGTCACAAATGGCAATGCACAGGATTATGCATCTTTTACTGTCCAACAAAATTAAGCAAGCAAAAGTCCTTGCTGAGATCCTTCCAGAAACTAAATTCAAGATGCAGCTCATTACATGGTTCTTACATAAAGAGCATGGTGGAAGAAAGTGGATGGCAAGTGCTTTTCTATCTAGGAAAGAGAGACCCAAAGAAGTCAAAGTTAACAATTAAATTAACCTTCAAGTATAGTCTCTGGATGTGATACAAACAAAATATCAGTCTTTCGGAAGCTGGATCCACATTTGAACCAAATAACCAAAATCACAGACACCTTCATTGCCCTTTTAAACTCCGTATGATGCCCCAGTAACAGTGAAACCACTCTTTCTCATGGACAGTGAAAAGGAAAATGGAGTCACAATTTTAGTCATGAGATTACCATTGACTTCCTTTTCCCAACCTTCAAAATAAAACTTTAAAATGTTACTATTTTTGAAAATCTAACTGGTGAAAAATTTGTTTGCACTAAAATGAAAAGTAAACTGGGGGAAATACGCTTTTTTTCATTTTTGCTGCCTAATCAGTATATTACCAATATGATATTATTAAAATAAACATATTTCCAGCAAATACAAATTAGGACAATTGTAGTTACGGGTAGTTTGATAAATTGTACTTTTTCAAAGTGGTAGTTCAAATTAAACCACATCACAAATAGAATTTATATATGCTGAATACGCTGGTGGGAGAGAGGAGAACATATGCATAAGAACTTAAAAAACTAAGAGTTCATACCTTATGCTTACCTGAGGCTTTTAATCAAAAAATAAATGTGGCTTGTGTGCCTATAATGTATAAGCCACATCATCAGGTGATTTTGAAATATGAGTCAAATTCCAAGATTCCAATTTGGGTTCACAATGGATCAGAGGCATACTATCCAAAAAGTAAATAAGGCAACAACAAAAACAAATTACTGACTCTGTGAAAGAGTAAACATTCCAAAGACAAGACTTCATCATTCCTTACAATCGTCTTTTCTTGACAATTTTTCTCTCTGGGCAAATATCAGCTAACAGTTCTAATAGAACAGCCAAGGCCATACACAAGTTTTCCTACACTTTGGCAGAGGGCAAGATCTGGCTTCCTCTCTGCCAACAATACTTCCTAATGTGAAAAGAGTCATTTTCAGTAAGTTTCCGATATTTAAAGTCGTTGCTAGGACTCGGAGCTTGTTGCACTGACATAATGTCGTCTGGCTTCTGAGCCTGCCAATGCTTCTACGGCGAGAAAGCTAACAAGCTTGTAAGAGTGTCCTTACATCATTACATCCCCAAGAACACTGTGGCCGCCAGGACTTCTCCAGTTAGCATATTCTTCTCCCGTGCAGTGGTGATATCCAGGCTGGACCCAAATTCACTGGACTGCAAAAGAAGCCGGCAGGCTCCGGGCCCACCCTCTTTTTATACCTTTCCCCTTCTCTCTCCTTCCCTCATGTTATTGGACTAAAAGTTCCTTGCTGGCAGCTCACTGCAATAATAATAAAAATGAGGTTTCAGATGATGTCACTGGCCCCTAGGGCAAAGCATCAGTAACAAGTTTGTGAGCACTAATGAAAATGAGGCCCACTGATAAAGAAGTCACAGATATTTTCAATCTGTCTTGTAGTCATTCATTTTAAACCTTCAAATGACTGTGGGGTTTTTTGGTTAACTACCCTCTTATCAACAATAAAACAGGCAGGAAGGATCACCATTTCTTCTTCTGGCCTCTGACTACATTCCAAATACAAAAAGAAAAGTTTGAGAGTGTCTGGAAACTGGATTATCAGTGCAAAATAAGAATATAGAGGCTGAACAGATTCCTAACATATAGATCAAACATGCAAGGCCTGCTGGAATCCTACTTCATTAGCACCTGCAAAGTGCAAGGTACCAAGCAGGCATGCAATATAGAGTGAGACACAGACCCTGTCCTCCCGAAGCTCTCACCACAGGGACAAAGAGAACACACACGGTATCCTAACAGAAGTCACGAAAGGGCTGTGATGCTTTGCAGACAGTGAGCATGGGGTCCTGGGGAAGCACCTGAGCTCCTCATCTACTGAAGAGTGGATCTGAATGGGTAAAAATGGAAGGAATTGGCAAGATAGGATATTTCCGGGGGAAGGAATGCTGCCAGGGTGACTGTGAGGGGAGGCTAGTTTGGTGTGGCCTGAGTGCAGGCCATGGGAGGGGAACAGCTGAGGCTGGAAAGGTAAGCTGAAGCAGGCACGGGAACCACAAGTGCCAGCCAAGGAGGAAGGACTTACAGGACTCTGTTCTAGGATATACTAGATTGAAATTCCCCTCTAATCGGGGGAGGGGAGGGAAAGGAAAAACAAATCATCCTGGGAAGTGATGAGAAATAATTCACTCACTAAATACATACTCAATGGCTATTCCAATACCTAGCACAGTGCCTTGAACTTGGAAGACTTCAATACTTTTCAAATGAATAATGTCCATTATGCATGAGGCTCAGTACTAAGATACTAGACACTACGGAGGCTACCAAAACGAACAAATACAGGTTCTACCCTTAAGGTGCTTCCACCTATATATATGGGGCCCAACAGAAGACCAGGAGTCTGGGACTCTGGCTGGTACCAATGAGGGTAACCTTTTTAGAAGACAATCATCTATGAGAAGCCAGCCCCCCAAATGCCATGGTAGAGTGTGCCAACAGAAGACTCCAAGTTCAAAAAGTAGCTAAAAACTAAAATAAGTAAGTCCCACAAATAAGGACAACATGCTCCTCTTTCCCCTTCTTCCCACCATCTCTTGAGGGGAAATGCTTACCTAATGACCCTCCTTCCTTGATGAGGTGACAGCATTCCATGAGCATTGTGGTGATGGTTAATTTTATGTGCCAACTTGGACGGACTATGGTGTGCTGCTGTTTGGTCAAACACTAGTCTAGATGTGGCTGTAGAGGTATGTTTTTAGATGTGATTAATAATAACAATCAGTTTACTTTAAGTAAAGCAGATTAACCTCCATAATGTGAGTGGGCCCCATCCAATCAGTTCAAAGCCTTAAGAGTAAAGACTGAGGTTTTCCCAGGAGGAAAGAATTTTGCCTTCAGAAGGCAGCACAGAAAATCTGCCTGAGTTTCCAGTCTTCAGACTCAAGACTTCAACATGAGCTCCTACTGAATCTCCAGGCTGCTGCTGGCTTATTCTATGGGTTTGGAACATGCCAGCCCTGACAATCACTTGAGCCAATTCCTTAAAATCAATCTCTCATTCCCTCTCTCGTATACACAAGCACGTATATACATATACATACATATGTGCATACACACACACATACCCTATTGATTCTGTTTCTCTGGAGAATCCTAACATAATTGTGATCTGGACTGTGCCCTCTTTTATAACCATCCCTTTTTTTCTCAATAGCTGTTTGAGAGGTCCGTTTTGTTCCTTTGCCCATTTCTTTCCCAGAGAGAACCACCCAGATGAGCAAGATTCAATGTTTCCTTCTCCTATCAGTTTGTTCTAAAATGGGATTGAGGCCCTGTCAGGTACCATCTGCTTAGTCAACCAGCAGTGGCTCAGCCACACCAGACCTGAGCCAAGGAGAGTGGGCCTCCTCAAAGACTGGCAGTGGCTTTCCTGCTGGCAAGAAGGGTCTAAAAGAGGCTGGCTGCCCCAAGGCTGGAAGGGCATGGCACCCAGATGAACTTTGCCCCCATCACTCAGAGCACCTCAATTCAAAAGCTTCCTGTTCCCAATTCAGTCACCTGGACTTCTGCCAGTCAGTCTCCAGTCATTCAGTGTAGGGCACATCTTTTCACCTCACCCCTACCCCCAGCCACCTGGAAGAACCTCCATGGTATAACTCCACGATGTGCCTGCATCTGAGTATCCTATGGCCTAGAAGCCCTACAGCAAGTCCCACCCTACCTGGGCCTCTCAGACCTTTCTGCCAGTGTGAACGGTCAAGAGAGCTACATCCTCTGGACTCTGTAATTTGAAAGTCTGATCCTTCACAGGGGTCCAAAACTATTATAACAAAAGCTCTTAATAAACTGCTATGGTGCTCTCCACTAGACGTTGCAAAGCAGCCAAGCCTGCTACCTAATAGAGTGAGGGCCTGAAATTGGAGTGATTCTAGGCTTTAGTGAGCTGTGCCTTGAAGAAACAAATGAGGAACCAAATCCTAGCCTCAATTTCTTATTACTCAGGGAAGGCCACCAGGACTTCCCTGGGCAACAGGCCAGACACAGGCCCTGTGAGAAGTCTCCATGTTTATCAAGGGTCTGTCTTTCTACCTCTGCCCTAGTGTCATCTGAGGCTTGGGTGAAGAACACGGTTTGTTCTTGGAGAACTTTAAGAGGAAGGCAGTACTCCTGGAACCCAGGATGGGGTTCTCCATTTTCACTGCCCCTTCTAGACAGCCAGACCCGAAGCAAGCTAGGTCTTCCACTTGGGCAGACCTCCTCAGGTTAAAAATTCATAATCGGGGAAAAAGGGCCAGTACCAGAACTGGAACCAGATGGAAACAGGAGCCTCTGGAGGAATTCCAAGTGCCTCGGCCATAGACGTTAGCCCTTCCCCTTCCCATACGTGTAGAGTCTCGTCAGGACAATTTTCAAGACTACTCAATAAGCACGCATTATACAAAGTTAAGACATAACCACATTTTTAAAAGTTATTATATCTCTGTGCTATTGGGCAAAGACTTTGGGGCTTAAATTTCACTTAGCAAACAATATAAGGCTCAGGAAGATAACCATGATCCAAAATGGGAACTCTTAATGTCAGCAGAAGGAGAGGCACAAAGTTCTGTGG
Source organism: Leptonychotes weddellii (assembly GCF_054177405.1). Taxonomy (NCBI): domain Eukaryota; kingdom Metazoa; phylum Chordata; class Mammalia; order Carnivora; family Phocidae; genus Leptonychotes; species Leptonychotes weddellii. Next base: position 73,497,226 of record NC_138369.1, read on the forward strand.
GAACTCAGGGACAGGAAGGATCATGTCCATCTGGGTGACAACAGTCTGGTCCTCTCAAGAGCACCCAACCTGTCTGCCCATCTGCCTCCCAGACCTTTCTTCTTGGGGGTCTCAGAGGCACTTCGACTTAAGCCTATAGCAAATGGGACCTAGCTGGTCCTCTGGAGGTTCCTGCCTTAGCAAGGGTTTCACCATCCATAGGCCAGAAGCCTAGGAGCATCTTCAACCAATCCACCCTTCCTTCTGTCCTTCCTGTTGATATTACCTCTGAAATCCAGCCCGAACCCATTGACTTCTTTTGCAAATGACACTACAGACGAAGAGCTGCTATCCATGATCCATAAAGAACTTCTCAAACTCAACACCCAAAAAACAAAAAATCAAGTCAAAAAACGGGCAGAAGACATGAACAGACACTTCTCCAAAGAAGACATACAAATGGCTAACAGACACATGAAAAAATGTTCATCATTAGCTATCAGGGAAATTCAAATCAAAATCACACTTGAGATACCACCTTACACCAGTTAGGATGGCAAAAATTGACAAGGCAAGAAACAACAAATGTTGGAGAGGTTGTGGAGAAAGGGGAACCCTCTTACACTGTTGGTGGGAATGCAAGTTGGTACAGCCACTTTGGAAAACAGTGTGGAGGTTCCTCAAAAAATTAAATATAGAGCTACCTATGACCCAGCAATTGCACTACTGGGTATTTACCCCAAAGACATAGATGCAGTGAAAAGAAGGGCCATATGCACCCCAATGCTCATAGCAGCAATGTCTGCAATAGCCAAACTGTGGAAAGAGCCGAGGTGCACTTCAACGGACGAATGGATAAAGAAGATGTGGTCCATATATGCAATGGAATATTACTCA